>NC_040088.1:55998598-56629098 GCF_003369695.1 Bos indicus x Bos taurus
CATGAATGATGGAAGACTATGAACTTGGGCCAAGTTAAGTGAAGGCCAACATTCTAGGAATCAGCGAGCTAAAATGGACTGGAATGGGTAAATCTAACTCAGATGACCATTATATCTACTACTGCGGGCAGGAATCCCTCAGAAGAAATGGAGTAGCCATCACGGTCAACAAAAGAGTCCAAAATGCAGTACTTGGATGCAAGTAATCCAAGTCTATGCCCCAACCAGTAATGCTGAAGAAGCTGAAGTTGAACAGTTCTATGAACACCTACAAGACCTTTTAGAATGAACACCCCAAAAACATGTCCTTTTCATTATAGGGGACTGGAATGCAAAAGTATGAAGTCAAGAAACACCTGGAGTAACTGGCAAATTTGGCCTTGGAATACGGAATGAAGCAGGGCAAAGACTGATAGAGTTTTGCCAAGAAAATGCACTGGTCATAACAAACACCCTCTTCCAACAATACAAGAGAAGACTCTATGCATGGACATCACCAGGTGGTCAACACCGAAATCAGATTGATTATATTCTTTGCAGCCAAAGATGGAGAAGCTCTATACAGTCAGCAAAAACAAGACCAGGAGCTGACTGGCTCAGACCATGAACTCCTTATTACCAAATTCAGACTTAAATTGAAGAAAGTGGGGGAAACCACTAGACCATTCAAGTATGACCTAAATCAAATCCCTTATGATTATACAGTGGAGGTGAGAAATAGATTTTAGGGACTAGATCTGATAGATAGAGTGCCTGATCAACTATGGAATGAAGTTCATGACATTGTACAGGAGACAGGGATCAAGACCATTCCCATGGAAAAGAAATGTAAAAAAGCAAAATGGCTGTCTGAGGAGGCCTTACAAATGGTTGTGAAAAGAGAAATGAAAAGCAGAAGAGAAAAGGAAAGATATAAACATCTGAATGCAGAGTTCCAAAGAATAACAAGAAGAGATAAGAAAGCCTTCCTCAGGGATCAATGCAAAGAAATAGAGGAAAACAACAGAATGGGAAAGACTACAGATCTCTTCAAGAAAATTAGAGATACCAAGGGAACATTTCATGCAAAGATGGGCTCAATAAAGGTATGGTATGGACAGAAATGGTATGGACCTAATAGAAGCAGAAGATATCACGAAGAGGTGGTAAGAATACACAGAACTGTACAAAAAAGATCTTCATGACCCAGATAATCACGATAGTGTGATCACCGACCTAGAGCCAGACATCCTGGAATGTGAAGTCAAGTGGGCCTTAGAAAGCATCACTATGAACAAAGCTAGTGGAGGTGATGGAATTCCAGTTGAGCTATTTCAAATCCTGGAAGATGATGCTGCAAAAGTGCTGCACTCAATATGCCAGCAAATTTGGAAAGCTCAGCTGGCCACAGGACGGAAAAGGTCAGTTTTCATTCTGATCCCAAAGAAAGGCAATGCCAAAGAATGCTCAAACTACCACACAATTGCACTCATCTCGCATGCTAGTAAAGTAATGCTCAAAATTTTCCAAGCCAGGCTTCAGCAATATGTGAACCGTGAACTTCTTGATGTTCAAGCTGGTTTTAGAAAAGGCAGAGGAACCAGAGATCAAATTGCCAACATCCGCTGGATCATGGAAAAAGCAAGAGAGTTCCAGAAAAACATCTATTTCTGCTTTCTTGACTATGCCACAGCCTTTGACTGTGTGGATCACAAGAAACTGTGGGAAATTCTGAAAGAGATGGGAATACCAGACCACCTGACCTGCCTCTTGAGAAATCTGTATGCAGGTCAGGAAGCAACAGTTAGAACTGGACATGGAACAACAGACTGGTTCCAAATAGGAAAACGAGTTCGTCAAGGCTGTATATTGTCACCCTGCTTATTTAACTTATACGCAGAGTACATCATGAGAAACACTGGACTGGAAGAAACACAAGCTGAAATCGAGATTGCCGGGAGAAATCTCAATAACCTCAGATATGCAGATGACACCACCCTTATGGCAGAAAGTGAAGAGGAACTCAAAAGCCTCTTGATGAAAGTGAAAGTGGAGAGTGAAAAAGTTGGCTTAAAGCTCAACATTCAGAAAACGAAGATCATGGCATCTGGTTCCATCACTTCATGGGAAATAGATGGGGAAACAGTGGAAACTGTGTCACACTTTATTTTTTTGGGCTCCAAAATCACTACAGATGGTGACTGCAGTCATGAAATTAAAAGACGCTTACTCCTTGGAAAGAAAGTTATGTCCAACCTAGATAGCATATTAAAAAACAGAGACATTACTTTGTCAACCAAGGTCCATCTAGTCAAGGCTATGGTTTTTCCTGTGGTCATGTATGGATGTGAGAGTTGGACTGTGAAGAAGGCTGAGCGCCGAAGAATTGATGCTTTTGAACTGTGGTGTTGGAGAAGACTCTTGAGAGAGTCCCTTGGACTGCAAGGAGATCTAACCAGTCCATTTTGAAGGAGATCAGCCCTGGGATTTCTTTGGAAGGAATGATGCTAAAGCTGAAACTCCAGTACTTTGGCCACCTCATGCGAAGAGTTGACTCATTGGAAAAGACTCTGATGCTGGGAGGGATTGGGGGCAGGAGGAGAAGGGGATGACAGAGGATGAGATGGCTGCATGGCATCACTGACTGGATGGACGTGAGTCTGAGTGAACTCCGGGAGTTGGTGATGGACAGGGAGGCCTGGCGTGCTGCGATTCATGGGGTCGCAAAGAGTCATACACGACTGAGTGACTGAACTGAATTGAAGTGAAGGCAAGTCATAGTTTTGAGAAGTTCAACCAGAGACAGATAAAGAATTGTCAATGAAAGGTACAGCTGGGGTTTAGACTGCACTGGTTGAACTGCATTTGTTCTAAGCTGGCCTTTCAGTTAGAATTTTTACCACCAAGACAAGTCAATGGATCTAATTGCAGGTTTGCATAAAACATGCAGCTGCTCAGAGGTTTTGCTATTTTGAGATAAAACCTAGAATGGAGACCAAGTATTAATGGCTGCATTAGAATTCCACCAAGGGAGTTGCAGAGTAAAAATTCTCTCTTCTTACTACTGGAAAATTAAAGGTACACTTGAATTTAGGGTTATGCCAGCACTGCCTCTCTCCTTTTAGTTCTATGTCATTTAAAAACTTGATATTAAATAAAATAATTAATTTAGAGAAGTAAATTATAAAGTGCTGTACAATGTTCGGACGTTATCAGTGATGATGAAAATTCAGTAGTGGCAGCAGTCATAGGACCTGCATGAGTAGTAGTGCCTGGTGGCGTCAACAGCATCCACATGATTCTTCACTGTGGTTTGGAGCATCTTCATGTCAGTCCACACCCAGAGAACTCCCTCATGTAATATGGCTGTCTTTAGTTTTCCAACATCTTATAAATTGTATTTACCCTTGCACAGGAATATGGGCTGGATTATATTTCTTTCTACTACTGAATGATGCTGACACATGTATCTTACCTCATGTTGACAGTAGAGAGTGAGATGGGGTCGTGAATGCAAACATTGGAATGTCCGTTTTGTAAAAATATCTCTTTCTAGAAAGGTCAATATTTATTTGGGTTAACAAACTCTTCTAAGAATACAGACTCTCATAGGATTAACCTGCCTTTAATCACACCTTAATGTCATAGAAAATTGATAGCTTCATTGACTTCAAATTTGCATTAAATCAGAGAAAAAAGTAGGAAGAGAGAAGAGGAGAACAAAAAAGAAAATTCTAGGAGGTAATTAACTGTTGATGAGTCTCATCTGATTTCACTCATACAACTACCCAAAGCTCCCTTTTAATCTAAGGCACCTCCAGGAAAGTGTTTTACAATGTACTTTTTTTTTTTTTTTTGATATGCATAACAAATACCCAGGATTTTGTGAAATTTCCCTTTGGGTGGGAGGGGAGTGGCAATCTGGCATGCCCCTCTCCAGTCATATTCTCATCAGTCCAGTTGGCTTTGTCTAACTTTACATTTTATGAAAATAGCAGTTCAAAGAGAATTTATGAAAGTCTAAATTTGGGGGGATGGTTTTTTTTAGTTATATGAAACTGGAAAAACGTGAAGAGAAATATAACCTGGCAGAATGAAGGTGATAATGGTAGGCAGGGGGAAACATCTGGAAAGTGTATGGTGGGGAATCGCAGGTCCACCTCTTTTGAGAATTGGGCTTGCCGTTTTCCTGCTACTGAGATTTATAGTCTGGAAACTATACAAGTTCAGCATCTGCTCATGTATTCCCAAATGGTGTGTATAGGTAAGAATGGTGCTTACGACACTGATTTCCTTAGAAATTACATATTCCTTAGTGTGTGCTCAGTCGCTCAGTTGTATCTTCGTGGCCCCAACGACTGTAGCCTCTGCCAGGCTCCCCTGCCCATGGAATTTTCCAGGCAAGAATTCTGGAGTGGTTGCCACTTCCTACTCCAGGGGATCTTCCTGACCCAGGGATTGAACCCACGTCTCTTGTGTCTCCTGCATTGGCGGGCAGATGCTTTACCACTAGCACCTCCTGGAAAGTGCCATTCCTTAGAATATATATATATATACACACAATATTCCTTAGAGTATATTCAATATATATTCAATATACATATATTCAATGCCCAGTAGAATTGCTCTTGAACTTAAGTCTTATGTGGGAAACTCCAAGTCCGTTTGAGAACTGTACTTACCTCGAGGGCCAATCTGATCACATGTAGAAGCTTTACCCACTGAAGTATGAAATAAAATGAATAAAACTATCAAAAACTTTCCTTTCTATCCATGTTTTTGTGATTATTAAAAAAATCTTTAGAGTGATCAGACTTGAACCTGTTTTCCAGGAAGTTACGATACTTTGATAAAGATAATATTGTACGAGAGCATAAAATTTGTATGTTATGTGAAATCCTAGTTTTTGAGACTTTAATGTTTTCCATATTACACATATTCAAATTTTTAAACATATATTAAGAAAAATATCTCAATTGTCAGTTGGTAATTGGGAAGAAATTTCCCCGTGCCTTTATTCTAATTTTTAAAATTTAATGCATATAACTATAAAAAGATGGTTGTCATCAACTCTCATTTTCTTAATGCTAAATAAACTATGGTTCAGGACTGTTGGCACTTTGTTAAGCTTACTTGTCCAGCTGCTTCTTTTATATGACATTTAGTGGCCAAATGTTACAGATTTCAGTTAAAAAATTACTTGGGGAAGAAAGATAAATTGACTAGAGTGCAGTTGCCTGTTGTTCCTTCCAGCTGTTAAGTGTGATCAGTAACTGACTCGTGTAAATTGTTTGGAGAGAGTTCATTTTGCTTAACGGACCTTATCTGATAATCAGATGTGCTCACTGGTCATTTTTAGATCTGACAAGGGTCTCAGTCAGCTAACTGAATCTCTCTAGTATATATTATGTTGGAAATCTTAGTTCTGTATTACTGTGTCTTTTGGAAATGGACCAACTGCTCTAAGAATTTTTTTTTGTAGACAAAAATTCTTTTTAAGTTTAAAGTTTGAAATGCTGGGAAATACTCTCTTCTTGTCCTTCACTGAGTCTGAGAAGGCAGCGATTTAATTTAACTGTTGCCAAGCAGTTAAATTAAATGTTAAATTGATTTTGGTCACAATTCAAGACAACAGATGCATGATCTTAAACTAGTTGTTTTATCTAAAGTAATAATCATCTTTATTTTATTTCTTCTTACATAGAAACCTATTAAAATCCTGTATTTTTACTTTGTGAAATAAGCTAATTTATACTGTGTTAACAAAGTAATCCCCAAGCCTCAGTGATCTATTGACAGAACTTCTTCTCCATTCACCAAAAATGTGTGCTGATCAAAGAGTTCTCTGGAGAAGCCGCCTCCCAAGCAGAGGGCCGTCTGTTTCCATCCTGAGTGTCCACAACAGCAGGACAATCACCTTGGCAGAGGTTGAAAGAGAAAGACAACTTGTGTTTCAAATTCAAAATGATATCAATCACTTCTGACCAATTGGCCGAAACTATCACCAGCCCCAAAATAACTGCAAGGTAGACTGGGAAAGAAAGCCTTTCTTTATGTATGACCAAAATGAAGAAAATTAAATGTGGTTTAGAGAATCAGCAAAAATCCTCAACAAAACCCGGGCAAATCAAGTCTAGCCACATATAAAAGGATAGTGTGCTTAGTCATTCAGTTATGTCCAACTCTTTGCGACCCCATGGACTGTAGCCCACCAAGCTCCTTTGTTCATGGGGATTCTCCAGGGAAGAATACTGGAGTGGGTTGCCATGCCCTCCTCCAGGGGATCTTCCCAACCCAAGGATTGAACCCAGGTCTCCTTCATTGCAGGCTGACTGAACCCAGGTCTCCTGCATTGCTGGTGGATTCTTTACCAGCTGAGCTACTAGGGAAGTCCACAAAAGGATAATATTAATACATAATTCCAAGTAGGGCTTGTCCAGGAATGAAAAACCAATTAAATATTAAAGATTTAATGTAATTCACCTTATCAATATAGTGAGTAAGAAAAAACATGAAAATTTCATAGATGCAGAAAAAAAATTTGATGAAGTTCAGCATGATAGAAACTCTCAGTAAACTAGGAATAGAAGGATATTTCTTCAACTAGAGAAGAGGAATGTAGAAAAAACTATAGCCAGCATCATATTTAATAGTGAATGATTGAATTCTTTCCCTTTAAGATTGGGGAAAAAAAAAGCTGTGTACTCTTATTACTCCCATTAACATAATTTTGAAAGTCCAAGCAAGCACAATAAAGAAAGAATAAAATGATAAAATGAATATGGAAGAAAGAAAGAAAACTTTCTATCTGTAGATGATATAATTATTTCCTCGAAACATTCTGAAGTATCTATAAAGAAGCTATGAAAAGTAATGCTTGTGCTTACAAGTCCACAGGATATGGAGTCAATATGCAAATCTCAATTATATTTATGTATTTTAGCAGTGAACAATTGAAACTGAAAATTTTAAAGTACCTACAACATGAAACTCAGGTATAAGTCTAACAAATTATGTTAAAGACATATATGTTGACAAATAAAACACTAATGAAAAAATGAATAAAGACCAAAAAAGAGAACAAGAAAGGTATCATGTTTATAGTTGGAAAAACTCAAAATTGCCCAGACACCAGTTGGTTTTAAGGTGATTTATAAATTCAACACAATTCCAATCAAAATTCCAGCAGGATTTGTTGTAGAAATTGACCAGCTGTTTGCAAAATGTATGTGGAAAGGCAGATAGTCAAGTAATTTAAAAAATGAAGTTAGAGTATTCACTCTACCTAATTTCAAGACTTATTACAAATAGATGTTATTCAAGTCAGCATTATATTGGCATAAAAATAGACACAGATAAATGGAACAGAATAGAGCCCCTAGGACAATATAACCCATAGCCTGTTTTTACAAAGTTTTATTGCAACACAGCTTTTTTAATAATCACCCAAAACTGGAACCCACCCAGTTGTCTCTCACCTGGGAATGGATGGTGGTAGTCTGTACAATGCAGTATTCGTCAACAACAAAAAGCACGCTTCTAATCCAAGCCACAGCGTGGATGAGCCTCAAGCGTATTCTAACTGAAAGAAGCCAGATCCAAAAGACCATGTATTATTTAGCTCCATTTTGAAGAATGCAAAATCATAAAGATGGAAAATAGATCAGTGGTGACCAGGGGTTTGGGTGGGAAGAAAGGCTGACTTCAAAGCATCTTGGGAGATGTTTTTGGATGATAGAACTATTCTACATCTTTATCTTCATTTTGTTGATGGTTTCATGACTGTATGTATTCATCAAACCCCAAAAATTGTAACTTTAAGAGATTGAGGTTTACTGTATATAAATTTTAACTTAATAAAAATGTAAATATTTATTATGGAGTTCTCTGGGACATAATTAGAGTACTAATGGTTAATGGCTAAATCTTGGAGTCAGACAACTTGGGGTACAAATACCAGCTCTCTCAGTTTTGAGCCTGTGAACTTGGGCAAATTACTTATTGTGCCTCAATGTCCTTATCTCTTAATGGGCATAATAATTCCATCTCTATCATTGGGTAAGAGAAATAATTAAATGACAAGATGCATGTAAATTACTTGAGGCAGTGTCTAACAGGTAGTTTATATATAGTCAGTGTGGGTGGCTGGTAATGAAAGCAGGATGTAGCACGTGCCCATCACAGATTTCCCACTGTGATCATCTCTTGTCTTCTGTCAACACATTTACATTTATTTTAAATATCTCCTGTTTTCCTAAGTGCCAGAGGGAGTCAAATGCACAGCTCTTGCAGTGTATAATCTTGTTGGAAACGTGAGTTAGACCCATAAAAATAGGTAATTAACCAAGACCTCATCTGTTCTGCAGCGTATGTTGAAGTAACATGACACCAAGGCACTGCATGGAGTCTTTTGGGTATAGATGTGGCTGCAAGGATGTTGCATCCCCCTTGGAGATTACAATCTAAGTGCAGAGGTAGATATGAACACAGATCACAATCACCAGTACACAATAATGAAAGTGCAGTGAGAGAAGTGAAATTTATTATTTATTTATTTAACAAAGATTTCTTTCAAAAGTTGTTTTTTTTTTTTTTTTTTAACATGAACTACTTTAAAAGTCTTTAATGAATTGGTTACAGTATTACTTTTGTTGTTTATGTTCTGGTATTTTGACCAAGAGGCATGTGGGATCTTAGTTCCCTGACCAGGGATCGAACCAGCACCCCCTGCACTGGAACGTGAAATCTTAACCACTGGATTGCCATGAAAATCCCAAGAGAAGTAACATTTAGATTTTTAAGGATTTGGAAGAGGTAGCTAAGGAAAAAAGACTTTTTTTTTTTTTGGCGAAAGATTATATAAGTCTGTTCTAGACAAGCAAAATAGGAGGAAAAAGGATATTATGATCAAGGATAGCAAATTGCTGGAGGAATTCTCCTGGACCAGTTTGATCTGGACTCGGTCTAAAAGAGATTAAAATATTATGGATAATTTAGAAAAAAAGGAGGACAAAATGGTGAATAATTTGCAGTAGAAGAGAACCTATTAAACAAGAAAGAGCACTCAGCGATGTGGTATGTTGCTATGTCTCTGTGGTATCCTGTAGGTAGAAAATATTTTACCACATTTTTGTTTCCATTGTTTTGAAAATAGAAAGGCTCAAAAAAATGTAGAGGATGTTCTGTCCCTCCTCCCGGCACCAAAAATCTAGAAGCATCTGCTTCAAAATAGTGTCAGAGCCCCCATGTTGCTCACCACTACATCTTGTTCAATCATTTCTCACATACTTTTCTTGCAAGTAATTCAGTATTTCTTCCCACTGTTGCCTGCTGCTCCCTTTGGCTTCCTGAGCTGAGGCTGCAGAGGCCAGATACAAATAGCTTCTGCACGACCTGACCCTCTGGTCACTTCCCACACTGTCTCGGGGAAACCTTGTTCACTGAGCAGAAAACAGATTGGAATCTGGATCATTACAAAAAGTGTGCCTAGTCCACGCTGCAGAGAATTCTAACACTAAACGTAGTTGGTTGTGTGTGAGGTGGGCAATGGGTCTATGGTAGACAGCCCTGCAGTGGGCCACCTATGAATTAAAAGGACATCCTGGATGGACTTTGACATGGGAACAATGTTAATTGGCTACTGAACTTAAATATAGAATTGGGCTTACACTGCAGCTAAAGGGATACGAAAGTAAACCCAGAAGTCTATGTTCTATTAGAGGAACAGACTGTTCTTATTCTTAGGATGAGGATGATTTTTCATTTGTTTCTTTGTTTCATTCTCCACCCCCTGGACAACCCCAGCAAAGAAAGTGTGGGGATTTGGGCAAATGAGTTCACTTCTCTGTTCCCCTTGAAGACAACAGAAGAACTGGCTTGAATCACAGGTACGTTTCTTCCTAACTCTAGGTTTCCAAAGTGTGGACGCTTCAAGGCAGAGAGATCACCAGAGAGTCTGTGGAATGATCTGGGTGGGCCCTTCTCAGCTCTTGACTCAGCAAATGGTAGTTCCTTTTTCCCAAGGCAGTCCCTCAGATGCCCTTCCTTACCTTCTAAGTGCACCATCCCACAAAGGGGTCATGGGAGGGAGGTGGAAAACTGACAAAGAGCACAACTAACTCCAGAAAAGGGAAGAAACGGTTCTAACAGGAAAGTGGCACTGCACACAGCCCCCTCAGTGCCAACTGGGTTTGGAAAGAAAGGACCTGAGAAACAAAACAAAACAAGACACGGATGGTCATTGTGCAGAAGTTTAGGAACTGGAAAAGCTCTCTGGAATCCTGAGGACTGAAGAGGGTGGAGATAGCAGCTCGTGCTCCCCATTGAAAGTGAAAGTCACTCAGTCATGTCCAACTCCTTGTGACCCCATGTACTGCAGCCCATCAGGCTCCTCTGTCCATGGGATTCTCCAGGCAAGAATACTGGAGTGGGTTGCCATTTCCTTCGCCAGGGGATCTTCCAGATCCAGGGATTGAACCCAGGTCTCCCGCATTGCAGGCGGGTTCTTTACCAGCTGAGCCACAAGGGAAGCCGTATATTCTAGCGATATATATGACCCACTCCCTCAGAGGAGCATCATATGTAGATGACAGCAGAGTGGCCATAAGTGCTACCGGGTTTAACCAAGACAAAAGTTAAGCCATCAGAACAAGGTTATTGATCACACAGAGCCAAATCACCAGTTCGAAGTTTGGAGGGAAATAACCTTTAATCTGACTCCTGGAAAAGAAGCAACCAAATAAAGAGTTCAGTCCTCTTTGAAAACAGTAATCACTCTCAAAGACCTCTTATTTAGGGAAGGAAAAACCAAATACAATTCCCAAATTCAAGTTCTTTCTGAAAACAATTAAAAGCATGAAATTCAAAACAATTTAACTGCAGAGGGATTAGACCTCTGGGTCTGCTACACCGTTCATGTGACCTATGGATTGTTATCAACTGACAGCTTTATGAATAGAGAACTTAGGTAGAAGAGAGGATACAAGGAAAATTGTCTCTGAAACAGAGAGTTTGAACTCAAAAGGGGCACATGTTTTTCACAAGTCAATGAAAGGGCAAACTGTGGCAAGATTAATTCTATTGACGATAAGATACACTGAAGGGGGCGACAAAGGATGAGATGGGTGGATGGCATCGTTGACTCAATGGACATGAGTTTGAGCAAATGCTGGGAGATAGCAAAGGATAGGGAAGCCTGGCGTGCTGCAGTGCATGGGGTTGCAAAGAGTTGGACAGGACTGAGCAAGTGAACAAAAGTAAGAAAAAGTTTTCAAAATCAAATTGGCTGCTCATCCCCAAACTTCCAGACTGGTATGTGGATTTTTACGGCTTTTAGGGTCAAGAAAACAATGGCTTTGCACAAAGCATATATTTTTTGTTCTCTATTTTCTTAGAAAAGAAATCCAAGGAGAGCAGGAGGAAAAACAAACTTAATATTTTTAAAGAAGTCAAGTTCTTTTCGGAGTCTCTCATGGAAACAAAACGTTACTGTGTCAGCCAAGAGAGAGGCTGGGAAAAGGAAAAGAAAAAGTTCCCGGGGAGAATTTGAATTCTCAGTCCCCAAACCCCTCATTAAGGTTATGAATTCTAGGCTTTAATACTGAATATGGGAACTACATCAGGAAGGAAAGTACGGTGTTTGTTTTCTTTTGATTTGACACGTGTTGCGATGCTTCCTGGTCTCATCCCTTCCAAAGCAGGGTGAGAAGGAGCTGCAGCCGTGAATGTGAGCCTGGGTTCACTGCCAAGAGCACAGCATCTCCTGCCGGCCCTCCGGACACTTGCCAGGTGAGGCCTTTCAGCGCCTGAGGACATTACCACAAAAGGCATACTCCTGTCTACAGGCCGCAGTTCCAATCCAAAATAACTCCGATTCTTCAATTGTTCTGGGAGTAAACACTCACTGCTTTACATGCATTGGTTATGTTCCTTTGGCTGCTTCATTTCTGCTTTAAAAAAAGTGGTAATAGTCCCAGTGTTTTCTCACCAGTATTGTATTGCCCTGTTGCAGCCAAATTTTACGGTTGCAGAAAGCGTTAGCCAACCAGGCCAAAAAATACTCTGACTTTGAGTTCCTATGAAATTGTCTATTGCATTTCCAACGATTGCCATCATTGCAATAATTATTCGGCTTCTTGCTGTTTTCACGATGATTAAATAAGTTTCCATTTTTCAGAAAAGCAGGCGGGTTTGATGATAAACGTCACTAAGATCTAGTAGACAGATTGGCCCATGGTGCATTTACTTGTGGCACTCTGCAGAGACCTGACAGTTTTATTTTACCCGTGGAATTTCCTCTGGTGTTTAACGAAGTCACACAAATAGTTTGGATTTTCTGGTTTTTGAATTTCCCTCATCCTTGAAGTGAAACCATCATTTTTCTCTTTGTCTGCATATTAGATGGTATTATCTATAATCATGTATATTATACATATGATACATAAACTCAAGTCACCTGAATCACGAAATATTGTGAACAATATTTGGTATTCAATATTTTTCAAAATATTTTTCAAATGGATGGATATTTCCATATAAGTCATTATTGTTAACCTCTGTTTTATCTTCATCCTGGTATTCTTCAAATGAATTATAGGTATAACCCTTTGGTTACATAGTAAGTCTTTTTACAAACTGTTGTCAGCACATGATAAAGCTCTTATCCACATTTGAGATAGTCACAGTGATATTTTATGAAACCATCTGAAATAATTCAAAATAGTGTTATCAAAAAGCACCCATTTATGAAGTTGATATTTGCCTATTTTTCTGAGGCACATGTTTTTCTCTTGGGGATAATCCCTACCTAGTTCCATCACAGGCTTGCTGTTCTCTAGGTGTCAAAACGATATCCTTAAACAGAAATGAAACTTTAAGGACGTGGGATGGATTATTCTTCTATCTTTCCCAGCAAAAAAGAAGTGAAATCAGGTTATCTCTGAAACTCCTGTGGGGCCAGAGAAGTGACATACAAAGGCAGACCTGCAGGGACCTGACATCCCATGGCTCACGTCACAAACAACAAGGGGGTACACCATGCCCTACTTGGTCCACACTTTGGTTGGATGCTACGGAGCAGAGTCTATTTTGGGGGTAAAAATTATTGCTAAATCAGAGTGCTCTTCATGATCCAATCCAGGAATTGGAATTGCTCAATTTTTCGGCCATCCTTAGAAATAAACTTTCTGCCTGTATCTAAATATATAATGATAAAATCATAAGCAAGAAGCTCCACCTTGATACTTATGGCAAACATATAGATAAAGCTACTGTTCACCCTATATAGTTGGTCCAGTATGCTGCTGCTGCTAAGTTGCTTCAGTCGTGTCTGACTCTGTGTGACCCCATAGACAGCAGCCCACTAGGCTCCTCTGTCCCTGGGATTCTCCGGGCAAGAATACTGGAGTGGGTTGCCATTTCCTTCTCTAATGCATGAAAGTGAAAAGTGAAAGTGAAGTTGCTCAGTCGTGCCCGACTCTTAGCGACCCCATGGACTGCAGCCTACCAGGCTCCTCCGTCCATGGGATTTTCCAGGCAAGAGTACTGGAGTGGGGTGCCATTGCACTACACTTCATTAATTCGGCCAAAATTTGTTGCTTGGGACAATTTTTCTGGCAAGTATCCAGCTGAAATTTAAATGAAATGGTGTGAATGTTAATATTATGATACCGAATCATTTTTCTAGAAACAGAGATATTAGTAGAACTAGAACTCTGAGTGATTATTAGAGAAAGAGAGCCTACAGTGTGTGTGCTCTGTCCTGTCCGACTTTGTGGCCCCAAGTACTGTAGCTCGCCAGGCTTCTCTGTCCATGGGATTTTCCAGGCAAGCATACTGGAGTGGGTTGTCATTTCCTACTGCAGGGGATCTTCCCCATCCAGGGATCAAACCCACATCCCTTGTGTCTCCTGCATTGGCAGCCAGATTCTTTACCACTCCTGCCACCTGTTCTTATACATCAGAGAAAGAGAACAGAGAGAAGATTGTCCTAATATTAGAGCTGTGTAAAGACAGAAAGGTCCATCCTGGGAGATAAATGAGGAGTTGTCATTGAAGAAGATGAGGTCTTCTATCCAAAATGCTCTGTGGCTTTCGCAGGACCATCTGGCCCTGACACTACAGTAGGTGGTTATACCAAATGACCGTGAGATGCTTGGAATCTTAGTCTCGATGAAGACCTAGAATAGCATTTCACAAACTGCACTCCTGTGCCCCATGATCAGTTAAGCACCAAAATGCTGCATACATTTTCCCAGGTTGGAGACTTTACTACGTATATTTGAAAATTAAGGGCTCTGGGAAATTCTGCAGTAAAGAAACTTGCCCAATTTTGTCTAACCAAACTTTGTCTAACCCAGTTGTTTTATTTTTCACAAAACATATTATTATAAAACCATTCAGCATTAATTTTCTAATGTTCCCAGTAGGGTAATGTCAAACTGAAGGTTTTTCCTCTTAAATCTAGATTTATGTTTTGGTAAGATTCTTTCCTCCAATAAGTTCATCTCTCCTTTCAAACAAACCCAAAGTTTTAGACTGTCATTCAAGTCCTAACACATTTTTTTCTTTCCAGACTTATTACTCCAGTCCTTAAGAAAACCACTTTTCAATGTATCCCAAAGTTTTTTTTTTTTTTTTAATTCCATATATATTACATATATTTTCTTCTACTTTGGAATGGCTCCAGTTCATAGTTTATTTTCAAGTCTCAGCTCACATCCCAACTTATTTTTTGAAATTCCTCCTCCCATGACTTCAGGCAGCTCTGGCATCATGGGGAATCTATACTATACATCTTAATCTTTAAATTTTATTTCTTGGGATGTTTTTCACTCCCTCTCTCCTTCCTCTGTTTTCTTCATTCTTTCCTTCTTTTCTTTCTCTCTCTCTCTTTCTTCCTTTTGTATTTGTGCTAATCTTATGTATCCAAATTGATTTTACACTACTTTAAAAAACCGTATCTTATATTTATATATTCTTTAGAATGGCAGCATTTTGAGGTATATAAAATATACTTTTCCATGGAATTTACAATCATGTAAATGTATGAACTGTACAGAGAAAACCATTCTTTCAATAAAAAAGAAGCAAAAATGAATAAGTCTGTACTATTAGAGTTTATGTTAGATGCTACATTAATAATATGAAGTGCAGGTACATAGTGTATACTCAATAATTATGTACTGAATAAGTGAGTAAATAAATTTATCTGATTGTGTTTCATTTTCTTCTTCTTTTTATATTTTACTTTTGTTTTAATTCATGCATTTTCTTCATTGGAGAGAGAGGTAATAAAGAATAATTTTCTTTTTCATAAGATATACAAATATATTATAGAATCTGGATGGTCATGGATTTATGTCTTAGCAAAATCCTTTCTCTCATTCGTGGGTGTATAGATATTCTTTTGTAATTTCATGTTTGTTTCATTTGGTTTTGTTTTCAACAAAAATCCAAACTGTCTTTATATTGATAAGAATGCATCGGGTAATGTTATTGAAAATTTTCTCAGTATTTCCAAAGTCATAATAAGATAAAATAAAATAAAAACTATATAGACATGTGCATGTATGTGTGTGTTTGCTTTTAATCTTGGCATTTATTTATACTGTTTAATTCCTGATCATGGAGCATTTTTTTTTTTTTTGTACTTGTTCTCAGCGAGACATTTAGTTGTATTTTCAGACTCTACAGTAACTTTCTAAAGTATTTTTAAAGACAAAGATTTTTAAATCATTTACCTAAGTGATTGTTTGCATATAAATTTCTATCCATGGTACACTAACCCGACATTTTTAATTTCAATAAAACTGAGCCAAGATTTAGGACAAAGACAAGAAAAGGTGAAACTATCAGACTTATTTAACCTTTTATAAGTTTTGATTGACACTACCTGTCTGCCATATCAAAGTCTTGCAGTGTTATTTTCGTATAAAATGGTCTTCAGCAGTTCTAAAGGAAAAGTTGCCTATATTTTCTGACTTAACTTGTTAACTGCTATCACCAAGGTTATCTTTTGTTGTTGTTTCTGTTCAGTTGCTCGGTTGTGACTGACTCTTTGTGACCCTACAGACTGCAACACGCCAGGCTTCCCGGTCCTTCACCATCTCCTGGAACTTGCTCAAACTCATGTCCATTGGGTCAGTGATGCCGTCTAACCATTTCATCCTCTGTTGCCCACTTCTCCTCCTGCCTTCTATCTTACTCAGCATCAAGGTCTCTTCTAATGAGTCGACTCTTTGCATCAGGTGATGAAAGTATTGGAGTTTCAGCTTCAGCATCAGTCCTTTCAATGAATATTTAGGACTGACTTCCTTTAGGATTGACTGGTTTGATCTCCTTGCAGTCCAAGGAACTCTCAAGAGTCTTCTCCAACACCACAGTTTGAAAGCATTAATTCTTCAGCACTCAGTCTTCTTTATGGTCCAACTCTCACATCCATACATGGCTACTGGACCATAGCTTTGACTATATGGACCTTTGTTGGCAAAGTAAAGGCCATCCTATGTAATGTACTAACTGCCAACAGTAAGGGGGAATGGGAGTTCTAGAAAGAGAGAGAGAAATGTACATTTATATTTGCATTACGCTACTCAGACTTTATTTTTGGGGGGCTCCACAATCACTGCAGATAGTCATTGCAGCCATGAAATTAAAAGACACTTACTCCTTGGAAGGAAAGTTATGACCAACCTAGATAGCATATTAAAAAGCAGAGACATTACTTTGTCAACAAAGGTCCATCTATTCAAGGCTATGGTTTTTCCGGTAGTCATGTATGGATGTGAGAGTTGGACTGTAAAGAAAGCTGAGCACCGAAGAATTGATGCTTTTGAACTGTGGTGTTGGAGAAGACTCTGGAGAGTCCCTTGGACTGCAAGGAGATCCATCCAGTTCATCCTAAAGGAAATCAGTGCTGAATATTCACTGGAAGGACTGATGTTTAAGCTGAAGCTCCAATATTTTGGCCACCTGATGCGAAGAGCTGACTCATTTGAAAAGACACTGATGCTGGGAAAGATTGAGGGCAGGAGGAAAAGGGGACTACAGAGGATGAGATGGTTGGAGCCATCACCAACTCAATGGACATGAGTTTGGGTAAACTCCAGGAGTTGGTGATGGACAGGGAAGCCTGGTGTGCTACGGTTCATGGGGTTGCAAAGAGTCGGACATGACTGAGTGACTGAACTGAACTGAATGTATTTATAGTTATGTTACAATATACAAAAATGTCTTCATCTTTTTGTTTGTAAGAGTGGGTGTATTCTACCAAGACTTAAGCAGTAAAAATTTGGTATTTGATAGTACAATATTGAGGGTTCAGTCTTTCTCCCAAGTCAGGACTAAAAGCCCTATTTTTTCCAAAATATTCTTTTTTTTATTATTAAGCCTAGGGAATAGTCTAAATACAGAGGTAAATTTATAATTAAAGGTAGAGATGAAGGGAGTCTCAAAATATTAATATTCCAGTTGGTTGCTAGGGATTCCTTCTCTGAGTGCTCTCTATATTTTCCAATCAGAACAAGACAAAATTGAGGATATGTTTCAGAATTAAAAAATTATTTTTTAGGGATCAAGACTCATCCAATTGCTGTGGACAAGTCAACTCCCTGTGGACCCAAAGGCAGGTGAGCCATATAGCTTCTATTCCTGTTGTTTGTAGGAATCAAACAGTCAGATTTCAGAGGGCCATGGCACGTTTGTGAGTGAGTGCCTGTGGTTGCGTGTGTACATCACTAGTCCTTGTCCCTTCCCAGACATAGATAAACTTGTCAGCCACTTGTGGGATGTGATCTGTGAGGTACTGAAAATTGTACCAACCCAAAAATATCACCACTATCAGCTTGCCACTCAGTCAGAAATTCCCTCGAGGTGAGTCACTCCTTGTCTACTTAAAGTTCTGCTGAACACCAACAGTTGTTACTTTTGGAGGAGTAACATATTAACCCATTATGATGTTTTAGCTCTTTTACAGCCAGTGAGATCTTAAAGGAGCTACAGCTGGCAGAATGCATGATTCCAGGTTAATGCAGATCACAGGGACTGTGAACGTGGTGGAGACTTGAAGTGCTTTATAGAGATGACTGGAGTAATTGCTATGAAAATGACTACTGGACGAAGTGGTCAAGGTAAGCACTGTGCAGTCATGAGGGATGTTAATATAAAAACTACTCTAGAGAGGCAAGACCTGCAGTAACTATAGTGTAGCACCCACTAAGATAAAGGCTATACTTTCAACACTAAAAGAAGAGTAAAACTTAATACAAACCTTCAAGGAGCCAAGAATGGGCCAATACAAGTACATACAAGGAATAAGCACAGATACTTATATGGAGTAAGCATCAGTAAACGTGTTCAAATGAGCAAGTCTCACTGCAAGATATACCATTAATGGAATAGTGAATTTCAAAGCAGGATGAAAGTCTATCCATCTGCACTTTAACTAAAGATCTTAGAAAAATAAGGCATTTTCAAGGCATTATGCAAGACCTCAGTAGATTGATACAAAGGAAAGAGGAAGGGAAAAACATGTCTGGTAAAGAGAAGACAATTAACCATAGAATAGTGATAGGAAAGTTGGGGGAACTGCGTATAGTTGATGTTTATGACACGGGACATTAATGGAGGGGAAAAGGGAAAGGCTGTTTTAAGGAAGAATTCTGGAAACCATTGAAAGTCATATTCAGGGTCTTGGACTTAACTATGGAAACACATGGAAGGTTTTCACTTTTTAAGCAGAAAATAACATCAGTACTCATGTCAAGAACTATCTTACAAAATGGAAGTCATAGATAGGTATAGTAACATAGACAGCAGAACCCATTAGATAAAATAGAAGCCTAGAACAATGATTTAGTTGGAAGTACGAAGGAAGTAAATTATACTGAAGAGGATAGGTAGCCAGGACATATGGCAGAGGCTGTAGAGGGATTGGAAAGTCAATAGAATGAGAGAACAGAGGAAGAAAAGAGGTCAGCATGACTCTAGAGTTTCAGTCCTACAAAGCTAACCTCAGTTAATTTATAGAATGGGAAAGAAGGGCAAAGGGGGGGGGGAAACAATATTATTGTCTGCTTCCATTTGGTTTGTGACTTGACACATAGAAGAAAAATTTCTTGTTAGAAACAAAAAGAAATCAGTAAGTAGCAGAAAATGTGCCTTTGGGATCCAGTAGATAGTTCAGGCATAAAAGACAATTGCTATGTGGAATTTGTAAGAAAATTGACCAGAGTCGACAGAAGAAGCAGAAGTGAGGGCCCAGGTAAGATGCAGTGCCTAAGAAACAGGCTCCGTCTACAAGGGTTTTTTTGTATTCTTAGGAACAAAGAAAGAGAAAAGAGTCCTTAGGAGTTACACAAGTATGAGCATCAGCAAGTAGCAGGTGTTCAGGCAGATGAAGGAGAGCCTCACAGGACAGGAGAAGAAATATCTAAATAATTAACTGAGTGGAACTGTTTGACATTACTAGGGCAACTGCTTTGTAGCAACAAATAGAAATTATGTAATATGAAGCTGTGATATTTTCTTCGAGCTTCTTACCTATTGATAAGAACAATAATCTTCAATTAATTAATTTACTTGGCTGCATCTGGTCTTAGTTACAGCACTTGGGATCTTTGTTGCGGCGTGCAGACTCTAATTGTGGCGTGTGGGCTCAGTAGATGCAGTGCTCAGGCTCCAGAGCATCTGGGCTTCAGTAGTTGTGGCACATAGGCTCTCTAGTTGTGGTGTATAGTCTCAGTTGCTCCAAGGCATGTGGGATCTTAGTTCCCCAACCAGCAATCAAACCTTATCCCCTGCATTGCAAGGCAAACTCTTAACCCCTGGATCACCAGGGAAGTCCCCAGATCAAGAGTCTTGAAAAAGAGAAAATGAAATAAGTTTTCTAGCTTAAATGGATATCTCCATGCTCACATGCAGCAGATTTTTGATTGAGTGCATATTACAAGGAACATGGGATTCTCTCATGTTTCTCTTTCAGGGTTTTCTTGACCGCTGAGCTATCACAGTTATCAATAATGTTGATTTTGCCTGTGTGGCTGTGAAAGATGATTCCGGCTGGATTTAAACCACTGTAGAGAATAACAATCTGCATAGCAACCCAAAGATGAAAAGAAATGTTCCAATTGGCACCCGATAAACACTCACACTACCAAAGAGTTGTCAGTGATTGTTTTCTCTGTGTTTCTTAGTCCTTCACATGTTTTCTGATTGTAATAAAAGATTTTTATCAGGAGGGAGCAGAGGGGGTGATTAGAAACTCAGGTATCTTCATGGTTGTTGCAGAATATAAGGACTGATGAGTCACAGAAAATCAGTATGTGTGATGAATTTTAAGGTCTTTGAGATGATCCCTAAAATTCCTGTGATGATTTATTTCATTCATTTCAATTACTCTTTCAAAATATTTACCGATTGGATATCATCAAATTAAACAGCTAACATAATCAGGCTGTGTACAATGCTCTGCAGGATAAACAAAAATGAAAAATTCACAGACTGCCCTTTGGATGCTTTCAGTCTCACAAAGAGCTGAGGCATATACAAGAATAATTCCAATGCAAAGTAAAATCGGTACAACCTCTGCTTCTCATCATGACAGAGTAACTCACATCAGAATAACCCTGCCACCATAAACGACTGTAAAAATGAGACACAGGCAGTGCAGGACTGTGATCCTTCAGAGAATGAAAACATGTGAAGTGTGCCCCATGATTGCTCCAGCCTTTTACCTGGGATACTTTCTGGAAATGAAATGTGATGTCCAAGCGGGAAGAGTAATCTCACTAAGATGGCAAAAATCAGATTTCAGGGCTGCTGAGGAGGCTAGTATTTGTCGGAAAGGGAAAAACCACAGGAGGGAACTGTACTGAGAGCAAACCATTGAAATCTACATGGGAATCTTTTTGAGTTGTTGGACAAAAACACGCAACACATAGAGATTGCTCTGAAAAACTGAGGAATTTGTTTGAGATCTTGGAGCTCAGATACGAAGTTACACTATTCTAGATCTGTAAGAGCTAGTTTATATGTACCCCACCTTTAAAAATCATTGCAAAATGAAGCAGAAACGATAGTAAATTAAATATCTGCCAGAATAAAGCCAATACCCAAGTTAAAAAAAGCAACAACTTGACATTTAACAAAAGTAGCAGTCACAATATCCACTAAAATTTTATTATTAATTGCTAGATATACAGAGGAGAAACAAAATGTGATTCATAATCATGGAAATTTTATTCCAAAAAGTCATTAAGACAGATCCAGAGATGACAGAGAAGTTGTAATTAGCAAACAAAGACAAAAGAAATGATGGGCATAAGGGAACAGACAGGACAATAACAGCAGAAAAATGGAAACTGGAAAACAGTTAATGGAAATTCTACTAAAAATAAAATATCTAAAATTAAATAATCACTTGTGCTTTGTAGTAAACTGGATACTGTATAGGAAAAATATCAGAAAACCTGAAGATATGGCAGTAGGGAATATCCAAAGTGAAGCACATGGAATAAAAATGCTGAAAAATTAAATGAACACAGTGTCACTGACACATGGGAAAATAGCAATTCTCAGATATATAAAAGTGGAATCCTAGGAGGAAAAGAGAGAAATTGGGGCAGAAAAATATACTTGAATAAATAATGACTTCAAATTATATTAACTACTGATCCAAAAAACTCAATAATAGATTAAATACACACACAAGTCACCTAGAGAACTATTAATACCATAGTCAAGTTGCTTAAAAATAATGATAAAAAGAAAAATCTTAAAAAGCAATAGGAAAAAATAAATACGTCACAAAGAGAGGGGAAAAAAAAAGCAAGTAAAAGGATAAGGATTGTATTTCTCATCAGAAGCAATGCAAGCCAGAAGACATTGGGCTGACACTTTAAAATATAAAAGAAAAAAATAACATGTCAAGCTAGAATTCTGTAAGCAGTGAACTTTCTTCAAAATGAAGTTGAAATAAAGACATTTTAAAATAAACAAAAGCTAGAGGAATTTGTCACCGCAGACCTGCTCTGAAAGAAATGTCAAGTCAGGTTCTTCAGGCTGAAGTAGAACAGTGCCAGATGGAAATTTGGCTTACACGTAGAAATGAAAGCAATGGAAATGGGAAATATGTGGATAAACAGAAAAGACATTTTCCCTTTAAAAAATGTATTAAAAAGTGGAATACAGTAGTCTCCCCTTGTCTGTGGGGAATATGTTTCAAGACCCCCGCTGTGGGTGCCTGGATTGAAGGCTAGAAACCTCAGTATATTGTGCTTTTTCCTATACACACGTACATGAAAGTAAAAGTAGATCAGTCCTGTCTGACTCTTTGCAACCCCATGGACTATGTAGTTGTTGGAATTCCCTAGGCTAGAATACTGGAGAGGGCAGCCATTCCCTTCTCCAGGGGACCTTCCCAACCCAGGGATCGAACCCAGGTCTCCCACATTACAGGGGGATTCTTTACCAGCTGAGCCACAAGGGAAGAAGCCCAAGAATACTGGAGTGGGTAGCCTATCCCTTGTCCAGGAGATCTTCCCAACCCAGGAATCAAACCAGGGTTTCCTGCATTACAGGTGAATTCTTTACCAACTGAGATATGACATACATAGCTATTACAAAGTTTAATTTATAAATTATGCATAGTACTAGATTAACAATAGCTAACAAAATAGAACAATTAAAATAACATACTGTAATAAAAGTTATGTGAATACACTCTCTCTCAGCATATGTTATTATACAAATTTAATTCCATTTGCATTTCAGCTAAGCACTTACCATGCATTGTGGTGTTAACTTCAGCAGTTTAGGGTAAAAAGCAGAACTGCCATCAATTTCTTTTCCCTTCTTTACAATTTCATGGATAGAGGATTCATGCTTATTACATGAATCTTAGCAATCTTAGCATATGATTTTTTTTTAATAAGTTGAGAACTTTCACCTTTTCACTTAAGCAAACACTTTACAGCTTCTCTTTGGCATGTCTGGGTTGCCAGATCACTCTTCTTATGCTTTGGGGCCAATATTAAGTAAGATAAAGATCATTTGAACACAAACTGTTGACATTACTGCAACAGCCAATCTAACCAAGAAGACCACTAAGTAATTAATGGGCAGGTAGTGTGTGCTCTGTGGATGCAGGGGTTATCCCCATGCCAGGCAGGAGAGAGCAGGCTGCGTGCAATTTCATGATGTTACTCAAATAGCCACATGTAAACTTAAATTTTATGACTTATTTCTGGAATTTTCCATTTAATATTTTTGGACCATGGTTGACCTTGGGTAACTGAAACCATGTAAAGTGAAACTGCAGATAAGGTGGCAGGGGACAGCTGTATTTAAAACGAAATAATACCAATGTATTATGGAGTTTATACCAGATGCAGAAATACATTATGTAATAATAATGACATGAAGAAGGTGAGGAGTTGTAAAGGTATGTTGCTATGATTGTATCAGGCTTCCTCATGGCTCAGTAGTAAAGAATCCTCCTGCTGTGCAGGAGCCACAGTAGATGAGGGTTCAATCCCTGGGTCGGGAAGATCCTTGGAGGAGGGTGTGGCAACCCACTCCAGTATTCTTGCCTGGAGAATCCCAAGGACAGAGGAGCCTGGTGGGCTACAGTCCATGGGTCGCAAAAAGTCAGACATGACTAAAGCGATTTAGCATGCACACATGAATGTATCACCTTATATGTGAAGTGGTATGTAATATACTGTTGTACAATGTTGACTTTGATAAGTTAATTGCATTTTACAAAATATACAGCAACTCTTAAAACTAAAGCAAACATGTACAGCTAATGAGACAACAGTCAAGGTAAAACAGAATCCAAACGAAAGATAACAAAAAAGATATTTGTTAATCCAAATGCAGCAATGAAAAAAAAAAGAAAAAGAAAACAAAGAGAGATGGAAAAATTAGAGGGAAAAAGTGATAAGCTAATGGAAGTAAGCCCAGTTTCATTAACAAGTATTTTAAATGAAAATGGATGAAAAATTCCAATTTAGAGTAGAGATTGTCAGACTGGAAAAAACAAAAATCAAGACCCTACTATATGTTTTTAACAAAGAGTTTTGTTTTAAATATAAGGACACGACCAAGTCAAAAGTAGAATGATCAATTAAGATGTACCTTGTAAACATTAACTGTAAGAAAGCTGGAGGGGTTAGAAAACATATGTTACTGAGCATGAAGTATTATTCCAAATAAAGAAGACACTTCATAACGATAGAAACGTCAGTTCCACAGAGAGGCATATGCATGCACTTCGTTTAAAAAAAAAAATCAAAATATGTAATGTGAAAACTGAGAGAATTAAAGGACACATAGACAAATCTTCTAATGATACTTGGAGATATTAAATTTTCTGTCTTAATTATTGGCCTTCCCTTGTGGCTCAGTGGTAAAGAATCTGCCTGCCAATGCAAGAGACTTGGGTTTAATCCCTAGATCAGGAAGATCCCCGGAGAAGGAAATGGCAAACCACTCCAGTATTCTTGCCTGGAGAACTCCATGAGCAGAGTAGCCTGGCGGACTACAGTCCATGGGGTTGCAAAAGAGTCGGACATGACTTAGTAACTAAACAACAACAAATCTTAATTATTAATGAAAAAAGTACACCAAAGTATCTCAAAGGAAAGGCAGCACAATATAGGATCTGATTAACCCTCTCAATAATTGGACCTGATTGACTTTTCACTGAAGCAACAGAACACACATTCTTTTTAAGTACACGTGGAATATTCAACAAATGATCCATGTGACAGGACGCAAAAAGAAATCTCATTAAGTTAACATTAGTAAAATGGTACAGACTTCTTTTTCTAACCACAGTGGAATTAAAGTAGAAATTGAAAACAGAAAGATATTTGCTGAATGCCGCAAATATGGGAAAATTAAAAATCACATTTTTAAACAACCCAGGGACCAAAAAATGAAGTTACAAGGGAAATCAGAAGTGTATTTAAACTGAAGGAAAATAAAAATGCAGCATATTAAAATGTGGAGGATTCAGCTACAGTGATATTTATAACAATGCATGTATCATTAAGTGCACATGTTAGGCAACGAGAAAGTCTTAAACAAAGGTCTCAGTTTGTATCTTAAGATAAAAAAATTGAAAAATATACACTAAAGCAATTAGAAGGAATGAGATAGAGGAAATAAGTAAAACAGAAAACGAACAAACTACTCTGTGTAAAGATGTGAATTCCACATTTGTATGCATTTGTTTGAACAGATTGAACTGTATTCCTAAAAACTTTGCATTTTACTGAGTGTAAAACATTTTTCAACTAAAAATGTTTATTAAAAAGCTAAAAAATGGTCAAGAGTGAAACAAAAACAAGGGTTACATTGTTAGGATAGATATGAGGAGAAAGATGCGGATATCTTAGAGAAGTGGGATTCCTGGCTAGCTCTTGAAAATTATAAGGTATTTGGGGCCTCAGAGATTGTGGGGCAGGATATTTCATTGAAACAAATGTATTGTCATGATGCAGAACTGAGTGGGATAGTTAGTGAGTAGCAACTAAACCCTTGAAAGATGCAGCCAAATTGAGGAGCAACTTGAATGATTGCTAGGGAAGAAGATTGCAATCTTTTTTTAAAATTAATTTTCATTGGAGTATAGTTGATTTACAATGTTGTGTTATCTTCTGTACAGCAGAATCAGCCAGCCATACTTACACATATATCACCTCCCTTTTGGACTTCCATAATTCAAAAATATATGTGTTTTTCACATATTACTTATATACATACATATTATTTTCACATATTACATATTATTTTTTCACATATTTCACAAAATACTTCAATGTTCGTACTATTTACAGTAGCTAGGACATGGAAGCAGCCTAAATATCCATCAACAGAGAAATGGATAAAAAAGATGTGGTACATATATGCAATGAAATATTACTCAGCCAGGAAAAAAGGAATAAAATTATGTCATCTGTAGAGATGTGGATGGACCCAGAGTCAGAGTGAAGTAAGTCAGAAAGAGAAAAATAAATATTGTATGTTAATGTATATTTGTGGAATCCAGAAGTTTGCATTTAATTCCGAGGCAATTGAGGGTCACAAATCCTTTTGCACAAGAGAGCAAAAGGATAGATTTATTGTTTCAAAGGAATAATATTGATGACAACACCGTGGATAAGAGAAAGACAAGAATATGTGAAGCTACTGAAACATTCCATAAAATAAAGTGAATACAGTTACAATGGGAACACAAAGGAGGAATCGAAGCAAATCCAAAAAAACTCTGGGCGTAAATCAGGAAAAAAATCAATACCTCTTGGATCTAAGTAGCAGAGAAAACATGCTGCAGATCTGAATAATGATGACTTTAGTTTCCAGGTTATAACTGCCTGGGACTATGGGCACTGTCAATGGAAACAGGATTTCTTGTATCAATTTCTAAACTTGTCTTCAGTAACAGACATTTTTAAAATAATATTTTTATCAAAGTAGATGACTGGTTTAATATTTATCATGCTCACAACAGATTAAAACAGGTTCTGAAGCTTTAACTAAAACCAGTTTCTCTGTTTGGGTAGTATTCTTACAGTCTCCTTAAGAAAAAGCAAAGAACTATAAAGCCAAACACGTCTCCACCACCAATTTCATTCCTGTTCTACTTTCTTTAAAAATAAAAATATTACCTAGAAGTGTCACATATAAACCCATCACTCTTAGTCTGCATGAGTTTATGAAGAATTCCTCAGTGGTCATCTGCAGATATTTACCAGTTGCTGCCTCCTACCTTTAAATGCATCCTCAATCAATCTGTGTGAACATCCAACCACACACCGATAATTTCCTAAATGTATCAGCCATTTTGAAAACACAGCTACCAGAGTAAGAACTGGTCAGATCCCTTCCAGTCCACAATAGTTTGTCTGCACCGAGGGTGACATGTCATGGAATCCCAGTGCAATGGAATCTGGGGTGCAATGGGGAGGGCCTGACAGGGAGAAGATCATTGCAAAGGACAACTACAGTCTAATTTACTTTACCATTTTAATTTTTTAAAACTGAGTAGACTGATACAGGGAAAGGCCGAAGGCAATAGGAGATGGGAGTGGCAGAGGATGAAATGGCTAGATAGCATCACTGATACAATGGACATGAATTTGAGCAAACTCCGGGAGATAGTGGAGGACGGAGGAGCCTGGTGTGCTGCAGTCCATGGGGTCACAAAAAGTTGGACATGCCTTAGTGACTGAACAACAACCACAACATACAAATACATAACAATAATAATATTGTTAAATGTTGGTGGAGAACCAACATTTGAAATTTACATATTCAGTAATTTTGATGAGAGCAGAAACTGAAAATTAGATGGTTATTTACAGGTGATTCTAAGCAATTGTTTAAGAAACATTTTCAACTCCATTTCTGGACATTTTTAAGTTTACCTTATATGCAGTCATGACAGAAATGTGTGTGTGTTTTTTCCCCCTAAGTCAATTCTTACTCTACTTGGTCTCCAAGCCTCTGAGGTGCATACTAGAAGATTGGAAAGGAGATTTCAATGGGCCAAAGATTTTATGAATACATAAAATTGAATCGAGGGCATTTCTAAATACAATGTATTATTTTTATTTTCCAGTACATAAAAGAACTTCTTTTAAAAAATCAATTTTAAGACAGAAAAACTGAGTTGTTGAGTCATTTGCTGAACGTGATGCAAAAATATATAATTAGATAGTGGCTTCAAGTATCATTCACTTGAGCCAATTTTGCCAATTAAAGCTAAAAGCAGGAGGATAAGTAAATAATTCAGGTCTTGTTTTATTCCCCTTCGCAAGAAGAGCCCTGTAATACTTCCCCGGTTTTAGAAGAGAATGCATATTTCACAATAACTCCAAGTTTCTAGTTTACCTTTTTAACTATTAAGGAAGGTATTTTATTTCTTCAGTGACTCATTCCCTCTTACTAAGGCAGTTCTGCAGTTTAAATGCTAATTGACCATTTTGGCTGAGGATTTCCTAGTTAAAAGGTCTGCCATTTAATCCCAAAGTGTCTTTTGATTTCTTGAGCATGATTAAATGGAAATTCAGCCCTGGTTCAGTATCACAGGAGCCCATGTAGGCTCTCCCGTTGAATTGCCATGGTTTGAGGATCCTGCTGGGAGACTCAGGCTGATTTTATTGAAATAGGCCCTCCACCGTCAGACTCAAAATAACCTCCAGCACACTGATAGAAATAATGACCCTTTTACCGTTGTAAAACGTGAAACTATTCCTTGAATGTTAACTAATACCAAAAAGCTTTTTCTGCAAATGAAATGGGGGAATTGGAGCCAAGAAATTGCTCTGGATGAAGATCTAGAAATGGCCTTCCACTTTCCTTCTCAGTAATTGCAGAATTGTGACCTTTCCCTCAAAGCTTGTGAGGGCATCACTCTAGGTTCCATCAAGCGAACCATACAGAGATGGAGACGGTCCTGGGTAGCCTCTCTGGGAGAGTGGGCATCTCTGCCTCCTTAATTCATCAAGAATGACCTGCCACTCCCCAGGGATAATGACTTCCTCATTAACAATATTGTGTGTGTGTGCTCATTCACTAAGTCATGGTGGACTCTTTTGCGACCCCATGGTCTGTAGCCCACCAGGCTCCTCTGTCCATGGGATTTCCCAGACAAGAATACTGGAGTGGGTTGCTATTTCCTTACCCAGGGGATCTTCCCCACCCAGGGTCAAACCTGTGTCTCCTGGATTGGCAGGTGAATTCTTTACCACTGAGTCACCTGGGAAGCCCCATTAGTAACATTAGATGGAAAAATAAAACATATAAGCTCAAAATAGGAGTTATGAAGTGCTGATAGCTTGCAGCGTTTGACATCTACACCCCAAAACCCTTGAGATGACAAATACTTTCAGGTAAATCGGTTCAGTCCTCTCATCTTGCTGCTAGTCCTCACAAGCTGGAAGCTTTTTCCTTACAGTCAGTCTAAAAGGCAACGAGACATATAGCCCTATTAGCTAAGTTTATTTATGCTGACACCAAGAAAACCATGAAAAATCCAAGTTCTAAATTGTAATGTATTCCTGATAAGTAGTAAATCGGTGGGACTCCACTGCCCAAGTAGGGACTTGCCATTAAACAAGAACTGAAGCACAGTAAGCCTCATAAATGTCTGCAGAATCCTGAAGCTGTTTTTTCTACATGAGCTCGTGCAGCAAACTCTCCCGCTGGTCTGGTCATGATAACCTACTGTCCCCAAGACACTGCAAGATACTTGAGACTAGGGTGACTGAATTCTAGACTTAAAATTCAAGAAAAGCTCCCCCTTCCACCCAATTACAGTGTCCTCATACTTCCAGGTTTATCTAGTTGCACAGCTTTTCTGAACATCTGGCTGATTTCTTAATTTCAAGCTTGGTTCCTCTTGATAGTGGCGAAGTTTTGGTAAAGGTAGGAAGTGTTTGGGTTTCCATGGTAGCTCAGCTGGTAAAGAATCTGCCTGCAATGCAGGGGACCCAGGTTCGATCCCTGGGTTGGGAAGATACCCTGGAGAAGGGAGCAGCTACCTACTGAAGTATTCTGACCTGGAGAATTGCACAGACTGTATAGATAATGGGTAGCAAAGAGTCGGACAGGTCTGAGTGACTTTCACTTTCCGTAAGTGTTAAGACCATATGAGATCCAGTTGGACCAACTTTTGATGACTTTTCTCCAACTAGAACACAAACTGTTTTACAACGGAAAGATGATGTAAAACATTTATAGAATAAGTTCACAGTTTTCTTATTGTGAAAATGAATTATGGTCCAGTACAGAGCATACAACAAACATGGGAATGGGAGCAGTTATATATTCATGTCGAGGGTATGATGAAAAAAGCGGTATTCAGAATTATGTAGAAATAATAAAAAAGAAGTCTGCTGACTTAAGAGAAGAAGGCCTGAATTTTTGTCCCAGATTCTTTATTTTCCAACCCTGTGCATTATATTAATTCACTCATATTTCTTATCATAAGAGAAGGGACAGAAATAAATGAATATTGAAGGAATTGGGGTGGAGGGGTGTAGAGAATATTCTGGAACACATAAGCACTTTGGATTTAAGGTAGAGATAAAGGGGCGTGTAATGGAGGTGAGTTGGTGACCAGGAAGGAGCAGGTCACAAACTACAGATAAACAAGAGAGGGCGCCTTGGCAGGCCTCCACCTTGGGTTAGTCCCAAGAGCTGAGCTTGAAGAGTCTAAGGTTGTAACAGTTCATGGACCATTTCTGTGGTTCCAGACCCATGATCAGTGCTGTCAACTGCAAACTGGCACTTGCCAAGGCTGCTTGCCGTCTACCTCTACAAGGATTAAGTCATGTGCTGCTGCAGCTGCTGACCTTCAACACCTGCTGAAAGGAGTTCATGGCAGAGCAGAAATGAGGCACTCTGTGCCTCAGGAAAGACTTGAAGAACAGGTCTTCAGATGGTTAGATAGTCTCAGTAGCCAATTGATGAGCCCAATTCCTGTATCTCCTCATACCTAGAAAAGCACAAAAATCTTTCTTGGTGATGACTGTTTCCTGTGATCAGCAGAAATCTTTGTGAGACTAGCAGAAACTTTCTGAAAAAATATGTGTGTGATTGCATGCACTCTTCCTTCACCAAAATCATATATATACTGTCCTTCCCCACTACCACTTTGGAGCGGTTTCTCAGGGCCATCTGAGGTGCTGTGTCCAGGAGCTTTAGTCCTCATTTTTAGTCCTTATTTTGCCCCAAATAAAATTTAACTCTCAGCTCTCATGTTTTGCATTTTTTTTAAGTCAACAGTATTCAGAGGCATTACTTTGCCAACAAAGTTCCATCTAGTCAAAACTATGGTTTTTTCCAGTAGTCATGTACGGATGTGAGAGTTGAACCACAAAGAAGGCTGAACACTGAAGAGTTGATGCTTTTCAACTGTGGTGTTGGGGAAGAGTCTTGAGAGTACCTTGGACTGCAAGGAGATCAGTCAATCCTAAAGAAAATAAATCCTTAATATTCATTAGAAGGACTGATGCTGAAGCTGAAGCTCCAATACTTCAGCCACCTGATGCAAAGAGCTGACTCATTGGAAAAGACTGTCATCCTGGGGAAGATTGAAGACAGGAGGAGAAAGGGATGACAGAGGACGAGATGGTTGGATGGCATCACTGACCCAATAGATTTGAATTGTAGCAAGCTCCGGGAGATGGTGATGGACAGGGAGGTCTGGCATGCTCCAGTCTAGGGGGTTGCAAAGAGTCAGACACAACTGAGTGACTGGACAACAACAAATGTAGATAGTCCTCTTCTACCAAAAAGGAGGGAGTTGAGACATGGTTTTTCTGGTCAATTTCAAGCCAATTTCTACTGAAATATTAGAAATATTGAAGCCAAAGGAAGTCACCATAAGAACAGCTCAGCTTTGCAGACAAACCCTCACCCTGGCTGGGCACATAGGATCAATTCTTGTTCTAAATGAAACTCAGGAGAAAAAGTCAGAGAATGTGAGAATAAAAGGGAGGAAAGATCAGAGAAAGGACCCCAGGGCATATCTTATTACACCCAAATGTACCTGATACCTGTTGCAAAAATGCAGGTCCTATAGATCAAACCCTGGGAACTGGGGCAGGTGCTTAACTCAGATACACAAAACAGGGCCCATCTGAGCTCTCAGAAGCTCTCTCTTTAAATAAAAAAGTAGATCAGATCAGATCACTTTGCACAAAAGGCCCATGAATTAACTGAGGATGATAGCCTGTTTGTACCTCATTTTGTTTTCTGTCTGTGCTACAGAGTTTTCTGTTTAAAACTGGGATTCTAGTATCTGTATTGAGTCTGTACTGAGACATACTCATGTGAAAAAGAATCCTCAACAAGAGAGGGCTTTTAAAAACTAGAAGAAACGGAATCCAACACAAAGGGGATACTCCCAATGAATAAGCCACCTTTGGCTGCTCTTCTGGAGCCTCAAACATTATTTCCAAAAAAGCCCGGCTCCTTAGCTGGCTGACTGTCAGTGAATCTTATTGTGTTGATTTGCATGTCTAAATAAGAACAAGTCAATCATTATCACTTCATTAAAAGCCTTTACTTCTTTTATCCCAAGCCTGCATACATGGCATTTCTCAGAAATATTAAAGCCAAAAGAAGGCACCAAATTATAAGAACAGATTATGCAAGTGATTTCTTGAAATATACTTGCTGCCCTTGGAAGGAGTTGAAAATATAGCCATCTCTAGAATGCTCTCCTTCCAACACTTTCCCTCTTCCCTTTGCTCTAGAACAGGGATCCTCAACCTTTGAGTTATAATAATAATATTATTATTATTATTATGTCATAATAATAATAATAATAGAGAAAAAGTGCACAATGAAGGTAGTGTGCTTGATTCATCCTGAACCGCCCCCCCCATCCCCCACCCCCTGTTTGTGGAAAGATTGTCTTCCATGAAACCAGTCCCAGGTACCCAAAAGATTGGGGACTGGTGCTCTAGAATAGAACTAATTTGGGTTTGCATATTCACACCTATGCAAAATTTGAAGAGTACTTTGAAAGCTATCATCATTTTATGCAAATTGCATAGAATTTATTTCTACACACAGAATCACCAATTTAAGTCTTCACTGAATATAGCTTTTACAGACAGAGAATTAAAACAAACAGACATCTGTTAAACCTGTCTTTGTCCTCTAGGATAGATGAATCTTTGAAGCAATAAAACACATGCACATATACATACACACATGTATGTGTGTAAAATGGACTAAATGTTTTATCCAAACAAACCAGACAAAAACTAACATAAATAGAAAAATTGCATGCTTAAATGGGAGTGGGTCCTTCCATAAAAGCAGAAACTAACAATTTCTAATAATTAGATCAGATCAGTCGCTCAGTCATATCCGACTCTTTGCGACCCCATGAATCGCAGCACGCCAGGCCTCCCTGTCCATCACCAACTCCTGCAGTTCACTCAGACTCATGTCCATCGAGTCAGTGATGCCATCCAGCCATCTCATCCTCTGTCGTCCCCTTCTCCTCCTGCCCCCAATTCCTCCCAGCATCAGAGTCTTTTCCAATGAGTCAACTCTTCGCATGAGGTGGCCAAAGTACTGGAGTTTCAGCCTTAGCATCATTCCCTCCAAAGAAATCCCAGGGCTGATCTCCTTCAGAATGGACTGGTTGGCTCTCCTTGCAGTCCAAGGGACTCTCAAGAGTCTTCTCCAACACCACAGTTCAAAAGCATCAATTCTTCGGTGCTCAGCCTTCTTCATAGTCCAAATCTCACATCCATACATGACCACAGGAAAAACCATAGCCTTGACTAGACAAACCAGATAGCCCAAAACAAGAAAGAAACTCAAGGATATTAGAATCTCTACTGTAGGAGAAATTTTGACTGCCCAGAAGCACACATCGCTATGTGTGCACACGGACACATAGACACACACAGACACACACACATGCATGCAGAAGTGCACTCTCACTCAACATTCTGGATTTGGGAAGAGGGAAGGCATTCAGTCTAACAAGCTGGGATAGCAGAGGGAGAAATAAAAGCTGACAGGAGAGAAATAGTCAAAGATGGGAGACAAACAGATTCCTTAGGCCTTGTTAGTGAATGGCAGGAGCTACATTAAGTATAATACAACACTCAAGATTTTTTTAGATGATTTACAAATAGATTTCAGATATTAAAGCAGGAAAGAATAATTCCTCACTGATAACTTAAAGTCACATGGTGTAGTCAAAACACCAAAATCCTGAAAAAGGACCAGAAGATCTTTTTCGGACAGCTGAATATGGACTCAGACCACCCAGTAAGTGGTAACACATGTTATGTAGAACTTATGCATTTAAGCAAAGCTGACTGTTTAGAAAGTCATCCAGAGAACGTCTAGGATGGTCTGACAGTGAGTCTTCAGTTTGGTTTCCCTTTAGTGGAGGATATTGTCCAACACCCTGTGAAGGTACAGAAGAGCCTGGGAATAAACGTGGGTGTGAGGTTTTAGTGAAAACAGCTAAATCTAATCAAGAAAGTAGATTTTTATACATTATGTACTTAAGTTAATGGGCTTCCCTCACAGCTCAGTTGGTAAAGAATCCATCTGCAATGCAGAAGACCCCAGTTCGATTCCTGGGTCTAGAAGATCTGCTGGAGAAGGTATAGGCTACCCACTCCAGTATTCTTGGTCTTCCCTTATGGCTCAGCTGGTAAAGAATCCGTCTGCAATGTGGGAGACCTGGGTCTGATCCCTGGGTTGGGAAGATTGCCTGGAGAAGGGAACAGCTACCTGCTCCAGTATTCTGGCCTGGAGAATTCCATGGACTGTATAGCCCATGAGGTCACAAAGAGTCAGACATAACTGAGCGACTTTCACTTTCACTTTTCACTTAAGTTAATATTGTAAATAGATTTTAAATAAAAACATACAAATAATAAAGTGCAAAACTCCTAAGTGTACAGCTTAACAACTCAGCACAGAGATTGTTGTTTAGTTACTGCTACTGCTAAGTCGCTTCAGTCGTGTTCGACTTTGTGTGACCCCAGAGACGGCAGCCCACCAGGCTCCCCTGTCCCTGGGATTCTCCAGGCAAGAACACTGGAGTGGGTTGCCATTTCCTTCTTCAATGCATGAAAGTGAAAAGTGAAAGTGAAGTCACTCAGTCATGTCCAACTCCTAGCGACCCCATGGACTGCAGCCCACCAGGCTCCTCCGTCTATGGGATTTGCCAGTTACTAAGATATGTCTAATTTGTTTTTGCAACCCCATGGGGTTGCAAAGCCCACCAGACTCCTCTGTTCATGGGATTTCCCAAGAGAATACTGGAGAGGATTGCCATTTCCCTTATCCAGGGGGTCTTCCTGACCCAGGGATCAAACTTGCATCTCCTGTATCAGCAGGCGGGTTCTTTACCGCTGAGCCACCAGGGAAGCCCCAGCACAGAGAAAAATCACCATTAAACCACTATTCAAGTTAAAAAATATATATCCCAGGGGTCCTGTTCCATTAACTACTGTTTTTTTCCTCCCCAAGATGATTGCTCTTCTGACTTACAGCACTGTATGTTTGAATTTTACATAAATAAATTGATATTATTTGACTTATTTTTTACTGACTTCTTTCATCTGCCATTATGTAAGATTTATTTAAGTTATCATGCATGGTATTAATCATTCATCCCCCTTCTTAATGATAATCTTTCTTTGACCATACTAAATCATTCATGAACAGTATAAAAAGACAAAATATGAACTCCCCAGGTAGGTTGGTGCCTACACAATATGCTACTGGACATCAGTGGAGAAATAACTCCAGGAAGAATGAACAGATGGAGCTAAAGCAAAAACAACACCAGGTGTGGATGTGACTGGTGATGGAGTGGATGTGACTGGTGATGGAAGTAAAGTCCAATGAGGTAAAGGACAATATTGCATAGGAACCTGGAATGTTAGGTCCATGAATCAAGGCAAATTGGAAATGGTTAAACTAATTGCAGGTCAGGAAGCAACAGTTAGAACTAGACATGGAACAACAGACTGGTTCCAAATAGGAAAAGGAGTACGTCAAGGCTGTGTATTGTCACCCTGCTTATTTAATTTATATGCAGAGTACATCATGAGAAACGCTGGGATGGAAGAAGCACAAGCTGGAATCAAGATTGCTGGGAGAAATATCAATAACCTCAGATATGCAGATGACACCACCCTTATGGCAGAAAGTGAAGAGGAGCTTTTTAAGACTCTTGATGAGAGTGAAAAAGTTTGCTTAAAGCTCAACATTCAGAAAACAAAGATCATGGCATCCGGTCCCATCACTTCATGGGAAATAGATGGGGAAACAAGGGAAACAGCGTCAGACTTTATTTTTGGGGGGGGGGGGGCTCTAAAATCACTGCAGATGGTGACTGCAGCCATGAAATTAAAAGACACTTACTCCTTGGAAGAAAAGTTATGACCAACCTAGATAGCATATTGAAAAGCAGAGACATTACTTTGCCAACAAAGGTCCATCTAGTCAAGGCTATGGTTTTTCCAGTGGTCATGTATGGATGTGAGAGTTGGACTGTGAAGAAAGCTGAGCACTGAAGAATTGATGCTTTTGAACTGGGTGTTGGAGAAGACTCTTGAGAGTCCCTTGGACTGCAAAGAAATCCAACCAGTCCATTCTGAAGGAGATCAGCCCTGGGATTTCTTTGGAGGGAATGATGCTCAAGCTGAAACTCCAGTACTTTGGCCATCTCATGCAACGAGTTGACTCACTGGAAAAGACTCTGATGCTGGGAGGGATTGGGGGCAGGAGGAGAAGGGGACGACAGAGGATGAGATGTCTGGATGGCATCACCAACTCGATGGACGTGAGTCTGAGTGAACTCCGGGAGTTTGTGATGGACAGGGAGGCCTGGTGTGCTGCGATTCATGGGGTCACAAAGAGTCGGACACGACTGAGGGACTGAACTGAACTGAAACAGGAGATGGCAACAATGAACATCGACATTTTAGGAATCAGTGAACTAATATGGACTGGAATGTGTGAATTTAACTCAGATGACCATTATATCTACTACTGTGGGCAGGAATCCCTTAGAAGAAATGGAGTAGCCATCATAGTCAACAAAAAAGTCCAAAATGCAGTACTTGGATGCAATCTCAAAAACAACAGAATGATCTCTGTTCATTTCCAAGGCAAAACATTCAATATCACAGTAATCCAAGTCTATACCCTGACTAGTAATGCTGAAGAAGCTGAACTTGAATGGTTCTATGAAGACCTACAAGAACTTTTAGAACTAATGGCCAAAAAAGATGCCCTTTTCATTATAGGGGAATAGAATGCAAAAGGAAGAAGTCAAGAAATACCTAGAGTAATGGAAAAATTTGGCCTTGGAGTACAGAACGAAGCAGGGCAAAGGCTAACAGAGTTTTGCCAAGAGAACGCACTGGTCATAGCAAACACCCTCTTCCAACAACACAAGAGAAAACTCTACACATGGACATCACCAGATGGTCAATACCAAAATCATATTGATTATATTCTGTGTAGCCAAAGATGGAGAAGCTCTATACAGTCAGCAAAAACAAGACCGGGAGCTGACTGTGGCTCAGATCATGAACCCCTCATTGCCAAATTCAGACTTAAATTGAATAAAGTAAGGAAAACCGCTAGACCATTCAGGTATGACTTAAATCAAATCCCTTATGACTATACAGTGAAAGTGACAAATAGATTCAAGGGATTTGATCTGATAGAGTGCCTGAAGAACTATGGATGGAGGTTCATGACATTGTACAGGAGGCAGGGATCAAGACCATCCCCAAGAAAAAGTAATGCAAAAAGGCAAAATGGCTGTCTGAGGAGGCCTTACAAACAGCTATGAAAAAAAGAGAAGTGAAAGGCAAAGGAGAAAAGGAAAGATATACCCATTTGAATGCAGAGTTCCAAAGAATAGCAAGGAGAGATGAGAAAATCTTCCTCAGTGATCACTGCAAAGCAATACAGGGAAACAGTAGACTGGGAAGGACTGGAAATCTCTTCAAGAAAATCGGAGATACCAAGGGAACTTTTCATGCAAAGATGGGCACAGTAATGGACAGAAATGGTATGGACCTAACAGAAGCAGAAGATATTAAGAAGAGGTGGCAACAATAAACACAAGAACTATACAAAAAAAGATCTTCATGACCCAGATAGCCATGATGGTGTGATCACTCATCTAGAACCAGACATCTTGGAATGCGAAGTCAAGCAGGCCTTTAGGAAGCATCACTACAAACAAAGCTTGTGGTGGTGACGGAATTCTGGTTGAGCTATTTCAAATCCTAAAAGATGATGCTGTGAAAGTGCTGCACTCAATATGCCAGCAAATTTGGAAAACTCAACAGTGGCCACAGGACTGGAAAAGGTCAATTTTCATTCCAATCCCAAAGAAAGGCAATGCTAAAGAATGCTCAAAGTACCCCACAATTGCACTAATCTCACACAGTAGCAAAGTAATGCTCAAAATTCTCCAAGCCAGCCTTTAATAATACATGAACCATGAACTTCCAGATGTTCAAGCTGGATTTAGCAAAGGCAGAGCAACCAGAGATCAAATTGCCAACATCTGTTGGATCATCGAAAAAGCAAGAGAGTTCCAGAAAAACATCTACTCTGCCTTAAAGACTATGCCAAAGCCTTTGACTGTGTGGATCACAACAAACTGTGGGAAATTCTTAAAGAGAAGAGAATACCAGATCACCTGACCTGCCTCCTGAGAAATCTCTATGCAGGTCAAGAATCAACAGTTAGAACTGGACATGGAACAATAGACTGGTACCAAATCAGGAAAGGAGTACGTCAAAGCTGTGTATTGTCACACTGCTTATTTAACTTATATGCAGAATACATCATTAGAAATGCTGGGCTGCATGAAGCAAAGCTGGAATCAAGATTGCCGGGAGAAATATAAATAACCTCAGATATGCAGAAGACACCACTCTTATGGTAGAAAGCAAAGAAGAACTAAAAAGTCTCTTGATGAAAGTGAAAGAGGAGAGTGAAAAAGTTGGCTTAAAACTCAACATTCGGTGAACTAAGATCATGGCATCTGGTCCCATCACTTCATGGCAAATAGATGGGGAAACAGTGGAAACAGTGGGAGACTTTATTTTTTTGGACTCTAAAACCACTGCAGATGGTGACTGCAGCCATGAAATTATAAGATGCTTGCTTCTTGGAAGAAAAGTTATGACCAACCTAGACAGCTTATTAACAAGCAGAGACATTACTTTGTCAAAAAAGGTCCGTCTAGTCAAAGCTATGTTTTTTTCTGGTAGTCATGTATGGATGTGAGAGTTGGACTATAAAGAAAGCTGAACACCAAAGAATTGATGCTTTTGAACTGTGGTGTTGGAGAAGACTCTTGAGAGTCCCTTGGGCTGCAAGGAGATCCAACCAGTTCATCCTAAAGGAAATCAGTGCTGAATATTCATTGGAAGGACTGATGCTGAAGCTGAAACTCAATACTTTGGCCACCTGATGCAAACAACTGACTCATTGGAAAAACCCTAATGCTGGGAAAGAATGGAGGTGGAAGGAGAAGGGGGTGACAGAGGATGAGATGGTTGGATGGTATCACCGACCCAATGGACATGAGTTTGACTAAACTCTGGGAGTTTGTGATGGATGGGGTGGCCTGACATGCTGCAATCCATGGGGTCTCAGAGAGTTGAACATGACTGAGTGACTGAACTGAACTGAACTTACCAAAACTAATTTTCTTGTTCTGCTAGAGATGGTATTTCAGCTATGTGTTGTCTTTGCCTCTTACAACTATTGCTACTATAATATTGAATATTTTGTACTTATTTCTTGATGAATATACACACACTTCTATTGGTGAAATCCTGGAAATAAAAATATCTGGGCCATTGAATACCTGTATATTCAAATTTAATGAATAATGACATTAAATTTGATTTAATAATGACATTCTGAAAAAAATAAGTTCTTCAGAATGATCGTTACTGTTTTCTCACTAACCAATAGCACATATGAATTCCATCCTTGCCAACGTGTGATGCTGACTTTTTAAAATTAGCTGTTGGGTGTGTAAGGTTTTACATTGTGGTTTTAAATTTCATTTTCTGGTAACTAATGAGGTTGAACGGGGGCTTCCCCGTTCCTCAGTGGTAAAGAATCCAATGAATGTAAGAGATGCAGGAGACACAAGTTCAGTCCCTGGGCTGGGAAGATACTCTGGAGGAGGGTATGGCAACCCACTCCAGTATTCTTGCCTGGTAAATCCCATGAACAGAGGAACCTAGCAGGCTGTGGTCCATGGGATCGCAAAGAATTGGACACAACTAAAGTGACTGAGCACGCACGCATACACTGAGGTTGAATATTAATATATTTTAATGTTTGCTTTTTAAATTATTACTGTGAGAAGTATGATACAGGTCCCCAACTATGACTGTGGATTTGTGTTTTTATTTCTGAAAATTTGGAGTTTACCAATTGTGAGGCTATATTGTTAGGAACATTCAAATGTACATGTTTATCTCTTCCTGATAGTTGGTTCTTTTCACTTTATAAAGTATCCTTCTTATCAAAATGCATTCCTTGAAATCTACTTTGTGTGCCAAGTTAGCTATGCTGCTGCTGCTGCTGCTGCTGCATCGCTTCAGTCATGTCCGACTCTGTGCGACCCCATAGACGGCCTCCTACCAGGCTCCCCCGTCCCTGGGATTCTCTGGGCAAGAACACTGGAGTGGGCTGCCATTGCCTTCTTCGCTATGCTAGTGCTCTTTAAAGGACTCTTACATGGTGTATCGTTTTCTATCTTTTTGTTTTCTAACTTGGCTTTAAATCAACCCTTTATTATTGGTCTTCTACTTGACCACCTTTGCAAGATTCTTTCGCTCTCCATTGTTGTCTTCTTTTAGATAAATTTATATGTTTTACTAATCTAGATTTTTCTTGTGTTAGCTTGTTAGTTATGCATTCTTCTGTCACTTCAGTCACTTTTTGGGTCATGATGGTGAGCATTGTTGAATTATTAGACTTACTATAAATCAATACTTTGCATCCCAAACAATGAAAAAAATTTCTTTTAAACTGTGTTACCCTCTCAGGATTCTTGTGTGATAGTTTTCTCAATTATGTGTATTCTCTCTGCATTTTAAAATGATATGAAACTTATTTTTATACAAATGATATTCATTTAGATTATCCCACATATTCTCTTAATTGATTCTTTCTTACGTCCCTTGCCTCCTTCTAGAAGTATCAGATCAGATCAGTCGCTCAGTCGTGTCCGACTCTTTGCAACCCCATGAATCGCAGCATGCCAGGCCTCCCTGTCCATCACCAACTCCCGGAGTTCACTCAGACTCACATCCATCAAGTCAGTGATGCCAACCAGCCATCTCATCCTCTGTTGTTCCCTTCTCTTCCTGCCCCCAATCCCTCCCAGCATCAGAGTCTTTTCCAATGAGTCAACTCTTCGCATGAGGTGGCCAAAGTACTGGAGTTTCAGCTTCAGCATCATTCCTTCCAAAGAAATCCCAGGGCTGATCTCCTTCAGAATGGACTGGTTGGATCTCCTTGCATTCCAAGGGACTCTCAAGAGTCTTCTCCAACACCACAGTTCATAGTTTTTAGTATTTGGGGAACATGCAAGGAGCTAATGCTTGTTTGTTCTTTTAATTTCTTAACACGTGTTTTCTGGCTTCTATTGTTTTTGTTGCAAAATCAGCTATTGGACATATTATTTCCCTTTGAACGTTAAAGTATATTTGTTCCTCTTGCTATTTTAAGAAATTCTTTTTCTTTGTTGATTAACAGTTTTACTGTTTTTGCCTAGTTATGGCTTTTTCTGTATGTATCTTCCTTAAGGTTCTCTGTGTTTCTTGAGCTTGTGGCTTATAGTGAAGTCTCTCAGTCGTGTCCGACTTTTTGCGACCCTATGGACTGTAGCCTACCAGGCTCCTCTGTCCATGGCATTTTCCAGGCAAGAACACTGGAGTGGGTTGCCATTTCCTTCTCCAGGAGATCTTCCCAACCCAGGGACTGAACCCAGGTCTCCTGCATTGTAGACAGATACTTTACCATCTAATCCACCAGGGAAGTCCAACCAATTAAAAAAGGTGAGGCTTATGTGTCCCACCAATTAAAAAAAAAATCTCTTCATTTATTACTGTTACTCCTTCCCCTTTCTTCTCCTCAGATACCAGTTACATGATGTTAGATCTTTCACAATGTCTTGGGCATTTCTTATCCTGTTCTCCACATTTTCCATCCATTTGCCTTTCAGTGCTAGAGACTCAGAAATTTCTTCTGCTCTATTGGTTTACCCAAAAAGTTTGTTTGAAAAACTTAAATGAACTTTTCACAAGTTCTCTTTTCAGTTATCTAATCTGATATTAAAATTACTTATTTGATAATTTTGCTACTCTATCTGTTAGTTCTAAAATTTCCATTGGATTCATTTTTATAATTTCCAGTTCTCTGATAAAGTTCTTGTTCTGGTCATTAATTTCTTGACCTATTAGTCACAGATAATGTTAAAAAAAAAGAATTATCAATCTGTTTCTACTGTCTTTTTAAAAACATGTGGTCAATTATCATTTTTCTGATTGAATTAAACATTGCATATGCAATATTTTAGAGAAACTTTCAATAGTATACTTTATTTATGTTGCAAAAAATACTATTTTTATTTTTGAACTTTTAATAAAATATGCTATATATGCAAAAGTCTTACTGAATGTGTATTTGTATGTGTGCATGCATGTGAAAATCAAGGAAAAAGCCTCAGTTCTTTATTTCAGTTGATGTAGTATTGAATAGGGACACATGGTTAGGTCTGGTGTGTCAGGAATGAATATATATATATATACGGACTTTTTAAAAACTCAGATACATTTATAATGATTTCAGTTCAATACAACTGAAAATGTAGTGTCATTAAAGGGCATTTTCTGCTAAATTTCAAATTACAGGTTTTGGGTTATTTCTGATCAGTAACATTATATCCTACTGAGTATTCAGCTTATTAACTAGAGTGACTGACAGTATCATGGTAGGAGGTAGGGAAGAGAGAGAGAGAGGAAGGCAGGGAAAGAGAGGTATTAAGGAATTGGCTTTGAGTGAGGTTTGATCCTTGGGTCTGGAAGATTCCCTGGAGAAGGAAATGGCAACCCACTCCAGTATTCTTGCCTGGAGAATCCCATGGACAGAGGAGCCTGGCAGGCTATATAGTCTATGGGGTTGCAAAGAGTCAGACATGACCGAAGCGACCCAGCATGCGTGCACGCATGAAATTGTGGGGGCTGGTAAGTCTACAGCCTGCCAGTCAGGTCAGCAGGCTGGAGACATAGAGGAAGATAAATGTTGCTCTCGAAGTCTGAAGGCAGTCTGGAGGCAAAACTCCTGCAGAGGACCTTAATGTCTTTTAATACCTTCAACCAATTAGATGAGGCCTAATCATACTGCAAAGGATGGCTTATTTTACTCAGAGTCTATTGGTTTTTATATTAATCTCACCTAAAAAATGCCTTCACAGAAACATCTAGACTGGTGTTCAACCAACTATCTGAGTGCCAAAGACTAGACAAATTAACATATAAAATTAATCCTTCCATATGACATGGTGAGATGGCAAAGAAATCAGATCAGAGCAATAATTAAACAAGGGAACATGCTCTGCTCATTCCCAAGAAACATTGTTGAGATCATTAGATTTTTCACACATACTTCAGCAGAGTGCTTGCTAATACTTATAGATCTTAAGAGCAGAGAAACTGAAATTGAGTTATAATCTTTGATAGTTTATATACATTTTAATATTTGGTTAGCTAATAGAGAAATATTAAAATGCACACTGGAGTGAATATTGTGATACTCTTCCCACACCCCCTTTGATGCTATGGACTCATCCCCTAGCTTCTAGGGATGTGTGAATCTGATGGGGGTACTCTGTGTCCCTCACTGGACAGTGTTCTCAAATTCAGGAACAGCCTCACTCAAGTTTGTGGCTTCCTTGGTGACTCAGATGGTAAAGAATCTACCAACAATGCAGGAGACCTGGATTCAATCCCTGGATCAGAAAGATCCCCTGGAGAAGGGAATGGCTTCAGTATTCCAGAATACTGGGATACCACCCCAGTATGCTTGCCAGGAGAATTCCATGGACAGAGGAGCGTGGAGGGCTACAGTCCGTGGGATCACAAAGAGTTCAACATGACTGAAGCAAGTTGGAACTAGGGAACAAGCCTAACTCCTTTACAACAATTTAGGGCCATTCCAGCTCCTTTGAGGTTCCTCATAGGTGTGGCTGGAGCTACATTTGAGGATGTACCGTAGGTCAACTTCTCTTTTATCCAATCCAATTCCTTATTTCCTTATGGATCTATATCTTCAGAGTACTCCCCAACAAAGTTAGCACACATGTCTTAGGTCTGTTATCTATGGGATGCAGATATTTCACTACAGGAGATGTGTTGGTAAGTGTCCTGAACAAAAATATTGAGCTGGCCAAAAGGTTCATTGGGTTTTCCCATAAGATATTACGGAAAAACCCAAATGAACTTATTGGCCAACCCAATATCTTTAACAGAGTTAAGAGTTGGGGAAAGAGTTGAACTGTGATGTAATTGCCACTGAGGATTTACCCAATCCCACAGGGAGTTCAGAGCAGAGGTAGACTTCCATAGTTGACCTAAATGGAAGCAAGGGATCTAGGCTGTTGTCCCTGGATCCACATGGAACAGTGCAGGCTGCTGCTGACAAGGATTTTATGTTTGAGTGAGGCATCACTTTTTCCTTTTCCACAAAAGGGAACATACTGAGAAGGAGCTCCCTTTGGAACCACCAGCAGGCAGGTCACAGCAACTGAAGGGATGGGTCCTCCTGAAGGGAGGACCAGGTTGCACACTACAGTCTCCACTACACAGCTGACCCACCCAACTCATGTTTGGTTTCCTGATGCCAGGAGTGTTCTTAGGAAATAGACCCTAAAATGTGATTGTGGACCTGCCTGCCTGGCAATGGGCTCCTTAAAATTTGAGGTAGGTGCATGAATAGTGATTGCTAGGTCATAGCAGTGTAACTCTTTAAATTTTCAAAATGTAAACCAAGAGGGAATATAAGTGAAAGGAAATGTGCTGGCTAGTGTAATATACCCAGCATAAGAGAAGTGATAACTGTAAGGACTGGGGAATTTGCTAGCTGTTGCTAAGCACCAATGATTTGTTAAAAGAGATAGCATCAGACCTAATGGGTTTAATTAGTAATTCAGGCAAAATATAAAAGCCAATGAATCCTCTTGATATGACTGCCCTATAGCTAAAGGGCAAATAGAGCAGAGAACCAGGTTCAGGATTGAATTTTTAAAGTAATAAAGCTTCAGAGAAACTTCTCAGTCCTGCTAGGTTTCATATGCCAGTATGAAGGTCCAGATAGGGAATCAGCGAAATTCTGAGACATGAAGTTGAAATTATCTGAGTAGACACAATTCATAACCGTAAATGCCCACATTCCCTTGTATCTGCTGAGTCTGCAAAAGTGGCCACTCACTCTTAATAAAAGTTAAGTCTTTTATTTTAGAAATCATTAAGCTTAGTGAGGAAGGCATGTCGAAAGCCGAGATAGGCCAAAAGCTAAAAGCTAGGATTCTTGGGCCAAACACTTAGCCAAGTTGTGAAGGTAAAGGAAAAGTTCTCTAATGAAATCAAAAGTGCTCTTCCAGTAAACACGTGGTAATAGGAATAGGAATATTCCAGGAATAGGAAAGTGGAACAGCCTTATTGCTGGTGTGGAGAAAGTGTCAGCAGTCTGGATAGATGACCAAACCAGCCAAAACATTTTCTTAAGCCAAAACTGAATCCAGACAAAGGCCCTAACTCTCTTCAATTCTGTGAAGGCTGAGAGAGACGAGGTAGCTATGGAAGAAAATTTTGAAGCTAGCAGAGGTTGGTTCATGAGGTTTAAGGAAAGGAGTCACCTCCAAAACATAAAAATGCAAGGTGGAGCAGCAAGTGCTGAAGTAGAAGCTGCAGCAAATTATCCAGAAGATCATTAATTAAGGTGCCAACACTAAACAACAGATTTTTTAGAGTGGATTAAACAGCCTTCAGTTGGAAGCAAATGCAATCTAGGTCTTTCAGTTAGAGAGGAGAAGTCAATGCCTGGGTTCAAAGCTTCAAACTTCCAACCTTGGAAATATAAATGGTATATAGGTTTCAGCCACCGATCAAGAAGTCTGCTTCATGGGAAGAGTTATCATGTTCAAGAAAATTCTTGGCAGCCTTCCTGTCATCCACCTCCCACATCCAACAGAATAAAAACTCAAATTCATGGTATTCAGTTGAGCTTCCTTCTGACTTCAGATTGCAACTACCACAGCCATGGCAGCCTCACTACTGAGCCTCTGGCCCCAAACTGGGCACCAGGGTGACACAACTCAAGGATAGCATCAAACAGTCCTTTAATCTCTCCCTACTGAAGGTCTGATCAAAGCTACCTGCTGGCCACTTCCTTACCTTGAAATCGGCTTTGATTCTGTTTCTCTCTCCAGTGTTGAAGGAGCCCACATTAGTTCAAGTGCACCCTTGGAGAGGTGCACCTCTCCAAGCCATGAAGAGAAGGATGAGGACTATTCGTATTCCTTTCACTTCTCTATGAGACTCCTACTCACCAGATTTTGGTGATGTCTCCCCTAAGATGAGAAGTTGAGGGGCGGTGAAAAGGCAGTCCTCACTTTCTCTAGGGAGACAGTAAGGGTTGTTGCAGATATGTTGGTGCCATCATCACTTTTTCTTTTAAAAAATATTTATTTACTTGGCTGTGCCTGTTCTTGTTGTTGCACTTGGGATCTTTCATTGCGGTGAGCGGTCTCTCTAGTTGTGGCACATGGGCTCAGAAATTGTGGCACATGGGCTTATTTGCTCAGCTGCATGTGGGATCTTAGTTCCCTGACCAGGGATTGAACCTGCATCCTCTGCATTGCAAGGCAGATTCTTAACTGATAGACCCCCAGGGAATTCCCTACAGTGACTCTTTATGACTCTCTTCCATAGGGAGACCTTGCAAGACCTTCCTTAATAATAAAAAAAAAATAATGTGAAATGGCAAGTAATATTCCAGGTCATAATTTTAAGATAAGAAGTACTATTGGCCTCGTAAGGATAATGAAACACAAACGTTCAACTGGGTTGCTTTAGGTTGAAGTGGAAGAGATATTTTAATGACAATTTATAACTAATAAGCTCCTGGTCTTAGGTCCTGCTGCTGCTGCTGCTGCTGCTGCTAAGTCGCTTCAGTCGTGTCCGACTCTGTGTGACCCCATAGACGGCAGCCCTACATACACACTATACTAGGTTGCTTCAGTTGTGTCTGACTCTTTGCAAGCCTATGGACTGTAACCCATCAGGCTCCTCTGTCCATGGGATTCGCCAGGCAAGAATGCTGAAGTGGGTTGCCATTTCCTTCTCCCAGGGATCTTCCTGAATCAGGGATTGAACCTGTGTCTCTAGGTCTCCTACCTTGGCAGGGGGGTTCTATACCACTAGCGTCACCTGGTCTTAGGTCCTAATATGGACCAAATTCTTAAAAATATTTGTAACATATGGTCTCCTAACAAATATCCATCAAGGACTGTCACACTGACACTCTTTGTTCTAACTGTTCTCCTCTTACCATTTGGAGCTCTGAGCATATTTTTGTGAGTCCAGAAGCAAAATTCAAACTTCCTCTGGAAAACAAGTTAACAGAAATACACAACATATGGAACATGTACATTATGTTAGCATTTTCTGTCCTTTGTTCTCAGAAGTATGTGAGAGCAAGGTGTATGTACAATTGCTCTTCAAATTCTGTTATTCTGGCTTGAGACTTTCAATAATTATTCTGGAAAGTGTTCAAATAAATATTTAAGTTGATTTTTCTTATCTCATTTGTACATTAGTTTTTAAAAGCAGCTGACTGCCAAGTCAATAGTTCTGTTGAGTTCATCTTGAGGAAAAGGGCATTCCAGGCCGTGTATTATAAACAGTAATGAAGTAACTCTGAACAATAAGCTGTAATAGAAACAATCTGAATTATCCAGTCATAGGAGACCTTACAATAACCGACTCCTTTTGAAAATTAATCTGTTTGTAGGAAATCATTGCTTTAATAACAGATAAAATTATATTTATATACTATCTCTTTAAGATACAGAATACTAAGGGAAAAAATAACATAGCATCCTTCTTTCAAAGAGTTTATTACACAGCAATGAAATAAATAATCTAGTAGCACTTTAAAATGTGGTGACAAGTTCAGTCAAGGCATAACTTTAGGTATTAAGAAAGTTAGTTTTTGAAATTATGTTGATTTTATGTGTTAAAACTACTCCCCCCTTCAAATAACACAGTTGCTATGAACTGTCAATCACTTGGAGACAGAAGAAAAAGAGGTATTTTTTCTTATTTTAAGGCTCTCATTTTCATTACCAGTACTCAGATTAGCCAAGCATATTAATGACATGCAAATTCCTAGAAATCCTGCTTTTCATGTGATAAATGTCACACATCAGCTTATAGAAATGAGCCACTTCAAGAAGTCACTCTTCTTGGGGACTTCTCTGGTGGTCCAGTGGTTAAGAATCCACCTTCTAATTAATGGGACATGGGTTCGATCCCTGGTTGGGAAACTGAGATCCCACATGCTACAGAGAAACCAGAGAGCCCAAGCACCACAACTAGAGAAGCCTATGTCACAAGGATGATCTCGTGTGGGCAGCTAGGAGCCAATGCAGCCAAATAATAAATAAACACTGGAAAAAAAACAAAACAAAACAAAAACTCGTTGGTCTCTTTAGTTGATGCTTCTTCTCACCTGTGCTTCTAAGCATTGGAGCTCCAAGGGTTTTTCTACTCTGCGCCCTTTTCTCACCCACAATAATGACTTCAGTGACCACCTCTGTGATCCCATGTCCTGAATTTACTCTCTCCAGCCCAAGCTTTGGTCTTGGGCTTCAGTGCTATGGCTTCATCTCCTCAAACCTGCTGTGTCCCAAACCGAGCTAACCATCTTCTTTAATGAACTTTCTCCTTTTTTTCCATGTGCCTTTTCACTCTGTTCTACCACAATGACTGACCAATAAGCCTTTTTATCTCCCCCTTCTATATTCTTACTTCACATCTCAAAAACAATCACCATTCATTTTTTTTCTAAATCTTTTTTTCATATAACAGCTTTATCGATATATAATTCATGCATCATACAATTCATCCACTTGAATTGTGCAGCTCAAACTTTTTAAAAGTATATTCACAAAGTTGTGTCACCATCACCACAAACAATTTTGGAACATTTTCATCAACCTCCAAAGAAAACTCTTAGCCATTAGCAGTCAGTTCCTATTTCTCCCCAACTCCCTAGCACTGCTGCTGCTGCTGCTGCTGCTAAGTCGCTTCAGTCGTATCTGACTCTGTGCGACCCCATAGACGGCAGCCCATCAGGCTCCACCATCCCTGGGATTCTCCAGGCAAGAACACTGGAGTGGGTTGCCATTTCCTTCTCCAATGCATGAAAGTGAAAAGTGAAAGTGAAGTCGCTCAGTCGTGTCCGATTCCCAGAGACCCCATGGACTGCAGCCTACCAGGCTCCTCCATCCATGGGATTCTCCAGGCAAGAGTACTGGAGTGGGCTGCCATTGCCTTCTCCTCCCTAGCACTAGGCAACCACTATTCTATTTGCTGCCTGTATAAATTTTCCTTCTCTGGACAGTGTATATAAACAGAATAACACAATATGCATTTTCCGTCACCAATTTCCTTCACATAAAATAATGTTTTCCAAGTTCATCTATGTTGTAGCATGTATCAATACTTGATCATTTTTATTGCTGAATAATATTCAACAGTATGGATATTTGCCCATTGACTGGTTGCTGGACATTAGGACTGCTTCCACTTTTTGACTATTGTAAATAATACCCTAATAGACATTCTTTAAAAAAAATTTTTTTTGACATGTACACACTGCCATATTTATTTATTTTTGGCTGCACTGGGTCTTTGTTGCTGCACGAGGACTTTCTCCAGTGGCAGAGAGCAGGCTACTTTGTAGTTGCGGTGCTTAGGCTTCTCATTACGGTGGCTTCTCTTGTTGTGGAGCACGGGCTCTTGCCACGTGGGCTTCAGTAGATGTGGCACAGGGGCTCATTAGTTGTGACTCGAGGGTCCTAGAGCATGAGGGCTTCTGTAGTTGTGGTGTGAGGGCTCAGTAGTTGTGGCACATGGGCTTAGTTGCTCCACCACATGTGGAGTCTTCCTGGACCAGATACCAAACCCATGTCTCCTGCATTGGCAGGAGGATTCTTATCTGCCATAATAAAAAAAAGTCCCATAATAAACATCCCTGTACAAGTTTTTGAACATATGTTTTCATTTCTCTTGGATACATACCTAGGAGTGAAATTTCTGGGTCATACGTAATTCCAGTCTTTTGAAGAGTTGGTAGACTGTTTTTTAAGTAGCTGCATCATGATACACTCCTGCCTATCTTGTGTGACTGCTTATTTTCTCTTCATTCTCATCGACACTGGTGATTCTCTGTCTTTTTTCTTATAGCTGTCCTAGAAGATGTAATGTGGTATCTTGTAGTCTGATTTACCTTTTTCTGATGGTTAGTGAGGTTGAGCCTGTTTTAATGGACTTATTGGTCATTTATACATCTTCCCTAGAGACTTATATATTCAAATACTTTGGCCATTTTTAAACTGAATTATTTGAACTTTTATTGTTAATTTGTAAGAATCCTCTATGTATTCTAGTTACAGGTTTCTAATAGTGTCTATGATTGCAATATTGTATCCCATCCTATGAGTTGAATTTTACTTTCTTGTTGGTAGTCTTTGAAGCACAAACGTTTTTAATTTTGATGAATTTCAATTTATCAATTTTTTCCTTTTCTTGGCTATGCTCTAGATATCACAGCTAAGAAAACTTTGTCTAAGCCAAAGTCACAAATGTTTACTATATTTTTTCTAGGATTTTTAGAATCTTCACTCTTACATTGAAGTCTATAATCTATGTTGAATTAATTTTTATATACGGAGTGATTTTTAAATGATTTTTAAATTTGTCTTTCCCTCTCCAAGTACATGACCACTTTCATTGTCTAAACCAATGACATATTTTGCATCAATTACCACATGAATCTTTTCATGTCACCCTCTTTTTTCAGTCTGAGTCACCTTCATTCGATATTCTGAAATAAGGAGTTTTTCTAAAATACGCACCTAACCATGTCACTCACATTTGAGGAATAACATTTTTAATGATGCAGGGTATATCCCAGGATTTAGCCTTGGAGACACAAACATGCAAAGAGAATTCTCTAAGTAAATTGTCTCATCTCTCTGACAATTTGTTGTGTGCCAACCCAACCAACTTTTTTCAAATCTGTATGTGTGAATATTTTCCAAGATTTCAGAGTAACGAAGTGAAAACCCTGTACCAAAATATAAGTTGAAAAGACCATATTTTTTCTCTTGTGTTTTGTTATTGTTGTTGTTTATATGGAAGAATTATTTTTAAAAAACTCATAAGTCATTCCCACAATACACATGCTGATACATATGAATACAGAATATAATAAACTTATAAATTTTTTCTTTATTAATAATGAAGGGGTTTTTTGCCTTTGAAATCAAATGACATCAACTTTGAGTTCATGTGGGTTCAAGTATTTGGTCTCTACATAATGGACCATAAATTAATTTCTAAATAATCAAATATCAGTCTGATAAATAATATGATAAAGTAGAACAAAATAAATTATTGGAAGTGCTAGAAATTGTGGAATAACAGAAATGTTCAGTTAAAAAATGAGTACAAATTGAGCCAATGTGTATAAATTGTTACCTCATAAAAGTTTGAAAGATAACTTTGCAAAATCAGAAAAAATGATTGACTTATAGCAATCTAACTTCTTTTGTATGTCTTTAGTCATGGATTAAAATACAATTTTAGATTTTAGTTGTTTCCTATTACACATTGTATTACATAATCCATGAATAAACTGAAATATTCTGTTTTTGTAGCACTTACATCTTGGTTTCCTATCCAAGAAGTGCTTGCAGGATTTACATGATGACCTGATAAGTAGAATGTACTTACTGTATTCACAGAGATGCTTAAGGAAGCTACACAAGAGAAGAAAGAGAAAGATTTAAAAAATTTACAGGAACAAACATTGCATTATGAACAATACGCAGTTTCTCCTGGGAACTTATCTGTGAAACAGAAGCCTGTTCATTATGCCCTGAATACAGCAATGAAAATGTACAGGTTGTGAAGCCAGTGACACACGCATGAATGGCCGAAGTGTTAGTGAGACCTGACCCAGAATGATCTCGTATATGAATCTCCTTTTCTCCAGAGAAAACCATGTGAGGCTTACAGCTGACCTTTTACTTGATTCATGTTTATGTGCGTATTGACCATTTATTACATATGAGTTATTTTGTGAAACAACAGAAGTGGAAGAACTCTCTCGATTCATACTTGTAGCCAGGGAATTGAAAGTCAGAAGTTCATGCTGACGTCTGACAAGGGCTGTTTGTATAATAGTAGGCAAGGTTCTTGACTTCAGCAATTAGGCTTCATATAGTTTGTGTACTATATTCATTTTTATGTTTTCTAGTTTTCAGAAAAGTAAAGTTCACTCATTTAAGCAATAAGCATTTATTGAATACTATCTATGTAGACTAAATTGAAAAGCAGAGACATTACTTTGCCAACAAAGGTCCGTCTAGTCAAAGCTATGGTTTTTCCTGTGGTCATGTATGGATGTGAGAGTTGGACTGTGAAGAAGGCTGAGCACTGAAGAATTGATGCTTTTGAACTGTGGTGTTGGAGAAGACTCTTGAGAGTCCCTTGGACTGCCAGGAGATCCAACCAGTCCATTCTGAAGGAGATCAGCCCTGGGATTTCTTTGGAAGGAATGATGCTAAAGCTGAAACTCCTGTACTTTGGCCACCTCATGCGAAGAGTTGACTCATTGGAAAAGACTCTGATGCTGGGAGGGATTGGGGGCAGGAGGAGAAGGGGATGACAGAGGATGAGATGGCTGGATGACATCACTGACTCGATGGACGTGAGTCTGAGTGAACTCCAGGAGTTGGTGATGGACAGGGAGGCCTGGCGTGCTGCGATTCATGGGGTCGCAAAGAGTCGGACACGACTGAGCGACTGAACTGAACTGAACTATGTAGATGGCCAGTCTGAGCATACATTCTAGAAAGAAAGTACATCTTAAGGCTTTAATATTCAGGTATTTTGAAGGAATGTTTGGAATCTTAATAATTCAAATTCAGTGTGTGTGCATTCTTGCTCACTTGTGTCCGACCCTTTGCAACCCCATGGACTGTAGCCCACCAGGCTCCTCTGTCCATGGGATTTCTCAGGCAAGCATCCTCGCATGGGTTACCATTTCCTCCTCCAGGGGATCTTACCAACCCAGGGATCAAACCCTTGTCTCTTCTGTATCCTGCATTGGCAAGAAGATTCTTTACCAGTAGCACCACTTGGAAAGCCCAAATTTGGGAAAGCCTATGAATAGACGATGAGTTGGCAGGAGTATCTTTCTATCAGTTTCTATGAGATTCTTGAATTCCACTAATGATTCTATTAGATTGTGTAAAGCTGAGTTTGCAGCCCTTGAGACTTGAAGATTTTTTATCAGGGCATGGTAAATAACTCAGTCTCATCCCTCCAAACTTTGACAGTCCTGATATGCTCAATAAAATCACTGGCATTTCTTCCAAGTGTTGTGGGGTCAGTGACCCAGGACATGATGTGGGACTGATCCCATGCTTACTCTTCAAACACTGCTTGAATTTGGATGAATCAGTTTGTCTCATGGTTTCTCATCTGTAAAACAGATATCGTAATAATTATCTCATGTGTCATGGTAAGAGTTACATAAAATAACCACTCACCTTTAGAGGATTTGATAAACATTAGTGCCTTTGAAACTTCCTGTGACCAGGAACTCTTTAAGATGCAAATGCTACAAATAATTCATGTTCATGGAAATTACATTTTTGGGCGGTGTCAACTCAGATATCTTACAGCTGAAAAAACTGTAGAGTACTCAGTGGTAGAAAAATCTGAGCTGGAAATCCTTGCCTCTTCTCTAGGTTAACTGGCTACTTTAGTGAAGTAATTCAGCATCTTTGGGCCTTATTAAAGACCTTGGGACTAAGGACAGTAACACTCTTCTTGTGTCTTTTTTATGGTTCCTGGGTGAGCTAAGTGAATTGTTGGAATGGTTCCAAAAGATTGTTTTATTCATCTGTCAGGGCTTCTTATACTCTCTTGATCTGAGCAACAATGGAGGAAAGGCAGAGAATGAAGCATTGAATAGAATCCATCCTTTCCCCCAAGAATCACAAATTCACATTATGGAGAAATGAGTTCAATATGCCCACCTCCAACTGACACAGAAACAATAATCACTTTGGACATAAAATACTGGGCTAGTCATGGGTGTAATATCAGCCAGAACCTTCGGACTAAAAGCTTCCTGTAAGAGTGACCAAACAATATATCCTATTTTTAAGCTAAATAATAATATTAGAATAATGATGACTATAAGGAGATGAAGAAGAGGAAGAGGGAAAAGAATGGTGAAAAGGGAGATGGGAAGGGGGAAGAGAAAAAAGGAAATTATGAAACTTATCAATTAGTAATAGTAAAATAAGAATAAGAAAGCTGTGGTACATATACACAATGGAGTATTACTGAGCCATTAAAACAATACATTTGAATCAGTTCTAATGAGGTGGATGAAACTGGAGCCAATTATACAGAGTGAAGTAAACCAGAAAGAAAAACACCAATACAGTATACTAACGCATATATATGGAATTTAGAAAGATGGTAATGATAACCCTGTATGTGAGACAGCAAAAAAGACCCAGATGTATAGAACAGTCTTTTGGACTCTGTGGGAGAGGGTGAGGGTGGGATGATTTGGGAGAATGGCATTGAAACATGTATAATATCATATGTGAAATGAATCACCAGTCCAGGTTTAATGCATGATACAGGATGCTTGGAGCTGGTGCACTGGGATGACCCAGAGGGATGAGATGGGGAGGGAGATGGGAGGGGGGTCAAGATGGAGAACACATGTACACCCATGGTGGATTCATGTCAATGTATGGCAAAACCAATACAGTATTGTAAAGTAATTAGCTTCCAATTAAAATAAATAAATTTATATTAAAAATAATAAAGTGTCATTAAAACATCAAAAAAAATATGATGAAGTAATTAGAAACCAATCACTTATGTTTCCACCACACTCATGACATTTCAAATGAGGTGTTTAAGGTTATGAATGCCCCTATGTTAATCTGTGGGTTCCTTGCATACAATTCACAATTTTTAAAGTCAGCTAGAGCAGTGTTTCCCATGATTGACCACTAAGAGTACGTTCTGTTCTCCATTTCCAGGAAAAACACCTCAGAAGATTTTAATATACAGGTATTTCTACAAGAATCTGGGCTTCCCTGGTGGCTCAGACAGTAAAGAATCCTCCTGCATTGCCAGAGACATGGGTTGGACCTCTGGATTGGGAGGATCCCCTGAAGAAGGGAAAGGCTACCCACTCCAGTATTCTTGCCTGGAGAATCCCATGAACAGAGAAACCTGGTGGGTTACAATCCTTGGGGTCTCCCCAGTGTTCATTGCAGCACTGTTTACAATAACCAGGATGTGGAAGCAACCTAGATGTCCATCGGCAGATGAATGGATAAGAAAGCTGTGGTACATATATACAATGGAATATTACTCAGCTATTAAAAAGCATGCATTTGAATCAGTTCTAATGAGGTGGATGAAACTGGAGCTTATTATACAGAGTGAAGTAAGCCAGAAAGAAAAACACCAATATAGTACACTAACACATATATATGGAATTTAGAAAGATGATAATGCTGACCCTACATGCAAGACAGCAAAAGAGACACAGATGTAAAGAACAGTCTTTTGGACTCTGTGGGAGAAAGCGAGGGTGGGATGATTTGAAAGAATAACATTGAAACATGTATATTATCATATGTGAAACATCACCAGTCCAGGTTCGATGCATGAGACAGGATGCTCAGGGCTGGTGTACTGGGATGACCCTGAGGGATTGGATGGTGAGGGAAGTGAGAGGCGGTTTCAGAATGGGGAACACATGGACACCCATGGCAGATTCATGTCAATGTATGGCAAAAACCACTACAATATTGTAAAGTAATTAGCCTCCAATTAAAATAAATAAATAAAATTTAAAAATATATCCTTGGGGTCTCAAAGAGTCGGGCATAACCGAGTGACAAAGCATGCACTGAAAGAATGAAGAGAAAGAAGGCTTTTAGCTGAAGCTCCTCTGTGGGCAACTGGGAGCCGGCGGGGAGAAGAGGAAGGTGCACCCCAGAGGGGTGCCAACAGCTGCTGTAGAAGCAGGTTCTCTCCCAATTTAAAGGAGTGGAAGTGCATACAAAATATTGGAGGGAAAACAAAAAGTCAGAAGGAAAAAGTTAAAAATCACCTCCAATCCCATGGGGGAAAGAATCAAATTTAAAATTATATTCTAATTTTACACATCTGTGTTCATAAAGAAAAATGTTTTCTAAAATTTCTTTTGAAGTACAATGCTGTACATAACATTCTCGTCACTTCTTTATTTTACACCTAGTACTTTGTAGCTCTTAATCCCCTTCACCTGTTTTGCTCCTTGTCTGGTAACCACTAGTTTGTTCCCTGTACCTGTGAATCTGTTTCTGTTTTGTTATATTTATTCAATTTATTGTTTAGAACCACATATAAGTGAGAACATATAATATTTGTCTTTCTCTGTCTGACTTATCTCACTAAATATAAAAATCTCCAGGTTCATCCATGTTAAAAATGGCAAGAGTTCATTCTTTTTTATGGCTAAATAGTGTTCCATAAACAACAGTATTCCAGAAGCCTTCTTTCTCAAAGTGCAGGTTCGTTTTTCTAAAATGTTCTGTAGCTGGAGTCATATGCAATGTCATGCTTTGTGCTTGGCTCATTTCACTCAGTGTAATTATCCTGAGACAATTGTCACATGAGAATTCTCTTTGGTGCTGACTATGTCCCATTGCATAGACACACTTGTTGATGAACACTTGGGCTGTTTCCAGTTTGGGGCTGTCAAAAATAAAGCCTCTATTATAACCTATCCTGCACAAGTTTCTAAAAAGTTTATGTTTAGCCATAAACCTGTATGTTTGGTCTCTGCCATTTCTTGCTATCTTTTATTCTTCTCTTCCAAATACACTACAGCTACGTAAATTCAAAACTTCTCTCCCTAACCCTTAGCCAGTCCAAAACCTTCTTCATCCATGGAACTCAGGCATCTTTTACTCTAGAAGCTTATGCTTACCTTTTCACTTCTGTGCTTGGTAGGGCATAGAAGATTTCCCTTCTCTAGGCTTAACTCATCTTTTAGAACCCCAATCCCTCATCATCTTTTCATTTATCCATTTATTTTTCACTGTGCTGGGTCTTCGTTGCTGCATGTGGGCTTTTCTCTAGTTCCAGCGAGCAGGGGCTACTCTCTAGCTGTGGTGCTCAGGCTTCTTATTGCGGTGGCTTCTTTTGTTGCAAAGGATGGGCTCTAGAGCTCAGGTTCAGTTCAGGTCCATGGGCTTAGTTGCCCCAAGGCATGTGGGATCCTCTTGGATCAGGGGTTGAACCCATGTTCCCTGCATTGGCAAGCAGATTCTTTGCCACTGGCCCACTAGGGAAGATCCCTCCCTGCCCCATTATCTTTACTGAAGTTTTCTACCACTATATTCACTTCCTCCATGGGACTGTAAACTCTTACATGTCAAGGTTGAGGTCTTTTTCACCCTAAGTCTCTAAGTCCTAGAACATAAATGCTTATTTGACTGGGTATTATACATGCAATGATAAGGACAATTATATAAAGTATTTTTACACCCTGAATCACTTTTATAGATGATTCATTTGTAAAAATACAATCTTTAATATTTTAAAGCATTAACCACTGCCTACAGGTTTGCACACTAATTTATTCCTGTTTCACAATCACCAAGGAAAATGCATTTTAGAATATGTCAAGTTCACCATTCTGCAGGAAGGTGGAAGTATTAGCATTCAGTGCAACTTTGTAACTCCCGTATGTCTCCTGAAACATGAGTATCCATGAGCCAGTAGAGAATTCATAGGTTGGTTGCCTTTGCCATTCTGGATCAGGCATTTTACTCCCTTTTCTTTTTGAAGCTATTCTTCTTCCCAAAGAATATTCAGAAGTTAAATTTCTGAAAAGTAGTCAAAGTAACGGAAAAGGCAATGGGACACCACTCCAATACTCTTGCCTGGAAAATCTCATGGACGGAGGAGCCTGGTAGCCTACAGTCCAGGGGGTCGCTGAGGGTCGGACACGACTGAGCGACTTCCCTTTCACTTTTCACTTTCATGCATTGGAGAAGGAAATGGCAACCCACTCCAGTGTTCTTGCCTGGAGAATCCCAGGGACAGGGGAGCCTGGTGGGCTGCTGTCTATGGGGTCGCACAGAGTTGGACATGACTGAAGCAACTTAGCAGCAGCAGCAGTCAAAGTAAAATCCATATTTGGTGGATTTTACTAAAACACTTTGTAGTTAGGGTATATGGACAATTCTATGTGAATTTTGTTTTACCTCTTCCTAAAAATGGTTCTGAGTGTGGCCCTGTCCAACCAGTGAAACAGTTAAGCTCATGGTCGCTCTGCTAACGCACATAAAATATTGTCTTTAACCATGAGTGTGTTACTTGCACCGTAGAATCCAGTTAAACTAGTATTTTTGCATTTTAACTTATATTTAATATGTTTACCCCAGATAAACAGATGCACCATATCATATATTGTTTGTCTTTTCATGTTTTAGTCTTTCCATCACAACTTCATAACTCACCAGTGGAGGAGTCAGGTTTGCAGAGGTTATAGAGTACATCCAAGTCTAGACTCAGATGATGATTTCTGACTCTAAACCCCAGGCTCTAGTGCTGTCCTAGTTCTTCCGCTGGTGCAGCCTTGCCAAACCATGAAAGGTGTTGCAGTACATTTTTCTTCAGAGGTTTTGAAACTTTTTTTATTTCAATGATTCACTGGACATTATTTGGCTAATGTCTCATGGGTGAAATGGGTTATCACTTCCTTTGTGACAAAGATGATGGCATTGAACAGATGATGGCTATTTAGCCCCCAAATCGTGGGATTCAGGTTGATGTTATCTAAGCAAGGGGCTGATTGCCGAGGTGGAATCTAAGACCCCACCACAGCAACCAACAAACCATGATATAGCTCTAGCATGGGCTGGTCACAGCCTGCAGGATGTGACCTGGAGATGCAAAGAGGAAATCCAGTGAATCATATTGTTCAAACGCTAGAAGATTTTTGTTTCTAAATCAAAAAATGAAGTTGCTTGCTTTCTTAACTTCCATCAATTGTAAATGTTTCCCAGAGAGTTTCCAGGATGCTCGGAAAGGAAATTGGACCTGAACAATGGGTAGCCAAGGCATTTATCTTTCATACCCAACATACTGATAAAAGGGAATTAACCAAACATTTCTCTCTCCACTCATTCCTCCTTCAGTTGTTTGCCCCACACACTGTTATTTTCTTCTCAGCTAAATGTCCAAGTTAAAAAGAGTCTTCCTCCCTAATCACATTATATGATGTTTTCTTCCAGAAATATGAGTTTGCTTTCAGAGGTTTCTTACTCTTAAATTGTGAGTCATCAAGATGGTTTTAAGCTGTATGGAGGTTTGTAGTGACTTTTTTCCATTTCCGTAAGCAATTTCAGTCAGTATTAATAAGAATAGGAAAGACACCTTGAGCTAAGTTCTCTCTGTGCATAAAACTTTCAGAAATCCGTTCAGTTTACTCCAGTTAAACACCTTGGCCTGGACTTGAACTTGCAGGTATGGTAGAGTGTCCAGAGCTGACCTGTGCTCTCACCAAGAAGCAGTAGGGAAGGTAGAAATTGTACATCTTCTGCTTGAAGGGTTCAGGAGATGGACAGGCAGGACTAGAAGGAGAACCAACCCCCCTACCCCCACCCCCACTGAAAAGAAGCTTTCAGAGGTGGACTGAAAGCCTGAAGGTATCTTCAGAGTATGCACTGACTCTGGGTGTAGGACCAGATGACAAAGAAACCAGAACAACCTTTGGAAACCCTGTGGATCTAGGCAACAAAGTAGGAGTCTTGAGGGGTCTCAAACACTTGATCAGCTTCTTCTTTAAACCGTTCACACGAAGGTTGAAGCAGAGATGGTAGCTGAACAACCAAGTCCTAATAGCTGCAGGTGTCAATGTCTCCATACTTAGGAGACAAAGGCCTTCCAGGGAGCCCTCTAACCAACTGTGAGGCGAGGTGAGACCCCCTTCCTGAAAGAGTGAATTACAAACGAACATCTCTATCTCCAATCACTTTTTCCTGAGGTATTTGCCAGGGACACTGTTGGGGAAGTTAAAAATTAGCAGAGCCTTGGTGATTGTACACAGCTGGAGTGACAAAATGAAGATTTGCGAGGCTTTAGAATCATAGTGAATCATCCTTTTAATAGATTTGCTACATTCTGAAGCTGTTCTGGGAGGCAGGCTAGGGACTGCAAGAAGCAAAGAAGGTCCTGCAGTTTCTGGGTACTAAGGAGGTACAGACAGAAGTCCTCAAAATCCAGGCTCTTGGCAACAGGAAAAAGCCAGATATAGATGAACTTTTACTAAAACTGAATCCCTTGATCCAGCTAAATTCATGATTGGACTCTGAGATAATGAGCCTCCAACTGGGCTTCCCAGTTGGCACAGTGGTAAAGAATCCAGCTGCCAATGCAGGAGACACAGGTTTCTATCCTTGGATCAGGAAGATCCTTTGGAGGAGGAAATGGCAACCTATTCCAGTATTCTTAGCTGGGAAATGCCATGGACAGAGGAGCCTGGCAGACTATGGTCCATGTGGTCGTAGAGTTGGACATGACTGAGCGACTGAGCACACACAGTGAGCCTCCAGTCTCTGACTAGCAGAGTCAAGTGCTAAGCCCCTCTGGTGTAAGATAATATCAACTGTCCTTCTAGAATTTTCTGTACACAATGACTCGTACACAATTAAAGTCTACTGGGTCTGTTAACACATTATTAACCTGAGACGTATTATGGCCACAGGTGTTAGTTTTGGCAAAAATTCCCTGGTCAGTAATGTGTTAAGTGTATCAGCTCTCCATTGACAAAATAAAGCTACCTGACAAATGACTGTTCAACTTTATGTCCACAACTTTTACCAAGGCCATAATTCTAGAGTCAATGAGTTAGACTGACCTCAAACAAGCAGATCTTGGAGTCTCTCCTGACTGGAAGTTGGCCAGGTGTCTGATTTGGCTGGAATAATTTTGATGCTTTGGTGGAAATTATTTATCAGTAGTTTCAACTTATGAACCTCATCTTCTTCATGGCAAAGGCAGATGAGCAAGAGAGGGCCAGAAGAAACACACGGACACTTTTCAGACCTCTATTGTGCCATTTTGCTAATATGGCTGAAACAGATCATACATCAGAGCCAGGTGGGAGAGCCCTGCAAACTCAAAAACTTAAATGAATGGACACTAAAACTGAAAAAGAAATTACATGATGTAAACAACTCAGTAAGAACCCACTAGGAAGACTTCTCTAGGGTTCCAGTGGTTAAGAATCTGCCTGCCAAGGCCGGGGACATGGGTTCTATCCCTGGTCTGAAAAGACCCCACATAGCTCGGGCAGCTAAGCCTGTGCGCAAATACTGAAGCCCTCGCATCCTAGAGCCCATGCTCTGCAATGAGAGAAGCCACAGCAGAGAGAAGCCTGCTTACCGCAACTAGAGAAAGCCTGCACACAGCAATGAACACCCAATAAATAAATAAACTTTAAAAAAAGAGCCCACTGGGACCTAGAGACATATTATCATACTAAGTGCAGTAAGCCAAAGACAAATATTGTATGATATTGCATATATGTGGAAACAAAAAAATGATACAAATGAACTTATATTCAAAACAGAAGTAGACCCACAGGCATAGCAAACAAATTTATGGTTACCAAAGGGGAAAGGGGTGGAGGAGGGATAAATTAGGAGTTTGGGATTAACAGATACACACTTGTTACTGTTGTTCAGTCACTCAGTCATGTCTGACTCTTTTCAACCCTATGCACTATAGCCCACCAGGCTACTCTGTCCGTGGGATTTCCCAGTCAGGAATACTGGAGAGGGCTCCAATTTCCTTCTCCAGGGGATCTTCTCAACCCAGGTATTGAACCAGCAATTCCTGCATTGCAGGCATGTTCTTTACTGCTGAGCCACCAGGGAAGCTCCCAGAAACACACTATATCTACTAGTAGTAGATACACACCACTATATAAAATAAATAAACAACAGGACCTACTGTATAGCATAGGGAACTATACCCAATATTTTGTAACACCCTATGAGGGAAAATAATCTGAAAAAAATAGCTATTATGTGTGTATAACTGAACCACTTTGCTAACCTGAAACTAACACAACACTGTGAATCAACTATGCTAGCTCTTTGCAGCCAGTAAATTCCCTTGTGGATCTCAGCAAAGATGGCCTGGGGCATGGGCTGATGCAGGCAAAAAGAAGGTGTTCTTCTCTTCTTGTGAGATTATTCTTAGGTTTAAAAAAAATTTTCCCCCCACTGTGTTGCTAAAATTTCTCAAGTGGGCTAGAGAGATTTCCTAGGCTATTTTCATTTGTAGGTAGCTATCTAATTGTTTATCTTTGTAGGGGGGCAAAGGCTGGGCAATGGCTATGTTGACACTTTTGTGATGTCACCCCGGACAATAGGCCTGAATATGGTTTTGAATTTCACAACTGATAGGGCTTGCTACTAGTATCTGGTAGGTAGTGTGTTAGCTGTTCAGTTGTGTCTGACTCTTTGTGACCCCATGAACTATAACCCACCAGGCTCCTCTGTCCATGGAATTCTCCAGGCAAGAATACTGGAATGATTGCCATTCCCTTCTCCAGAGGATTGGCATTGCCATTCCCAAACCAGGGATTGAACCCAGGTCTCCTGCACTGCAGGCAGATTCTTTACTGGCTGAGCCACCAGGGACGTCTATCTTGTAGGTAGAGACCAAGCATTTTGCTAAACTCCTACAGTTCGTAGGGCAGTCCTCGCAACAAGTAATGATGCAGCTTGAAACGTTGAGACTGCGAATACTGACCATCGCTGATCGAAGCCCTTTGTTGTCTCTTTCTTTGCTGCCACTTGGCACTCAATGTAGTTGTCTCTCTCACAAAGCCCCACCAGGTACATATGTGTGTGTGTTCGACAGTGAGGATGAGCACATGCATCTATATCAGTCAGTTTTTTGAGAGGTTATTCTAGGAGGGTCAAATTTAATCAAGTTGATTTCATCCTACATATTTTTACCTAAAGAGGGTAGTGACTGAAAGAGTTTATTATTTAGTATTTGGATTGTTTCTAGAAATTACATTAATCCTATAACCCATTACTAAAGATCACTATAATATCTAGTCATGGGCCTGTCTTTTTCCTCATTTGTTTGTTATGAATTTGAACAGAGCTCCGTATCACTTGGGCTTCCCAAGTGACTCAGTGATAAAAGAATCTACCTGCAATGCCGGAGACACGGGTTTAATCCCTGGGTCAGGAAGACCTCCTGGAGAAGGAAATGGCTACCCACTCCAGTGTTCTTGCCTGGGAAATGCATGGACAGGGTAACCTGGTGGGCTCCAGACACGACTCAGCAACTAAACAACAATAGCAACTGCATCACTCATCAGTAAACACGTGTTGCTTACAAGGTGTTCATTCAACTCAATGTGAAAAGGAAGATCCCATTGCTTCAGAGAGAAAGATGCTGTTATTTGCATTCCTTTCTGAGGTCGGATGTCTCTGTGTCAAGTTAGTTACCTATAATTTCGACAAATATATTTTTCATAAATGGTAGCTACAAAGAGTCCCTTCATATTGTTTACGGAGAGGTTCATCCACTGAAAATGGTCACCTAGCTCTTAAACAAATCTTCATCTGAGAGAAGAAAATAATTCTAAAATGACAATACCTCATGCCAGTTAGAAAGGGACAAGGAAGAGGGAGTTAATGACTGAATATCAGCACCGCAACAAGTTAATTTTCCTAAAGCAGAAACTAGCTCTGCCTTTAGTTACATTTTGCAACCGGCTTCATCCTTGGCTCACTCTCAGGATCCAGCCGCTTCCAAGGAGCCCTTGTGAAGGTGTCAGGACTGCTCACCCTGCCAGCCTTTCTCTGCACCTTGACCAGGAGGTGTCAGTCTCCAGCTCTGGCCTGCGCCCACCCACAGAGAGGACCAGTCTGCCCCACAGGCTTCCCTCTGGCGTGCAAATCATGGTGACATCAGAAAGAGGTAGGACTGGAACTAACTGAGAGCTTTGCACCTGGGTTTTTTCCCCATGGAAGGAAAGGATCCATGGTGCTGTTTTTATCTTGAGAAACTCCTGGGTTGAAAAATGTAACGCAGGCAGGCAGATTTGGATGATAACATATAAAGACTTATTTTACTCTCTTTCTTTTGGGGAATAAAAATTGACCTTTTCCAAAGAGTTTTGTAGGAATGGCTGACTTGTTCTAAATCAGCTGTGCCAACAACCAGAACAACACTCCCCCAGAATATCTAACCAGTGCCTAGAATGATAGATTTTATCAAACTACCCACAAGAATATGTTGTGGGGACTGCCCTGGTGGTCCTGTGCTTGACTTTACCTTCCAGTGCAGTGGATATATGTTCAGTCCCTGGACAGGGAAATAAGATCCCATATGCCTCGCTCATAGCCAAAAAACAAAGTGTAAGACAGAAGCAATATTGTAATAAATTCAATAAAGACTTTGGAAATGGTCCACATCAAAAAAAGAATATATTGTGTATTTATATTCATGAATATAAGTATTCTGATGTGGGTCCCACCTTCAATGAGTTTTGAGTTTGGTAGAAGGATCAAGACTAGTGTTTATAAAACAGAAAGGAATGCAAGAAAGTGTATAATAAATTGCTCAATTGGAAGGCAGAGCTTAAGAGACTATAGGAAGTACAGAGACAAATGACTAAAGAAAATACTAAGTTTAATTTGTAAACCTAGTTCCTTAGAATCTATGGATTCAACCAATAACAGATCAAAAATATTCAGAAAAGAAGGCATCCCAAACAGTTACAGTAAAGCATAAATTGACTTTGCCACTCACCAACTCCTATTTACATAGAACTTACATTGTGTTAAGTATTGTGAGAAATCTAGAGATGATTTAAAGTATATAGAGGATATGTGTAGGTTATATGCAAATATTATGACATTTTCTATAAGGGACTTGAATATCCCCAGATTTTGGTATTATGGGGGGTCCTGGAACCAATTCCCCATGGTGTTCAGGGACCACTAAACTCTCATTTTCCTAAATCCTCATAAAAATTGGTTACTAGTGTGGTGGCCAATTGTATTTTCCAAAAATGCCTGCAAAATGTCTCCTCTCACCCCTAATCTTCTTACAATGTGCCTTTGACACTCCTCCCCTTGAGAAATAAAGTCTTTGTTCCCTCTCTGGATATGGGTGGAATCTTGATGGCAAAAGTGATGCAATGTGATTTCCAAGGCCAGGTCATAAAATAGAGAATTTCCATCTGACTTCTCTCAGACACTTGCTTTGGGAAATTAGCCTCCTCATTGTGAGGAACTCAGTCACATGAAGAGGTCATCTTGAGATATTCAGTTGACATTCAATCTGAGGTCAACTTGTGAACCATGAGTCTTCCCAGCTGAGCTCCCAGACACTGTGGAGCAGAAACAAGATGTGTCCATTGTTGCTTTTTCTGAATTCCCGACCCACAGAATCCATGAGCATAATAAAATGATGGTTCCTTTATGCCACTAAATTTGGGGTTGATTTTTATAAGCAATAGCTGACTAGAACATTGTGTGTGTGGCTTGAATTCTTTAGCAATTTGAAATGTAGAACATGGTATGTTGTTATTGCTTTAAACTGCATTTCATAATTGCCTATTAGGCTAGTTTCTATCTTGCTTGCTTGCTTGCTTTCCTTCTCTCCCTTTTTTTCTTTCTTCCTTTCTTCTTTCTATTTCTTTCTTTCTTCCTCTCTTTGCATTTGTATTGCTTTTGAGAATTGTTTGGTTTATTGTTTAGTCTGTAAGTCATGTCTGATTGTGTGTAACCCCATGGACTGTAGCCTGCCAGGCTCCTTTGTCCATGGGATTTCCCAGGCAAGTATACTGAAGTGGGTTGCCATTTCCTTCTGCAGGGGATCTTCCTGACCCAGGGATCAAACCTGTGTCTTCTGCATTGCAGGTGGATTCTTTATCACTGAGCTGCCAGGGAAGCCTTTTGAGAATTACTTTGTCATTAAGAACTGAAATTTTGGAAAGAATTATATTCTACATCCTCACTGATTCACCAATGTTACACATATACTTCTACTAATAATATCATCAGTGGAACAATACATAACAAGAGAGTGGATGATCAGATCAGATCAGTCGCTCAGTCGTGTCCGACTCTTTGCGACCCCATGAATCGCAGCACGCCAGGCCTCTCTGTCCATCACCAACTCCCGGAGTTCACCCAGACTCACGTCCTTCAAGTCAGTGATGCCATCCAGCCATCTCATCCTCTGTTGTCCCCTTCTCCCCTGCCCCCAATCCCTCCCAGCATCAGGGTCTTTTCCAATGAATCAACTCTTCGCATGAGGTGGCCAAAGTACTGGAGTCTCAGCTTTAGCATCATTCCTTCCAAAAAAATCCCAGGGCTGATCGCCTTCAGAATGGACTGGTTGGATCTCCTTGCAGTCCAAGGGACTCTCAAGAGTCTTCTCCAACACCACAGTTCAAAAGCATCAATTCTTCGGCGCTCAGCCTTCTTCACAGTCCAACTCTCACATCCATACATGACCACAGGAAAAAACCATAGCCTTGACTAGATGGATATTTGTTGGCAAAGTAATGTCTCTGCTTTTGAATATGCTATCTAGGTTGGTCATAACTTTCCTTCCAAGGAGTAAGTGTCTTTTAATTTCATGGCTGCAGTCACCATCTCTAGTGATTTTGGAGCCCAGAAAAATAAAGTCTGACACTGTTTCCACTGTTTCCCCATCTATTTCCCATGAAGTGGTGGGACCAGATGCCATGATCTTCATTTTCTGAATGTTGAGCTTTAAGCCAACTTTTTCACTCTCCACTTTCACTTTCAAGATGCTCTTTAGTTCCTCTTCACTTTCTGCCATAAGGGTGGTGTCATCTGCATATCTGAGGTTATTGATATTTCTCCTGGCAATCTTGATTCCATTTTGTGTTTCTTCCAGTCCAGCGTTTCTCATGATGTACTCTGCATATAAGTTAAATAAGCAGGGTGACAATATACAGCCTTGACGAACTCCTTTTCCTATTTGGAACCAGTCTGTTGTTCCATGTCCAGTTCTAACTGTTGCTTCCTGACCTGCATACAAATTTCTCAAGAGGCAGATTAGGTGATCTGGGTTTCCCATCTCTTTCAGAATTTTCCACAGTTTATTGTGATCCACACAGTCAAAGTCTTTGGCATAGTGGATGATACATACCTGCAATTCAAATAAACAACTTAGATTTATCCCATGTCTCTCACTTTGCTTCACTCTGAATGATGTCAGGCAATTTTCTTGTGACAACTACACTTTCTGAGTTTACTCAGAGAAGCCATGCCAGAGGGCACATTCTCTACCATCGATGAATATCGCTTGCTTGAGCAGGATGGAGGCTGGCACAAAACAACAGATCGTGTTTTCTCAATTTGTAGTAATGCTATCTTGGTATTTTGGATACTGGAATCCTCTCTTTGTAGCTCATCTTAGTCTTAAAATGGATGCTATCCTATCTGTTTTCCTATAAGATCTTTGAGAGAAAAATGACAAAGTGAGAGAGATACAGGGTCTGAGTCTCATTTATTTTTGAATTATAGAGATAAAAATAGAAATAGAAATTTTGTATAAGATCTGACACATCTTAAACATAGCACTGTGAATCCACAAACAACTTCAAAGGTAGAAAGGATCCTGGGAGGGAGTCAGGTGGAATAAAGGTATAAAATTCACAGCATGGTTTTCTTCACTGACCCAGGCAAGATTCTGTGTTTGTGATACTGATCCTGATGACCAACTGTGTGTATTTGCATTTGCACATCCTTCAGGTATGGCTCCCTCAGTTCTTGCTTCTTGTATGGATGGCCATCTGAGGGTGTTTTAGATAGGTAGTACTTGAGGAGCTTCGAGTCCTTGGAACCAGAATCCTGTCCTGATCCTCATGTAAAGGATCCTTCTTGATCGCCTATCTTTTTCCATGGAATATAAGCTCCAGGGCAGAAGACACCCATGTGATTGTTTGTTGGTGCATCACTAGCACCTGGGATAATGTTTGTACACAGCAGGCACATAATCATTATTTAAATGAAAAAATATTATTCCAGACCATTACTACAATTCTGAACCAATCCTGAGCCTATTCAGACAGATAAACCAAGAAAGAGGATGAGATGGTTGGATGCAATCATTGAGATGATAGACATGAGTCTGAGCAAACTTTGGGACATAGTGATGGACAGGGAAGCCTGGAGTGCAGCAGTCCATGGGGGTTGCAAAGAATCAGACACGACTTAGCGACTGAACAACAATGACAAAACCAAGAAAAAGATAATAAGATTAAATAAAGTCTCTAAACAGTTACTAAGCAGTTTAACACTCATATGGACCTATTGAATATTTGCTAGTAGACCATAGCCCCCCATATTTGGATTCTCTTCTTCTTGTGGTATCACTCTGCAATACCCCTAAATCCCAGAAATCTTACTAAAAGCATGACACAGGATTTTAATGTTTTATTAGGTAACCAGGAAATTATATTTCGTTTACTTCAAAAGATTCACATTGAAAGAATTTATTTTTGGTTCTCATTGGAACTAGCCAGTTCAAGAATTCCATTATGTCACTAAGTAATATTTTGAAAGGAGAGAGTTCCAAAAGTGAATAATTATCCTGTGTCATGAGCTATAAAACATATGTATCTGAGTACACATTGGTCCTTCCAGCAAATGTAGTTTTCACTCTACCAACCTGAAGCTACTACAGATAAACGGGCTCTTTAAAAAAAACACACAGAATTAAGACTACAAAAGTAGGTATAATAGTCAATACTAATTTAAAATGTAAAAAGAAATTACTACAAGTTACACATTGATGAAAGCTTATGAACAGAAAAATCTAGAAAAGCAGTATGTTTCTAATTTTTAATTGAAACATTTTCATATTAATTTTCCCCCATATGTTTTTGGCTGTATATCCTTTGATTGCTGATTTATATTTCCATAGCATTTTCTATCAGAGTGTTAGAAAGATAAATTAGTCTTCTTCCTGGCAGAGTTGATCAAAATGTGTATCTTATTTCTCACTGTTTAGAAAAAGTTTATTTCAGCTTCACAACTTGCTAATGGTAATGTAAAGTAAATTTTTAGGATTGCTGTCAAGTTTAGGAAAAGCTCTACTGAGTTTATTTAATTTATGAGCTGCAAGGTTTGGAAGACAAGCTTCTGTCCATGTACATTTCAAATCTGTTTCTTGTACATGTGACCTACTTTAGAGTTGTGCACACTGGGCTCTGGTGGGCCTGTTCTAGTGCACGCTGACCTACATCTTTTGTGCTATAGTGACGGGTGAGTTGGTAGAGTGGACAGTAAGGTTATTTCTAGAACTCATTTCTAAACCAGGAGAGCTAGTAGACACTTAACAGTAACTTCAAACCACGTAAACATAGCACTAAACCCCCAAATTTAATGTGTCTGTAATTCAGCTTCTCCTTAGTTCCCTTAGATGTCCAGGCTGACTTCAAAGCAGCCAGGCCTTAGGGCAACTGTGATGGAAAGCATGGTGAAATGGAAAGATGCAATGGCCTTTACAAACAGCACTTAAAATATGTTTTGGGGGGAGGAAAAATAACAAATCCCCTATTTCTATTAGGTAGTCTATAGTCTAATTCTGATGCTACCATTTATTAGATGTGTAGCCTGAGGCAAGTAAGTTATCTCTTTGTGCCTTGGTTTAATATTACTACCCACCTCATAAATTGTGATAACTAAGTGATTTAATGGATATAAAATGCTTAAAACAGTGCCTGGCATAGAGGAGTCATCACAAGATGTTCTGTGCTTTTATTGTACCAAACACTGTATCTTATTGCCAGGGGGATTAAAATAGCCAACAAAATTTTCTGTTATGTTTTACATGTAACTATGAATGCAAAGATAAAATAATAACTCAAAGTCCAAGTCTCAGAAAATTAAGATGGATACTGGATATAGTTACTGGTCTGTATTACTGGACTTAAAATACTTTGTTCTTGGTTCACAAGTCATATAAGGAAGATGCTTGGAAAATTAAGGCAAAAAGTTGGGAAGCAAGATGATCTTAACCACGGAGACAACCTGTTCTGATGTGATTGCTTGAGCTCCCATCTTACACTTGATTCATCGTTTGCTGTTGACACTGATAACACAGGAAGGAAAAGGGCAAGAAGATTATGTAATGGTGCATCTTTAGGATTAAACTTAGCCTTAGTAAATCTGACATAGAGAACTGGAAGTATTAATGAGATTTTGCCAAAAATGAGTCTCCTGGGCTCCCATGTTCCATAAGCAGTGTTTCAGTTCAGTTCAGTTCAGTCACTCAGTCGTGTCCAACTCTTTGTGACCCCATGAATCACAGCACACCAGGCCTCCCTGTCCATCACCAACTCCCAGAGTTCACTCAAACTCACATCCATTGAGTCGGTGATGCCATCCAGCCATCTCATTCTCTGTCGTCCCCTTCTCCTCTTGCCCCCAATCCCTCCCACCATCAGAGTCTTTTCCAATGAGTCAACTCTTCGCATGAGGTGGCCAAAGTACTGGAGTTTCAGCTTTAGCATCATTTTTTCCAAAGAACACCCAGGATTGATCTCCTTTAGAATGGACTGGTTGGATCTCCTTGCAGCCAAGGGACTCTCACAAGTCTTCTCTAACACCCAGTGTTTAGCTTCTCTCAAAAAGATCATTACTGTCAATACACAGAAAATGTGGCTTTGAGGACTTCCTTGATGGTCCAGTGGTTAAGACTCTGTGCTTTCAATGCAGGGGCCATGGGTTCAATCTCTGGTTGGGGAACTAAGATCCCACATGGCAAGTGGCATGGCCAAAAATGAAAATATATATATTTTTTTTTTTTGAAAAAGAAAATATGACTTTGAAACAGTAGAGGAAAAAAATCAAGAAACCAAGAAACCAAGAAATCAGTTTTCTACTCAAGGAATGGGACCTGCATGTCTATTTTAGATTTGAAGACTGGCATTGAAGACCAAACTCCTAAAATTCCTTCCTTTCTTCCTTCTTTCTCATACACCTACCTCCCCAGGAGAGGGAAGATATGTGGATACAGCCTTCACTGAGAGAGAGAGGGTATAGAAAAGATAAGGAAAAATGAAAGGGAAATAGTAAGAGTTTTTGCCAAAAATATTATGCTTATTACTTTTCAGAGAAAATAGTCAGAAAAGCAAACTTTATTTTTTTAACTTCTTTTTTAAAATTATTATTTTTTACTTTACAATATTGTATAGGTTTTGCCATACATCAACATGCATCTGCCATGGGTGTACACATGTTCCTAATCCTGAACCCCCCTCCCACCTGCCTCCCCATAGCGTCCCTCTGGGTCATCCCAGTGCACTAGCCCCAAGCTTCCTGTATCCTGCATCGAACCTGGACTGGCGATTCATTTCTTATATGATATTGTACATGTTTCAATGCCATTCTCCCAAATCATCCCCACCCCCTCCTACAGAGTCCAAAGATGGTAACGACAACTCTGTATGCGAGACAGCAAAAGAGACACAGATGTAAAGAACAGAAAAGCAAACTTTAAAATGATCTTTGAATGCCTTGTTTGCTAAACTTCATGCCTAATAAGATGTTTCCAAATGGCGCAATATTATTCAAGTGCCATTTGCTTTGCAGGGGTCCACACAGAGAAGTCCTGCATTTTTTCACATGTGTTTATACTTTGAACTGTTGGTAGCCTGTGTTTATTCAACAGATGGCCAGACTGTGAGAGGATCAAACAGCCTCCTGACAAGAGAGCTGCTCATTTTGTGCAGGGAAACTGTCAAGGAGTCCTCTCCACTGGTAAATACATGAGGTGCCAGTGCTGTCCCTAGGGAAATGAACTGCAAGGAGCCACAGAGAGGAAAGAGAGGAACCAGAAGATGTAGCTGAACCCCAAAAGTAATACTGACAGAAAAACGTCTAACAAATGATGACAAAGAGCTAAAAAATAATTAAAATTATCTCCTAATCGTGTTTTTTTTTCTTAAAGAACACTTTATATTTAGAACACAAAATGGGAAATCATCATTAATACACCTTGAGTGTTTCTTTTAAATAAAGGTTAGCATTTCAAAATGACATTTATTAAATCTCCCTTAGAAAAACAATACACACAGTGACCAACGATGGCACAAGGGGACCCCTGCCTTCATTTGGAAAGACCATCAGCTCGGAGTCTGGTCTAAGGGGCCTGAGCCTCAGAGACACCTGCACGGTAGGTCAGCTTTCCTGCTGCCCATCCTGCAGAAAATAAACAAGTGAACCTATGTCAAAGTAAAAAGCTTCCGCACAGCAAAGGAAACCATCAACAGAATGGAAAGATAACCTATGAAATGAAAGAAAATATTTACAAATCACATACCTGATAAGAGGCCAATATCCAAAATATATAAGAAACTCAAATAACAATAAATAAATCACTCAGTTAAAAATGAACAAGGAATATGAATAGACAACTTTCCAAAGAAGGCATAGAAACGGCCGACAGCTATATGAAAGGGTGTTCTACATCACTAATTATTAGGAAATAGAAATCAAGACCAAATGTGAGACATGACCTCACACCTATCAGGATACCTATTATCAAAGACACAAGAGATGGCAAAGGCTGGTGAGGATAAATGGAGAAAAGGGAACCCTTGTACAGTGTTAATGTGAAAGTTAAATAGCACCACCACTATGGAAAACAGTATAGAGCTTCCTCAAGAAATTAAAAATAGAACCGCTATTATGATCCAGCAATCCAATTTTGGGCATATGTCCATTGGAAATGAAATCACCATCTTGAAGAAGTATCTATACTCCCATGTTCAATGGCAGCATCATTCACGATAGCTGTGGGTGTGGGAACAACCTAAGTGTTGACAGATGATTGGATAAAGAAAATGTGGTATATACATACAAGCAAATATTGTTCAACCTTGAACAAGAAGGATATTCAACAATTTACTGAGTTCATTTAGGAGATTCTTTTATCATGAGATTGAACTTCCCTTGCCATCTGACATGTTTCAGATTTATCCCCACAACTTGTTCTTGCTTAAGGGAAGCAAGCTCTCATCCCTTGAATATAAAATAAGGAATGTAAATGTAGTGCCGGTATATACTTCCACTATATATTTATATATTTGTGAATGTGGGTATTTGTGTGGTTGTTCATCACGTGTGAGCCCTTGTGGGATGATCTGAGACCCCTTCTTTTCATTCAGTGAAAAACTTGAGACTGTTAGCCCAAGTCCCGGGCCAACAGGTAGGCCTTTGTGCTCTAGGAGGAAGCAGATACCTGTAGCTCAGTAAACCTAAGGCTGTTGTTAGACAAGGTGTTGCATCAAGTGATGGGAACAAAAGAATATGTTTCCTCACAGAAGAGTACACGAGCTGGAAAAATAGTTCAGTGGAGTAGGAAGTGAGTCCGTAATATAGATAAACCAAGTAGAATTTTGTGTTATCATTTTGAATTACCAATAGCCAGAGATGGTATTTCTTTTAAATATTTTCTTCATTTTTAGGAAGTAGTTTTCAGTCATGCCCTTTGCAGTTTAAATCCTGCCTGCATGATATTGCTTGCTTTTTCCAGTTAGAGTGATTACCCACACTCATGATGTTTACTACATATTACACTCTGATGACACCCTCAACTATCGTGGCCCGACCCACACCACTCTTCCCTGGTGTCTGTACACAGAGGCAGTCAGGTCACACTGAAATCATACCCTGTTCGAAAAAGAAAGATTTATGTCTAAAATTGATGCAATTCTTTCCATTTGAAAATGATGGATTTAATCATTTACTGATAGCAGAAGACATGGAGTTTCAGCTCGTAGGAGGGCAGAGGCAATTGGAGAATTGCTGACTTGTCCACAGAACTGTCAAGGGGGCGTTGACATCAACATACAATGAATTCAAGTTTGACCAACAATTCTGTTCCAACAATGCCCCATAGAATACACTAATTTGACACAGGTTGGCAATGTTCAGAACACACATATACTGTAACACTGAAGCCTGCTCACTCTGATACCAAATTCTCAGACCCTTTAGGCTGAACCAGGCAGCCCCAGGGTTGATGTGTACTCGGGCTTGTAGAAAAGTTAGGAGCTTTCAACGGAGGTCTGCTGTCTAGATGCTCAATAAACATGGCCTGCTGACAGGGTGTGCCCTCTGTGTGACCAATTCTGCCTGCAGGGGATTCTGAATAAGCCATTGTTCATCTATTTTTAATGCTATTCAATCCCCTGAGGAATCAAAAAAGAGGCTTGGCTGACGACTGGGAGGATGGGTTAAGCACAGCATTAGTGGTCTCCTTCTGGGGTTACACACTGACTTCATCAGAAAAGAGATTTAAACTGACTAATTTATTACCCAAAGATAATCTGCACTCCTTCCTCATGTAGCTGCTCACAAACCACAGACACATACGCACACATACTCACACACCCTCGTTCACCATCCAGCTTGGTACAGTTTTAAAATCTGGTTATGCCAGGATTTAACAAGAAAATATTGGGCTGGCCAAAAAGTTCGTTTGGGTTTTAATGCACTTTTTGCCCTGCCCAACATTAACTCATAAACTGTTGTTTGGAGTGCAAGTGGGAAGGGAGAGACACAAGCATGCCAAGATATCTGCATCAAAGTAGTCTGTTTAACTTGTTTGAAATGTCAGTAAAACTTAAAGCAGATGAAACCTGCATCAGTAGAGAAATGATTCGTTAACTGACATATTCTGGAATATTCAGTCAGTAGACAACTGTGATGCATGTTTTAAAAAGAACAAAGAAAATATATATACATATGTGTATACACACACATAACTTGGAGATACATTAAGTGGGAAAAAAGGCAGGTTGTTCAACACACTTAGTGAATCCTGAGCTCAGAGGTGCTGTGTACTGTGTATAGGATGAGGGTGGGGAAGGTGGATGCTCATCCATGCTCATAGAATTTCTAGCTGACAGTCTACCTCTGGGGAAGGAAACTGAGCATGAAGGCTTTTAATTTTCATCTTATTCTCATCTTCACTCTTCTAATATATCTACAGACGTGGATATTACTTTAATGAATAAAAATACTTTTTGTGAAATTGGGCTCACTCTAGTATCAGCTACACCTGGGTTTTCATTGGACTTTCTTGCTAAGTACGCAACTTAAATAATTTGAAGGCTCGATGCTCCCAACTTTTCATGCATACCATGAAGTCAATTAGAGCATCTCTTTCATAAGATTGTTGTGAGTCTTAAATGAAAGAAGATATGTGGAATATTTGAAAGTGTGTTAGTCGCTCAGTTGTGTCCGACTCTTTGTGACCCCATGGACTGTAATCCACCAAACTCCTCTGTCCATGGAATTCTCCAAGCAAGAATACTGGAGTGGGTAGCCATTCCCTTCTCCAGGGGATCTTCCTAACCCAGAGATTAAACCTGGGTCTCCTGTACTGCAGATGGATTCTTTCCCAGCCTAGAAGGGCATATTCTATACTCTCAATGATAGAAGCTAAAGCTAAAGCCATTTTTATCAAAAGATGGCATCATGAGGGACTCCTCTGGCAGTCCAGTAGTTAGGACTCAGAGCTCTCACTGCCCAAGGCCTGGGTTTGATGCCTGGTCAGGGAACTAAGATCCCACAGTGTGTGTGGTGCTGCCAAAAAAAAAAAAAAGACATCATGAGAATGAGTGAATATAGGCAAAGCACCCATCACCTTGAATAGACTATCTCCTTAGTAACAAAAAGACTATAATTGTGATTATTAATGTTAATATAATAGATTAACAATAAAATGGAAAAAAGCCCCTTTAGTGTTGTTACCCAAAGTCACATGGCTAGTGATAGAATCAGGACTGAAATCAACGTGTGATTAACCCGATGCCTTACTCATGAGCACCTAAGACCAAGTACACCACACAATACTGTAAAATAAGATACAAAATGAACACAACCAAGAACAAGCAATCCATGCATCTTAGGAAGAGAAAGTCAAGCATGTAAAAGCAGAGATAAAAATATGACTATGTTTTAGGAAGTATGCATGTGGCGATTGCAAGTCTCCTTATGAAAGGACTCCCAGCAGGGCAGGGTGAAGAGTTGCTCCCGCAGCCACCTAGAGCCACGTCAGAAAGGCTCAGGGGCTTCTCCAGGGGCAGCAATCCATGTTGGATCCCAGTTCACTGGCTGAGGCTATTTTGGTTCTTTTCTAATGATTATAGAATAATCAAGCAAATTACTCTGGAGCAAATGACTTCAATCCAATAATATAATATGACTTTGAAGAATAATCATCCACCTTTCTGAATGGCCCTGTGGTCATATTCACATTTTCCTGTGGGGTGTTTTCCTCAGTGACCAAGTGGGAGCTGTCTTATTTTCCAGGTAGTCACAGAACCTGCCTAATGCCTGGCCTATAGCCCATACAAAGCAAAGGTTTAGTTGATGAATATACTGGTGAATGAGTCAATAGATCTGTCAAGGCAGTAAACACAAAACGGAATAAGCAATGGTTGGAGTTAATGTTTGCCAACCAACGTGAAGTGTCCATAACATCTTATGGAAAAACCGACAAACTTTTTGGCCAACACAGTGTCTGTAGGACAGTTTCACGTTAGTGGAGATCTTTCACAAGTCATAAAAAATTAACGAAGGGTTTGTGTGTGTCAGGGGGCGCGGGGGGGAAGGATGAGTTAGGCTGCTTGAGGTGACAAAGGAGACCCAGGGGGTAGCATCTGGGTAAAAATGCTTTCTTTGAGTAATTTAAAATGGAGAACAAACTGCTTTTAGGATGAGTGTTTTCTTCTCATGTAGCAAGAAAATACAGCTTGGCTTACCATCAGAATTTATCACCACTTTGCCTTGTCCATTATTCCTACAAAATAGGATACTGAACTGACAGATATCTCCACTGAGACTAGGAAAGAAAAACCCAGCTCCATCAAATCAATACAAAGATATACTGTCCACCACAGCAGTTTGTAGGACAGGCTTATACCAGCAGACTTGTTATGGGTGGGAGCAGGGCAGAGAACATCCATAACAGAACACAATACGTATCCAAATGGAATGCTGTGGGAATTTATCAGAGATTTCTCCAATTAGAGCTGGAGACTTGGAGCTTAGCTCTGAATCCACCTGCCAGAGAGCAGTATCAGTACTGGCTAAATAAATGATTGAATTGTCCTAAACACCCCTGACGTGCAGAGCTTAAGAAAGGTTCAGACTTTAACCCAAGGCAGCTGATGCCGAATAAGCAAACTTTGTGATTGTCATTACACACATCAACACACACCACTGTACCACCTGCCCAGAGCAGATGGAAGGTTCCATGCTGTAACAAAACTCAAGGTATCACCAATTGTAAGCTGAACATAAAATGATTCAAGCATTAAACTAGCGTAGAGGATTATCACTTGAATAATTTTAGCCTTTCTTCTATAAACACATGAGCCATTTCTCCATGTATATCCTCAGATGGTTTTCTGCAGTTAATTCAATATCAGAAATTCTGAGTTCTAGTCATCTTCCAAGGGAGCTATTTTAGATGATTTGGAATTGATACTAAGATCTATATCTCCATAATGCAAAAGCATATACATTCATCAAATAGTCATGATCATAGAAGACCCAGAACTGTTATCTGCGGGATAAGACACTGAAATAGTCAAATCCCAAGGGTTTGTAGTGTTAACACTTCCATTTAAGAGGAAATATGATATTAAACTTTAAATAAATTAGAGATTTGAAATGCTTCTCTCCAGGATGAGACAGTATTATCTTTCATCAAAAGTGTCTTATTCTAAGTGGATACTTTAGGAAAGAGAAAATATTAAAATATTTAACATATTCTACTGGATAGAATTTTGGTTGAAATTGAATTTAGGCTCTGGGGAAAACAGACTGATAAATTTGATTACATAAAGACTCAAGGCATGTGCATACACAAAATACAACAACACAGAAAACAAAGCAAAAAGCTCCCCCATACTTCAAAACAAATACTACAAGTAAATGAAAAGAGGAAATTTTTTTAAATTGCAACTTCTTATTATAAAGAGTTAATTTCTCTAATATATAATGAGCTCTAAAAATTGAGATGAGGAAGAACATAATAGAAAAATCTGCAGAGATGAGAATGACTGATTTTGTAGAGAAAGAACACAACATCTGTGAACATGTAAAACAAATGTTCAATCTCTTTTAAAAGTGTAATACAAACTGAAACTACAGTGAGATATAACTTCTCACCTATCAGATTCACAAAAGTTTAAATGTTTGATAACACTGAATGTTAGCATGACTGAACAAAAGCAGACACTCCCATTGCCAGTAGTATTGCAAAGTGTTAAAATCCTTATGAAAGATCATATCTTTCAAAATTACAAGTGAAGTTACTCCATAATCCAGAAATTCCACTCAGGGACTTTATCCTAAATGTATAGCTGCAAAAGTACAAAATAGCATTGGCACAAGATTATCATGGCAGCAAGATTTGTTTGTTTGTTTGTTTGTTTTGGCTATGTGGCATGTGAAATCCTAGTTTCCCAACCAGGGATCCAACCCGTGCCCCCTGCATTGGAAAAGCAAAGTCTCCACCAATGGACCCCCATGGAAGCATGATTTGTAATCACGTGTGTGTGTGTGTGTGTGTGTACTAAGTCGCTTCAGTCGAGTCTGATTCTTTGCGACACTATGGACTGTGGCCCACGAGGCTCCTCTGTCCATGGGGATTCTCCAGGCAAGAATATTGGAGTGGGTTGCTATACCTTCCTACAGGAGATCTTCCCTACCCAGGGATCAAACCTAAATCTCAGTCTCCTGCATTGGCAGGCGACTTTACCAGTTCTTTAAGAACCTGAGAAACACTTTGTACTCACAAAATATTGTAAAGAATTGTCCCTCTAGAGATAATCACTTAAACTATAGGACTTCCAAGGAGAAGGCAATGGCACCCCAGTCCAGTACTTTTGCCTAGAAAATCCCATGGATGGAGGAGCCTGGTAGGCTGCAGTCCATGAGGTCGCTAGAGTCGGAGACGACTGAGCGACTTGACTTTCACTTTTCACTTTCATGCATTGGAGAAGGAAATGGCAACCCACTCCAGTGTTCTTGCCTGGAGAATCCCAGGGACGGGAAGCCTGGTGGGCTGCCGTCTATGGGTCGCACAGAGTCGGACACGACTGAAGCGACTTAGCAGCAGCAGCAGCATAGGACTTCCACACACAGGAATGGAAGTTCTGAACATCTAAATATAAATTATGCTGAAGTTCTCTGTATACTTACATAGAAATTTAGGAAGTGCAGAGTGCCTAAAATCAATGTAGTAAGCCACTATTAATGTAAAGCTGGTAGAAAATAAGTAAATATATTCATATGTATTTATCTTTATATAAAGAAAAAACTTTAAAAATACATGCAAAACTAATAAAGATGATTTCTTATCTGGGCAGAAGGTATAATGAGATGGGCAGAGATAAAAATGGAAGGAAGAGTTTCCAAAATGTGCCTTTCTCTATAGTTTTCTCTGTAGGGAACAGGCAAATACAACCTTCTTAAAAATTAAATTTGCATCAAAGGCTACAGTAGAATATCCATTTTAAAAGAAAAACAGAAAGTACCTACTTTCTTTAGGTCAATTCCCCACATGGAATCCTCTCCAAATCAGGATTTTCCACGACGGTATCTCTTAGATGAATCTGTTTGCCACTTATCACATTACTCATCTATATAGAGGGATTATGAATGGATTGGTTCTCCTGTTTAAACAGTAACCATTGTGAAGCCAGTAAGTATTGTGTTATTATATAAATATTCCTATGATAAACCACATAGAGTGTACGATCATTACTTCTAACTTGGAGAATTACATGTGTGTGTTCACTGTATCTTCGGCTGGTGAGATGGTGATTTGGTTTCCTACTTAATTCTTGAGGGTACTTTTAAATTATCTACTGTAGGGATGTATTAATTTTATAATCAGAAAAAAAAAATCAGTAACAGTTGCAGTCAAGATTTTTTTTCACTGCCAACAAACCCAGTTTAAAGAAAGACACTAATAGATGAGAAGTGCAATTAAAATGAGTGTCCATGTTCCCTGGACAGGAATGTATTGAGGACCATGTGAGCCTCGGCTCTCATGTGGTGTTGCTTCCCTAACAACCTCCAGAGGCCAGCCCACCCCTAGCAGCACAGTTAGAATGCTGAATTGTTTCTAAAATCAGAGAGATTTCCCAGAAACGTCGAATACTGCGGGCCCACCAGTCGAGGCTGAATTCTGAGTCCACTATTGTGCTCTTTGCTAATGATATAGGCTGCCCATTTCCTTAACAAGCTGGGTTTGTTCACTGGAAAATGTAACAAATAATTTCAAGGTTATGTCACTCTTGGCAAGCGCCGTAACGCTGGTGAAAAAAAAGGAAGTTTTCAGAGCAAGGCAAAGACTGAAATCTTGCTTGGAGCCACCAGTCTACAAAGCCCGCAGTGGAACCAGAGTGCTCAGATTCACAGGGGTCTCTGATGCTCCCAGATATGGGATGCCAACTGGCTCTAAAAGGGATGTAAGTTAGAAGAGATAAAGTTGTTCAAATTCAGCCTCTGTAAGTAAGGAAATAGCTTTGAAATAGACATTTTATTTAGTGTGTCTTTTATTTAATACCCTGTCTTTGCTTCTAACCTCAGCCACCTTTCTGGTTGTTCACATGGCTATTTGCACTGACTTGAGTTCTGTATTTCCTTCCTCTTGTCCACTTTTGTAATTTTACTGTTTATTAGTCCTTTCTCCATTATAAAAGCAAAGAGTGGGAAATGGAGTTGAAATAATTAGTTCATTATAAGCCAATTTTGCATTCAATGTGCTCTTCCCTGGCTATAGAGGATTATATTAGCGCTTTTAGGTCAAATGTTATTATTAAATCTGTTGAAACACTTTCTCTTGTGGGTAAGAGAAAGCAGAACGGTCTTGTGCTCTGACCTCAGCTGTCCAGTCCTCCTCTTCTTTTTGTCCACGGTTCGCCTAGTGACCCTGGATGAGTCACACGCCTCATGGTCCCTTTGTGTTTCAGGGGGATGGATGCCCTGCTGATTCTATAAAAACATTTTGAGAAAAGAAATCGGGGAAGAGAATTTAAAATGCCTGTGAAATACACAAACTCCCCAAAGGAAGTTGAATATGAATTCAAGGGCACATGCAAGTAGATAGGTTTCTTCCAAAGAATCCAAAACTCTGGTCCTTGTGCATAACTACTAGCCAATTAGCCATGCATGCAAATCTCTACTTGTTCCATAGCATAAGACATTCCAGTTTTTTAAGGTTCTGTTGGGGTGTATTATTCTGAGACAAAAGCACATCACAATCAACTTTAGTTATTTCCAAAATATGATTGTATATGCTTTAGATTACAACCAGGGCTAGGGAAATATATTTTTTGGAGAATGGTTTTCTGTTCATGGCATATTCTGTAATTGCCTTAATTATGATGGTACTTGCCAATAACATTTGGCTATAGAGATGTCCTAAATCTTCGCTCTTAAAGGAATACATGACTTCCATCAGCTAAAAAGAGCCAAAAAATCATGATTTCGAGAAAGGAAATAAAAATTTTCATCTGAAAGTTTAGTTTTAGCAGAAAGAAAAGGGATATTATTAATGACCTTTTTCTAGTGTTGGCAGGAAGTAGAGAAGGTGTATGTCCATAGAAAGTGAAATTGTCGCTCTTTGTTTCCTAAGATCTGTCTTCCCCGTGCAACAAGGAATCCTGCCATCAGTGAGGATGGTGAAGCCAGTGTAGAGGATGTGTGGGACTTCATCCACTTGACAATCTGCTTTTGGTTTTTGGCTAGTGTTCTTAGATTCAAGAGCCATATATCCATGAAGCAGTTTGAGGGAACTAACTAATACATCCTGCCTTTCCACAATATGCGTATTGACAAATACCTCTCACTTCCTGGCTGAGTATTTTAGTGAACATTTAGCTGTGTCTATCTGGTTAAACTTTTTTTATTTTTTAAAAGTTTTCTTGGAGTATAGTTGCTTTACAATGTTGCATTATTTTCTGCTATAATGGCATGACACAGACCTCAGATATTTAAAATAAAAATAGGTTACCTAACACACTCCATGAGTTAGATTATGATATATAAAAGGAGGAATACACTGAGGCTTCAAAAAAATCTAATGGCTATTGATAAACATGATTTAATTTTTACGACCTGTGAAAAAGAAAAGTTGAGCCCCTTAGAAACAGACAGCACAAGGGTGTATTTATATATTTATACACATATGTGTGGAACTCCACACAACTTATAGATGTGCATATACAAAAACAAAAGGATGTCCTTTCAGGATGACAACTGGGGAAGGGGACATGAGAGACAGCCAAGTGAGAACTCATTGAGCAAAGCTGTTGTCCAGACCCTTTGTGAGGTTAAGTCTGGGAGCACCGGGAAGATTTCCTTCCTGGTGTCAATGATGTCATTGGAAATTAACCCCGGTACTACACGCAGACCTATTCAAACCTTAACTGCCTGGGTCAGGCCATTTCAATCGAGTGAACTTAACTGACCCAGGATGTTCATCAAAATCGCTCTACTGTAGGGTATAACTGATTGTGGAGGGGAAGCAAAAATAGCAACTTTGAAAATTAATTTTAAAGATGCTGGCGATCACCTGGAAATTCAGACATAGGGCATGACAGCCAGGCTTACAACTGAACAGATATTTGAAATCAGAGCTTTTCAAGAAAAATGAAGCCTCTGTCACTGCTAGAGACTTGGTTTGCTCTCTGTGTGATGTACATTTACCACTTATCCCTTTCCCATCACCACACACTGAGCCTGAGCCCAAGCTCTGTGGCTGCAGCCCAGTTGCTCACCTGTTTGCCTGATGTCCTCATACTGAAAGGAGAACCTTAAAATAGATGATCTTAAGAGGTTTTCACATCTAGAATGCATTGACTGTAAGCCCTAGAAACTCATGGCAAGAGAAGTATAAATATAAGACATATAAAATGTAAAAAAATGAGACTTTTTTTGTTTAAGACGTCAACACCTATAAATTTGAATGAGTAACATTATTATTTACTAGTTTTACTAATACTACTAATAAAAAATAAATGGTCAGACTCAAGTAGTGCTAACCATAGACTAGATACAGTCCTTCTGTATACATCCATATATATTAATCCTCATTAAAAGAAAACCCATGAAGTTGACAAACAGCACAGAGAGGTCATGTCACTTGCAAAGAGTTAAACAGTAATTGGCGGGGCTGAGAGGCAAATCTGTAGTCAAGATGGCAGAGCATGCGAGTCATAACCATGTTCTCCTGCCTCTCTCAGCAGACATCATCTGTCCTTAGATGAATTAACCATGTTTCTGGTACACATGCCTTTCTACTTTGCCTTTAGCTGTATCAGAATCTGCTTTCTTCAATTCAGTTTGTGCACAATCTGATGAGTTAAGATTATATATTTCAATTCAACTCTTGCCTTAAGAAACTTCCCTGGTAGTCCAGTGGTTAAGACTCTGCCCTTCCAAGGTGCCCGACTTGGATTCCATCCTTGATCAGGAAACTAAGATCCCACATGCCATGCAGCATGTCAAAAATATGAAAAAAACTCTAGCCTTAAAACTTTCTCAATGCAGCCATGAGGCATAGTGGTTAAGGGTTGGTTTTTCTAGAGTCAGACTTACCTGGTTCTCTTTCATATCTACATCTTTAAAATGAGGGGAAAAAAATACCAGTAATTACCTATAAGTATCTTGTTAGGATTTCATACAGGTAAGCCTTAGTGGAGAGTCTAGTGTATGAACAGGATTGAAAGTTCTTTAGCTATCTTGTCTGATTCTGTCCATCAGAAGAAACTTTCCCTCCTTTGTAGGGGTTCATTCCAGTGGTCATGTATGGATGTGAGAGTTGAACTATAAAGAAAGCTGAGCACCGAAGAATTGATGCTTTTGAACTGTGGTGTTGGAGAAGACTCTTGAGAGTCCCTTGGACTGCAAGGAGATCCAACTAGTCAGTCCTAAAGGGAAATCAATCATGAACATTCATTGGAAGGACAGTTGATAAAGCTGAAGCTCCAATACTTTGGCCAGCTGATGTGAAGAACTGACTCATTGGAAAAGACCCTGATGCTGGGAAAGATTGAAGGCAGGAGGAGAAGGAGCGACAGAGAATGAGATGGTTGTATGACATCACTAACTTGGTGGACATGAGTTTGGGCAAGCTCCGGGAGTTGGTGATGGACAGGGCAGCCTGGCGTGCTTCAGTCCATGGGGTCACAAAGAGTCAGACACAACTGAGTGGCTGAACTGAACTGAACTGAGGGGTGCAGAAATTTATTAGAACCCAAGACATGTCCTTTGGGGTTTATATATGTCATAATCGTTTTTTTCAGTCAACAAACTTTCTTAAGGATCTTTTTTGAAGAAAAAAGGAAGCATAGGAGCCATCCCTGATATGAGCTCACAGTCTGAGGCCACAAACATATGAAAAGTCTATCATTGTAAGTGCTTTGAATGCTGGACTAAGTCACTTCAGTTGTGTCTGACTCTGTGCAACCCTGTGGACTGTAGCCTGCCAGGCTCTTCTGTCCATGGGATTCTCCAGGCAAGAATACTGGAGTGGATAGCCATTTCCTCCTCAGGGGGATCTTCCAGACCCAGGGATTGAACCCCATGTTCTTTACCACCAGCGCCACCTGGGAAGCGGTAAATACTGAGACACATGAGAACAGAAGTCATGAACAATAGAGAGTAGCTTGTTTCCTGAGATGTAGAAAGAGCCTCCTTTTGGAAATGCTCATACCTGCATCAAAATCCTGCCCCCAGCAATTTCTAACTGACTTTGGACAATTTAAGTTTACTGAGATTTCAGTATCTTCATAAATGAAAGTGTTTTCGGAGTTTTTCCTAAGTTGAAGTATCCTGTTCAGGTCAGTTAAACCTGGCATTAAGCTCTGATGATTAATTCAATGGTTCTCTAGTTAGAAGCATTGTGTTTCTAATTGCTTACATTTCTAATTTTTGTGTTAGTTCTCTCAATGAATAAATAGAAATGTTGTTGAAATTCTTTAAGTAACTAAATTTGTTATAGTTAAACTCACTCAATCAGGTCCAGCTATTTGTGACCCCATGGACTATATAGTCCATGGAATTCTCCAGGTGAGAATACTGGAGTGGGTAGCCTTTCTCTTCTCCAGAGTATCTTCCCAACTCAGGGATCAAACCCAGGTCTCCCGCATGCAGGTGGATTCTTAACCAGCTGAGCCACTAGGGAAGCCCAAGAATACTGGAGTGGGTAGCCTATCCCTTCTCCAGGGCATCTTCCTAACCCAGGAATCAAACTAAGGTCTCCTGCATTGCAGGGGGGTTCTTCACCAACTGTGCTACCAGGGAAGCTGAAAATTTGTTAAAGCCCCTCCATAAATGAAAAGCAAATGACTAAATTCTACCCCCAGAGGGCTAGTTTGCAATGATTACCATTGGGCATCTTTGGGTGACTCAACCAGGTTAGACTCACAGGGCACATTGTGAAGTCATGACTCCCTCACTTCATTCCCATTGTGTAGCACTCCCTAGAGGTTTTTCCCCCATGAGACTCTCCTGTCTTTGTGAACCAAATCTATCTCCTCACGTACTGAAGCTGATTTCTCTTGGGTTTTCCTCACTGAGCCTCATTCCCATAGGATGTAAGATAGCTTACAGTGAGATAGCCACAAACATAGAGGACATTGTTCATTTTTTAAAGACTAAGAGTTAAAAACAAGAGTGAATGCTTTGATGATATTAAACCGCATGAGCTGCTTGCAAATTTTGAAGACTAATCCCTAGTCAGTCACATCATTTGCAAATATTTTCTCCCATTCTGTGGGTTGTCTTTTCATTTCGTTTGTGGTCGCCTCTGCTGTGCAAAAGCTTTTGAGTTTAATTAGGTCCCATTTGTTGCTTTCTTTCCTTAATATTTACTTATTGGCAGCATTGGCTCTCAGCTGTGGCACTTGGGATCTTCGCTGCAGTGCACGGACTCTCTAGTTGTGGCTCTAGGGCTCAGGAGTTGCAGTGCGTGGGCTTAGTTGCTCCTCATCATGTGGCTCCTTAGTTCCCCAACCAGGGTTGAACCCAAGTCCCCTGAATTACAAGGCCAATTCTTAACCACTGGACCATCAGGAAAGTCCTATTTATTTGTTTTTTAATTTCTACTATTCTGCTCAATATTATGTGACAAACTACTTGGGAAAAGATTTTGAAAAAGAATAGATACATGTATATGTATAACGGAATCACTCTGTTGTAACCTGAAACTAATACAACGTCATTAATCAACTATATAAACTCCAATATAAAAAGTTAAAAAGAAGAAAAACAAAACGAGGATGGAATGTATACAGTTGAGTCAATGTGAGATTTAAGTCAAATCCTAAAGCTCTGCGTACTTTCCTGGAGCCACACATAAATGTGGGTTCATTTTGTTGAAGCCAACCCTAATGCTGGGAATCTGTTTAGTGCTCAGTGACTCTTCTTGAATGAAGAGTGGGATACAGACAGGATAGGGCCAACTGGAAATCTCCACTCTGACTCTTTCCTTTTCTGAGGAACTTTTGATTTCTCTTTTCATGGCTGATTTTGATTTGTGAGTTTCAGCTCTCCTGGTTCCTAAGCCCACCAGCTTCTGATCTCCTGGCTTCCTGTTTCCAATTACCCAGAGCTCACACTTCCATCTCTGGCTTGTTTTTATTCTTTATATTTAATAATTTGACTTTGGAATTCATGACCCTATACTGGTGAGTAAATATTGACAACACTCAGCCCCTTAGTAAATGAAATGTAACTGAACACAGCAGACTTGCAATTGACTATTAGTGTCGTATGACGCATTACAGTATCTTTTAAAATAATGTGACAAAAAGAAAAAACACCACTAAAATAATTCATAACCTGGCTTCTGTTATGTTGAACAACATTCTGTAGGGACTGGACATAATAGTCAGCATCATTTTCAAGCCAAGTCACATGGATTAATTCTAGATGGAGAGAGAAAAAGAGATGGAGTGAATGAGTGGCAAGCCACGCATAATAAAACTTTAACAACTTAGTCGTTACCTGATAAGCAGGAGTAGGGGCAATTAGTATTTTCTTTCTACTCATGTATTTTTGAAAATTTGGGGGAAGAATTTGAATTTTTTTGGTAATGAGAAAATGCATGTTAAAGAACAAACACCTATTGATGGGTATAGCTAGCCAAAAAGAAATACTGTTAGCAAATAAATCTTCTATAAGTTGTCTAGAAACCCAGCTTTATTTTACTGTAACTAATTTATTGCATCTTATTCAGTAAGATGTTACAGAAAACCCCAAATGAACTTTTTGGCTAAACTCAATATAATAGGCCAAAGGGATAATTAAAAACACTACAGTGAGTGAGTGGACCAGTCAGCATCTCTGTGGACTTTCAGGCCACTGGACCCTGCTGCCCAGTCCACATGTACCCATGCTCCCCTCACACCTGATCGCCTCGCTCACTCTGTTTACATAGACAGATGGTAAAATGTTAGCTTATGTTTCTCTGATTATGGTTCAGGTACAGCAGTGGCCAATGGAGCTGCCATGAATGTTTTATTCTAGACAAATCATCTAAGATTTAAAAAGGAATGAAGTAAGAAAGAAAAAAATGCCCTAAGAGCCCTTATTCTTCCATTCATAGAACATGACTTAGAGGTCAGATTCCCACTGGTGTGAATGGTCCTTCCACGCCCGAGTTTCCCCCACGTTTACTCAGGCTAAATGGGAAAATCTGAGACCCTTTTCCCTGGAACACACACAGCAGCAAAAAAAAAAAAAAAAAAAATCTGTCTTTTCAGATTTTTCTATATGTATCCTCCCCCTACAGCCTGCATTTAATGTGTCACACTCATTAAAATTGATTAGAGGAGAGTTGAATGATTTTTTAAAACTCTCGGCTAATTGTTTCTTCATTAAGTTGGGTAATTTGTGATTCAAAAAGGATGTTAGATTTCTAGTCAGGTAGGACTCAGCTCACAGTTCCTGATGGAAAAAAAGTAAGCTTCAGAATGGAGTTTCAGAAATCAATGCAAAATAATAAAAAATTAAAACAGAGAAGCAGTCTATCAATAGCGCGGTCGTAACAAAGGGGAGGCTTGTTTTATATTGATTAGCTACTGTTAAATAATGCATTCCTGCTTTCCAATAGTGGAGGCTCTGGCAGGGTTGTTTATTGCAAGGGGTAGTTGGACGGGCTCAAGGAATCAATACTGGAGCCGTAAACACACTTGGAAGTGCAGTTTGGCAGCCCATGCTGGGGTAGTTTGGGGGCTATCAAGCTGTAGTGGCCTGGAAAAAGGTGAGGAGACCACTACCTGTGCATAATACTTCACAGTCCCCCACAGGGAACATTAGGATTGGTTTCTGTTAAGATGTAACTAACTCAAGATGTTATATCTGAATGCTCACCTATCCTCATCACTACATTTCATCTACAGATTCCACAGCTTATATGAGTCATGCAGAATTGATCAGCCCTTTGGAAGGTGCTAATCAGATCCACTTTCCCACTAGGCAATTATCAACTATTGCTGGCAGTGCTTTCCTTGGAAAAAAAGAATCATCCTGCAACAGGACCCTTAGCTGAGTGATTCTCCTCCAATTAATTATTCTATCATTTAAAAGCAACAGTATAGATTGGAATTGGAAAACACCATTATTATCTTCCGGACTCACAATGCTAGAAATGTTTAAAACTTAGCAGCAGTAAAAGTTTTCACTTCCTGTGAAAAATAAACACACCCCAAAAAGCACCTAGAGTACCCCAATCTCCTAGGAGAAAGTGCTAAGAATTGTGATTTCTTTGGTTGTGATGCCTAAAAAGCAGGGTTGACGCTTTTGCTACTTAGAAGTTCTATAATTCTTATAAAGTCTTTAGCTTTTTGAAGTATTTTCATCTACAAAATGAAGACAGTAATATCTTCTCTCTTCTTTTTTTAAGATTTTTAAAAATTTGGTCAGAGACCAGGACATTGGAAAGAATTTCCCACAATCTCAGGTAGTCCTTTGTGAGAACCCAAGAAAAAAGTACCTTTATTTAGTAACAAGAATAGCTACAAATTTTGTTTGCAAATTAGATAAAAATTCTCCTATCGTTACTGTGTTAAAAAAAAAAAAATCTTCATTTTACGTGTGTGTGTGTTTTCAGACTTGCCTTGCCGTGTAGGGCAATATTTTATGTCCTTATCATGAGACCAACTTTTCTACAAGTGAAGAGAAATAAAAATTCCATGATGCTGACAAATTTTTCTATCCTGTCCTATAAGCTGATTTAGTCTAGCCAGACAAATTTGGTTTATTCTTCAGTTCTCTTTTCTGTTTTTAATATAAGTGTTATTTGCTCAGACTAGGGTGTCAGTATCATTGGAATTTCAGAAAAGGAAAAGCACTTGTCAACACTTTTACTTTCTTTCATTCTCACTCTTTTATGCATCACAAATTCCCCCAGTCCCATCGGAAGACAAACACAGACACACCTATCTTCCCTGCCACTCACATGTAACACTCAATTTCCAACTTCATCCTTTACTCTGCTGTTAAACTACCAACCATTCACACTCCTGATGAAAGAACACTGCTTAAAATATTGGACAATCATCAACTCTGCCTCTTTTCCATTACAAAGGGTAGTGGGCAAAAAAAGAGATCTTTCAGGAGTTTGCCAAGTGTGTTACTAACTAAAGGGATACAATATATATTTTAAAGCATTATTAGTTGAAGAAAAACAGTATGAACTTGTTATAAATTTTTTAAATGAAGAAATGTATTCCCACTCAAAAACTGTAAAATAAAATTATACAACAAAAAGATAATGACTGCTAGTACTTTGACCAAATATTAAAATTAACAAGGTAATAAAAATAAAAATTAATAAAGTACAGTGGATTTTAAAAACATAATATAGAAATACTGTGTACAAAACACTGAGTAGTAGAGAGTGTTGGAAGTGGTGGCAACCTAGAGGTTATGTGTCTATTCTGAACAGCATACACAAATTTCATGTAACTTTGGCTTTGTGGGTTAAAGGTGTACAGAAATTCTCAGGACTTACAGACCTCTTTAGGGTTTCCCAGGTGGATCAGTGGTAAACAATCTACCAAGCAGGAGACGTGGGTTGGATCCCTGGGTTGAGAAGAGCCCCTGGAGAAGGAAATGGCAAACCACTCCAGTATTCTTGCCTGGGAAATCCCGTGGATAGGGGAGCCTGGCAGGCTACAGAGTCCATGGGGTCACAAAAGAGTCCGACATGACTTAGCAACTAAACAATATCTCTTTATATACACCCAGGAATGAGCCTTTAATTTTACAAAATATTATAATATGGATGTTATTTTGTAAAGGATTTTAGTTGACAATATCATGGATGTTTGTTTATAGTATTGGCTTTAAAGTTTGATTTTTGGTTCATTGATGATGGAAACAGAGCTTATTACTTCCTAAAAAAAAAAAAGTTTTAGTAGAGAATAAACCAAATAATCTGTGATTATGTGTGTATTAGTTGCTCAATCATGTCTGACTCTTTGTGACTCCATGGACTGTAGCCTGCTGGGCTACATGGGATTTCCTAGGCAGGAATACTGGAATGGGTTGCCATGCCCTTCTCAAGGGGATCCTCCCAACCCAGGGATTAAACCCTGGTCTCCTGTATTGCAAGCAGATTCTTTACCATCTGAGCCACCAGGGAAGCCTAATGATTTATGATTAGGATTTATGATTAGGAAATTCCAAATTCCTTTGTCATTCAAAATATTGCTATACTGCCTACTTTGTGATAGGAACAAGGTTGGGTCAGAAGGCTCACATTTTATGCCTCATATCCCATAAAAGAAAAAAAATGGGCCACTGATGAATCACATAGAAAGAGTGAGTGCCACCAAGTCTTCTCTTGATACTTGTCTGGAGCCTCCCAGGAACTGTTGATTGAGTTTACATTAGAATGAGGGGTGGATCTGGGTGCCTGATAGTCCTGTCTTCAAACAAATTGCAGATGAATTGGGAGACAGATGCAAAATAAAAAAATTTAAAAATGTGAAATAAATGGGCTCAAGACTCTTTATGGGTAAAATTGAGGGAATTTGATGGTTGACTGGGTGAAGATGAGTTTTTCAAGACTAAATTTGAAGTTTACAGCTTCAGAGACTCAGGGACTGAATGATGAATGGATAACGCAGATAGAAATAGTGCAGATCTTGTGGGAAAATAAAGACCTCACTTCGGACTATGTAATTTTAAGATGCCTCAGGTAACAACAAAAAGATGCCTGTAAGAGTTCTGGGGAAAAAAGATCCTGTGGGTATTTAAAATTATAGTTCTAGACTTCAAGGCCATTCAGACTTGGAACCAAAAGATCCATTTAACTGGGGCGTAATGATGAAGAGGCAGAATCTAGAGGTAAGGCAGGAATCAGATCAAGATTGATTGGATTTGATGAGAGAGGGAGGGAGACCAACCTGAACAGATGCTGGGGAAGCCACACTGACTTCTTCCTGGAGAATTAGGGAATTATGAAGAGGCCATCATGTTAATCCGGGGGAAATTTTACTATGGTTCATGAGTGGAAACAGTGAGAATGAAAAGAGGTGGATTCGTTTGAAAGGTACTAACAGTTGGTCTGGAATAGCCATGGGCTTTTCCAATTCCATGGCTTTAATCAGGTGCAATATTGGGCCCCAATACATTTTTTTTTCCTAAATAGAAATCTGATTCTGTTCCCAATATATTGCCTGTAGGCTTAGCGGATTAGCTCCTGTAGTCATCACAGCCGTCACTAATTATGCAGCTCGGCTCTCAGGACCCCAGAGAGCATGAGAGCAAATGAGTGAGAGGGTGGTTCCAGGACATCCCTCAACCAGGAGCTGGAGATGCTTGCTTATGACGTTTATTTTATTTATATTTTCCATTTGTTTTTATTTATTTATTCCAGAGAACATTGTTGTTTTTTGTTTTTCTTAATCTTTATTTTTATTGGAGTATAATTGACTTACAATGTTGTGTTAGTTTCTGCTGTACAGCAGAGTGAATCAGTTGTACATATACATATATCCACTCTTTAGATTCTTTTCCTGCTCGGGTCACTACAGAATATTGAGTAGAGTTCCTGTGTTACACAGTAGGTCTCTATTAGTTATTTGTTTTATGTATAGTAGTGTGTATATGTCAATCCCAATCTCCCAATTTATCCCTTCCTTCTTTTCCTCCTTGATAACAATAGCTTTGTTTTCTACACCTGTGACCCTATTTCGTTTTGTAAGTAAGTGCCTTCGTACCGTTTTTTTAGATTCTGCATATAAGCAATATTATACGATATTTGTCTTTCTCTGACTTACTTCACTCAGTATGACAATCTCTAGGTCCATCCATGCTGTTGCAAGTGGCATTATTTCATTCTTTTTGTGGCTGAGTAGTATTCCATTGGGGCTTCCCAGGTGGCCCTAGTGGTAAAGAGCCCACCTGCCAATGCAGGCGATATGAGACGCAGTTTTGATCCCTGGGTCAGGAAGATCCCCTGGAGGAGGATATGGAAACCCACTCCAATATTCTTGCCTGGAGAATCCCCTGGACAGAAGAGCCTGGCAAGTGATAGTCCATAGGGTTGCAAAAGAGTTGGACACGACTGAGGTGACTTAACACGCACCATATTCCATTACATTAATCTTTGTAGACCGCATCTCCTTTCTAAAGCACCACACGATTATTGTCATGCCTCTTGTGCTCAGGTGCCTGAAGGAAGCTGTGCAGAGGACCCTGGCTGCCTTCTGCAGTGCATCTTGTGCCACAGGGAGATGAATCACATCCTCTCTGCATACTTCTGGTCAAGCATATGCAAGCCTGTGGCTGACACACTTCATCCCACATGGCAGAAGACCAACAAAATGCAAAGCAAGTTTGTAACGACAGATTTTAGGAACCCCTGGAAATTGATTAGAAGCATCACATTATAGAATTAATTTCCAGGGGACTTCCTTGGTGGTCCAATGGTTAAGAATCTGACTTGCAGTGTAAGGGGATGTGGGTTCAATCCCTGGGTGAAGAACTAAAATAACATGTGCCATGAAGCAACTGAGCCTGTGCACCACAACTAAGGAGTCCCTGCTTTATATATATATATATATATATATATATATATATATATATATATATATATATATATTTGCATATATATATAATATTTTGCATATATATCTGATCCCTCCCAGCATCAGAGTCTTTTCCAGTGAGTCAACTCTTCTCATGAGGTGGCCAAAGTACTGGAGTTTCAGCTTCAGCATCATTCCTTCCAAAGAACACCCAGGACTGATCTCCTTCAGAATGGACTGGTTGGATCTCCTTGCAGTCCAAGGGACTCTCAAGAGTCTTCTCCAACACCACAGTTCAAAAGCATCAATTCTTCAGCGCTCAGCTTTCTTCACAGTTCAACTCTCACATCCATACATGACCACTGGAAAAACCATAGCCTTGACTAGACGGACCTTTGTTGGCAAAGTAATGTCTCCACTTTTGAATACGCTATCTAGGTTGGCCATAACTTTCCTTCCAAGGAATAAGCATCTTTTAATTTCATGGCTGCAATCATGAAATACATGCAAAAATAAATATATATATATGTATTTATAAATATAAAATTAAAAAATGAGAATAATAAAAATTAAAAAAAAGAATTTGCACTATCAAATGTGTGATGAGGCAAAAATGTGTCAGTGTGTTCTGACAATTTTGTACTTGCCAGGGCTCTAGTAATGTAAATGTGGCCTTTCTAAATGCCATTCAGAATTGTTATTTTACCTTCTGGCTCCACTTTGTCCCATATCCACTGCTTTAAAAAAATTTTATTTTTAATTGAAGGATAATTGCTTTACAGTATTGCATTTGTTTCTACCAAATATCAACATGAAACAGCCATTGGTTTATGGCTGTTTCCCCTCCCATTTGAACATCCGTCCCCATCCCACCTCTCTAGGTTGTTACTCAGCCCTGGTTTGAGTTCCCTGAGTCATGCAGCAAATTCCCACTGATTATCTATTTTACATATAGTAATGTTTATTTCCATGTTATTCTCTCCATACCTCCCACCTACTCCTTCTCCCCCAACTTCCTCCAGTCTGTGTCCATAAGTCTGTTCTCAATATCTGTGTCTCCATTGCTGCTCTGCAAATAGGTTCATCCACTGCCTTTTGAATCTGTGGTCCTCACAGGTCTGCCTCTTCCTCACAAAAATCCACTCTTGAAAGTCAAGTTCATCTCGACTTTCCCACTTCTGTCTCCTCAGCTGTCCAGTTGCATCTTCTCCTTGGAGAGAAATGGCTGTGGAAACTGGGGTTTTTGCACTGGTTTTATGGCACCTTATTTTCTGAAACGAACTCTGAAATAAATGAAAAGACAAACTAGTCAAACATTGAACTCTCCTTGAAAATCAGAATATGTGATTTTCAAAATACTTTCTCATGCAGCTGAATTGCAAAGATTGACCCTTCTCACACAAGAGCAACAGAAATGCTGGCCTTCAGGGTTTGGGCAAGGGACACAGCTGGACCAATCACAGTGGCCCAGAGATCGAAGGGTCCCTTTTATATGTTTTGCTCTGTTTTGCCCACCTGGATTTAAAAAATAAAAGAAAGGTAGACAGGGAACCCCAAAATGACAGGTTGAAATTCCTGCTAATCTAAGAGGGGCCTGGAATGAAATTCCTGGGGGGAAAACTGATTTAAAGAAAGATCATCTGTAAAGGCAGAGTTCAGTTCAGTTCAGTCGCTCAGTTGTGTCCGACTCTTTGTGACCCCATGAACTGCAGCATGCCAGGCCTCCCTGTCCATCACCAACTCCCGGAGTTCACTCAGACTCATGTCCATGGAGTCGGTGATGCCATCCAGCCATCTCATCCTCTGTCGTCCCCTTCTCCTCCTGCCCCCAATCCTTCCCAGCATCAGAGTCTTTTCCAATGAGTCAACTCTTCACATGAGGTGGCCAAAGTACCGGAGCTTCAGCTTTAGTATCATTCCTTCCAAAGAACACCCAGGACTGATCTCCTTTAGAATGGACTGGTTGGATCTCCTTGCAGTCCAAGGGACTCTCAAGAGTCTTCTCCAACACCACAGTTCAAAAGCATCAATTCTTCGGTGCTCAGCCTTCTTCACAGTCCAACTCTCACATCCATACGTGACCACAGGAAAAACCATAGCCTTGACTAGACGGACCTTTGTTGGCAATGTCTCTGCTTTTGAATATGCTATCTAGGTTGGCCATAACTTTCCTTCCAAGGAGTAAGCATCTTTTAATTTCATGCCTGCAATAATCATTTGCAGTGATTTTGGAGCCCCTAAAAATAAAGTATGACACTGTTTCCACTGTTTCCCCATCTATTTCCCATGAAGTGATGGGACCGGATGCCATGATCTTAGTTTTCTGAATGTTGAGCTTTAAGCCAACTTTTTCACTCTCCTCTGATTTCACTTTCATCAAGAGGCTTTTGAGTTCCTCTTCACTTTCTGCCATAAGGGTGGTGTCATCTGCATATCTGAGGTTATTGATATTTCTCCTGGGAATGACAAACGACTTCAGTATTCTTGCTTTGAGAACCCCATAAACAGTATGAAAAGGCAAAGGCAGAGAGATGTCTGCAAATAAAGATGACTCCAAAAACACACATATATAGAATTCATATGTTTTACCCTATTTAAATATCTTCCAGTTGTGTTGAAGTTTGAATAACCAGTCATTGATTTCCAGAAAATGAAGCAAAATAAGTATAAAATATGTTAAAAGTTAATTCAGCCTGTTGAATTAAGTCTAGCTTTATTTTCATTAATTTTTTTATCAGATTTATTATTTGCCTACAAGAGACAAAGGAATAAGAGCTTAAAAGATTTCCTGGAATGGAAGAGTCAAAATATAGAAAAACAAAAGGGATCTCCCTGACAGTCCAGACGCGGTGCTTCCACTGCTGGAGGTTTGATCCCTGGCCCGGGGACTAAGATCCTACATTCCTTGTGGCACAGCCAAGAAAAACGAACAAACAACAACAAAACACAGATAGCTTTTATTCTTAATTCTATGGGGATGAAAAGAAAGTAAATATTAACAGCACCATATATTTCCTTCCACATTCTCATAGTTCAATTAGTCTTCATTTGATTAACTTATTAGATCCATATTCTTAGTCTTGGGTCCCAATACATTTCTTTGACATCTTCTCAAGACAGAATTGTTAAACTAAGTATTCTAAGCAGTGGTGGGGAGAGGGGAGGGGGTTGGGGAGGGGGGAACCTTTTTTCTGCTATGAAGAATGTATTTTACTTGTATAAAGCATTTTGATTTTGTAACTTTGCAAAGCCAAGTATGTGGAGATTAGTAGGTTCTTAAAAAATTAAAAGTATTTTAAGATGTATTTGGTTAACAGAGTACCTTGGTTTCCCTCCCAGTTTTGGCATTTGCCTCATTCTTCACAAACCACTGCTCTTAAATTATATGCCATCCATTATAGACACGGGTATAATGGACAGTTGGTCACAGCAGACAAAAACAGATTTACCCAGTGACTTGTTACATTCAAGACATTCTTCTCTGTTTATGACAAACAGAAACTTTGGCTGCATCTGACTAGTTCTGACTTCTTCGTTAGAGTGATATTGATTTGAAAAAAAAAATAAGTGTGTTTTTAAGGATAGCTGCAACAAGAGTGATGCAATATAATTTGATTTTACATAGTACACTTAGGAACGAAATTATAGTAACTCTACTTTAATTTGTGGGAGACCATGAAGTTATGTGCAACTTTCCAAATTAAACCAATAGACCAAATCCTGCCACAAGATCTTGGCTTCTCTCAATAGATTGCAAACTCTCCAGCACATGACTCCTTGGTGGGGCAGCATTTATAATGAAACATGTCAAATTCTGGCACTGGAGAACCATCATAAGAAAACCTATGCCATGACTGCATGACAGTGGTCTGCATCTCTGCCTTTGAATTTTTATGGTTCATAGAAAAAACGACAGTATGGCATCCCAGAAATGCAGATGAGCAGAACATTGGGAAAGCTAAGTGCCAACCCATCCACCCACCAACTAGCTGTCAACTTGGTGCAAATCTTTGCATTTTTCTTGACCTCATTTTTCTCTTCTGTATAAATAAAGGGATAGATTCCATAATGCCTATACTCCCTTTCAGTGTTAAAAGTCGAAGGTAAAAAATGGCTATATAAGCCAGTTATCTGGCTTCTAAGCACTTTACATATTTCATGTATGAACTTTGTCCTCAGAACCATCCTATAAAGTAGGCATTATCTTATTCCCATTTTACAGATAAGCAGAAGTATTATAAAAAGTTAAAAAGTAAATCTTCCATCTCTACAAATGACCCAATTCCATTTGTTTTTGTGGCTGAGTAATATCCCATTGTGTGTATATAGTATACGTTGGGCATTTGGGTTGTTTCCATGTCTTGGCTATTGTGAACAGTGCTATACTGAACGATGGGGACTGATGTATACACACTGCCATGTGTAAAATAGATAGCTAGGAGGAAGCTGCTGTTTAGTGCAGGGAGCTCAACTCAGTGCTCTGCGATGACCTAAAGGAATGAGATGGGGGTGGTGATGGGGAGGTCCAGAAGGTAGGGGATACATGTATACATATGGCAGATTCACTTTGTCATTCAGCAGAAACTAACACAACATTGTAAAGCAATTATACTCCAAAAAAAAAAAAAGTAAGACTGACAGTTATGTGAATGCTTTAACTGTGTGACTTTGAATTCATTCCATCCCCTCCCTGCCCACCCCTAACACAGCCTTATCCACTTTCTCACTCTTCCACACAGCCCTCAGGTTTATATTCTGGATTGCTAAAACTTGGACAGAATGAAATTCAGAAGAGATTTGGAGATATTCAGTAGAGATTTTTTGACTCATCAGCTTCCAGGAGGATTTCAATCCATGGCTGGGGATAAACTCTGCCAAAAGGATGATACACTTAGGAAACAAGATTCAGGGCAGGAAACACCAACCATAAGCCTGAGAACAAAAGGAAAGCATGGAGATGGCAGTTTCCATCGCCAACAGCTGTTCTGCCTCCACTCCCAGGAAGAGAATTATATTCCCTGGGAGTCAGGCTCCATCATGTGACTCGCTTCCACCAATGAAATGTGACAGCAGTGAAGTGGCAGAAGCTCTAGTGGCTGTTCTGTTCTTTTCTGGGCTCACTTTTCCCTCTGCCACTGTGACCTGCATGCTTCAGAGAGGCTGGCCCGGCTACCAGAAGAGAATGAGACAACACGATGACTGCACAGCCTCCCTGAGGGATCAACCTTTGTTCTCTTCGGCACTGAGATATGAAGGCACTGAGGAGAATAAGAAGGAGGACCCAGAAGGATAAACGCTGAACAAAGGGGAATTGTGTCACCAAAGTCCACATGAGCGAGCCTGGGGAGAGAAGTCAAGAGTGCCAGATGCTAAAAGCCATGGAGCCAGAGAAGACAATGTGAGCGCTTCTGATCTTACAGAGAGCACATTCAGCGGAGGTAGGGGTTAAAGTCAGACGGCAGGGGTTGGTGTCAGTGCAAATGCATGGAAATGAAAACAGTGATGCAGAGAACTATTTAAAAAACATTCAGGGCATCAGAGAGCTAAGGTTACACAGGGAGAGTTGGGCAACACTGGAGCACTGTGCACATGTGGGAAGTGGCAGGGCATCTAGTATTTACTGGGCAAGCATCCCACAGAGCAGGGACTTCATCATGACATTCAGTGATTGAAGAGGATGATATGCAAACATTAAAGATGGTGGCGCTATTTGGATCCATGTTTAGTTCACAATCCACCATTTTTTTTCCCCTAAGCACACACATCTCTTCCATTGAGTTATGGATGCTCCCAAATCCCTCCCCAACATAGATCCCACCTCATAATTTTTGGTAGGCTTACCTTTAGATAATGCACTGTGGGTATAGACGGATGCGGCTACAATGTAATAAAGTTGAGAAAGTGAAAGTGTTAGTTGCTCAGTTGTATCCGACTCTTTGCTACCCCATGGATTGTAGAATAGGTTAGTGTAGCCAGCTAGACTCCTCTGTCCATGTAATTCTCCAGGCAAGAATACTGGAGTGGTTTGCCATGCCCTTCTCCAGGGAATCCCTGTCCTGGGGTTGGAACCCAGGACTCCTGCATTACAGGCAGATTCTTTACCATCTGAGCCACCAGGGAAGCCCACTAGTGAAGTTGCTTGACCTCTTTTTATTTATTTATTACCTCGCCTCAACCAACACACATACACATTTGTATTTATATAATCCCATTTTAAAATGGAAAGCTTATTACCATATGCCCCCATTTTTTTCCATTAGAAAATCTACATGTCTTTAAGATTGTTCACTGGTAGAAAGTAGAGAAGAAACAGGAAATTTGCTGAAAATGCAGCTCCTACAGGACAAAGGCAGCCATCAGTGCTGGAGACCCTCAACCCTACTCACACTTCCCATGCCCTACAAGCACATGGAGGGAACCAAATGGATCAAGTTTTTAAACTCCTGAATAGGAATCCAGAATGAAACATGATGGGAAATTATTTCCTCTGCTGTATGGCACATGAGGAGAAGGCAATGGCACCCCACTCCAGTACTTTTGCCTGGAAAATCCCATGGACGGAGGAGACTGGTAGGCTGCAGTCCATGGGGTTGCTAGAGTCGGACACGACTGAGCAACTTCACTTTCACTTTTCACTTTCATGCATTGGAGAAGGAAATGGCAACCCAATTCAGTGTTCTTGCCTGGAGAATCCCAGGGACTGGGGAGCCTGGTGGGCTGCCATCTATGGGGTCGTACAGAGTCGGACACGACTGAAGCGACTTAGCGATTAGCAATGGCACATGGAACTCTGCTCAATGTTATGTGGCAGCCTGGATGGGAGGGGAGTTTGGGGGAGAGTGGATATGTGTATACACATGGCTGAGTCCCTTTGCTGTTCACCTGAAACTATCACATCATTGTTAATCGGCTATACTGCAATACAACTGGAAAACAACAAAAAAAATAGTCATGCAACATTTTGGTAAACAGTAGAGATTTAATCCCACGGGCAAAAATTCCTAAATTTTATGACACACTTCTTCCTTTTTCTAAAATATATTATATGACTAATTTTTAAAATGACATGAATTTAATGTAGGATTTCCCTGGCAGTCAAGTGATTAAGATTCAGTGCTTTCACTGCTGTGGGCTGGGGGATTGATCCCTGGTTGGGGAATGAAGATCCTGTAAGTTGCTTGGTGCAGCCCTAAAATAGAAATTTAAAAATAGGTGAATTTAAAGTAATTTTAGCTTTTGAGCATCTCAACCTTGAAACATGTGGAAGCAGAGGTGACAGGGCAGCAGCTTTTGAAATGGGTTAATTGTATTTGGTGCTAAGGAAAGAATGACCTGGGTTTATTGAAATATTTGAGAACAGAAACTGAGTCAAAGTATTTTGCTGCATTTTCCCCAAATTTACAACTAAATTTTGACTTTAATAAAATTCCAATATTATAGGGATATTTTAGACCCTGCACACATCACAGAACCATCACAATAATTTTAATGGAAAGATGCTTTAGAAACCATTCTGTCCTTTTCGTACAAAGACACGGAGACCCAGAATTATAGTCATACTTAGAAAAATATCAGTTATTAGGGCTAAGTGTAACACAAACAACCACAAATAGTTTTACTATTTCAGTCTCATTACTGGTGAATTATCTCACAGATGAGGCTATATTTATAGCCCAGCTTTAGTTTCCAGTCTTAGCTTTTTCAGTTCTCTTCTCTTCTTTCGCATAGAGAAAGAGCCCAAGTTTACAAGTCGATCTGGACTCACGTAAATGACATTCCTTTCTTTAAAAAGTAATTTTATTTGTTTATTTATTTTTGGCTGTGCTGGGTCTTCATTGCTGTGCAGCCTTTTCTCTAGTTGCAGCTGTGTAGAGTTCTCACTCTGGGGCTTCTCTTGTTTGCAGAGCATGGGTTCCAGGGTGTGTGGGCTTCAGTAGTTGTGGTTCTCAGGCTCTAGAGCTCAGGCTCAATAGCTGTGGCGCATGGACTTAGTTGCTCTGCAGCATGTGGGATCCTTCTGACATCTGCGTCTCCTGCATTGGCAGGCATTCTTCACCACTGAGCCACCAGGGAAGCCCTTAACGCTCCTTTTGTGTGTGTGTGTGTGATTTTACCGCCTTTCTTCAGACAGAAGTCTCTCATGAACGCCCTGGGATGTTGTGCACACTTGATGCATTGAGAAGGGTACTCTTATTTCACCCAATATTGGTGAGTTCATGACCAACAGGTGCTTAATTTTAAGCAAATAAACAGAGCATGCATTATGGAACAATAACCAAACACACGGGTAAGTAACCTTCCCCACTAGAACACAAAACACAGAAAAGATAGGGGATGGGGGGTGGGGGCCACCATAAATAAGTCCCCAGTTGCCCATAATGTCAGAATACCATCAGGCATGGGGATGGGCTGTTCACATCTATATGCATCCTTTTTTTTTTTTTTTTTTAAAGATTTTTGCGTGTGTGGACCATTTTAAAGTCTTTATTGAATTTGTTACAATGTTGGGTTTTTTTGGCTGCAAGACATGTGGAATCTTAGCTCCCCAACCAGGGATCAAACCTGTACCCCCTGCGTTAGAAGTTGAAGTCTCAACCACCAGACAGCCAGAGAAATCCCTGTATGTGTTTTTTCTATAAGCAAAAATCTGATTAATAAAACATATCTGACATATTCTCTCTCCTATAAACCCTCCCAGAGAGTGAAATTCAAATCACAAAGAATTATTATTATTGTTACTCGTTAACTATTATGAAGAGTTGTCAAGATAGAAATGGGAGGTGACAAGATGGCATTTGATCTATACGCCCATTCTCTGAAAAGAAAACTGTGCAGATAGGAGGCATTGAAGGTGTGCGGGTCCTTTGTTACTTAGGGTCTGTTTCACTCCGAACGAAACAAAGTGTTCAGGCCCATACACTGCTTGAGTGTCCCTCACAGACGGCCAATTAGCATCAGTGCCCAGTGGCGGCCCAGCTCCAGCGCAGCCTGGAGGCACTCACCCATTACACTCAGCAGGAAGTTGTATTGCTCTAAAACCGCAAGCCACTGCTTTGATGGTTCAGGAGACCTTGGCCTTTTAAACGTATAAACAACCTTTCTTTTCTAATCTGGGCCATTAGAGGGAAATGCTGTGAAAGCCTGTATTCTGAAATAACCAGGTTTGCTCAGAGTCATGACAGATTTCAATCTTGCTGCCTGTGGCAGAAGAATAGAGTTCAACTAAAAATAACGTGGGTAAGACTGTGCCTTGGGCACCTACTGAGGCCCAAAGGGTTGCAGATTAATTTGAAACCTAGCAAAAGTGGATTTTCTCTCTGCTTTGGCCCTTTGGTGGGTGTTTTAATCATGGGGAAAATTCGTCTGTCTAATGAGCTCTCAGCACAGAAAGAAAAGAAACTGTTCGAGACTCACGCACTCATCAGGAAACCAATGGCTTTTGTTTCCTAGGCTGTAACAAGCGCTTATTTATTGATTCTGTGCGGGTCCTCAGTAAGAGTTCTCTCCTGTCTGCGGATATTTATTTGCAGTCAAGCGCCGTAATTAAAATAAATTAATAGATGCAGGTTAGGTTTCAATGCTTTGGAAGGTGCTCGTAAAAGTAGACAGCTAATAAGAATCAGATTCTGATGCTTTCTGACAGATTGCTTACAGTGAATGAAGTTGTAACTTTCAGACTCATTTGATTGCTTTGGGGTCCATGGGTTGAGCTGATAGATGATCATTTACGTATTCAAATAAGTCTCTAAATGTTCGGAAAACCCCTGAAACTTAAGATGTTAAAACTATCATTCCAAAATTAGAGCTCTTTTATAACTCTCCTGTCACTCCCAAGAATTCCACTTTCTAATACTTGCATTTACCAGACCTCTGCCTTGTGTATATTAAGAAATGAAAGAAAAAAAAAAAAAAACACTAGACCAAGTCCTTCTAAAAGCAAAATGAAGCATAACCCCAAACCTGACGACTAGGCTCTAAAGCAGGACAGACCGAACAAGAGTCTGCAGAAGAATGATCTGCTCCTTTGGGCTAAATGTGAGATTTCAGTTTCACAATTCAAAGCCAAATTTTTTGTGGCACAGCAGAGGTAGAATGAGAACATGACCCCATATTTTAGGGCCACAGAACCATTGCGTATGAATCTCAGCAAAAAGCGTACCCTCTGTCTAGGCCCAAAATTGACTAGGTGCAAAGAAAGAAGTTTTTATAGCCTTACTGTTGTTGGTCATTTAGTGCTGTTTATTTCATTGGTTAGTTTCCTGTGTAGGACCTATTTATTTCTCTTCAAAAGATATGTCAAAAGAACCCAGGATTTCAGAAGGGCTAATGTATATCATTTGTTTTATTTCAATTTCAGATGGTTGCTGCTGCTGCGTCTGCTAAGTCGCTTCGGTCGTGTCCGACTCTGTGTGACCCCAGAGACAGCAGCCCACCAGGCTCCACCGCCCCTGGGATTCTCCAGGCAAGAACACTGGAGTGGGTTGCATTTCCTTCTCCAATGCATGAAAGTGAAAAGTGAAAGTGAAGTCACTCAGTCGTGTCCAACTCTTAGTGACCCCATGGACTACTGCCTACCAGGCTCCTCTGTCCATGGGATTTCCAGGCAAGAGTACTAGAGATTTAGAAAAGATGTTAAGATGTTCAAACAGGCTATGAGGACTCATCAGTTTACAATGCAGAAACACATTTACCCAAAGACTTAGAAATAACTAAGGGCTGAATATAAACTTTTATTTCACTTAAACCAGGGTTGAAAATCTTTCGTAAATAAGAACAACATTATGAATGTGTGTCTTCATCATCTCTGTACATGTGGAATTAATACAGTACTGGCAAATATTAACAGGAGCTTATTAAGTTAAGCAATTATTTTTTTTTTGATGATCAACATTTGCAAAATGTCTCAGCATACATAATATTGACTTAAATTTGCATTTTCTTATGCAACACAAGATTGAATATCTAATATCTCATTTTTTTTCCTATGTCGTTATTTATTCTTATAACAACCCCTGCAAGTAGGAAGGGCAAGTTTTGCTTTCCTATTTTGGATTGGAGTTGATCACAAATAGTCATACAGAGCAATTTATGCTGAGTTTATATTGAGAAGACATTTAACATCAATTTGCTTTATTTTTTCCGTTTTCCTCTTAAATTTGATCTATGAAAATATAGACCAGTTAATAGACCACCTTCACACCTCCCTTCAGTTAACAGAGTTTACTGTGCAATACACACCCCCACACCCTCTATAATGGTCTATGATAGTAATCCTCAAGCTTTTTAATCTTAGGTCCCCTTACCACCTCTAAGGATTCTTGAGGACCACAGTCAGCTTGAGTTTATGTGGATTATACCAAGCAAAATTTATAATATTAGAAATTAAAACTGAGATATTTAAAAATTATATTAATGCATTTAAAATAAAATGATAAATATATTACATGAACACATTTTGAATGAAAAATAACTATTTTTCCAAACAAAAAGAATTAGGGAGAAGAATGACATTGCTTATATTTCTGCAATGTCTGGCTTAATAGAATTTATCAAAGTTTCATTGTCTACTTCTGCATTCAATCTGTTGTAATATGTTGTTTTGTTTAAAGCATATGTAAAACTCAAATTTCACCTATATATATTTTTAAAAGGAAGCGCATTTAATGACTACTAAGAAATCTTTATGGAAATTTTTCTTAGATATTGCATTAAAGCTTGCCAAATGGTAGTTTCTTAAATGTTAATTGCACAGTGGATCTGAAACCCTTTCAATCAGCTTCTGCCCTCACTTACATTAAAATCCAATGGTCTGTCTCACATTTTGAAGGAGTCTTTAAACTCACACATGATTTTGCAACATCAAGCATTGGTAATTTGGAAAATATTTGATTGCTAAGTTACTTCCAAATGTTGACATAGTTCACTGTTTAGTATTTCAAAATTACAGTTGTTAAATTTGCCACTGATCTCATCAGAATAGTCTTTAAATATTGGGAACCAGTTAAGCTCACAGTGGCAGACACAAATTTTTCAAAATTCTAATTTTCACTTGGAAGCTTCTGTCGTTGGCTACAAATACTGTCAGCTATTTTCTTGAATAGATTTCCTTCTTTCTTCCCCCCAAATGTCAGCCAAACATCCAAATTAAAAGTGAGGTAATGGATGCACTAATTAACTTGATGAGGGGAATCCTTTGACAATGTATACATGTATCAAATGATCACATTTTACACTTTAAATGTCTTACAATTTTGTCAGCTGTAATAAAGCTGACAGAAAATTCAACTTTAAAAAAAATCACCATAGTTTGTCATTCTTTCAAGTAAGACAGTGTTTCATGGGGGGAAAAAAAAAAACAAAAACAAAAAAACTGCTAGTTCAGCTCACAACTCCATCACTCAAGTGCTTTTCCTGGGGAAAGAAAACCATCATTCTGTGTTTGGCAGCAGAGTTGCTTTATGAGTACTTTCCATTTGATCATATGGAATATTGCAAAGACATGTTCTCAGATTTAATAAAATTTATCGTTATCACTGCTCCATCAAGGGCATTCTTAGATGAAACTGGCTTTCTACATCCCTGTGAGTGTGTGGTGGTGAAACATGCAATGAATACTAGTACAGTTTGGTGCTGCTGCTCACTGATTCATGCTTAGGTGCCAGTAGGGTCATAGCTCCCTCCCCCTGCATTGCTTTTGCATCATCATTGCAAATGTCAACACTGTGAGAAAGACAAAGATTTTGTATTATCAGGAAGAGAGTTTGACCTCATGAAACCACTGAAAGAGTTCCACAGAACACAGTTGAAGAACCCCTGGTCTATGAAAACAAAGAAGTCTTTATGAGGGAAATGTAATGTAGCTGAAAGAATTTGGGATCATAATAACCTGAATTTGAGTCCCAACAGCATTTCTAACTAGTTAGGTTATTTAGAGAATGTTTCTTCAGTGCTCTGGGACGTAGTTATTTCATCTGTCAAATGAAATAATGAATGTAACTGATAGAAGGGTTGGCAAACTATTGCCCATGGGCCAAACTTTCTCTACTACTTTTAAAAATTTAGGCTCAGAATCATTGATATAATCTGGATTTATGGTGAGCTCTCATGATTGTCAGTACAATGTAATTTACAAACTGGAATGCATATTTCCATGATACATAATTGAAAGAGAGAGAGAAAGAAAGAAAGAAAGAGATGAAGATAGAAAGAAAAAGAAAGGGAGGGATGGAGGAAAGAAGAAAAGGAGAGAAGGAATATATTAGGTGTTCCAACTTCTAGAGTTATGCTGTCAAGTATGGTGTATGGTAGTCACTAATTACTTGTGGTTATTGAATATTTAAGAAATGTCACTAGTCCAAACTGAAATACATGCTACCAAATAATCATATATTTCCATACAGCTCTGTATTGCTGTCTACCACAACTGCGTTTCCACTGGAAAGATTCTCTTCGGTATTTCTTGCAGAACAGATCTATAGTTGTAATGAACTCTCTCAGCTTTTATTTATCTTGAAAAGTCTTAACTTCTTTATTTTTAAGGACAGTTTTGCCATATACAGTTTTCTTAGTTGATAGTTTTTTTTTTTTTTTTTTTCTTTTTCTTTCAGCAGTTTGAATATATTATTTCATTCCTTTCTGGACTGCAAGGTTTCTGCTGTGAAATCCACTAGTAGTCTTATGGAAGCTCCCTTTGTATGTGATCAATCACTTTACTCTTGCTGCTTTCAAGATTCTTTCTTTGTCTCTGACTTTATGTGTACTCAGACACTCAGTCACTCAAGTCCTACTCTTTGCGACCTGAGAGCCTGGAGTCTACCAGGCTCCTCTACCCATGGAATTTTCCAGGCAAGAGTATTGTAATCTGTTACTATTTCCTTTGGTTACTATCCAGGGGATATTGCTGATCCAGGGATCAAACCCATGTCTCTTGTATCTCTTGTACTGCAGGAAGAGTCTTTATGACTGCACCACCTGGGAAGCCCCTTTGACGTTACACAGTTTGATTACACTGTGTCTTAGCATGGTCTTCTGTGGATATTTCCTTGTCTATTTCTTTGAGCTTATTGAATCTCTCCATTTCATTCCCCCTTCGGATAAGCTCTCTGCCCCTTTCTCTTGCTCTTCTTTTGTAATCCCCATAATATGAGTTAGGTCCACTTGACAGTGTCACATAAATCTCATAGGTCTCTTTGCTTTTTTTTTTTTTTTTTTAAGTTTTGCTCCTCTCTGAATGATTTCAAGTGACCTATCTTCAAGTTCACTGATTCTTTCTTCTGCCTACTAAGTCTGTTATTGAACCCCTCTAATGAGTTTTTCATTCAATTATTGTACTTCCCATTGCCAGATTTGTTTTGTTCTTTTATACAGTTTCTATCTCTTTGTTGATACTCTCATTTTATTCATTTACTGTTTTCTTGTCTGTCTGCACTCTCTTTTAGCTCATTTAACATCTTTATGAACACCTTTATCTTAAATTCTCTGTCAGATATTTCATAGATTTGATTAGTCAGTTTCTGGAGTTCTATTTTGTTTATTTCATTAGACAAGACTAACCCATTTCCTTCTATACTTTGTGATCTTTTGTTGGGGTTTGGGAACTTAAAAAATTCTTTGTACAGGGAAAAATAATTTTTCACTCATCAACCCAGCTGGAGGTTCTAGGACCTCTCACATCTTGCTCGCCCTGGTATCTGTTTGAGGAGTAGCAGTTCTAATGTGCTGCAAGCTTACCTCTGTTTTAAGCAGCTCCCAAACTCGCACTGGTGACATCAATGCTCTGAGTCAGGTGAGACAGAAACCAGTCCCTCAGGCAGCCCTCAGAAAAGGAGAATACTGGATACATGGTTCATTCTTTTGTTTCCCTACCAAAGAAGAGCCCTTACAAAGGGTTTCCCTCTAAGTTGCTCTGCATTAGGCTTCTGGGGGAAGGGAACAGAGATATAACAAATGATGCAAATTTTTCCTACCTCTTTCGCTGGAATTTTTATAATGGCCTGGGTACTATAGTTTCTCAAATTATCTCTAGAGCTCTTCTCACAGAGGTATTCTTGCTTATATATTGTCATTAATTGAGTTCCTTTTCTGGAACTCAATTGGCTTCCTTTTCTGTCACCTTGCTGATGTCATCCCCACTTACTTTTATAAATAAACTTTTATTCAAATATAGCCAAATGTAGCCATATGTATTCATTTTCTTGTTATCTCTGGCTGTTTTTGATACTGCAAGTGCAGAGTTGGGAGATATGACATAGACTGTCCCACAAAGCCTAAATGCCTAAATGCTCTTCATGGAAGAAATTTGCAATGCTTGAAGAATGATGCAGACTTTCCATTCCTTTCAAAATATTTTCCATTTACCACAAGCTCTCTGAAGCCTGGTTTATGTTATGTTTCTGACCATATCCCTCATTGTCCTCCAGTTGACTCTGACCACACCTGACCACACAGCTGTTCTTGCTGTTCTTCAAACTCCAGGCACATTTCTACCTCAGGCCTTTGGCACATGCTGTCCCACTTCCTGGAATGTCCTTCCAGTGAATATGTGGCTAGCTCCATTGCCTTAAGATCTTTACCCAAAAGTTATCTTCTTGGTGACTATGAAATCTGAAATTTGAACTCCCACTCTTAACATTTCATACTTTATTTGCCCCCTAACAGTATTATTTACCACCCCTTTTAAATCCTTCTATCCCCTATAAAGAATGTAATTAAGACATTCATATGTTTTAGTTACTGTTGTTGCTGTTCACTCACTGAGTTGGGTCTGACTCTTTGTGACCCCATCGACTGCAGCAAGCTAAGGTTGCCCGTCCTTCAGCATTTTCTGGAGTTTGCTCAAATTCATGTCCATTGAGTTGGTGATGCTTTCTAACCATCTCATCCTTTGTCACCCTCTTCTTCTTTTGCCTTCAATAGAATCCGTAATACCTAAAGCAGTGTTTGGTATATACTAGGTGTTACCAAAACTATTGATTTAATAAATGAACGAATTTGAGAATATACATATTATTAAAGGGGCTGATAAAATTTGTTCACTCATTACTATAGTCTTGATTCAATATGCCTTAACTGTAAACAGGTTATAATATATGTTGGAGCAGTTAGCCCAGGAAAAAAGCAAACTCAATTTTAAGCTCAGTTTTAGTTGTTTTTGAACTAAAAGTATCTATTTATCCAACTTATAATTTAACAAAAGTTCCAAATCAGATCATCACAGCCTTATCCAAAGAGGGAAATTTTATTTGGGTTCCACTTTTTACTCACCCAAAATAAAGCAAGTGTTTAATCTATGGGAGTAAAATAAACCTCTAAAACAAGGGCTGTGACTTAATTACTTGTATTATATATTTTGGATATTACATCTGTTTGTATCCTGTACTTCTTAATGTCATCTTTGGCATCTGAAATGGTCAGATTTGTTAGGATTTCTGAGAGAGTTTCAACAAAGGCATGTGCATTCAATTCTTTTTTCTCAAAATATCACAGTGTTCACAGCTGAGCTCCAACTATACATCCTGCAATCCATTTACCCCAGACCTCATAGGGCCCACTATGTTGTGTGAGGCTTCTCTTACAATCCAGCCATTAAACTTCAATAGGTTTTTCCTTTCTTTTTTAATTATTTGTCATAGGTTTAATTTCTGTTTAATTCTTTATGCATATTGGATTCTGTAGGAGCACTCTCATTTCTGCAATGTGTCTACCATCTCTTTTTATGAAGAGAACGTATTTTTATAAAGGAGAAAAAGTATTCAAAATTGCACTTGGCATTTGGAGCACAGCAAAAGGTAGCTATAGTCCTGTTTTATTGTACAACAATCATGTAAACTCCAGCTGTCAAGTCGTCTGATCAGTTCTTCAATAGGAAAAAGGGGCTCAGCTAAATCCTGCCCACATGCTGATGTACACCCGCCTCATAACTGTGTTTTCCCCTCTTTATGAATTTCATTTACAATTATTCTGGGACTTTCAAGGAATTTCTTGAAAGAAAGACGTGCCTGGAATTGCTAAGTAATATTATTTTCTGTTAGGGGTGTCGAGAGAACACAATCTGTTTTAGACCATACCACAGTGGTGAAATTGATCTGCTGTCCTTGGGGCAGTTTCCCAACCTCGTCCTCAAAGGTCTTCTCTTTCTTTGAATCCTAGCAATAAAGATCTGTTAGAGACTGACCTTAAGACATCAACAGGATTTAGTTGGCAAACAGACTTAATTAGAGGACATGATCTTTGAGACTTAATGGTTAAAGAAGTCCTCATTAAGTAAAAAACAGAAACATGGAACTCAAGTAACTGTCTCAAGAACCCCCAGAATTTGCTGAGTTTTGTTCCAGATCTGACAGTCAGAGCCAAACTTTGAGGATTACAATTCAAGTCCAGTTCCTTGGATTATACACACACACACACACACACACACACACACACAGATACACACACCCCGTGTGCATAGACACAGGTACTACAAAAATATCTTTGTCATTGAGAAATGAAAGGAAAACTGAAATAAAAGTATTATTGTTGCTACTGCTGTTAAATGTTATCATTAAGGGATAACTGTCTTGGAAAATAAGAAAGAATCGTCATCATTCCTGAAGATTTAGAGCATCTGAAGGCAAAGACACAGTCTTATTTACTTTTGTGTACAAAGAGACTACCTGATATGACACAGAGTACATTGTGAATAATGTGAACACGTGGTGGGTCTTAGCCATTAAAAACTTTTCACTTAGAACAAAAGTTGTTTTAGTTGACGTAATTAGAATTCAGTAGAGATTTTTACTCTTTTCCTTATTATAGATTTGTATTCAGTGACCCAAGTAATGCATAATACTAATAGTTAGGGAGGTTTTATTAATTTATCACCAAGCAAAATCAGGACATTTTCCATGGATATTTTAGTTTCTAATCTTTGGCAGCCATCTAAGCTGTTGCCTTGCCTTAAATGATGAGTGGTTTTATAAGTAATGTAGTTACGTGGTTATTTTACCAATTTCCATTAAGTGAGGCTCAGCAAGACACTAAAGCAATTTTTTTTCTCTTATTAATTTTCTTCTCTAAAGGAAACTGTGATAATTTTGTGTGGGCCAAAGTCATGCAAATGTAACCTGTTGATAAAGAAATCCCTGTCCATGCAAGAAATCTATGTCAATGCAAGAAGGGATATTAGGCAGTGATGAATCAGCAAAGGAAAGATATTGAATATCTTCTATGGGCCCTTCCTTTCAAAGAATTCTTCAAACTAACCAACATTTAAAAATCAGTATGACTTAGTTTCATTTACATTTTGGAATATGATTAAAGTCATGATACTGACTCCACAAAAATCTATTGTGTTTTCATTTGGATACATAAGTTAGTATGTGACATTCTGATCTCCAGATATGCTATGCTGGTTTCTAGTTACTTATGAAATTGCATTTTTCAGTTCCTAGAAATTCTACAGTCCACATAATCTGAGCACAAAAGGTTGTCTAAATAACCTATTGCTGACGGCAAAGAACCTCAAATTTTGGCACTAATTTTCATAGTTTCAATTGTATTTTATAAGTAGCCATCTGAACAGCAAGATTTTCAAATGATGCTAGGAATATAGGAACTATAAAATATCACATGTTAATTACTTTACTCTTATATGATGTCCAATTTTTTGTCATAATTTCATATTCATCACATGTACTTTTGTAATTTATAGAGTTTGAAATATGTTTCCTCATGTAAAATAAAGTAGCCATAGGTACATTGTGCTATGGAATTCCACAGAGATGGTATCATCCTTAGGTTTTTATTTCAAATAAGTTCAATAAAATCCAAAATTATCCATCTAAAATGAAGAAATAGCTTTAAGACATCCAATTCTTATGGACCCTCAGCATTGCTTAGGAATGGAAATTATGTTTTCTAGTACTTTGGTCATGCTTGTGTGGTATTTAAAAACATTTAAATATTATGCCAACTATAAGATTTCTATGACCTTAAATGACATGGTCATACACAACTCCAATCCTAGGGTGGCAGAATTATGTCTCCAAAATAATCTTGAACCCCTGAGGGGAAGCCTCTGCGAATAAAGCGTTGTGGATTTGTAAATCAAGGGAATTTCCTACTAAAGCAGTTTTAGTTCTTTAATTTCTCAAATAAAACTGGATTAAGCTAATAGAAAATTAAATTTGTTTGCAGTAGGATAGTACTCATCATGGATTGCAAAATTGGAAGTTCCCCTCTCATGGGCAACTGATTAAAGTTAACTTTACAATATCTGTAATGATCACGTTCTTCAGGGAAGGATAGTTTCGTTCAAAGAAAACTTGATGGTGTGTATTAGACTGTTAAGAAAAACAGTATATATAGATGTATATAGATTAAATATATATACAATTTAATATAGTTTAATAAAGATATATAGATTAAGATTTAATCTGAATACAGATTTAATATAGATTAAATAAAGATATAGATTTATAGATTTAATAGAGATTTAATAAAGATTATTATACAGAGTGAAGTAAGCCAGAAAGAAAAACACCAATACAGTATACTAATGCATATATATGGAATTTAGAAAGATGGTAACAATAACCTTGTGTACGAGACAGCAAAAGAGACACTGATGTATAGATCAGTCTTATGGACTCTGTGGGAGAGGGAGAGGGTGGGGAGATTTGGGAGAATGGCATTGAAACATGTATAATATCATGTATGAAACGAGTCGCCAGTCCAGGTTTGATGCACGGTACTGGATGCTTGGGGCTGGTGCACTGGGACGACCCAGAGGGAGGGTATGGGGAGGGAGGAGGGAGGAGGGTTCAGGATGAGGAACACAGGTATACCTGTGGTGGATTCATTTCGATATTTGACAAAACTAATACAATATTGTAAAGTTTAAAAATAAAATAAAATTTTAAAAAAATAAAAAAAAGGGAAAAAAAAGATTAAATCTGTATATAGATTTAATAAAGGTATGATTTTCACTCCTTCACTTTGGAAAAGGTAAACTGAAGACAAGTAACCATCTTAGTTTAGTTATGATTAAGCTCAGAAATAAGGATTTCTAGGGACTTGCCTGATGGTCCAGGAGTTAAGACTTTGCCTTTCAGTGCAAGGGATGTGGGTTCGATCCCCGGTCAGGGAGCTAAGATTCCACATGCCTCATGACCGAAAAAGAAAAACATTAAAAAAAAAAAATACTGTAACATTTAATAAAAGACTTTAAAAGTGGTCCACATTTTAAAAAATGTTGAGAGAAGGATTTTTAGGCCAATTGTCCAGTATATTGTGGTTGAGTCCATCTCTATCAATATTAAAGCTTCATAATAAGCCTTCCTTGGGTTTGAGTTTGTTTCCCTCAAAACCCTTGAAAATAACTGAATAGAGAAGAAAAATGAGAACTAGAGCAGAGAAAGGAAACATTGATATCTGTCTCCTCATGAGAAGTAGATGCATGCAAGGATGGGAGATAGACGAGCAGCCTCCAGTCAAGAATTTGCTGTGTGACACAGGGAGCTCAGTCCACTGCTCTATGGCAACCTAGAGGGGTGGGAGGAGGTGCGACATGGGAGGGGCTTCAGGAGGGAGGGGACATATGTATATCGGTGGCTGATTCATGTTGATGTATGGCAGAAACCAGCACAACATTGTAAAGCAAATATCTTGCAGCAAAAAACTTAAAAAAAAAAAAAAGATCTTTCTTTGGTAGCTCAGTTCAGAAATGAGATTGAGGTGTTTTTATACCTGTGACAACGAGGGAGGAAAGAGTGAAGAAAAGCAGCTGAGAAAGTGGGACATCCAAAAATAAGTAATCAACATTGGTGTGATGACCCGATACAGAAAACTGAAAATGGGAAAATATTATATGTGTGTACTCTACCTTCTGCATTTACCTGGACATTTAAAAATTCATTTTAATTTTAAATTAAATATAGATTATACAAATTTTGAGACTGGTCTTGAGCCAATGCTTTTTCAAATCCACTGGTGGTGAACATACATGTAAAATACAAGTGGAAATTACTTCTTGTGCAAACAGAATCCACTTCAGCACAAAACCAGTGGCTGCTTTTGCAAAAAGAAACAAGTGTGGAAACAAATACTTCACAAGTAGCTTTCTACACACCTCCTGATATTCCTTTAACTCATTTGCAATCTTATTTAGAACCATACTTGGTCTCACAAGGTAAGGTCAAAACTTGGATGACTTTCTCTCTCTCAAATATTCATGAAGGCAAGGTATTGATACAAATAACTAAGAGATGATTGGGCATCATTAGTGACTCTTATTCTTTGGCTTTTTTCAATTTATATCTTAAATTTTTCATCAATTTTTAAACCAAAATATTTTAAAAAGTAAAGAAAAAATGATTTGACATTCCAGTGTTCAAAATGTGATAGATGGTAAAAGGGGGCAGAACTCAAAAGATGGGCCGTGAGAAGTTACAAAGAGCAGTAGGGACCTAGATTACACCTATGTGCCAAGAAGTTTATGGATGGGTCTCTGGTATGTAACCCTCATGAAAATAGATAGGATCTAAGATGCACCTTTCTCATGGCAAGTCTTACAAAGACTGAGAAAAGCAAAAAAGGAGAAAGAAAAAAGAGCTAATAAGAAAAGAGTGATTTTTTTCTTAATATATCGAGTAGTCCTACCAAGCAATGCTTGGATGACTTAAAAGCAACCTCATTAAATATCCTTCATTTCTACTTTACCTTGAAGGCATTTACATTTAAAAATTAATGGTGCCTGGAAAATAAATTTGGATTTTTCCCAACTTAACATATTTAGGAACTAAAAAAAAAGATTAAACCGGTAATTTAAGTTTATTACTAAAAAAGGAAGTGGGGAAGAGTCCACATTAAATAAGAGTACTTTCTGTTTCTAGTCAGATTATTTTAACATTTTACTTTTTTTTAATTAGGCATTTCTTTTTGCGATGTTCACTAGCAAAATGCCTGAGTGTAAATGACTATTGCATCATTTTTACTATTCATCATCAAATGAACTTCTAGTTGCCTTTTGTAAGCCTTTCCAAATGCTCCTGAATGGTTATTACAAATTATCTTAGGCATTTACAGTTCACTTTGAGACATTTGACATACAAGAGTTAAAACTTGATTTTGGAAATTGAAACAAAACTGAGACCAAGATGAAGCACTGACAGGAATTCAGAAAGGGAGAGAAAGGAAAAATCTGGGAGACAGTGAAACGCTAAATTTATTTTTCATAAGACTCTTAGAAAAATAAAGTTTTATGTTGCACAGAATGTGATTTCAAAAAAGGAAATGACAATGCTCCCCTAAAAGAAATAAATTCCTCTGGGTAGAAATTCCGGAGAAGGCAATGGCACCCCACTCCAGTACTCCTGCCTGGAAAATTACTTGGACGGAGGAGCCTGGTGGGCTGCAGTCCGTGGGGTCGCTAAAAGTCGGACACCGCTGAGCGACTTCATTTTCACTTTTCACTTTCATGCATTGGAGAAGGAAATGGCAACCCACTCCAGTGTTCTTGCCTGGAGAATCCCAGGGACGGGGGAGCCTGGTGGGCTGCCGTCTATGGGGTCGCACAGAGTCGGACACTGAAGCAACTTAGCAGCAGCAGCAGCAGGGTAGAAATTCAGATTCTAAGAAATTTCAGCTGGGCTCAGGCAACTTATACATAGATCTGACCCTCGTTAAAGGACTCGCTTAAAACAAGATAAGATGTGAGTAAAAGTTCTCACTGGATTGTCTAACTGCAGGTGGGCTATCTGGTCCTCCCATTGAAACACCAAATGAGGAGGGAATCAAAGAAACAACACCTTTTGGTTGCTTACAGTTCTTCATTAGCATGCGTGCCCATTCCTCCCATTTTTTTCCTTAGTATCTTTTTAATCTCAAGTCCATCGGTGCCTAGGGTCTCCCATATGGGGGACCCTTGTGGAGCATAGTAGGTTTCTACAACTACAGAACAGCACTGGGGAAGATACACACAACCCAGAGAAAAGGCCCACAGAGGCAGGGTTACTGACCCCTCCAGGAAGAGGAAGGCAGGTTTACTTTGCATCTTTCGCTTGTCACGTTCTAACGTTCTTGCTGGAGTGTTCAGTTCAGTTCAGTTCAGTTCAGTTGCTCAGTCATGTCCAACTCTTTGGGACCCCATGAATCGCAGCATGCCAGGCCTCCCTGTCCATCACCAACTCCCGGAGTTCACTCAGACTCACGTCCATCGAGTCGATGATGCCATCCAGCCATCTCATCCTCTGGCGTCCCCTTCTCCTGCCTCCAATCCCTCCCAGCATCAGAGTCTTTTCCAATGAGTCAACTCTTCACAGGAGGTGGCCAAAGTACTGGAGTTTCAGCTTTAGCATCATTCCATCCAAAGAAATCCCAGGGCTGTTCTCCTTTAGGATGGACTGGTTGTATCTCCTTGAAGTCCAAGGAACTCTCAAGAATCTTCTCCAACACCACAGTTCAAAAGCATCAATTCTTTGGCGCTCAGCTTTCTTCACAGTCCAACTCTCACATCCATACATGACCATTGGAAAAACCATAGCCTTGACTAGATGGACCTTTGTTGGCAAAGTCATGTCTCTGCTTTTCAATATGCTCTCTAGGTTGGTCATAACTTTCCTTCCAAGGAGTAAGCATCTTTTAATTTTATGGCTGCAGTCACCATCTGCAGTGATTTTGGTGCCCCCAAAAATAAAGTCTGACACTGTTTCCACTGTTTCCACTCTTTCCCCATCTATTTGCCATGAAGTGATGGGATCAGATGCCATGATCTTCGTTTTCTGAATGTTGAGCTTTAAGCCAACTTTTTCACTCTCCACTTCCACTTTCATCAAGATGCTCTTTAGTTCCTCTTCACTTTCTGCCATAAGGGTGGTGTCATCTGCGTGTCTGAGGTTATTGATACTTCTCCCGGCAATCTTGATTCTAGCTTGTGCTTCTTCCAGCCCAGCGTTTCTCATGATATCACTGGCCACTAGACTAGTTTCTTTAAAAAATTTTTTATTGGAATATAATTGCTTTACAATGTTGTGTTAGTTTCTGCTCTGCTATGAAGTGAATCAGCTATATGTATTCCTATACCCTCTCCCTCTTGGACCTCCATCCCAAACCTCTGGGTCATCACAGAGCACCAAGCTGAGCTCCCTGTGCTTTATAGCAGTTTCCCACTAGCTATGTATTTTACACATGGCAGTGCATATATGTCAATCCTAATTTCCCAACTTATCCCACCCTCCCCTTCCCACTGAGTCCACACATTCATTCTCTCTGACTGTGTCTCTATTCCTGACTTACAAATAGGTCCACCTGTACCGTTTTTCTAAATTCCACATATATGTGTTATATATGATATTTGTTTTTTCTCTTTCTGACTTCACTATGTATGACTGCCTCTAGGTCAATCCATGTTGCTGCAGATGCAGTATTTCATTATTTTATGGCTGAGTAGTATTCCATTGTATATATGTACCCCATCTTTCTCCATTTGTCTGTTGGACATTTAGGTTGTTTCCATGTCCTGGGTATTGTGAATAGTGCTACAGTGAACACTGGGGTGCAGTTTCTTATTTAACACCACACACAAGCATGGCCTGAGAGAGTCTTGGATCACACACAAGGACAAGGAAGGATGCAGAGGCCCATGTGAACAGGATCCTTCTTTGTCTCCGCAAGCTTCTAGAATTACCTGCCTCCATCCAGGAAAGCCAGATATATTTTTTGACTCTCTTTTTAAAAACATTTTTGTATTTTTTGGCTGTGCTAGGTTTTCCTTGCTTTGCTCGGGCTTTCTCTAGTTGTGGTGTGTGGGCTTCTCATTGCCATGACTTTTCTTGCTTCGGAACACAAGACTCCAGGCACACGGGCTTCAGTAGTTGTGGCTACTGGGCTCTAGAGTATGGATTCAGCAATTGTGGTGCACTGGCTTAGTTGCCCTCAGGCATGTGGAGACTTCCCTGACCAGGTATCAAACCCATGTCCCCTGCATTGGTAGGCGGATTCTTATCCACTGTGCCACCAGGGAAATCTTGTATTAGCTATTTTAAGAATTAGGAGTAGTCTAGAATTTGGAGCCGATTGAAATACAGGCTCATATCAGCTGATGGTTTTCTCAGGAATAGGATGAGGATGATAAAATAAGTCTGTGACACTTTCCTGAGATTATCAGTAATTACGTTCAGCTCCTGGCACGAAGTCTGGCAATTGGTAAGTAGTGGCTGTCGCGCCTCCTCTTCCTGTCCTTACTGCCAGGACTGTCTGTCACTTCCACTACTAATCATGTTAACAAAATGACCCAAGTCATACAGGTTACACTTGAAAAAACACATTTGACCCTAAATATTAAAAACCTGTAGTGGCAACTCTGAAAGGATCAGCAAAGATACACTTGGCTCATTTCAGTTTGCACATAGGATCTGAAGTCAACACTTAGCCAAGTGACAGAATTGAGCAGCCTCCTTGGAGGGCTGGGTGGGAGGGCTGGATGCCCATGTCTCATTTGTGTAATCACTTGGTGTGAGGTCTGAAAACTTAAGCTTTCCTCTCTGAACCTTACCAATGGAACATTCCCCAAAGTAAAGAGGTTTGATTTCATTCCAGCATGAGCAACTGAGAAATGGCCTTAGTGGAAACTCTCTGAAATGAATGTGCACAGATCACTTTGGATTAATTTCCAGGAAAATGGAGTGCACTGGATCTAGCCATCATCCAGAAGGTTAAAGGTTGCTTCTCTGCTAGAGGTTATCCTAGGTGAAGATCAGTCTGATTTATATCCAGCCTCAGATTTATCTATCTTATCATCCACTGGTCAAATGTTTTATATAAACCAAAGGGGAGAACAAGGATGTAGCAAACCAGAAATTCCTGTGTAAATCAGTTTGTAAGATCTACGAGTAATTGCACATGGTCAAATTGTGGAAAATATATAAGAATTAGGTATTTTACTGACAAGTACATCATTTTGTGTTCCAAATCAACAAAAATAAATGTATTTTTAAATATTCTTATGGGTCTAAATCATAGACCTACTATAACATTTTCCCATTTATATCTATCTTGTTATAAATTAGTTTAACCTACCAAAATTCTATTTTTGTGTATTTTTGAAATATCCGGATAATTCCATTGTGTTTAATGGATAATCTATTCTTTAAATTCCTATAGCTTTAATATTTTCAATCCATTTCTATCTGGTTATCTGTTTACTTTGAAAGGAGAGTCCTATGAAATTTGTAGGACAGATAGTTACTTTCTCTGTTTAATAGGCTCTTAGAGATTGAGTCAGTTGCTAAAGATCACCAGCCAGCTGGGCTGAGGTCAAGTCTACACACAACCATTCAGTTCAGTTCAGTGCAGTCACTCAGTCGTGTCCAACTCTTTGCCACCCCATGAGTCGCAGCATGCCAGGCCTCCCTGTCCATCACCAACTCCCAGAGTTCACTCAGACTCACGTCCATCAAGTCAGTGATGCCATCCAGCCATCTCATCCTCTGTTGTCCCCTTTTCCTCTTGCCCCCAATCTCTCCCAGCATCAGAGTCTTTTCCAATGAGTCAACTCTTCGCATGAGGTGGCCTAAGTATTGGAGTTTCAGCTTCAGCATCAGTCCTACCAATGAACACCCAGGACTGATCTCCTTCAGAATGGACTGGTTGGATCTCCTTGCAGTCCAAGGGACTCTCAAGAGTCTTCTCCAACACCACACTTCAAAAGCATCAATTCTTCAGTGCTCAGCTTTCTTCAAAGTCCAACTCTCACATCCATACATGACTACTGGAAAAACCATAGCCTTGACTAGACGGACCTTTGTTGGCAAAGTAATGTCTCTGCTTTTCAATATGCTATCCAGGTTGGTCATAACTTACCTTCCAAGGAGTAAGCATCTTTTAATTTCATGGCTGCAGTCACCATCTGCAGTGATTTTGGAGCCCCAAAAAATAAAGTCGGACACTGTTTCCACTGTTTCCCCACCTGTTTTCCATGAAGTGATGGGACCAGATGCCATGATCTTCGTTTTCTGAATGTTGAGCTTTAAGCCAACTTTTTCACTCTCCACTTTCACTTTCATCAAGAGGCTTTTGAGTTCCTCTTCACTTTCTGCCATAAGGGTGATGTCATCTGCATATCTGAGGTTATTGATATTTCTCCTGGCAATCTTGATTCCAGCTTGTGCTTCTTCCAGCCCAGCGTTTCTCATGATGTACTCTGCATAGAAGTTAAATAAACAGGGTGACAATATACAGCCTTGACAAACTCCTTTTCCTATTTGGAACCAGTCTGTTGTTCCATGTCCAGTTCTAACTGTTGCTTCCTGACCTGCATATAGGTTTCTCAAGAGGCAGGTCAGGTGGTCTGGTATTCCCATCTCTTTCAGAATTTTCCACAGTTTATTGTGATCCACACAGTCAAAGGTTTGGCATAGTCAATAAGGCAGAAATAGATGTTTTTCTGGAACTCTCTTGCTTTTTCGATGTTGGCAATTTGATCTCTGGTTCCTCTGCCTTTTCTAATACCAGCTTGAACATCTGGAATTCACGGTTCACGTATTGCTGAAGCCTGGCTTGGTTAGGATTCCCCAATAAGCAGACTTTTCACTCTACCATTTGCCCTCCCAGACACTTTAGACAACACAAAGTAAGTTCTCTAAATGAATTGTTAATACTCACTGGGGCTGTTGTTTGTTGTTGCTGTTTAGTTGCTGAGTCATGTCCAACTCTTTCTCGACCCCAAGAAGCCCAATAGGCTCCTCTGTCCATGGGATTTCCCAGGCAGTACTGGAGTATGTTGCCATTTCCTTCTCCAGAGGATCTTAGAAGAGTCATTTGTCACTCCATTGGATTTGATACTCCAATATGGTGGCAATCCAAAAGAAAAGTCTTTATTGGCACCATCTTCATAAGAGCAGTGCAAAACTCTCCTCCTCAAACACAGAAACACACATATGTTTGACATCAGTAAGTGAGCCATGACATAGCCCCAGCTTGACCTACTCTCAGGGTCAGAGCCTAGGCTGACTCTGCACAGAGCCCACTGGAATAGACTCTAGGTCTGTGCTCAGGAACCAAGGGCCAGCCCTGTCCTGATGTGTGTGGTGGTCACCAGGGGCCCAGCAGGTTGCTAACCAAGACAGGGGGTCAGGTACCAAGGACACGAATGCCTCACTGCTCACTGCGCTTCAGCAACCGCTGGCTAAGGCATTTACCTTCAAATTGTCTCAGGGAAGGCTCAGTCCGCAAGCTGACTAAGGCATTTACCTTCAAATTGTCTCAGGGAAGGCTCGGTCCGCAAGTTCAGGCATGACCCAGGGTGTTTCTCTTTTGTCCTTTAGGATACACAGAGACCAGAACTTAACTGCCTTTCCCAAATTACAAGGTCCTGGATTTGGATCTGTTCTTCTGCATTCAGAATACCTCCCATGAAGCGCCAAGGCCACATTCCAACACCTCAGCGGCTTTGGTTACATTCCTGGGGGCGGGGCTTGGGCTTCACCAGCCACTTGATTCCTACCAGAGTTCTGTGTTTTCATTATCTGAAGCTAAACAGATTAATATACATTTATGAAACCCATTCGTGTTTTGGAAAATTTGGCTCAAGAGAATTTTAATAATCCCTCCGGATTGTGGCTTAAATAACCAACCCTTGCATCTGTGCCTTGGCGAGCCAAGGAGCAAGGCAGAGAAGAAGAAAGAAATGTCAGCAAACAGAGCTGTCTCTATTTTGGGGGCTTTCGGGGGACAGCTGCTCAGTGTCATATTTTTATCTAAATAATAGCCCTCCCATGCTTTCTCATGAGGAGCAAGAATTGCTATACTCCAAGCAGATAGAATGTACCAAAAATCAAGAATAAACCTTAATGTCAGAACTTGCTAATTTCTAATTGTTTAATAAATGCAGTGAGGTAATGATATATTTTTACAGGTTTCATCTATAGAGAACAGGCTTTATAGGAAATGTGCCCTGGAATTGGGCAGGAGGTAAGGATGAGAAGAAGGAAAAGGGGAAAATACAAGCAAAGAATCCTTTGAACCTCATTCTGAAATTTCTCAATCACTTCTTTGATAAATTGAAGCTGGATAAATTAGAAGAAACAGCATAGCGATGTAAATAAATTTAGTTATATGCTATAAAAGTCATCTTTATTGAAAAGATATTACATTGAGACTGTTCCATAGTTCATGAACTTTGAATATGAGAAGATTATAAAAGACACACATCATGTTAACTTGAAGCAAATTGCACACTTTGGATTTCATTGACTATTTCACTGACTATTGACAGGTGCTAAGTTGCTTCGGTCATATCCCACTCTTTGTGACCCTACAGACTAGCCTGCCAGGCTCCTCTGTCTGTCCATGGGATTTCTCTAGGAAAGAATATTGGAGTCGATTGCCATTTCCTTCTCCAGGGGATCTTTTCCACCCAGGGATCGAAGCAGTGCCTCTTCCAGTTCCTGCAGTGCAGGTGGATTCTTTACTGCTGAGCCATTGGAGAAGCCCCATTCATTGACCATACAGAGCTTCATTCCAGTTTCTGAGCTTGTGTCTTAGGGGTTGAAAGAGAAAGGTGCGGATGGCGAATGAAGGGCACATGATCCTCTACTATGAGTCGGGAGGGGACAGAGCTTGTCCAGATGCTGGAGTGACACATCCAGCCCCCTGAGCCAACTGGCTCCCATCATTCTTGGCCTCAGTGTTTCCATCTGTGGATGAGGGGACTGGCTTTGCTCATCCTTAGCTCCTCTTCCACTCTACTGCCCATGACTGTGGCTGAACCCACACTGGGGAGGTGGGAAACCCCAATCTTTGGTGACTTATCTCATTTGTATCACCTAACAGATTTAATTCTGGTTCCCCTTGTGTGGCCCCCTGAGCAGGAAACCAAAAAGTCTAGGTTAAGAGGAAGGAAATCACCCCCCATGTTATTCCTCTGAGTTATTTTTATTATCCAGATGCAAGCATGGAACAAATAAGTAATGCTAACTATTTAAACTGTCAATGAAGAGGATTCTTCATAAAATTTTATTAAATTTTAGTAAAAAAAACCATCATTTACTGTCTCATTCAAAAATCTTTCTATAAAGCTAGAGAGAAATTTTCTGTTTGTGTTTAAGTTAAGGAAAAATGTTTCTGCAGACTTATATGCATGCAGTCATCTGTCAGGAAAAAGAATCTATGCGAGATGACATGTTTTCTCTTTCACTTAGCAGCCGGGAAACTGAAAGTTGAATTCAGTCATGAGCTGTGTTAATCAGACCATCTCAAGCACCTAGTTGTATATTTCCTCTCTGCTCCCCTCAAATTATTAATACATCAATCTATTTTTGTTCCTAATTGTCCTGTTTTTCTTATACTTAATTTTAATTATTTCAATAAATATATTGCCTGGCAGGCAAAAGGAGAAGGGGGTGGCAGAGGATGAGATGGTTAGATAGCATCACCAACTCAATGGACATGAGTTTGAGCAAACTCTAGAAGATAGTGAAGGACAGGGAAACTTGGCATGTTGCAGTCCATGGGGGTCCCAAAGAGTTGGACAGGACTTAGCAACTGAACAACAACAGATTTATCTTAAATACATTTGGAAGAAGACAAACACATTGTAATTATAATAAAAATAACAATTAATTGAACAAAATATATAGTTAACATTTCCAGTAAGCTTAAATGATAATACTGATGGACATCTTGAATTCAAAACATCATGTAATTGGAGAACATAACCTGAGATACATAAATCATCTTTATAAAGACATTTTGCTGCATCTGTCTAAGTCATAATGACCAGAAAGCAGGAACAACGGTCATTTCTGGACTTAAACTTAAGGCACAAGATACTTTAGATTACTTCGGCACAACTGAACTCATGGGGGAGGCAGGAATCCTGAAGGACTGACCCTTGATTCAAGCCAGGAAAGGTGGAGAGTGAGACATAGATACTCAGGAACAATTCAGCCCTGAATTGTTTGTTGAACAATTTCAACAAACAGTGGCTTGTTGAAAACACAGAAAAGGAAGAAATTCTTTTTTTGTTTGTTTGTTTTTTGAGTTTTCCAGACATCACTGGCCTAACACAGGACGTGATGTGATCCAGATGTAGGAAGGTGGGTGCCAGAAGTAATAGCAGACCCTCAGAATCACATGCTGGCATCACAGGCCTGACAGTAACAGAGCTCTTACTCTTTGTGGGAAAAGTATCCTATGACTGAATAACGCAGTGTAAAAACAGATGTAAGAAAAGTTGTAATAGAACATACAAAATGAGGAATAATGAATGAAACTCAGGGGGGAAATAATAAGAACAAAAAGCCTATCCCAGTTTGGGCCTCACCTTCTGATAACAAACCACTTTCTGAACAGTTTACTGTTCTCTGAACTGAAAAATGAACCTGACTTAGAAAAATTTTAAGGAAGTTCAAGTAGTATACAGAGTGGACAGTAGTCTAAAAATTGTCTCCCTGGATCCATGTACACAGCCTTTGTAAATGAAGCTTTCTAAAATTCAATTCCAGTTTTTAATTCTACATTTATGCAAATATTTGGAAGCATTTTATTAGATACTATCGGAGAAGGCAATGGCAACCCACTCCAGCACTCTTGCCTGGAAAATCCCATGGACAGAGGAGCCTGGTAGGCTGCAGTCCATGGGATCGCTAAGAGTCAGACGCGACTAAAGTGACTTAGCAGCAGCAGCAGATACTGTGGGAAGAAAGAAAGAGAGTGAGAGAGGGAGGGAATAAGAAAGAGGAGCCAAGCAGGTCATCAACCTTCTCCTTGAGGGGAACGCCAAATATCTATGTTGAGAGTTTGTTTGCTTAACTACATACATGCTTTCACTGGGGTTGGATTTTCCAGGGTTTCTGTCAATGGGAGAGGGGTTTTAGGTCTAGGGGGAGACAAGAAGTTTACTCTTCATGTGTCTCAAAATGGTGACTCTTTCAGAGTGTCTGTGGAAAAAAGTGACCTCTGAAGACTCAGATTTTAATTTTTGTAATCTCTCCTGCTTTGCTAAGTCACACATCACTCCTCCAGCTTTGTCCAAAATTAGTGTAAAGGTGTTGCTTGCTAGACATCTCCCTATTGACTTTAAGGGTTAATAGATTAAAAAAAAATTCTTTGCTGTAATTTTATTTGGGTTTTGGTAGGAAGAGGAATGGAGAAGGCAATGGCACCCCACTCCAGTACTTTTGCCTGGAAAATCCCATGGACGGAGGAGCCTGGTAGGCTACAGTCCATAGGGTCGATAGAGTCGGACATGACTGAGCGACTTCACTTTCACTTTTCACTTTCATGCATTGGAGAAGGAAATGGCAACCCACTCCAGTGTTCTTGCCTGGAGAATCCCAGGGACAGGGAAGCCTGGTGGGCTGCCATCTATGGGGTCGCACAGTCAGACACGACTGAAGCGACTTAGCAGCAGCAGCAGGAAGAGGAAATTGACACATGTCAATACCCCATTTTTAACCAGTTTAAATTTGACCTGCTACAGAGTCTAGCAATATTTTTTTTTTCAGAGTCTTGCAATATTATCGTGTTTATATAGTTAACTTCTCAAGAGACTGTGAAGTCCAGGGATATTAGTATTGCAGGTAATAAAGATGAACCTTAAAGAAGACACATGTGTAAATTGAATACCTATGTTCATGAATGTTGAGCATAAAATGTTTTATTTATATAAATCCAGAGTATAAAATATGTTGTCTCTTTTCATCCATTTCCAATTTCAAATGTTTTTATCTCAATTATCTAGTGGTTGAATAAAAGGGGAGAGAGAGAGAGAGGTGTGTATTTTGTGAGTCTCACTGCTGCTGAGACTGTTTGAGCGTGGCAGAGCTATTCTTAAAAGACATGAATAAAAACGTAGATAGGTGAAGACATTCTTGTCATGGCTGTCAGTTTCCGATTGGTAGATGAGAAATATAGCATAAAATTAAGTTGTTCAGAAACTCACTTCTCTCTCCCAGCTAAGCTGAAAATGGTAGGCTAAAGGAATAGAAATAATAAATGGTGCCAAAGATGAACTTGGAACTGCAAAGCTTCCCTTAGTGGGTTGTACAGCCATTTCACTCCAAACACAAAACACAAAGAACTCTGGGTGTACAACTGTGTACACAGAAAAAACTGGATATGTCATTATGAACACAAAGAACATTGGGTATATCGTTAAGTACACAGGGAGCCCTGGGTATATAACTGTGTACACAGAGAACACTGGTGTGTAATTATGTTTGCATTTGGCTCCCTTTCTCTTTGTTCTTTTTCTTGGCTTCAGACTGTTTGAGAGTTAGAATGTCTTCGCTCTTTTATTTCTTATGATATTCAAAATTGGCAGAGTTTGTAGATTCAGGACTGTAGAACAAACCCTAGATTAACTGAGCTGTTGAACGTCCCTTTGTGAGAATATAAAAGGTTCTATTCCACCCATCAAAACAGATATTAAGTACCTTCCATGCATTAAAACATGTCAACATCTTTCTGTAAGGAAGCACAATTAGGAATCAAGTCCACTGATCCTCTGGTTACAAAAGCAGTGTTTACCCCCTGACAAGATATTTAGATGTTCGTAATATTTAAAGCAGGTTTCCAAAAAAGAATCCAATTAAAGTGCAGAGTGAATTTAAAGATTAGTAAACATCCAAGATACATCTCTATAGTAATGGGGGGCGTCTTCTCAGGACTAAACCTTCAGTTCAGATAACTGAAAATTATGTACAAACCAGAGTAAGTGGAGAGAATTGAGTTACTCTCCCAGACTGTGGTCTTAGAACTTGTGGCAAAATAAAACCTGAAGTTTACTTTTTAAATGGACACATATTTTTATATATGTTTATAAACAGATAAAGTATGGTTTTAATATTGAAATACATCACAAAAGCTATCCTGAAAAGCTAGTTCTCTCTTAGGCCAGATCAGTTTAGATCATTCCAAGGCTGTTTTGCAAATGAATACTAGTCCTTATAGTTCAAGTGGCCCTGCAGCATAGGAGATTGGAAATTTTTCCGCAAGTCTTTCAGGCAAGCTGATTCTTAAATTCCACATAAACTAGGAGCTATATTCTCACAGTTAAAGGAGAAGATTGCCTTTTCTGAAAATTTTCCATAGGCATTCATAAAGTTCAGGCTCACAGGACATTTTTTATTTTACTACTGTCATAGATTTTTTTTTCTTTAAATCATACAGCCTATGCCAATGAAAAGGAAAGAAATCTAATAACTCTGATCCAATGTTTGTACCATTAGCTTTAAAGTACTTTGCATCACTAGCCTGAAACATTTTGATCAAATAAAGGATATATAAGAAAAAATGTTAATGAAAAAATAATTTTTCATTATTTAAAAAATTATTTTAAAAGTATTTAAATTATTAAAAATGATTTTAAAACAAATATAAATGTGAAAGTCATTTAAGTAGTTAACATTCAACTTTCACCTGCTTGGAAAACACATGAAAATGTTCTTATTTCAGTTAAATTAGTTTCCAGAAATATAGATGGAAATTCAAGAAACTGGCACTATTATTCTACAATTTAAGACAACCAATTCCCAAGAGACTTTGGGAGCACTAAGCATCAACAGGGTTAATTTGTGCTCCAAAGTGTCTTATCCTAGGCCTAAAAGGGCTGTTCTATCTAAAAGCTCACCCTGGTTATTTTCACTTGTGATTAGACAACTTAAAGGGCTAGAAGTAATGGCATTTTATATATACCTCTTTTCAAACATTGAAAGGGTTTCTGAGAGAGTACAGGGCTGCTTCCAATTTGTAAACTAAGAAACCTGGGCAAAGTCGTAAATCGTGCACTGTAGCCAATGTTCCTTTGAATTGCTTTGAATTCTGTTTAGCTCAACCAAGGAAAGTGGACAAAACCCTGTGAAAGTGATGACTACATATAGCAAGTTCAGTGTCATCAAAACAGTAACATAGATGTTTGCTGCTTATTTAACTGTGTTGAATAAATGTTCCCAGACAGCCGGGGGCAATTGGAGAGAGTGGGAGAGTCAGTTCCACGGAATACAGCAAAAGTTATCTATGCTGGACGCTGTGTCAGGTTGGAGCTCAAATCTCAGTTCTGTTCCTGACAAATTGTATGGTCTGGGCATGTTTCTTAACCTCTGCAGCTCTGTTTCCTAGAAAATGGGAAGTAAACCTACTACCTCTGTGATGGGGTTACTTACTGATGGAGCCAAGTGCAATTGGTGCAGTTGATGGCTTAACTCGGACATTGTCAGCAACCTGTAGATGTTGGTGTTTAATTATTATAGTTTTACATAAACTGAGTATTTACAGCCGCATGGGAGAAATAAATTGGGCAAGATCCCCTTTTTCAGAGCCCCTAAATTCTAGCCCTCCCTCCTTAGAGGCCATTGGTTGAAACAGGTGTGAAGCTGAATTCTCAAGTGGACACCAACAGAGGAACTCCTAGGTGGAAAACAAAAAGAGATATATCAACAAGGATCCGATTAACTTTGTGGCAATTCAGGAATCTCTCTGGCTCAGACCATCCCTACGAGTAATTTATAAACTAAACCAAGAGTTTCTGCCCAGTAGCCCATCTCCTGCTGGGCACTCCTAGATCCTTCTTCTCCAACAAGGACTACCCCAAAATCAAAATGTATCCTTTCTTCTCCCCAAATTACTTAGAGATAAATGATTCAGCTATAGTGTCTACAAGGTGTCTGTGTGGTTGGAGCGAAGCTCCTCAGCCAGGCAGCATTCAAGTTTGGTTATGTGTGGCACTAGTGAGAAAGAATCCACCTGCTAAGCAGGAGATCTGGGTTCGATCCCTGGGTGGGGAAAATCCTCTGGAGGAGGGCATGGCAACCTGCTCCAGTATTCTTGCCTGGAGAATCCCTTGGACAGAGGAGCCTGGCAGGCTATAATTCATAGGATCGCAAAGAGTTGAACACAACTGGAGCAACTTACTAACCATGCATATAGGCAAGTACCAGAGGGAGGAGACCTGTCTGGTAAATACGGGGGTTCTCCCTATAGGGAGAGCCACTCCAGGTTTGTGCACTACAGAAGAAGATTTGTTGTGGTGGTTGTTGTTCAGTCACTAAATTGTGTCTGATTCTTTGTGATCCGATGAATTACAGCACACCAGTCTTCCCTGTCCTTCATTATTTCCTGGAGTTTGCTTAAACTCATGTCCATTGACTCAGTGATGCCATCTATCCATCTCATCCTCTGTTTGAGGAAGTTCATTTTCAAATTACAGGCAACTACCACATATTCATCTTTATTTACTGCACTGATCCTCATCAAATAATCTATGGTCAGAATTTATCACCATCCCTATCTGAAAAAAGCATGCTAAAAATGTGGCACGGTATCAGTGATACAAATATAAAGGCGAAAGTTCCATTTAAACATGCCTCTCTAAGCCCATCCAGGAAGAAGGACGGGTTCCTTCCTTCTTTCTCTCCTCCCAGTCACTAGAAAATGATGATTTTCAGTCTCAGATGGTATGAAAGAATTTCTGCTATATTCAGGATGAGATTCCTTTAAATACTGTCCTTGGAAATTAACATTGCACCTCCTTTGATGACCACAGTTTAAATTACTAAATTTTCAGCACTAATTAGAATTTTTCATGGAAGTAGGTTGCTGGGTTGTTTTTTTTTTTTTTTTTTCCTCAAGCTCTCTTAATGATCAGCTTCCTGTGAAATTGTTTCTTCAAGCAGCCAACCGAAAAGCACACTTAGCAAGCCCCTGTTATGAGCTGGCTACTTTCTGGGGCTAGTTAAGTACTTAAGAGTAGCACTTCTCAAACTTCTTTAGGGATTCTGTGAGAACAGATTCTAACTCAGAAAACCAGGGGGTGGCCCAGGATCCTGAAGAGTTGATGCTACTACTGCTGGTCCCCAGACCACCTAATCTGCTCTGTGAACTTAAGGGAAGATGGCTCCAAAGAGACCCAGCTGAGCATTTATAAGAAAACAGAGCAAACTCTAAACAGAGTCAGATTTTCGTTGGATTTTTCTATGGATATTTAGCTAATTTAATGTAGTTATCGGAAAGAAGGCTCGAGTGAATGAGTGGGAAATTCTGAAAGGAGTTCTGTTTTTAGGCTACATAGAATCATTATCTAACAATTAACAAAGTGCAGCCAGAAAAGCTTTCTTCTCTTGGATCTCATGAAATGGTAAGATTTACATTTTTCCTCTGTATGCAATGACATTTATTCAACTTCAGTTGCAAAGTGACTAAAATTTGAATGGTACATGAACCACTGAAACTGTGTCTGCTTTCTGAAAATTGCATATCATTGTTTAAGGTTTTTTTTTTTTTTTCTATTGGCATATTTGAAAACAAAATTGAATGTCCAGAACTGCTCTTTGTTTTATACCTGTATTTATTTTTATCTTTTATATTTCTTTTTAAATTAATTTTATTGTAGTATAGTTGCATACACACACACACACACACATATATATATATATATATATATCTCCCCTCTTACTTTGATTTCCTTCCCATTTAGGTCACCTCAGAGCACTGAGTAGGGTTCTCATTCTCACTAGTTATATATCTTACACATAGTATCAATAGTGTATATATAACAATCTCAATCTCCCAATTCATCCCACTACCCTCTTCCCCCCTCTCCTTGAGGTCCAATGTTTGTTCTCTACATTTGTATCTCTATTTCTCTTTTGCAAATAAGATCACCTATATTATTTTTCTAGATTCTATGTATGTGGGTTAATATATGATACTTGGTTTTCTCTTTCTGACTTTCTTCACTCTATATGACAGTCTCTAGATCCATCCACAGAATCGCTCTTTGAAAACACAGATCCACTTACCAGAAGTTTCACAAGGAGGGTTTTCCATCTGGAAGGTGATGTTTGTCAAGCAAAACCCCAGAGAACATAGCATGGAATGATTCAATACATTTCTAGTTTACCACCCAAATGTCCAGCCTGGAGACAACTTTGTTGGAAATTTTGCAATCCTGAAATGAATGCCGAGTACAGCACAATTATTTCCAATTTTTTGGTGGCACTGCAAAACCACCCGGCTAATCAAGATAGGGTCAATTTGATCTCAGTTTGATGAATTCTGCCTTTTTTTTTTTTACACCAAACACTGCAGTCTAGCTCCCTGAAATCCATGATTTTCACAGCTTTTATGGGAGAATAAAAACTCAAGGAGATACTAGCTAATCTGTCCCTGAGTTTACAAGCAGAATGATACCTCCAAATTCAGATTTTCTCTAAAGTGATACAATATTATACTTTTACATATATACTATAGAATTTTTTTTCAGTGTAGCTGTACACGATTCTCTACACTTGTAACATATACTGAATACTCTCAGATTTTCAATATTTTTTGGTGCTTGTGTTTCAAATGCTATCTAAAACTAAATAGCAGCCCCAAATTTGGAACTGTATTTTAAACTATTAAGCCTATAGTTGTTTAGTCACTAAATTACGTCGAAGTCTTTTGCGATCCCATGGACTGCAGCTACCAGGCTTCTCCATCCATGAGATTTCTCAGGCAAGAATACTGGAATGGGTTGCCATTTCCCTTTCCAGGGACTCTTCCTGACCCAGGGAACGAAGCTGCGTCCCCTGCATTGGCAGGCAGATTCTTCACCACTGAGCCACCTGCGAAGCTACTAAGCTCATTGTACTTGTGCTCAGTCACTTCAGTCGTGTCTGACTTTTTGTGACCCTATGGACTGTAACCCATGAGTCTTCTCTGTCCATGGGATTCTCCGGGCAAGAATACAAGAGTCAGTTGCCATGACCTCCTCCAGGGACGATTACTCAATTAAAAAATTATGTTTCCTTTCCCTTAAATTCTTCCTTGGAGCATCTAGCTGTAGTTTTAAAGCCCATGCCCTACACACATTTTCTTATTTATCAAGGAGCACCTTTCATCAGCTATGTCCATCTCCAAAGTGACAGAATAAAGGTTGCTTATTTCCAGGTGTCAGATTTTCATGAAGCCCAATATAATGGCAAGTCATGTTTGCCATTCCTCTAGCAAATGTTTATCAAAATTGGCTACTGTCTGAGAACAACTTTAAAATATGCTAAAAATGATACGCCCACATTTTCCTGTATTCATTCTGATGAGGGAAAAGGGGCTGTACAGTCTTAGCCAGCTTCTTCAGTTTTACTGTGAGAATTCCCCTGTGCTGTAGGTTCATTCAAAGCCAGGAGTATCGCTTTACACAGTTTCTCATTGTACTCAAGGGAAGTTTATGGAAATGTTACAGAAATAAGCTACGGATGGAAACCTGGCCTTCTGCCAAACGGCATCTCCCTCTCCTGCTCAAACGATATTTCTTTTCCTCCTCAGTCCTTAATGTGTTCTACAGCACAGAGAACATTTATCTAGGACTAATTTTAGAAATGGAAGATATAGCAATTACATCCCAAACAGTATTAATAACGGATACTTATATGGTATAGCTGTGTGCCAGACATCTTTCTAAATGTATTGCATTTATTAAATGTAAATTTTTTTTTAAAAAAAAGCCTTACATGGACTAATGCATTGAATCCCCACAAAGACCTATGAGGTGGTGACTGTTAGCACCCTCATTTTACAGATGAGGGTGCTGAAACACAAAGAAGGAAAAGATATGCCCTTGGTCATTAAGTGTGTCTGCCATAGACATAAGCGGGAGCCCACATGGTCATGTGCCAGAGCCTAGGCTGCCTCAATCCCCACCATTACTGTCCATGGCAATTTCCCTCTGTCCACAGTAAACCTGAATATGAGAACTACGGGACCACAAGGGCGAAAAGGATGAGTCTAATTTGCATTTGACTTGCCTTATATTATCTAGATCTTACACTATAAATTTTTAAGCAATTATGATGCAATTTTTTTCTAAGATAGATAAATGTTTTTTTTTTTTTTCATATTTTTGATTTGTGCCATATGACCAAAATAACACATACTACAAAATGACTTTAGAAATTAAAAAAAAATGTGACATCTATTTGGAGGGCCTTCATTTTATAATCACAATGATTTTCTTTAAAGGGTTGACCTCCATGGATTGAAATGCATTTTTAAGGAACAAAAATAAAATAATATAATATAGAGAAAAAAGGAAGAGAAAGTAAAACTATTTTTCAAAATTCTGATCCACATGAATGTATGACACTGGAAATACCTGTGTGATGTTTACTGTGATTCACTTACTTATAAAATTGAGATTGGAAACAGAAGTTCTCATGAGATTCTGGGCCTTCCCAGTTTGATAGGAAACATGAAAACAGGAATATATCCCCAATATGCTTTTCCCCTATGAGTTTCATTTAGTTGAATGGAAGATTCACAGCCAAAAATTCCTGAGTGGCACTCCCAGTCCTGACACTGACTTGTTCAGTCACCTTGGCAACCTGCCAGGCCACTGTGATTTCATTTCCTCCTCCGCAAAATTAGCAGAACATTTACCTACATCCCAGATGTTAGAAGACTTAATTAATGTCAATGTTTGTGTAAAAATGAAATGCTGTTTACCCAATAAATGCCAAGTAATCCAGATTTTTTTACTCCTGCTCTTGGCAGGCAGCAGAGAGTAGAAAGGAAAAAAAATAATTGAACTTAACTAAAATGGTTGGGGTAATAACAAGGATTCTTGAAGCTTTGTTTGCAGTTTACTAAAACTGGGCAATCTACTCTAGCAACGCTGCTGCTGCTGCTGCTAAGTCACTTCAGTCGTGTCTGACTCTGTGCCACCCCACAGATGGCAGCCCACCAGGCTACCCCGTCCCGGGGATTCTCCAGGCAACAATACTGGAGTGGGTTGCCGTTTCTTTCTCCAGTGCATGAAAGTAAAAGTGAAGTCGCTCAGTTGTGTCTGACTGTTTGCAACCCCATGGACTGTAGGCTACCAGGCTCCTCCGTCCATGGGATTTTCCAGGCAAGAGTACTAAAGTGGGTTGGCATTGCCTTCTCCAACTGTAGCAATAGTGATCATCAAAAATCACTTATTAACTCCTCTCATAGTAATGATTCTCTTCACATAGCTCCCTAAATTTGGCATAAATTGCAACAGTTTGAAATTTACAACTAGATATGTCAATTATATACCTCCATAAAGACAAAAAATGTTCATCCTGGTCTCCTTACTCCCTGTGCTGATGAGGATAAGGACTTGGCTTCTATACACAGTGATCCTGCTGCCCCATCTTCTGAAACCACAGACTGGACATTTATACCATCATCCAGGCACTCTGAACATGTATGCAGTTACTTCCAGGGAGACTTAAATCAGTGGATCAGCAGGACTGCGTCCACTTTTCTGAAAAGCAACTTAATGTCTCTGTCTTACTGTTGGCTTCACCCTCTTGTGCCCACATGAGCTCAATCGCTTGTTCATCCGTATACTTGTGGGTGCTTTTTTTGCCATTCCTCTCACCATGTGGGGTCTTAGTTCCCCAACCAGGGGAATTAAGTGCCCCCTGCAGTGTAAGCTCGGAGTTCTGACTACTAGACCACCAGGGAATTCCCTCATTTGTATATTAAAATATATGTTTACTGATGATCTACCATGTGCAAAGGAAGAACTAGGAGTATGTTGGTGAGTGAGACAGAAACAGTCCTTGGTGTTAAGAAACACACTCTGAAATGGAGCACAGACATGAAGTGAGTGTCTTTAATCAAATATGAAGTCATGGTGATGGGCAAGTTCCCATTTTACAGACACCTGGGAGTATCTTTGCAAGGAGATGTGCTTCAGCTCCAATTTGACATTGAAGAGAGTGTGGTCCAGGCAGAGAGAACAGCGTGCACCATGGACCATGAAAATGAGCCAGAACATGAAGTTCAGTTCAGCTGGATGTCATCCTGAAGTGATGTGAGGATGCAGAGCACTTACTCCTAAGAGACTGGGACACTGTTGCAAAGTTTTATGCAGACAGCAGTGGGCTTGGGGAAAGGGGCCAGTTACTCTTCTGCTCCTCGGTGTGGAGCCAGTCAGGAGCTCACAGTCAGCTAACTCCTAGTGCCTTAATCAGGGAAAAGATAGGCTTTAACCATCCATTGGTTTGGCTTGTCCTAGACAGGCAAGTTCAGTTCAGGTGCTCTGGGGTCAGGAAGTCCACCGTTGCAATACACAATCTTACCTGAATCTCAACTTTCTTCTTTTGCGAATTTAAACTCCATCCACCAAAATTTTCTCTTTCTCTCTTCCACCATTCTTTCCATCTCTTAAAATTTTTAACTAAAGATGGTCTTATTTGCTGAGCCTTCTAAAAATCTCAAAATAGTACTAGGTGGGAATAACTACCTTCAAGACGAACGTATCACTGAAGCAACTTTGAAGAAACTTGCTTGATAATTACGCACCAAGAAAGGAGATAAACAGACATGTGAAAACTAATATTGAAAATATAAGTAGTTAACTATCATGCAAGAGAATGTTTATGACACATAATTAACACAGTTTGGTATCTGCAATGAAATTCTATTGTGAGATAAATGGACATATTTGAATTTTTGGCAGCCTTTCTAGTCTCCAAAAAATGATTAATTTAGCAATAAGCCTCCAAATGTCAATCCTAACTTTTTTGCCTTGAATTGTGGAATTTAAGCATATCACTTCATGGCAAATAGATGGGGAAACAGTGGAAACAGTGGCTGACTTTATTTTTCTGGGCTCCAAAATCACTGCAGATGGTGACTGCAGCCATGAAATTAAAAGATGCTTACTCCTTGGAAGGAAAGTTATGACCAATCTAAATAGCATATTAAAAAGCAGAGACATTATTTGCCAACAAAGGTCTGTCTAGTCAAGACTATGGTTTTTCCAGTGATCATGTATGGATGTGAGAGTTGGACTATAAAGAAAGCTGAGTACTGAAGAATTGATGCTTTTGAACTGTGGTGTTGGAGAAGACTCTTGAGAGTCCCTTGGACTGCAAGGAGATCCAACCAGTCCATCCTAAAGGAGATCAGTCCTGGGTATTCATTGGAAGGACTGATGTTGAAGCTGAAACTCCAATACTTTGGCCACCTCATGCAAAGAGTTGACTCATTGGAAAAGACTCTGATGCTGGGAAAGATTGAGGGCAGGAGGAGAAGGGAACGACAGAGGATGAGATGATTGGATGGCATCACCAACTCGATGGACATGGGTTTGGATGAACTCTGCGAGTTGGTGATGGACAGGGAGGCCTGGAATGCTGCGGTTCATGGGGTTGCAAAGAGTCGGAACATTACTGAGCGACTAAACTGACTGACTGAAGGGTATCTATCGATAGGTTTCAGATTATTATGAATTTAGCAACAGATCTGTAGCTGTTGTTTTGGAATCCATCCAAAAAATTTTCATTTTGACCTACGGAACAATGATTGAGATATAAACAAATTAAAAATTAGCATCAAAGAATGTATGGTCAATTTGAGAATCAAATATGTATTAAAGTTTTGATGATATGTATTAAAGTTGATCTTACTACTAGCCAAACTTTAATTTTTCTTTTTAATAAGGTTAAATTGATAAAATATAACTTCTAAATGTCTTCCTATAAAGTCTAAGTATTCTGATAGGGTCTTGATTAAAAATGCCTTTAATAAACTTTAATAAATTATACAAATTTAATAATACAATTATTATTTCTATTTGGTTCAGATTGATTTTATTATATAAAAAAAAACTATTTTTAAAGAAGTTTGAGGTATTTATCAAGCCAGAAAGAAGTGTCAGGTGCTCTCCTTTCCCTCAGTTTGCTCTTATCACAGCAAAAATTCGAAACAACAGACCAGTGTGGCAACTTGGTTACAGCTCAAGATTTTATTAAGCAGACAGCAGATGGTATACCCCCAAGACATGAGGGCAGGCCAGACCCAAAGATGTGGCTTTGACCTTCTTTGCTTCCCTTTTTATACATCTGTCTCCTCTCCCTGGAGCCTGATTGGCTCTGTTTTATGGGATGTACCCCCATCGATCAGGAAGGGGCCATATTTTTCCCATCAGAGGTTCCCACTCTGGTCCTTAGATTTTCTTCTTTGGTCTCTTTTTGCAGGCTTTCTAATCACCATTTTGCACTCCTCTTTTTCCTATTCTGGCTACCTAACAGAAATAAAATACATATTTAAAAACTATAGGAGCTCCAAAAAAAAAAGGAAAAAATAATTCAGTCCAGTTTGGTCAGTTATCTTAATGATGCAAAAGCTATACCCTCTTTTATTCACATTCTCTACTAAAGGCATCATTAATTGTATTTTTTTTTGTTTTTTTATATATAATATGTAGTTAGGACCTATGTGTCTTAATCATTTTTTTCTTGTGAAAGAATTAATTTAACAACAAAAAAGGTGTGTTGGGATATATGATATAATGATATAATTCTTTAATTTTAGCAAAATGTATGAATTAAATATGGATCAATATTTTTATACAACTAGGAGCACAGTTTCTCATAATAGCTATAAAATTGTAAAGAATTTGCCATCATTTTAAATTAGTATTTATATGCAAATCAGATTTCCTTTTTAAAAAATGTTCGGAGAAGGCAATGGCACCCCACTCCAGTACTCTTGCCTGGAAAATCCCATTGATGGAGGAGCCTGGTGGGCTGCACTCCATGGGGTCATTAATTTTGGTTAAATATTTTACTATATTGGAGGGTAATATTTCAAGTGTTAGTCCTTCAGTTGTGTTCAATTCTTTGCAATCCCATGGACTGTATCCCCCAGGCTCCTCTGTCCAGGGGATTTTCCAGGCAAGAATACTGAAGTGGGTTGCCATTCTCTTCTCCAGAGGAATCTTCCCAACCCAGGGATTGAATGCATGTCTCCAGCATTGCAGGCAGATCCTTTATCATCTGAGCCACCAGGGAAGCCAAGGTTGATGTTAAATGGCAATCTCAATGTCTTTATTACAAAGAGAAAGCTTCACTAATTCAATGACTTAAAGATATCAAGGTAATTTTACCAACTGTAGAACACACAGATAAGCTCCAGGTCATGTTTGATACGTTCCTTTTGGTCACTTTATTCTAAGTTCTTGGGTTTGCCTTCTCCCTGATCTTTGATGCCTGGAAAGAATTAACCAGTGTAGCAACTAGGCCAGTCTTTAAATCAAGCCCCTCATAAGTGCGCTGCCTAATATGTAGTTGTTCCTGACCTCCAGAAACTTAAAATCCAGACCTTAGAATTAATCAATTAGACCTTCTTATTTCCTGTAAAAGTTCTGCTCATAAAAGTCACTCATTCCTCTCAGAATATGTATTTGAATTAAAAAAAAAAAAGCTTTAAAAAATCAAAATGTATGAGTAACTCTATGTCATATTAAGCCAAGTCAACTAAGTTTCCTATTTCCTTCATATTTGGCCATACTAGAGTCTTCTGTGTATTTAAACAGTCTGAGGTTGAAATTACCTTAGTTTGTCTCTGCTGCTGCCAAGTCACTGCAGTCGTGTCCGACTCTGTGCGACCCCATAGATGGCAGCCCACTAGGCTCCCCCGTCCCCGGGACTCTCCAGGCAAGAACACTGGAGTGGGTTGCCATTTCCTTCTCCAATGCATGAAAGTGAAAAGTGAAAGTGAAGTCGCTCAGTCGTGTCCGACTCCCAGCGACCCCATGGACTGCAGCCTACCAGGCTCCTCCATCCATGGGATTCTCCAGGCAAGGGCACTGGAGTGGGGTGCCATCGCCCTCTCTGTTAGTTTGTCTCTAGATAATATCAAAACAACCAATTTAGTAGTCAACAATTTCAGCAAGCTCTTTGATCATATACAAACTATGAGTCAAACTATAGTTAGCCAAATTATTTTATATTCAGAATGACATCAGCATTTATAAGCATTTTAGATTGAAAATATTAAAGCTTAAGATAGTAAGCCAATTAAAACACTAATTTTTTTTAATTTAAAGATTTATTTATTAATTAATTTTTGGCTGTGCTAGGTCTTTGTTGCTACATGCAGGCTTTCTCTAGTTGTGGCAAGCAGTGGCTCAATTATTCAACTTTAGCACTGGGCATGACTTCAGGGCATTTTAACAATATCAACTCATAGAAACTTGTATTTTTTTCATGAAAATTGGTTTCAAGTACCTTAGTAGCATAAACGACAACCAAGCATTGGGAATAGCAAAATGCCATTGGACTAACTGAAACAAAATACAGTTTAATTGGAATATAGAGAGGAGATTTGAGGTTCAATTCCGTTCATTGTTCTAGTTTAAATTTATAAAAATCTCCAAAAAATAATAGGGAATTTGAAACTATTTTTTAAAAGCAGGTTTTCAATATCTCTGTGTGTTTCTTCCCAAGGCACTGTCAGGCATTCATTAGTGATGGAATGTGAACTTCTCAGCTCCCACCCACATAGGACCTGGTTCATGAAAAGGATGCTTATATGAACACAAAGGTGACAGAGCTGGTGTTTATTGCACATTCAGATATCATATACATTCGATTTGGGTTTTAGGAAGCAATTCAGACAGTTTAGAAACCCCCAGGAAGATAAATCAGCCTTTGAACTCCTGATGTACACCCATTAAAAATATTTTACAGCATATAAAGTGCAAAAATAAAGTTGACTGAACCTTCACTTAACATTTTGTAAGTAGGAAGTTTGCCACCAGGGATCTGAAATTAAAAAGTCCTATTACAAAAAAAGAAAAAAACTGGGTATTTGAATCTATTTCACTAAGGGAAAGAGTGAAAGTAAATGAAAATGTGAAGGAAAAAACTGAATTCAGTAAAATAACTAATAAATCAGTGGTTTGATCCAATTTTTCACTTTCTTAATAGCTGGATTGACATCATGTAGACACAGACCATGTGTATGTGACAGGTATATGACTTACCTAGGCTTAACAAACTTTTTTTTAATGTAGAAGAAAAAATGTCACCGTTTCAAAGTGCCTTAGTTTCCTGAAAAGCTGACTCCAAGTGGATTACTCAATTGTGCAAAATACTACCCAACACAGTCTCTGATTCATTTCCCAGAGTTTCAGCTTCAAAAAGCAAGGATAATTACAAAGGGGGCTGAAAATATGAGAAATTTGTTTGAAAAGAATACACTTTTCACAAAAAGTTGAAGTTTAATCAGTTTTGCTAAATAATTAGTAATTACTTCTACAAATATACTAATCTTTTCAGGTCTTATTATGATCTTCTGATCATCTTCCTGAAAGGAAATCACTCTCATAACATAACAGCAAAGATGCACAGTGGGAAATCATAGAATCTTAATATTTTCATGAAAATATCACAATTTTATGAACTTCTTGAAAGATTCCCTACCATGCCCAGGGGCCCATTGGACCAGGCTTTGAGAACTTCTGGTCTAGGGTTTTCATGTTTTAACCTTTCTCAGCATATCTGGGGCAAAGAAACTTCAAGGAGAGGGACTTTTCCAAGAAGGGCTACAGTCAAGGAAGGCTCCAGAGGAAATACAGAAATTTGGAAGACTTTGACCAGATGAGATTCTGAACAAGGTCCCAAAACAGAAGATGAGAGGGGGAATTTTGAGTTGATTGGAAATTGGTTCCAATATCTTTGACTTTCCACCTACACAATGAACTGTTCTAAAGGCAGCAGGGTTGAAGGGAGGTGGAGAGAGAGGCTCTGATGTTCATCACAGTCACCTCTTCTCCTGTACAAATTCAGGAGGCTTCTCACGTAGGTCTAATATGGTCCTTGTTCCCCTGTCTAGGTACCCATCTGGATAGTACTTTTACTGTAGCCTTGCAAAATCCATCCTCTGACCTGGAGGTCAACAAACTTTTTCTATACATTGCCAGATAGTAAGTATTTTCTATTTTGTGGGCATCCAATTTCTATCACAACTCTTCAGCTCTCCCCTTGTGGCAAGTAAGTTTCAAAAACTTCATAGACACTGAAATTTTGATTTCATATAATTTTTGTGTGTTACAAAATATTAATCTTTGAATCTCTTTCCAACATTTGAATAACATTCTTAAATTTCAGGCTGTACAAAAACAGCAGTTGGGTTGGATTTGGACAGTGGGCCATAAGTAGCAGAACTTACTCATATAGAAAGGCTTCCCAGGTGGCTCAGCTTCAAAGAATCCACCTGCCAATGCAGGGGACAGGGGTTCGATCCCTGTGTTGGGAAGATCCCCTGGAGGAGGAAATGACAATCCAGTCTAGTATTCTTGCCTGGAAAATCCCTTGGACAGAGCAACCTGGCGGGCTACAGTCCAGAGAGTCACAAAGAGCTGGACGCGACTGAGCATGCATGCACTCTAATAGAAAAGAGTCTAATGAGAGAAATTTGGCATACCACGAAGGATAAGTTGGATGAATGAAGACCTTTTAATAGTCCTTGATTTCTATCTTTATTTCAGGCTGACCTTATGGTCTCATCAGCTAAGTACTTGTGGCATTGTTTTTCTAACATTGCTGATAAAAGTCACAAGGTTCTGTAACAAAAAAGAAGTCATGGGATATAAAATATACAACACAGTGTAGTTTAATTTGTTGTTTAGTCACTGAGTCCTGGGTGACTCTTTTGCAACCACAATGCAATATATTATGATAACAAGACAGTTGAAGTTTCTTTTATTAAATTCTGCTGGTTTTCACCTATAAAGCTGTTCCACAAAGTTGTATTTGCACCCAAAAAGAAGCTAAACAAAGCAACCCTCTGAATGTGGCCTCAGGTAAGATCAAAAAAAGTAAAAACAGAAATATGAATTTTTCTAAGTATCTCAGTTTGAAGGATCTAAACTGTTAAATATGCTGTTGTGGAATAGATTAAGTAATTGGATTTGCTTTATCCCAGGAATACTGTCCTTGCTGGCCTGGCCTTTTCAGAGTTCAGAGCCTCTTCAGTTCATTCATGTCCGACTCTTTGTGACCCCATGGACTGCATCGTGCCAGGCTTCCCTGTCCATCACCAACTCCCAGAGCTTGCTCAAACTCTTGTCCATCAAGTCGGTGATGCCATCTCATCCTCTGCCTTCATTCTTTCCCAGCATCAGGGTCTTTTCAAATGAGTCAGTTCTTCGAATCAAGTGGCCAAAGTATTGGAGTTTCAGCTTCAGGATCAGTCCTTCCAATGAATATTCAGGACGGATTTCCTTTAGGATGGACTAGTTGGATCTCCTTGCAGCCCAAGGGACTCTCAAGAGTCTTCTCCAACACCACAGTTCAAAAGCATCAGTTCTGGAGTGCTTGGCTTGCTTTATGTTCCAACTCTCACATCCATACATGACCACATCCATACATGACCACTGGAAAAACCATAGCCTTGACTATAGGGTTGTTTGTCAGCAAAGTAATATCTCTGTTTTTTAATATGTTGTCTAGGTTGGTCATAGCTTTTCTTCCAAGGAGCAAACATCTTTTAATTTTATGGCTGCAGTCACCATCTGCAGTGATTTTGGAGCCCAAGAAAATAAAGTCTGTCACTGTTTTTATTGTTTCCCCATCTATTTGCCATGAAGTGATGGGACTGGATGCCATGATCTTCGTTTTTTGAATGTTGAGCTTTAAGCCAGCTTTTTCACTCTCCTCTTTCAATTTCATCAAGAGGCTTTTCAGCTCCTCTTTGCTTTCTGCCATAAGGGTGGTGTCATCTGCATATCTGAGGTTATTGATATTTCTCCCAGAGCCTCTTCAAGTTCCATTCAATCTTATCTTCTCTGTGAAGCTTTCCCTTGTCTAAAGCATCTCTTATATCTGAACTCCTGGCCATTTATTCATGGTACTATTTATATGACAGTCACATTGGTTAGTAGAGTCTCTTCCAGTGTTTTCTTAAACTGTTCTTTGACTCTTGAATGTTTAATTGTAAACTCCTGGAGAATCACAACCCTCCTCTAATTTCTTGTAATTTCTAGGTCCCTTGGCATAATGGGTTAAAAAACAATACATTACGTACACAGGTTTTTACAAAACATATTACTTTCCCTAATGGTACAGACAAAACTAACTGTGGTAATATTTGATGAAAAATATTAGAAAGTCAGAGAAGTAGACTTTCACTTTTTATTCAGAGCCTTTGTTTTATTATGTGTTTAAAAATCACCTACTATATACCTATCATGAACATTAAATTTGAACTTACGGCAGCACGTGGCAAATAAAAGATGTGTAACAAATGCCTATTTCTTTTTCCTAACCCACATGTCTAGTCACTACTCTATTTTTCAAAAAACATTCAAAAGTAGAAAAGGCATGAGCTGTGGAATGACTCGACATCCAATCTGTAATGCTATTCTGCATATTTAATTTGCAAGCCTATATTTTTCCCTAGCCATATGCACAACTTTTTTCTTCATTTTCTAGGTATCTTTGAAATTACTAAACAAAATAAATCTGCATTGGAAAGTTTTTTTCTTTTAAAGAATCTTCTAGATTAACTACAGTATATCTTTAGACGGCTTCCCTAGTGCTTCAGTGGTAAAGAAGCTGCTTACCAATGGAGGTGACGCAGGTTTGAGCCATGGGTGGGGAAGATTCCCTGAAGAAGGAAACAGCAACCCACTCTAGTATTCTTGCCTGGGAAATCCCATGGACAGAAAAGCCTGGCAGGCTACCATTCATGGGGTCGCAAAAGAGTCAGACATGACTTAGCAACTAAACAACAACAATAATATTTTTAAACACAAGCACTTTTTGAAAATAGTCTTACTGATATTATTTCTTTAGGTAAAAGCAGAGTTATATGATGCTGGCAGCCTGATGAGAAAATAATATTTCATCTCACATCCTAAGAGCCTGGTTAATTCAAAATAAAAAATGTCCTCACCAAGCCCACATGAAAGAGAACAGAAGTAAATAAAAAGGGAGTCGGGGGAGGTGGGCAGAAGGAAAGAAAGAAAAATCCTCTCGTCTTGGGAGGCCAGCATGATAAAGGCCAGAACAGAAGTCAGATGTGTTAGGGAAAGTATGATCCATTCCATCTGCATTAACTCTTGCTATACTTGAATTATTACCTTTCTACTTGAAGATATTTTTACTGATAAAAATATGGATTTTTAATTATTTAGTCTGCTTTGGGTCAGCTGTCAGAAATCATGATGTAAATCACCTAATCTCAGTGTATTTCTATGGCAACCATTGAAAACCAAATATTATTAAGCCTTAAGTTATTCCAAGGCACTAAGAATAGACTTAGACGCTGTAGATATGAACCACACTGCCATGTGTCTACTGCCAGCCGCACCTCTTGGCAACAAGGAAGGCATTGTAAAAGCAGCCTGGATTCCTCCAGAGCCTGCATAATGCTTTCCTGGAATGTAGGTGGACAAATCCTCATAGATATACGAGGTTTCATCAAACTAAACCTCTGCTAAGGCATGCTCAGGGTGAGGGGGGAAATCGAAAAAGCAGCCTGTCGAAATCCTTTTATAAAAGGGCACAACCTGATATGGTCATGTTACAGAAACGGACTTGCCCACTCTTAGAGCTGGAGGGAAAAAAGACCTACAGAAGAAATCTCTCACACAGCCCTTTTATTTCATGACTAACAGGGCGGGAATTTTACTGGTTTGACAAAGTTGATAGAAGTTAATGTATCTAAGAAGAGAACTTAAGAGTTCCATGACATGACGGAAAGGTTATCTGTTAGAGAATAAATTTATTCTCAACTACTCTAATAAAGGTCATTATGGAATGCTTGGAGTAATCAAATCTAGAGCCAATCCTAAATCCTGTTTGGGCCCATCTGACTGCTTCTCTCATCACCCACTTATTACAGCCACAGTGCCGATATGGATTTGTTGTTGCTGTTTAGTCACAGAGCTGTGTCTGACTCTTTTGCAACCCCATAGACTGTACCCACCAGGCTCCTCTGTCCATGGGATTTCCCAGGCAATAATACTGGAGTCGGTTGCCATTTCCTTCTTCAGGGGATTTTTTCCAACCCAGGGATCGAACCAGCATCTCCTGTGTATCCTGCATTGGCAGGAGGATTCTTTACCACTGAGCCTAGAGGGAAGCCCCAACCTGAATTTACTCTTCTTCTTTTCTTCATGATTTGAAACTATCATGATTCAAAACACTAGAAAGGAGGTCATGGTCTAATGAGCATACTTTTGAAAGATGGGTATGGTAGCTGTTAGAGGTCTGTGTGGAGCGCTATGGCCATACAGTGCAGAGAGCACTGATTTATCTGGGGAAGGGGGTGTCACAAAGGCTTCCTGGAAGGGACATTTCAATGCACTTTGTAGAGTAAGTAGAAGATAGTCATGTAGACAAGAGAGAAGGATATCCAAGTAGAGACAACAGCATGTGCAATGATGACCCAGAGACATGCACGTCTTCATGAAAAATTATATGATAGCATAAGTTACAAAAGAATAATCCCAGGTGATAAGATTAGAGAAGCAGGACAGAATATACAAAGTTTTGGTTGCCATGTTCAATTTCAACTTGATCTGAAGGTTGCCCTGAGATGTTTATGTGTGCATGTATGTGTGTGTTTTAATTTATTTGGCTGCTCTGGGTCTTAGCATGCAAACTCTTCGTTGTGGTGTGCAGGATCTAGTTCCTTGACCAGATATTGAACCTAAACCTTCTGCATTGGGAGCAGAAGTCTTAATCACTGGACCAGCAGGGAAGTCTTCCTGAGACTTTTGAAATGGTCATTCTGCAGCTGTCTGAATGATTTGGTAGAACAATTAACAAGGCATCTTTCTAAAGATCACCAAAGTGAAGTGAGATCAATACATAACCTAGGGACAAGTGAGTGTGATTAGAGAGAAATAATGGTTTTGAGGTAAGTCAAAGGAAAAACATGAATAGCAATCAGGTTTCCTTGATGTGGGCAATGCATTTATAAAGTGGGAATATACATAGTGACGATGGATTAAAAAGCCTTTCCATTTTCACCTCCTGCTCTACCTTGGGTTATAGAACCAGAAGAGTTGTCAGTGTAGTCACATATTTACTCAAAGTTTGCAGAACTTTCATAATTTTGCATTTTAACATCTTCAAGGGCTTTTTAAAAGAAAGTCATGAGAAAGAAAATGATTTGTTGCTATCCATTTGCCATTTTAATGTGAAAGTTCCTGTCTATCCTTTCCCTATTTTTTTTTTAACTCCTTGCCAAACCAAATGTTAAGTTTCTATTTTGTGGGCAAAAATATTATATAAATTTCTATTTCTAGCATAGCACCTTAAGTAATGTATAGTATTAAACTCTTTCTTTGAAATTTTGAGGGGCTATTTGGGAAATGGAAATCTGCAGAAGATATTCATCCAAACCTCTATACTAGAAAAATAGCTTCATGTCATTCTTTAAAGCATAAAAGTGATATGGTACCTGTTTGGCTTTCTCTTCTAATAAGTCATCAGGAAGTCTAGAGCAATAATGGCGTCCACCTTTCTTAACTGTATCAAGTGGTGGGATGGGTATTTGTATATATTCACTTTCACACTAATTGACTCTTTTTTTCACTCAAGTTCATTCAAAAGTTTTTTTAAAATATTTTTTTGATGTGAACCACTTTTAGTCTATTGAATTTGATGCAATATTGCTTTTGTTTTATGTTTTGTGTTTTTTTTTTTTTTTTTTTGTCTGAGAGGCATGTGGGATCTTAGTTCCCCAACCAAGGATTGAACTTGCAACCCTCTGCATTTAAAGGTGAAATTTTAGCCAGTGGACCACCAGGGAAGTTCCTCATTCAAATTTTTAAAAATCTTGGGTTTGTATAAATTGTCTCAAAGCCTTTATGGAAGCAGAGGGGTCTAAACTATGAAATAGACTCTGCATACTGTAACATTCAATAAATATTCATGGTTAGTGATCATAGAATATGAGTACAGCACCAAACCCAAATAAGAGAAAGTAGGGCAAATCTTGGTCATGTTCCTTCCTAGTGGCCATCACTGCACTTGTCTATTCAAGGAACTGTTTCCTCCCATTCTGCTTCACTGAAATAATGACATACCAGTCTTAGAGTTTCTTCCAAGGAAATTTCCTGGACTAAATGGAATAATTAAATATGCTGAGTTTGCTGAGGTTATCTGGGCTTTACTAATGAGCAATTTGTCTGTTTTTTCTCCTTAAAGTCTAAACCTGTTTCAGCTGAATGGGGTTACAAGTGTTATCACAAGCCTTCCCTTTTGAGTTCATATGAAAATAAAATATACCCTCTGCTAAATCAGAGGGAAGATAAATAGTTCCTTTGCCACTTCAAGGGCTGGTTGAGGCATCTGAAATGAGAGAAAAGATGCTATTACACTTCCCAGAAAATGAAAGAATATTAAAAATTAGTTTAGGCCACTGACCTTAAAATTCCTTTGCAGAATCACCAAAGCTCTAATTTTATTATGAGCTAGGAGTGATCTCCATCTGTTCTTTCTTTTCTACTTTTTCCCCTATAATAGATGACTTACTCTAGTGTACGGTATGGTATGTCACCAGGAACCATCTCTCCCAGAACTGAGGCATTCATTCTCCAAGCTACTAGGAATATTGGAACTCTTTGCACACTCAGTCATGCAGTCGTGTCTGACTCTTTGTGGCCCCATGGCTTATAGCCCCGCCAGGCTCCTCTGCCCATGGAATTTTCCAGGCAAGTATACTGGTGTGGCGTGCCTTTTCTACATCAGAGGATCTTCCCAACCCAGGGATTGAACCCAAGTCTCTTGCATCTCCTGCATTGCAGGTGGATTCTTTACCACTGAGCTACCTGGGAAGTTAGATGGGAATACCAGACCACCTTACCTGCCTCCTGAGAAATCTGTATGCAGGTAAAGAAGGAACAGTTAGAACCAGACATGAACAACAGACTGGTTCCAAATTGGGAAAGGAGTATGTCAAGGCTGTATATTGTCACCCCGCTTATTTAACTTATATGCAGCGTACATCATGCAAAATGCCGAGCTGGATGAAGCACAACCTGGAATCAAGATTGTCAGGAAAAATATCAATAACCTCAAATATGCAGATGACACCACCCTTAAGGCAGACAGCAAAGAGGAGTTGAAAAGCCTCTTGATGAAATTGAAAGAGGAGAGTGAAAAAGCTGCCTTAGAACTCAATATTCAAAAACAAAGATCATGGCATCCAGTCCCATCACTTCATGGCAAATAGATGGGGGAACAATACAAGCAGTAACAGACTTTATTTTCTTGGGCTCCAAAATCACTGCAGATGGTGACTGCAGCCATGAAATTAAAAGACGCTTGCTCCTTGGAAGAAAAGCTATGACCAACCTAGACAACATATTAAAAAGCAGAGACATTACTTTGCTGATAAACATCCTTATAGTCAAAGCTATCGTTTTTCCAGTAGTCATGTATGGATGTGAGAGTTGGAACATAAAGCAAGCTGAGCATCCAAGAATTGATGCTTTTGAACTGTGATATTGGAGAAGACTCTTGAGATTCCTTTGGACTGCAAGGAGATCAGACAAGTCCATTCTAAAGGAAATTGTCCTGAATATTCATTGGAAGGACTGATCCTGAAGCTGAAGCTGTAATACTTTGTCCACTTGATTCGAAGAACTGACTCATTGGAAAAGACCCTGATACTGGGAAAGAATGAAGGCTGGAGATAAGGCAGAAAATGAGATGGTTGGATGACATCACCAACTTGATGGACATGAGTTCGAGCAAGCTCTGGGAGCTGGTGATGGACAGGGAGGCCTGGTGTGCTGCAGTCTGTGAGGTCGCAGAGTCGGACACAACTGAGCAACTGAACTGAACTGAACTGACCGATATCTGGGAAGCCCAGTGGGACTCATGCGCCTGTAGCTCTCACCAAATCCCCCTTGAGAAATTAATCTCAGCTGGACATCAAAGGCAACAGTGGCATCCAGGAGCATTGGAATGATATGTTCCAGGACTGAAAGTAAATAACTACCACCCTAGAATTCTGCAGTCTGCCAAATGATGACTCACAGAAATGGGCAAACCACAGAAGTTCAGACAAGTAAAGACTGAGACAAGGTATGTTTAATGGATCCTCATGGAAAGAATAGAAGGAGATACAGCAAGAAAATGAAAACTGAACTCAAAGCAGGGAGTGAGATACAAGAACTGATGAACGGTGGTAACCATGTTAGAGAATCTGCCCAACACAACAGCAACACGATGGCCATGTAGTGAGTGTAAAGAAATACAATGGAAAGAAAGTGCTGGACAGTATCACATAAGGCAATGGGAGGTAATTAGACTCAAGTGTTCTGAGGTCCCAGTGTCTGTTGGGAGCTGGAAAAAGATAGTGATTAACTTCAAAGGCAAATAAGTCAAGTATGCATATTAAAGATGGAAGAGTAGGTACTAAAAATATTGAATGAAAAATTTTCCAGGTAGTAGGAGGAAATAAAATAGGAAGGAGGACTTGATGAATCCATCAGAGAGTATAAAAGGAGACATACAGCAAAAGTAAACTCTTGTGGGTGCTGTTGGAGCCCCAGGGCCTTGCAAGACTGAGGAATTCTCTTCTTCATGCGCTGAAAGTGTGGGCTGTGGATAGGCCACTCTTTTTTTTTAAAAAACTTTAAAACAGTATTTATTTATTTATTTTGGCTGCGATGGGTTTTTGTTGCTGCATGCAGGCTTTTCTCCCTAGTTGTGGCAAGCAGGGGCTACTCTCTAGCTGCAGTGCACTCATTACAGTGGCTTCTCTTGTAGAGCACAGGTTCTAGGGCTCAAGGGCTTCAGTAGTTGCAGTGCGTGGACTCAGAAGTTGTGGCACACGGGCTTAGTTTCTCCAAGGCATGTGTGGGATCTTCTCGGAGTAGGGATCGAACCCATGTCCCCTGCACTGGCCACCAGATTCCGAACCACTGGATAGAACCCATGTCCCTTGCATTGGCCAGCAGATTCTGAACCACTGGAAACCAGCGAAATCCTGATGGCCCACTCTTGAAGGGAAACAACCTTTCACAAATTTACACCCTCTCTCTGTTGACAGTCCACCCAGTAACTGGTCAAATCAGAGATATAAATGTCCAGCTCATTTGACTCAAAATAATATGAATCTTAAGAGCCATCTTAGCTCCAGAACTCCATGGAGGATGAGCTGAGGCTTCTGCTGCACATGCATCACAGTTCAGTTCCCCTCTTTGTTCAGCCCCCCACCCTCCTTTCCCTTGCATGTATTGATCAGAGAAGCCTCTCTCCCTTTCTCTCTCACCCAGTAAACTTCTGTGCATTTATCTCTAAGATTCCTTGGAATCTTATCCAGGAACCTGGCCTCAAGTAATTATCACATATGCGGTAGGCTGTGCTTAGTTGCTCAGTTGTGTCCAATTCTTTGTGACCCCGTGGACCTGCCAGGCTCCTCTGTCCCTGGGGATTCTCCAGGCAAGAATACTGGAGTGGGTTGCCATGCCCTCCTCTAGGGGGTTTTCCCAACCCAGGAATTGAACCTAGGTCTCCCTAGGTTCATTGCAGGCAGATTCCTTACTATCTGAGCCACCAGGGAAACAGAACACAAAGATGAGCAGGAGATAAGGTGTACCAAAGGAGTTGCAGAGCTAATTTATCATAATAGACTTAGGTTCTGGATTCACAATTGCCACTTGCTGCCTGTGTGACACATATGGGCCTCCTTGGGCCTCAGTTCCTTCAGCTGTAGAATAAGATTGCTAAGTGCTAGGGATTGACTGTCCCCACAACGTCTGTATGTTGATACCCTAATCCCACACATTATGGTATTTACTGATGGAGCATTTGGGAGGTCATTGGGATAATTAGGTCACGAGGGTGGAGCCTTCCTGGTGGGAATAGTGCCCTTATAAGAAAGGGCTCTCTCTCCAAGAACACAAAAGGGAGGTCATGTGAGCACACGATGCAATGGTGATCACTTACAAGCCAAGAGAAGACATCTCAGGATAAACCTCCCTTCATCCTAGACGTCTCAGTCTCCAGAACCGTGAGAAATAAATGTCTGTTGTTTAAGCCACCAAGTCAATGGTGTTTTGTTACAGCAGCCCAAACAGACTAAGACACTGTGGTCATTAAGTAGGACATGCTCAGTAGTACTAGGTAATATTCATCTATATGAAAATATAATATTGAGGGTATTAAAAGAAAAAAAGATAAAAATGGAAAGGCTTTGCCTTCACAGATTTTGAAAAGAGCTGATATTGAAGTTTGAGTTTGAAAGATGAATAGGACAATGTCAGGGAAGAGCTGAGATAGAATGCAAGCAGAGGGGAAACCTAAGCCAAACCACAACTGCAGAGAATCCACCTGGGATGTGCATGGATGAAGGTGGTAGGAAGTGCAACAAGAAGGTGTGGAGTTAGCCCACACAGTTTGGATTTTAATCTGTAGTAAGCAATAGGCAATTCCAAAGCCTTTATAAATGAATGTGTGACAATTAGATTTGTATTTTTATTTATTTATTTAAAATATTTATTTATTTTATTTTGGCTCTGCTGGGTCTTCATTGTTGTGTAAGGGTTTCTCTAATTGTAGCAAGTGGGGGTTACTCTTTAGTTACAGTTCCCCAGCTTCTCATTGCCATGACTTGTCTTGTAGCAGAGCACAGGTTCTAGGGTACACGGGCTTCAGTAGTTGCAGCACGTGGGCTCAGGAGTTGTGGCTCTCAGGCTTTATAAAGCATGTGGGTTTCAGTAGTTATGGTGCATGGGCTTAGTTGCCCCATGGCATGTGAGATCCTCCTGGACCAGGGATTGAACTTGAGTCCCCTGCATCGGCAGGCAGATTCTTAACCACCTGACCATTGGGGAAGTGCTAGATTTGTATTTTTAAAAACTAACAGTCTGACCCCAGTGGCAAGGATATGTTAAAAAACCATGGAGAATCTGAATGCCAGGAGGCATGCAAGCAGCCTATTGCATTGGTCCCAGCACAAGAGAACAGGCTGCACATGATTAGTTGCAGAAGAAATCAAGACTGAGTGATTGACTTTAAAACACTGAGGAGGCAAAGTCCAGAGGATTGGGGTTGCACAGGTGAGAGGAGAGGAAGGTAGAGGACTCAGAGCCCATCTCTGAGTGTTCTAACCTGAGTGAGAGATTGAGAAATGGAGGAGAATAGCCTTATCTTGAATATGATCAGTTTGAGATATTAGATTAGCAAAGAACTGGGGAAGAGGACTGGAGTGGAAGGGCTAAATACAGCTCACAAACAATGCTTGAACAGGGGCATCATTGTACTTGGGGGAACTATACTCATCTGTCAGGGTGTCTGTAAAATAAGTTTCTGCCTGGTTAGATCCACATATGGAAAATATGTGTTTCTTTTCCCACAAATGCTTAGGCGGTGAATACATAACTAGTCACAGTACTTCATCCTGAATACCTGAATGTGGATTTTTCAATGGACGATTCAGACTGCATGTCATACACTGTTCACCAATAATTTATAATATGCATAAATAGCCTTCTCTATTAGATTTATATCTTTGCATTTGAATTCAGATCCACTTAGTCTGATGCCTCAGAGTCTAGCTGAAAATATGCCAAAAGTTTGGCTTTCAAGTTTTCAAGCTTTTGGGGGGATTAATTCATCCACCAGAAGCACTATAATTCCATATGTCCAAGTTTAGATATATTCGCTACTTCTGAAAGAAACAATGATGACACTATGTGGACTTTCAAAATGAATCAAATAAAAGGGAAAACCTAATTCAAAGCCAAATTGGGATTCACTTGCACACATTGCAGACTTAAAAAATTTTTGTTATCATTTGACTGGAGCTCTGTTGGAGACTATTTATAAGTCATTTCTAGAGAGTTCTTTTTAGGATACTCAGCTTAAAATTGCACCAAAACCCTGTTTTCCTTTCCCTGATCATGTAACCAACCAAGGGACTGACTTTTTATAATTTTGTCTCTCAAGCCGTGTCAGCAGGAAGACTGCAAAGCCATCTTTAAATCCAGTAAAAACATGAAGCCTGAGATGAAATTTAGCACTTGAACTCCCAACTCAAGAGATCCTATTGTAAGAGAAGATAGAGTAGAATTGAATTATAAAACATTTTCTGGACATAAAGCCATTCATTCTTAAGACCTCAAAATGGCTGCCTGGGAGAAATTATAGCTCTAAAATTTTTAATAGCACTCTTGAATATCAAACAGATTTAGTGGCAAGTCTACAGAAGATGTGAGTATTTAATGACAAACAAAGTGAACTTTACTGTCAGATTGCCTTTATTGGTATTTTTCCATTCATTCAACAATGGATCTCCTTGAAAGGTCACATTGTACCACCTGTGCTGTTTCTCAAAAATGAATCAGAAACATTCACTGAGTTCCTAGGGATGCTGTAATATTCTTGATAAAATGAAGGTAGTATATTTTTATGACAAGCATATAAACACCTGTTCCATTTAAGAACAGTAGACTGTATCAGATAAAGACAAAAGCAGGGAGGGGTGGGCGCTCTGGCAAAGGCGAAGCTACGTCAAATCAAGTGCATCCATCTTTATATACCTAGCCCAGAGTGACCCCCTAGGGCCATTATGCCAAACAAACAGTGCTGTTTTTAGCAATTTTAAATTGCGCATTTTACACATCTAAAAGATACTACTTTATTCTGTATTTCTCTGATTTTCAGTCTTGAATAAATACTGTCATGTCATGTGATACTGATACACGTCATGTGATGTCAGCACACCCATAGAAGTGTGACTCATGTCCCAGTTCTTTACTTTTGTCTCCTTGAGAGGTGGTGTCAACATCCGCTCCTAAAATCTGGGCTCTGCTGGCTTGATGAATACAATACTAGTGGAGGTGATGGTGTGCCAGTTTCTGGGCCAGACTTGAGGCAACTGGGAATTTCCAATTTCTTTTTTTTGTCATACTCTTTCTTGGAACTCAGACATAATGCTCTGAGGAAGTCAAATGATCCTATGGAGACCTCTACATGAAGAAAAATCTCCAGTCAGAAAAAAGTACATACTACATACTGCCTTAGTTGAGTTCATCTAGCCAATGTCAGGTGGAATGGAGATGTGATATCTCCACTGCTACTGCTAAGTCACTTCAGTCATGTCCGACTCTGTGCGACCCCATAGACGGGAGCCCACCAGGCTCCCCCGTCCCTGGGATTCTCCACGCAAGAACACTGGAGTGGGTTGCCATTTCCTTCTCCAATGCATGAAAGTGAAAAGTGAAAGTGAAGTTGCTCCACTGGGCTCTGCTAAACTGAAGGGTCATGAAAAAAGTTATCAAAGTATAAAAATTACTAGAAATATCAAAACAAATAGAATACCTAGAAATTATATATGTATACACACATTCAACATATATATGTGCAATATATAATGCACATTTTATAATGTGTATATGTATATACGTATATATATACACAGTGAAATTTAAAACCCAATAATTTGTTAATTAAGGACTTCCCTCTAGCTCAGTTGTTAAAGAATCTGCCTGCAATGCAGGAGAACCAGGTTCGATTCCTGGGTTGGGAAGATCCCCTGGAGAATGAAATGGCAACCCACTCCAGTATTCTTGCCTGGAAAATTCCATGGACAGAGGACCTTGTTGGGCTACATACAGTCCATGGGGTGGCAAGAGTTGGACATGACTTAGAGAAAAACCACCAACAATTCATTAATTAACTAATTAGATACAGTTGAAGAGAGGCTTAATAAACAAGAAGTTAAAAACTAGAAAAAATGGCATCAAATGTAACATATAATTGAAAAGGAGGTAGAAAACATAAAGGAACACTAAAGGAAAATGGAGCTTTGTGGTGATGAATGAGGAATAAGTGATATCTGAATGGATAATGGTTGAAACCTATCCAGAATTTAAGACAGGTATTCTCCACTAAAATGTCCAAAATACTAAGAGCAGGATAAATAGAAGAAAGTACACTTTCAGAATATTTTATATCTAAGTACAAACCATGAAAGACAAAAGGAAAATTTTTAAAGTATCCAGAGGAAAAGTACAGTTTACTTAACAGTGAACTAAAAAAACTAATAACCTACTTCTCAACACCAGTAATAAAAGACAAAAGATGGTGATAAAGCTTCTTCCACATTCTAAGATAAAAATAACTATCAATATAGAGCTGCAGTCTCAAAACAGAATCATTCAAAACTAAAAAGAAATTAAAGCAAAAAGAAACTGAAAGAGTTTATTATTATTAATGGGAATGACTATTTGCTCACTTGTGATGTATCATTCATTCATTCTAGCATCCTCCAAAGAGATCTAAATTAGTGTAACTCTAGACTGCCTTCTTTCACTTTAATCAAGAAAATTCAGGCAAATTCAAGGGAAACAGCTTTACAGAGTTAATATTAATATCTCTTACTTCTTGGGAGCAAGTTGCCCACAGAAAGCTGTCTTCTGTTCAACTCCACCAAGAACATCACCTTCACCCACTGTTATATAACCTCTCTTGTAGTAAAGGAAATATTGTCCTTTATAAATATTTATCCAATGTTTCTTTCTCAACTGTCAAAACACAGCAGGGAAAAAGTGTGCAACTTACTTGAGGCACTTTGAAAACTTCAAAAATCTCCCACATCCCCTAAGAGAATCTGAAAGGGATAATCACAAAATGACCCCCAAAGGGAACTCTTGGATTCTGCTAATAGAAGGAATTGTGAGTAAATTAAATTATTTAAAATAAATAGTAAACAAATGTTGACTATACAAATAAATTTTGACAATATTTAGTTGATTGGGCCTAAAAAGATTGCCATATATTTTAAGTCTGAATAACATTATTGTTATTTAGAGTAGAAAGGAGAAGGTGGCTGGAATGAACATATCTTAAGGTTCAAGGGGGAATAAGGATTCTGATTGGTTTTATGCATTATAAAGTACTCATCTTATAGTTTCAATGGCAGTGATCAAAAGAATTTAAAAGAAATGATATCTTACAAATATTAATAAGATATATTAGTAAATATATTAGTAAATAGTAAAATATAGAATCAGAAAAAAATGACAGGGAACTCCCTGGTAGTCTAGTGGTTGGGACTCAGAGGTTTCACTGCAGAGGAAGGAGGTTTGATCCCTGGTTTGGGAACTAAGCTCCCTCAAGTCACGTGCTGCAGCCAAAAATGAGAAAGAAAATAAATGTATTAAAAAAGGATAAATCCAAACAAAGCCAAGAGTAGAAAATAAACATAGAAAAAGGGGGATAAGAAAGATGAAAATAAAAAAGGTTAAATGGATATAGAAATGTATAAGCTTAAAAAGAAAAGGAAAGAGAAAGAAAAAGAAATTGAGAGTATGACATGATAATTCACACAAGAATTCTGGGAAGCCTTACAAGTCTCACTTAAACAAAACTCCTTCTACATGATTATGTATTATAGCAAAACTACATGATTATGTTACATTGAACAAGCACCTGCCATGGAGATGAGTAAGTCTTCACCAGAATTTATGCCACTGTCTTGTCAAGAGGTTTCTCATTCCATCACACAGCAAATAACCAGAGATGTAAATTACTCTACTTGGGTGGTCATTCAAAATCAATAGTATCTTCTGCACATCCTGACTTGTAGACTCAATCCAGTAACTGCTTCCTCAAGAGTAAAAGGACATTTACCACAGATTGAATGGCATGATGAACACTGAAGTCTGTGGAAAAACAGGAGCTTTCCTCTTAAAACATTAAATAATAAAAATCTGATTCATTTGTGGACTAACTAGAAATACTAAGCAAAAGCATTCAAAACTCTGATTTTTTCCCCCATCTTATTCCCAGCACAGGCAAGCATATAAGCTCTGGCACTAACCTGATAACTTGCACCCAGAGGCTGACAATACATCTTACTGTGTTACAAATAAATAGCAGACGTAGTCCACAGACTGTCAAATCTCTGCTGCAGAACAAACAGGGCTATGATTGTGCTCCCTAAAATAAAATAGTGCCCAAGGAATGAACTCAACAGAGGCAACTGCCAGTGCAAATCTGTAAAAAGCCTCAGGAAACAGAAGTCCAAAGTTATTATTTTATTGGGGTTGGGTATCTTGGGGGATTAGAGATAAAAGATTTATACCTCTAGGTTTTCTAGCTTAAATGAACTGAAAGCATGAGTAACTTTAAAAATATTAGAAGACAGATTGTGTTGTTCTAGTACTTAGATAAAGATATTTATTTTCTAAAAAAGTGTGCTGCTTTCTCTGCTTCATGCAAGCCTTGGAGGGTTTATTAATAACTGCATAGTTTCCTGAGAAGTATGAGAATTTAGAAAACTTCTTTTCAATTGAGAATTACTCAAAAATGTTAATACTCCAACCAAACCTGTGTTGAAACATGGAAACTTTATCCACAGAAACAGTTCTCTGGACACAGGTTGGGTGAGTAGGTCATGTCTTTTGACAGCAAATGTTTGGCTAGGAACCCCACCATAACTGAATTACATTTCTGTGAGATATCTAATCAATAGTTCTCAGTCAACACTAATTTAAATTTTTATGTAAGTCCAGTAAGTTGTAAAATATTTGCCATGGTGACCATAAGGTATAAACAAGGAAATAAAAAAGTCTACAAACTTGGAATTTTCTACTGCCCTGGTCAACTCAGACAACTGGCATCCTTTCTGTGTTTTTGTTGAATAGTTTGATTCACCTTTTGTGCATTTAATGTAATTTTTCCTTCTTTTTAGAAAAGTTTTTAATTCTCAAGGACTAAAACCCTGTCTTCTGTCTTCTCAGTGGTTTTTTTTCTCCAGCACATAGTGAATAATCCACACCCAGTTAATTAAGGATTACATAAATTATAACCTCATAGTAGCTTTTGGTATAATTATTTTTTTCTCTCTTTAGAACACTAATGAATAAAAATGATTTGCCTATGTTTAGAAAAGAAGGCAGAAAACTATGAAAAACCAATATAGCAATGCATAATTAATTCATGCTCATTGTTAGGAGGAATGTGCAGTTTGAATGAATAGGAAATAGGAATCATAAAATATTTAAAAATATATATAGTATTAGTTCTTTCAATTACATGCTGTATTTTAAAGCAGGTAATGAAATAGTACCAAATTCTTTATTTTTTAAGGAAGATGGATAAATTTGTTTTGTAAAACAGCATAACATGAAGGTCTCATAGGCGTGGAAACCATCTCTCTTTAGTATGTTAAACATTAACCAGCGTTATTATCTTGTCCTTTTCCAGTTCTGTTGCCAGCATGCCACATTCTGAATACCAGTCTTTGTGTATAGTAAAGAAAGCAAATTATTTGGCAAATTAATGCTAAGTTTTGTTTTCTTTAACCATTTGTAGGAGAGAAAACAAGATAAAAGACAGAAAACAATCAATTGTCAGCAAACTTCTCCTGTAAAGAGCCAACTAGTAAATATTTCAGGCTCAGAGTCTCTGTTCAAATTGATCAATTCTGCTGGAAATGAATGAGCTGGGTTCTAATAAAATTTTATTTGTGGATGCTGAAATTTGAATTTTAAATAATTTTCATGTTCCATGAAATAGAATGCTAGATGTCCACTGACAGATGAATGGATAAAGAAGATGTGGTGCATATATACAATGGAATATTACTCATCCATAAAAAGGAACAAAATTGAGTCATTTGATGTTGATGTGGATGAACCTAGAGTCTCATACAGAATGAAGTTGCTGCTGCTGCTGCTAAGTCGCTTCAGTCGTGTCTGACTCTATAGAGTCAGACGGCAGCCGACCAGGCTCCCCCGTTCCTGGGATCCTCCAGGCAAGAACACTGGAGTGGGTTCCCATTGCCTTCTCCGAGAGTGAAGTTAGAAAGAGAAAAAAAAAAAAAAATGACCGTAAGCCTTTGACTGTGTGGATCACAATAAACTGTGGAAAATTCTGAAAGAGATGGGAATACCAGACCACCTGATCTGCCTCTTGAGAAATTTGTATGCAGGTCAGAAAGCAACAGTTAGAACTGGACATGGAACAACAGACTGGTTCCAAATAGGAAAAGGAGTTCGTCAAGGCTGTATATTGTCACCCTGTTTATTTAACTTATATTCAGAGTACATCATGAGAAACACTGGACTGGAAGAAACACAAGCTGGAATCAAGATTGCCGGGAGAAATATCAATAACCTCAGATATGCAGATGACACCACCTTTATGGCAGAAAGTGAAGAGGAACTAAAGAGCATCTTGATGAAGTGAAAGTGGAGAGTGAAAAAGTTGGCTTAAAGCTCAACATTCAGAAAACGAAGATCATGGCATCCAGTCCCACCACTTCATGGGAAATAGATGGGGAAACAGTGGAAACAGTGTCCGACTTTATTTTTGGGGGGCTCCAAAATCACTACAGATGGTGACTGTAACCATGAAATTAAAAGACGCTTACTCCTTGGAAGGAAAGTTATAACCAACCTAGATAGCATATTCAAAAGCAGAGACATTACTTTGCCAACAAATGTTCGTCTAGTCAAGGCTATGGTTTTTCCTGTGGTCATGTATGGATGTGAGAGTTGGACTGTGAAGAAGGCTGAGAGCCGAAGAATTGATGCTTTTGAACTGTGGTGTTGGAGAAGACTCTTGAGAGTCCCTTGGACTGCAAGGAGATCCAACCAGTCCATTCTGAAGGAGATCAGCCCTGGGATTTCTTTGGAAGGAATGATGCTAAAGCTGAAACTCCAGTACTTTGGCCACCTCATGCGAAGAGTTGACTCATTGGAAAAGACTCTGATGCTGGGAGGGGTTGGGGGCAGGAGGAAAAGGGGACGACAGAGGATGAAATGGCTGGATGGCATCACTGACTCGATGGATGTGAGTCTGAGTGAACTCCGGGAGTTGGTGATGGACAGGGAGGCCTGGCGTGCTGCGATTCATGGGGTCACAAAGAGTCGGACACGACTGAGCGACTGATCTGATCTGAACACATATATATGGAATCTAGAAAAATGGTACTGATGAACCTATTTGCAGGATAGGAATAGAGATACAGATGTAGAGAACCGACATGTGAACAGAGGTGGGGAATAAGAGGATGGGAGAAACTGAGAGAGTAGCACTGACATATATACACTACCATGCGTAAAATAGATAGCCAGTGGGAAGCTGCTGTATTGCACAGGGAGCTCAGCTTAGTGGTCTGTGATGACCTAGAGGGAGGTCATCACAGAGGTGGGGTGGGAGGGAGGCTAAAGAGGGAGGGGATACACACACATATATATATAAATATGCATATATATACAGTTGATTCATAGTTGTACAGCAGAAACTAACACATTCTAAAAGAAATTATATTCTAATTTTTTAAATAAATTTAAAAAATGTAAAACCCGTCCTTAGTTTATAGGCCATATAAAACAGGAGGTGACTAGGACTGGCCCTGGAGGCCTATGTTTGCCAGTAGACTTCTAGCCCCTCATATATATATGCATAAAATTCCAGCATTTTAGAAACAAAAAAGACAACAAATACACAAAGACAACCAAAGGAAGGACTGAAAAAATATAGAAGATGGCATCGAGTGATTAAACATATATGTGCAAATCAGATGTGCTGAGTTTTATTTTGCTATGGATTCCCATATCCAAGATTTTGGTTTCTTATTTTTTTTAATGAAAAAAATAAACAACTTTTTACCAGACATTGTAATCTTACTGAACTACTTTGATTCCCTAGGAAACAAGAATAAGCAAAACATTTCTAATACATTTAGCTTTTAAAAAATCCATAATAATTGCTGGTCTAATGCAGTGTTCAGGAAACTTAAGTGAAACTCACTTCGATGGGGAAAAATATCAGTTTGTTTTCACTCTGAAACCAAGACTCAGTTCTTAAGTGCTGGCAAAACAAGTCGGGATGAGGAACATCTCTGTACCAGGAGACGCCCAGGGCTGCCCAGCGGTAGTCACTTTCCTTACATGCTTTCTTGGACCTTAGCAGGAAGAGCAGGTAAGACTCTCCAGAGACTTCCCTGGGGGTCCAGTGCTTAAGAGTCCACCTGCCAATGCAGGGGACACGGGTTCAATCCCTGGTCTGGGAAGGGGCACGCAGCGGGGCATCTATGCCTGTGCACCCCAGCTACTGAGTCTGCACCCTTTAGCCTGTGCTCTGCAGCAAGAGAAGCCCACACATTGCAACTACAGAGTAGCCCCCTTCTCCACAACTAGAGAGAGCCTGTGCACAGCAACAGAGACCCCAGTGCAGCCAAAGATAAATGAATAATTTTGTTAAAGGCTCTTCAAATAGCCTTATTCTTGGTCTTATATTCCTCTTCTTTCTTTGATATCTTTAACCATTTTAAACACTTGTTTTATAGCTTCAAAAAGCTTTATTTGAAGTTCTTGGAAGACAATGCTACTGTTTGCTATGTTTTCTGGCTCTTGTTCAGGGTGTATCACCCAAGCAAATTTTTCATAACTTTCCCCTCATAAGTTCATCTTCAGTGGCATTTTGTCCTTTGAATTCCCAACCAACCCAACCTGAGGAAGTAACCTTTAGCTTCAGGGATTATCCCTATCGTAGAACCATGTGTAATTATCTCTCAGTTTTGAAATCCAAGACAGTGAGGGGTATATAAATCAGAATCCACAGTCACAGAAGGCAAAGGCAAGAACTCCAAACCCTCAGCAAAAGCTTTTTAGTTTTTTAAGAAAATCCACTTACTACATAGAATAAGGTGAGCTTCTCCTGTTTTCATTTTCACCCTGTGTCTCCAGGAGAATTTTTCCAGTGCATAGTTCGACAGATGTTTAACCCTTCAGAGGTCTTGGCTTTATGTGAGGATATTAATCCAACTCAGGGGTTGGGATCCAAGCCCTGAACGTCTCCTAATCCCAATGACCAGCAAATCTTGCTAGAGTGCTTGTTTTAGCTTTGGTGTTTTATTCTCTGTTCTATATTTTCCAGGCTCCCAGTCTTATGCCCCATGAGAATCTTGTTTGTTTCCTTAGCAGCTCAGCCATTCGTTTAAAAGAATTCTTAAATGTAATTTAATATTTTATGCAGATTTTCTAAGTGTGCTAGCAGGAGTTGTCTTGGGTTATCTATGCTCCCAGTGTCCTCCTCAGATGAGTAACATCTCTTAGGTGTATCTTAGAAATGCAGAATCTCAGGCCTCACCCAAGACCTGAAGAATCAGAATCTGCATTTTAACAATACCTCTCAAGTAATTTAAAGTTCAAAAAGTACGTTGCCAAATAATGGCTAAGTCTGGTCACAGCTCTCCTCCAGGAAACACAACAATGTCTGCCCATCACCTGCAGTGATGTTTGGATGTATGTGTCTGTCCCTCTGCTGGAGCTGTATCCTTCCACTCTTTCTCCGCCTCAGCCTCCAAGGTACACACAAAGGCTGCTTCCTTGGGCTGTCCTTCCCACTGCCAAGTCAGGTGGCCTAGTAGCTTCTCCCTCAAGCTACTTTTATTACATATTGCAAGTACAATAACTCCCTTTCCAGTCACCTGTAAGACAGGGACCGCCTTTCCTCAAGCACTGAGCTGGCCACATTGCAGGATTTGATAAACCCATAAGTAAAATGATACTGCATCATCTAGTGAATTTAAGTAAGGAGTGACCTATTGAGTCAAATGGGTTTCCCAGGTGGTGCTAGTGGTAAAGAACCTACGTGCCAATGCAGGCTCGATCCCCGGGTCGGGAAGATCCCTTGGAGAAGGAAATGGCAACCCACTCCAGTATTCTTGCCTGAAAATCCCATGGACAGAGGAGCCTTGTGGGCTACAGTCCATGGGGTCACAAAGAGTCACACATGACTGAAGCAACCTAGCGTGCATTGAGTCAAATGCTTCACTATTGGCTCAGCAGGTAAAGAATCCTCTTGTAATGCAGGAGACACAGGAGACGTGGATTTGATTCCTGGATTGGGAAGATCCTCTGGAGGAGGAAATGGCAACCCAGTCCAGTATTCTTGCCTGCAAAATCCCAAGGACAGAGGAGTCTGGTGGGCTACAGTCCATGGGGTTGCAAGGAGTCAGACATGACTGAGCACAAGCATGAGTTACTGAGTCAAAAAATATAGAGCAGAATTGTGGAAAGTGATGTACAGAAGAGCCTCAAATTAGGTGGTCCTCTGTGGCTGGTTGTAGAATAACTATCAATCCATTCACATCCTACAACTATATCGAGGAAAAGTACCTCTGAACTTCATATGTGCTTAATAAATATTTACTTATAAACATCTTTAATCTTTTCTTCTTCGATATACATTTGAGAAGGTGTGAAGTGCTGGTGTGCATGTAGTTGGACTAATGCTACTTCCGCATTGTTCTAGTTTAATATGGATCAAAGGGCACGTGGATCTTCAGGAAGAAGGAAAGGAGGACAGAAGTTTCGACCTCTCAAGCATCCCACCTATTCTTCATGTGTCTCAAAGAAGACCCTCTTTTTAATGAGTCCCAGTCTAACGTCATCTTTCCAAGAACGGGCTATGAAGACAGTGGCAACAATTTTCTTTCTTTCTTTCTTTCCACCCCCCTTCCTTCCTTCCTTTCTCTGTATTATTTTTTATTTTAACCAAAGCATAGTCTAAAGCCTCCCAGAAAAGATTTCTGTTTTGTTCTCTAATTTGTGTTACAACTTTTCATCAGGGTGTTGATTTTGATTTTAACTTCCACTGAAAATGAAGTTAGACATTGCTAGCTGTGAGCTTTTGCCGTCCGTGGAGCCCTCAATGATGTTTTAATGACTCTTTTGCAATGAGGTAATAGTCCTGTCTCCCTCCTCTGGGGAAAGAAACTCTCTTTCAGAACCCAGTGTCTCACAGTGGATTTGCTTCCTCTCATTACCCTTATCCCGTCACCCCGTTTTCACTCTACTGCTCGGCATTCTAACTCGGTGTGCCAAGGCAAATAAATAACACTGCAGAATTCCCAACGGCTCTAGCCTCATTACCCTACAGCCACCACATTTGAGACATGCCATTCACCAGACACAGAGCATCTCACTTTTTCTTTCTTTCTTTAATTTCCTGAAGGTCTCTGGCGGTTCAGTCTGGAAAAGCCAAAGCTCTTTACCCCAAAGACACTGAGTCATTTTAAGCTCCCCTTTCAGATGGTCTCCAGCAAGAAATGGAGCAGAGGTGGGAGGCGGGGAGGGGGCGTGACTCCAGCTGTTGGAAGCAGTTTTGGCTGGGAGAAGGATTTCTAATCCCACTGCTGCACACTGGGAGCGCTGCAGCTGTCAACATCCGCCGAGCAGTTCCACCCAAGGCCGAATACCCACTGCCCCGGCTCCTCCTGAACAGTTCTCATCCTTGTTCCTCCATGCAGCAGGATCCCTTCTGCAGGGGCTGGAATTCAAACAACAGGAGGCGCTGTCAGCAGCAGTCGAGCCTGCCTCTTGAATCACTTCTGTCTCACCCCTGCAAGCCTCACGCCTCAAATGTGGGAACCCACTGCAAACCCTGCTATGTGAGCCCTTTGATTGGATTCAGATGGCTTCCCTTTCCTTCCCTCCATTACGTGAAGGGTGCTGTGCTGTACTGTCTAAGTCACTTCGGTCGTGTCCAACCCTTTGGGACCCCATGGACTGCAGCCTGCCAGGCTCCTCTGTCCATGGGGATTCTCCAGGCAAGAATACTGGAGTGGGTTACGCCCCACCCCCGCATGCCCTCCTCCAGGGGATCTTCCCCACGGAGGGACTGAACCTGGGTCTCTTACCTCTCCTACACTGGCTGGCGGGTTCTTTACCATTAACGCCACCTGGGAAGGTGTGAAGGGTACTCTTTCTGAAAGGCAGATTAGCAGGTCAACCACTCTGACTACCTTCGACTCAAATCCCAAGAGATTCCCATTAAAAAACCCTCACCGACTTTGGAAGCTGCTATTACAGAGTTGCTACTGTGGTCCGTTTTTCTTTCCTGAAGCCTGGACCAGTGGCTATGCTCTGGGTCTAGTGCAGTCCGGCTGGTGAGGGGCCCCGAGGAGTGGCACCTTACGTCTACCAAGCTCAGCCTTCCAGATTTTATCATGCCGTTCGAGTGCACTGGCGATGTGAGGGCTGGGGATGTGAGGGCTTCAGTTTCTGCATTTTTGCCTCTTCTATCAGCTGCTTGCTCTCTCACCACGGCCACAACCAGCGTCTCCACTGGGAGGCTCCGGAGCGGACCGCACCTCCAGCGGAAGAGCTGTGTGACCGACAGCCAGGACGCCCGAGCATCTTCCAGTAGAGCGGCAACGCCTCAGCTGAAGGTTCCACTGCCTGCAACAGATGTAAAACTCATCTCTTCCCTCCAGAGTCCAACAAAAGAGCCAAACCCCCAGAAACCGCGCTGTATTTTCACCCTGCCCAGCTCGAATGGGCTGAGGGCTGTAAAATAGAGAATATAGTTCCCATTTGTCTTTTCCGCGAACCTCTCTGACAGGGGAAGAGATCCCTCCACTTCTGCAAAGGCAGAGAGAAAAAAGGGAAAATGTGGTTCTTTATCTGGCAGGTTCTGCTACAGCCAAATGGCTCCCTGCTTTAAGAACTCTGGGTCAGTGAGGAAGAGGAGAGAAAAAGCATTAATTGAGCACCATTTATCCATCAGACGCTGATTAGGGATTCGCTATGTGGCAAGCAGTGTGCCTCATGTGGCGGGGCGGGGGGCGGGGGGTGGTTTCTAAGACTTCGTGTGGTTTTTTTTCTTTGGAGTAACAGGAAATTTTGCTTTGGAGTTAAAAATGAAGCAAGTCAAAGGCTAACAGTTTTGTCAAGAGAACACATTGGTCATAGTGAATACCCTCTTCCACCAACACGAGATGACTCTGTACATGGACAACAGCAGATGATCAACACTGAAATTGGACAGATTATATTCTTTGCAGCCAAAGATGGAGAGACTCTATATAGTCAGTAAAAAATAAGACCTGGAGCTGACTGTGGCTAAGATCTTGAGCTCCTTATTGCAAAATTCAGGCTTAAAAAGAAAATGGAGAAAACCAATGGACAATTCAAATATGACCTAAATCAAATCCCTTATGATTATACAGTAGAGGTGATGAATAGATTCAAAGGACTAGATCTGGCTATTACATTGTACAGGAGGCAATTTAATCCCCAAAGTACACTCTGTTCTAGTTTCAGGCAAGGATGGTTCTAGGCACTGGTTGTTCCAGATGAGGAAACTAAGGCTCTTTCAGGCCACGCAGTGTGTGACAGGGCAAACATATGAAGCCAGGCATGTTTTGATTTCAAAGTCTGTAATTTCTAGCTCACTGAGATGCTTTTATGGCAACATAACAGAATAATGTTGAAAATCTATATTACTCTTTTACTGAGTTGTAATGTCAGTTAAATACAACACAATCATGATGGTGACATAATCCAAAGAAAAAAAAAATGCTAGTTGTAAAAGTCATGGACAGTTATGTGCTCACTAATTACCATTTTATTATTAGATATAAAAATAAAAGAAAGAAAATAAAACAGCACTGATGTTTGTTGTGTATCAAGCATCCTTGGTGCTTCCATGATAACTGGGAAGAATCAAGGACACAGCCTCATACATGACAATAAAATCACATCACAGAAAAGGACAATCTAATCAACAACTTCACCCTTTTGGATCCTAAAAATATGAATATTTCTAATTCTATAGGTAATTAATTATGAAATCTTGATACACAATTTTAAAATCTTTAACTGAAGACGGCATAGAATACTCATTTCATTAACCAAATAGTTAATGAGAACCTATTCCATATCAGAAATATGGAGTTGGCCTTGGAAATACAGAGATTCAAGATATTCTTAGTAGTCTGAGGGGAATCATAACTTATAAAAGGTTTAGCAACAAATTTACTTTCAATAGTCTTTAATAAATGTGCTCCAACTGGGTCTTGGTTTGTCACAAGAACTTTGACTCTTGGCAAATCAAGGCAGCATGCTGGAAAGGCTGTCACATTGGGGTTTTAGACTGTGGACCTCAATCCTCACTAGTCTTCAATAAATGGTGACGGTTCTAGTCCTAAAAGTTGTTGTTCAGTTGCTAAGTCATGACGGATTCTTTTGAGACCTAGTGGACTGGAGCCTGCCCAACTCCTCTGTCCATGGGCTTTCTCAGGCAAGAACACTGGAGTAGGTCGCCACGTTCTTCTCCGGGGGATCTTCCTGACCCAGAGATTGAAACCATGTCTCCTGCTATGGCAGACAGATTCTTTACCACTGAGCCACCAGTGAAGCCCCAGTCCTAAAAGTAAGTCCCATTTGTATTTTCAGGTCATAATTTCCTCTTCTATAAATCGAGAGGTATGGTTGATAGGAATGCACTCTTAGAGCTCTAGTATCTATAATTCTCTGAATCTGTCTTTTTAAATAGTCAGGCTCACCCCTGGAAGATTCTAAAGACTGTGTCATAATCAGTCACCAACATCAGGGAAAGAAAAGTAAGTTAAGACTAATTTTTCTACTGCAGCTACTATTCCTAACAGATAATAGAATTTATTCCCTCCTCTCTGCCCATTGTACCTCCACAAGGCTGTTAACCAGACTTCAATTTGACAGGTTGAAAATTCCATCTCGTTTCTTGTTCACCCTAAGCTCAAGTACCTAATGAGCAGAAAAATGACCAGAAGACAGGAAAGAGGATAAAAACCAAATGACTAGGGTGCTAACAGAGAAAGTGACAGCTGAGAACTGGCTGCCACATGTTGACCTTATCAGGGAGCTTCTTGAATAAATACATATAGTTTAATTTTTTAACAAGATTTATTTTTTAAGACCCTCACCCACCAGGATAGGAAAAAAAAGGTTAAACGTGATCCTTTATTAAGATGGTTTCAGGCATTCAAAATCAGAAGAAAGGAAGATGAAGCATTAAAAAAAAAATCTGAGCACTTTTTAGAAAGACAACATACAGGGAAGTTTCATGCTAAGTCTGTTCCTGGCATGAACTCAACCTGCTGTCCTCTGTAACTGTCCTAGGTACAAGCCTGAAGGTGGCTCCTATCAGTGACACCCAGAACACCCTTGGTGGGAATGTGGATCCAATGGAGCCTCCCTACTGCTGGTATTGCCCCTGGTAGCTATCCCATCGCCCATGGCACTGCCTTATAATGCATCACTGGTCGAGGTTATTAGCTCTCCAAGAACCTGTTCTTTACTCTAATTGTCCTTTGGTTCCCTTCATCCCGAAGCTGTAATTCTACATGATGCAGTTCTTCCCAAATCTGCACACCCCCGCTCCCTGCCCCGCCCTGCCCCAGCCCTGCAGAGTGACTCTTCAAGGACCTGTAATGTTAGAATGCTAGCTCTGGACACACACACACACACACGCACTTTTTTTTTCCACAGGGAAGCTGAGCTTCTGCGACACAGAGCGCCTTGACTCAACTGAGTGCACTGTCCCCTCAGTGACCACCCCACCATGTGCATCTCCTGAGGATGGTGAATTTAAAGGAGCTTCTTGGAGAAGCAGCCTCAGTACTCAACAGAATTCCACTAGTGGGGCATGTGGCGCTGCACTCCTTGTTCCTCCCCCCTTCTCTCTTTTGTTGCTGGAAAGAAGCAACCGCAGCCCCATGCGGGCCACAGGAAGTCTTCCAGGGAAACATGAAGGCTGTGTGGTCACTTCATAAAGGCCATGTCTAAACCTGGATGCTAAAGGACAAAGAGTGGTAGAAAGCGTGGTACGGACATAGAGAATAAACTGGTGGTTGTCAAGGGGGAGGAGGTTGAGGGAGGGAGGCAGTGGGAGGTTGGGGTTAGCAGATGCAAGCTCTCATATACAGAATGGATAAACAACAGGGTCCTACTGTAGAGCACAGAGAACTACATCCAATATTCCATGAGAAACCATATGGAAAAAATATTAAAAAGGGATGTATATACATGTATAACTGAATTACTTTGCTGTATAGCAGTAATTAAACATTGTATATCAACTATATTTCAATAAGAAAAAGTGTGATGCTTGGCAACAGAAGGTTACGTCACTCCTACTGTTGTTTTGATAAGTTTGTATAAGTCATGCAAGCATTGTAGTGTTCTAAGGTTAAACTTGGTATATGCAAATCATTTGTAAACAGTGAATGTGTTAGGAAGAGTGGATTAATTAAGCAAAAGCCCCACTTTTCTCCTTTTCTGTTTCTCTACCACCCCTCTCCAGCAGAGCTTCTGAACCCAAGGAAAAAACTCACATCTCTTGCATCTCCTGCATTGGCAGGCAGAGTCTTTACCACTAGTACCACCTGGGAAGCTATCTTCCCTGGTGACTCAGAGGGTGAAGAGTCTGCCTGGAATGCAGGAGACCTGGGTTGATCCCTGGGTCAGAAAGATCCCCTGGAGAAGGAAATGGCAACCCACTCCAGTATTCTTGCCTGGAGAATTCCATGGATAGAGGAGACTGGTGGGCTACAGTCCATGGGGTCGCAAAGAGTTAGCCACAACTGAGTGACTTCACTTTCCTCTCCAGAAGGAACAAAAAAAGCAGATGTGGAAACACGTTCAAGGTACAGTCCTGAATGCTGTATCATCCCCGAGCTCGTCACGCAAACTAATTCCAAAATGGACCCAGAATTGTAGAAAAGTGTGCTTTTTAATCATAGCAGTTTGTCAAATGCACTCTCACCATCATTCAGATTTATGCAGCTCTTTAGAGCTTACAGAGAGCTTTTTCTTTAATGAATTGCAGTCACAGCATAATTCAGTAAATCTGGGCTTGAAACCAGATCTTCTCAGTCTTATTCTAGTACCTTTATCAGTTCATCAGTATCTAAAAATTGTGGTGGGAAACTGAAATAGATTGTAAAATAGAAAGGGTGTCCATGTGAATTTAAGACTGTGGTTTTTGAGTAGACCAAGCAGAATGTTAATGGTCAAAGGCAACCTTCTACTACTAGGAAGTCAGTGCCATATTTTACACAGAGATAAATGGAAGACTGAGTGGGAAAATGACGTTCTCAAGTTCAGTAAGAATCTAATGCCACATCCTTGGCTATAATTCAGTTACCTAGATGCCAGGGCTATAGCCATCCTGGGCATATGAACACCTTCCTGCAGGCACACAGATCCCTGATTTAATCAGATACCCAATTCTCTCCAACCAGGGAGTGGCATCCTGGCCAACTAACCTGGAAGATACCATTTTCCTTACCAGTAATAAACAAGTGTATTGGCATGCAATGTAATTTAGTCCAAGAAGGAGTGAGGAGAGATGTGATGTGGAGCCTTGGGTTAAAGTTTCCTCACAAGGACATAGGATAGAGATACAAGATAAAGGCAGCACTTTCTTCTGTCTCTGCCTGTTGTTGAGTGTAATGTGAGGGCTGGAACTGCTACAGCCAGGTTGCCACCCTGAGGAACCCATCTTAGGATGAAAACAATTTAAGAAAAAAAAAAATTAACCCTGCATTATTTACATTTAGAGCTTTGTCTAGGCAACATATGTGCCTGCATGCTATGTTGCTTCAGTTGTGCCCGACTCTTTGAGACCCCACAGACTGTAGCCCACGAGGCTCCTCTGTCCATGGGATTCTCCAGGCAAGAATACTGGAGTGGGTTGCCGTGCCCTCCTCCAAGGGATCTTCCTGACCCAGGGATGGAACCTGCATCTCTTGTGTCGCCTGCATTGGCAGGTGAGTTCTTTACCACTAATATCACCTGGGAAGCCCATCTAAGCAACATCATACACTCTTATTATTCTAAACTACTTTGAATTGTAGTTTCAGGCATGGTTCTTAAATAATCTATAAAAGGATAAAATATCTAGATGAGTGAATGGATGCATGGATATGTAGATTTATAATAATTATATAACTGGGGCTTCCCAGGTGGCTCAGTTGGTAAAGAATCTGCCTGCCAATGTAGGAGACATATATCTATCATTTAACCTTCATGATAATCCAGAGTGGAAATCATTATTATGTGCATAGGACACAAAAGGAAATTTAAGCTCAGAACATTGGATGAGTTGCCCAAGGTCATACAGTTATAGAGTAGCACAACAATTCAAATCCACCTTATGTGACACAAAGTCTATATATTCTACTGTTCCCTAATACTACCATTTAGAGATATGGGGATGATCTGAACAGTAACAAATTGTTTTGATTTCAAAGTCTAATGGTACAAATAGTTATTTCCTAACAGAAGCAAGGGTAATTAAGCAGAGAATGGCTTGTGAACTCTCTAAATTAAAACTAATTTCTCTTACTGATTGAGAAGTTATCTAACAGTTCAATGGGAGAGATAGCGAGGGGGACCACGGTGATCTAGTTCAGAACACTCTTGAAAGTGGAGAGACACATCATTAAGCCACCATGACAGGCATACACACTCAGATAGTTTTGGGTTAAGTGGGCTCTATGGTCAACCTGGAGTAAGCCAAGGAGAGCACTCCCAGCCTCCCTCACTGCTAGAAACATCACCATAAAGAAAAACACATGAAATGATGAGAATGTCTCATTCTTTCCCTGTGTCACTGAACCACTCTATTCCTGTACGCTTTCATATTCCATTTAATAATTAATAATTTCTTCTGAAATTGAGAGGGAAAAAAAATACAGTTCAGGAATTTGGAGAGGGGGGTGACTTGAGGGTTGGAAGCAAATAGCTCCAGACCTCAAGCTAGAGAAGCAGTAATAACAGTACTTATCATTTTACCAACTGACAGAGAAGAACAATGTCGGAGAGGGGAAACTGTGCCATGAAAAATTGAAATAAAGAAGAAAACAAAATAGAGAGAAAATACAAAAGAGCTGGTCCTGAAAGAGAGCTGGTATCCAGGAGAGTGTTTTACTTGCCCTATTTCACCATAACCCTGGGATACTTTTAATTACTTGGCTCTTTTACAAACAGCGCCTGACTATTTTGTCAGAGGGTCAAGGATAACAGCGGGACCTGCCCTTTTCTTGTGCTTAAAGGGACACCACCCCATATTCGTTCAGGGGCACCCAACCTGGAACGGCTGTCAAGGACACGCAATTTTCCAGGCCGATCTTTCCCCCAAAAAAAGCCTCTTCTGGAGACGGTGCTTGCTAAACCCGTGAGAAAAGTCGGTACCATCAGACACTGTTTAATAACCCAGAATAAGATATTGTCTGAGGTGCAGCAAATGCCTAGTTGATCTCATATTTAATACTCACACTGAGACATGTCCAGACAATGGAATTAGAGGACAGAAAAAAAAAAAAAAAAAAAAGGAAAACCGATGGATAAAACACTGATGATAAAAAAGAAAAATTGAATTTGGGGGAAAATAAGACATAATTTTTTTCTTTTAGTTTTTTTACTCCCAGTTCAGGACATATGTTCTTTAGCTTAAATGATGTTGATTACACTTTCCCCACTAACCCATTAAATTAAAACATTCATTTAATAGTGCCACAAAGATGTAATCTGAGAATTTATTATACACTAGAGCTAATTAAAAATATGCTTGTGTAGAAAAACCCGGGCTGTTTCCCCCATAAGACTAAAAAAATCCAGTCCACAGGAGGGTTAAAAAGAAGGATCATTTTCATATTTGTTATTTCTTCTTTAAATTTTATATTTTGCTTGTCTCCTTAACTGTAAATCTTTAAGATTGCATAACCCTAATTAAGAAAAATAAAAAGCTAATTGAGAGCCAGTATTCACAGAGGAATGCTGTTGGCTAAGGCCCCAGATATTTTTTGTATCTCCAGTGAATTGCTTGTAAAATTTCCAGGAAGTTTGGGAAAACTTTGCATTGACATCACTCAGCAAACTTGGAAAAGTTTTACCAAGGGGAAGAGTGGAGGCCAAACTGACCGTCTGGGGTACTGATCCTGTGATATTTGTAGATTCAGTTAATGCTGATGAATTTTGCAGAAATCTTCATTCTCTCCCTCCTGCCTACATTTCTATTCTCTTTATTGAGGAATAATTTAACCCTGTTTTGTTGTATCTTTGCTCCAGATTTTCTCCTTTCATAGCATTTCCTTGTTTGTCTATGTCAAAACAGATACTTTTGTATTATGATACAGAAAAGAAAAGAAAGTGAATTTTAGATTTATTCCCCTTTAAAGTGTAAGAATATATTGTCAGCCTACATCATTGATCAGTTTATACATGAAAATACCATGAATGACTTTTTATGCTTAAAATTATTTTGTTGGGAGGGGGTCTGTCTATTTTAATTTGAAAAGTCATTTTGAATCACCTTTTTACCTGGATGGGTTTTTTCCTCTCCTGTATTTCCATTTTAATGGGTCCGATTCATGTCATGTTTCACAAGAAATCTTTAAGAATTTTTTAAATAATCTTATAGATTAATTTAAAATAAATTGTTAGAATAATATATTGAACTACATAAAAATATGCTAGTGAAATGGAGAAAGAAGGTGGCCTCTTTTAAAATACTACCCTTAAATGTGTGTCTCTTGGAGAACTATTATAGTAATAAGAATATATTTTGGAGGAAAAACATGTAAACTAAAAAAATTATGAGCCCTTATATATTATAGAGTTCATTACTATTTGTACTTGGTCAAAGATTTTCTTTAGTAATAGTTTTATTGAAATATGTCACATATCACACAATTAAGCTGTGCAATTCAGAGGTTTTCATTATATGTGCACATATACACAGAAAGGAGACCAAACCAGTCAGTCCTAAAGGAAATCAACACTGAATATTCACTGGAAGGACTGATGCTGAGGCTGAAGCTCCAATACTTTGGCCACTTGACGCGAAGAGCCAACTCAATGGAAAAAAACCCTGATCCTGGGAAAGATTGAGGGCAAGAGGAAAAAGAAGTGACAGAGGATGAGATGGTTGGATGGCATCACTGACTCCATGCAAGTTTGAGCAAGCTCTGAAAGATAGTGAAGGACAGAGGAGCCTAGTGTGCTGCAGTCCATGGGGTCACAAAGAGTTAGACCCGACTGTGTGGCTGAGCTACAACAACGTATACACAGATATGAGACCCATCACTGGAACCAAACATAGAATATTTTCAGTACCTTAAAAAGAAATTCCATGCCTTTAAGCTATGCATATCTGTCTCCCATCTGGCCTCCATCTTCTGGTCCTAGGTAACCATTTGTCTACATTCCGTCTCTATAGAGTTGCCTAGTCTGGACATTTCATATCAGTAAAATCAGGTAATGTGTGGTTTTTTATGACTGACTCCTTTCCCTTAATGTTTTCAAGGATCATCCATGGTGTGGTACGTGTTAGTACTTCATTCTTTATAAAGGTTGGATGAAAGACTTTTTCAGTATCTCAATTTGAATTATTTAAGCCTCTTTATTAAAAGGCTTAGCATAAAATTCTATTGAGCTTCTTTTCATCTTGGGATACAATGGTTCTTCAGAAAACAGACCATTTTAAAATTTTTAACATTTTAAATATTTCTGTATCTTGCTAATTCTTTAAAAATATACAATGTATAAGTCAACTAAATTAACTTTTCATTCTGAAATCAATTGGCAAATCACTCAGTATTCAGTAAAACTATATATGACTGTTCAATACAATTGGAATGTATCAAGTGAGATTTACTAGAGATATTCTGAGAGAAAACTTTTACAACTGAAAGGATTCCATGTGTGTTTTATGTTCTGACATGAAAGTTATTATGTATTGAGTGTTTGCATGTGAAATGCTTACCCTATGGCTGTCACACAATGTGCAAACCTCTTTACATATTCATGTTATTTGAGTAGAGCCTGTGCTCAGTTGCTCAGTCGTGTCTGACTCTTTGCAACCACATGGACTATAGCCCACCAGGTTCCTCCTCTGTCCATGGAATTTTCCAGGCAAGGATACTGAAATGGGTTGCTGTTTCCTACTCCAGGGGATCTTCCTGACCCAGAGATGGAACCTGGGTCTCCTGCATTGGCAGGTGGATTCTTTACCACTGCATCACCTAGGAAGCTCCGTTATTTGAATATTAATGCTTATTTAATCCACGCTTTTAGTGATTATATGTCAGTCTCTCTCTCAGTTTACAGATTGGAGAACTGAGACTTGATAATTTTCTGAGAGTTTCTCAGGATCACATAACTAGCAAGTAGCAGAAACTAGATTCAAACCCCAAACCCCATTTCACATCTTAGTTTCAAAACCGAGTCCAAGCTTTTATTCTCCGAGGTTTAGCTATGAAATTTTTCTAACATATAGAATGGCTGAAAGAATTTTACAGGAGATGCTAGCCACCTAGATTCTGCAATTCACTTTATAGACTACCTGGTTTATCACAGTCTATCCATTTACCCATCCCTCTGGCCATCCACCAGCCCATATTATTTCTTAAACAAATTTTGAAGCAGAGTCCAGGTTCTGGTATCCGGCAACTCCAGCCATAAATCATGGCTCACCTACTTTATAACATCTTAGTATATGTCTCTGTTTCCTCTTCTGTTAAGTGGAAACTGTAATAGTACTGGGGAAGATTTATTTATTTATTTTTGGCTGTGCTAAGTCTTCACTGATGCTCTAGTTGCAGATTTTCTGTAGTTGGGGTGCATAGGCTTCTCAGTGGGGTGGCTTCTCTTGTTGTGGGGCACAGGCTAAATAGTTGTGGCACATGGGCTTACTTGCTTAGTTGCACGTTGGATCTTCCTGGACCTGGGATTGAGCTCATGTTCCCTGCATTGGCAGGATTCTTAACCACTAGACCTTCAAGGAAGTCCTTACTAGGTAAGGTTATTTGTAACCTTGGTCATGATACTCCTTCTGGATCTGTTCCCCATTAATAATGTGATTTTACAACTTTCCTACCATGAGGTGGAGTCAGTCTCCCTCCCCTTAAATTGGACTGGCTTTGTGACTTGTGGCTTGCTTTGGGCCATAGACAAGCAGAAGAAATGGTCATTTGCCTGCTCTGAACATAGACTTCGAGCATCTTTTGTTTGTCCATTCTTTCTCTTAAAAACCCACCCCCTGCTATGTGAAGAAGCTTAGGCTGAAATGCTGAAAACCAGACACCATGCAGAGCAGAAACAACATGGCTGAGGACACGCCAGCTCCCAGAGGACCCAGAAACTGACCAGAGGCTCATGAAGGAGCCCCAGGGACCTGAAGAATCACCCATTGCTTCCAGCTTGACTTGCAAACCCATAGACAGCCATGAGCTCAACAAATGGAGATTGTTTTAGCCAATAAGTTGGGGATAGAATGCAACAGAAAACTGATTCAAGAATCTATTTCATAGACATGTGTAAGAACTAAAAAATATAATCCATATAAAATGCTTTGAGCTGTTTCTACCATATGGGAAATTATCAATAACCATGAACCTCAGCATTTTTACTATTTAGGCATAAATAGTTAAATATATTTTTTGGCTTCACTGCACAGCGTGTGAGATCTTAGTTCCTCCACCAGGGATAGAACCCATGCCCCCTGCGGTGGAAGCATGGAGTCTTAACCACTGGACTGCTAGAGAAGTTACTGCTATCTTTTTTTAATGGCAACTCTAAAGTCCACTTTCTCCCTGACTGCACGGTTTTCCCTTTTCTTCTTTCTTAGAAAACATGTCATGGCTCAGTTCAAATGTCACATCCTTGAATAAAACTCCTTTGAGTTACCTACCATATTAGTTTGATCCTCTCTTAAGTACTCTATTTCACTCATCCCATATGCTACTGTGTGCGTCTATGCATCTATATTAGTGTGTCCCCCAGAATCCAGACTGTATCTCATTCACATTTGTGACCTCAGCAATAGCACAGTATTCGGTTAGTATATACCGAATTAATGGATAAAAATAAAAACATGTAAAATTCTGTTTTATGCCAGGAACTCAAAGTCCCTATTTGGTGTCCTTGTTCTATTCGTATGGCATATCCCCTTAGTCAGTTCATTTTTTTCAAAGGGAACCCCTTCTTCAAATTAATGACATGTCAATTCCACCTCCATTTTGCCTGTATAAATACATCACAACCTACCTAAAGATTTCATCAGAGCCCACCCATCCTTTAAATTGCATAAAAGATTTATGCCATAAAATCCAATATTTGCAACTGAAGGCCTCAATGGAGCAACGTGTGAAAGTATTCATGGGTTGTTAAATGAAGCTGTTCACGCCTGTTCAGGCAAGAACTGGTTTATTTACAGTTAGACCTGGTCCTTTCCTCTCTGGAGATGAAGATACCTTGGTTATTTGGTAAATATTTGTTGATTAAAAAAAATTAGTAGAGAAGAAATGGAGCCTAAGTCATTAAAACTCTGGGGAAAAAATATTGATTACAAATCTCATACAGTTCTTCTGACTTGTCCGTTCATCCATAATCATCTGCCTTTACTTCCCTTCCCTTCTCCTACTCTAATTGTCATGTGCAACCAGGTAGCACATTGAAGCCTAGAAAATACGTTCAAATGAGAATTAAGTCAAGGGGGGTGGGGGGAGGAGATGGAAAGTACAGGACAGTGTTAACTAAGGATTTCTGAAAGTAAGCTTACAACACCTTTCACATGTAATACATGTGCAGAAGTTGTGTTTCATCTCTGTGGTTCAATATATACTTTGGATGACTCATGAGTATAGACAGTGGAAATCTGGGGCAGGAGTTGTACCTCCAGGGTTCAGACTGGTTTATCCCGGGGGGGCCTGGGTAACCTTGACTCTTCTGTGGCTCCATTTCATGACCGTCACTTGTCTGACTGCTCTTCATGATCCCATGGAGCATTCTGGGTATTACATTCTCCCCAAACTCTCATCTAAAATATGCCTGATTGATCAGGATCTCTCCCCTAACACCCCTGCTAACTCCTCAATGTACCAGTAGGACTGTAATTGTTTACTCTGCTAGTAAAGCAAGAGATATTGATTGTAGCTTGCTTTTGTTTCTTTTCATTTTTGTTTCCCTAGCTCTCCTCCAACACCTCAAGCAGAACATTATTTGGTAAATCATGGGGAGATGAAGGAGTGAGGGGTATTTAGTAATCCAAAGCTTTGTGAGGGATCCAAAGTGTTTCCATATGCTCAGGAATGCACAGTCTGGATGGGGAGACAGGACATACCCGTACATAAAATCGTGTAACTTCGTATATACATGTCTCTTGACTTTCTTCATGTCTACCAAATGCATTGCTTAGGATCTTACAATTCAATTTTGATAAGGAGATAACATACTCTTAAGTTCTAGGAGACAGGCTTAATTGGTTCTAAAACTGCTGTCAAGTTCGGTAGGCTATATCTAAATGTACAAACTAATTATTTAACTGGGTTCACTTTATCGTTGAAGTAGGTTATTGATTGTTAAGTTAATCGATAAAGTCAATATGGTTACAGCAGGTAGCAAGTCTTATGGGCAATACACAACTCCTGTTTCCTACCCACACAACAATAAAAAGGGATTAGATCAGCATTACCTGCCAAAGCAAGAAAGCAAAAAGAATATGTCTCCCATGTATACTTTGAAAATTCCCCATGTATACTTTATTTTTTATACCATTTTAACTAGTATTAGGTATACAATATGGTGGCATTAAGTACATTCACAATGTGTGAATATGTGATCTTCACCACTATCCATCTCCAGAACTTTTTCATGGTCCCAAACTGAAACTCTGTATTCCTTAAACAATGACTCTTTATCCCTTTACCCCTCCAGCCCCTGGTAACCACCATTCTGCTTTGTTTCTATAAATTTGTTAGATTCTTGGTACTGATATGGGCTTCCCCATGGCTCAGGGGTAAAGAATCTCCCTGCAGTACAGGCGATGTGGGTTCGATTCCTGAGTTGGAAAGATCCCCTGGAGAAGGGAATGGCTACCCACTCTACTATTCTTGCCTGGAGAATTCCATGGACAGAGGGGGCTTGGCGGTCTACAGTCCATAGAGTTGCAAAAGAGTGGGACACAACTGAGCAACTAACCAACAACAATCAGCCAGGTACTGATGTAAGTATCAAGAATTATGTATTTGTCCTTTTGTGTCGGGCCTATTGCAGTGAGAGTATGTTTTCAAGGTTTATCCATGTTTGTAGCATGGATCAAAATTTCATTCCTCTTTAAAGCTGAACATAGACCACATTTGCTTATCCATTCTTCTGTGGATAGACATAGAGGTTGTTTCCACATTTTGGCTTTTGTGAATAATGCTGCTGTGAACACTGGTGTACAATGTATGGCTGAACCCCTGCTTTCAATTACTGGGGGTACATACTTAGGAGTGAAATTGCTGGATCTAGTAATTCTGTTTCATTTTTTGACAAAGTACCATACTATTTTCTACAGTGTCTCTACCAATTTATACTCCTACCAGCAATGCACAAGTGTTTCAGTTATAGTTCCCAATTTTTTATTTACAATTGCTATTCTTATGGATGTGGTGTGGTATCTCATAGTAGTTTTAATTTGCATTTCTCTTATGGTTAGTGATGTTGAGTAACTTTTCATGTACTTATTAATCATTTGTATACTTCTTTGGAGAAATGTCTATTCAGATCTTTGGCTATTTTTCAACTGAGTTATTTGGTTTTTCGTTGTTGAGCTGTAGGAGTTCTTTATGCTTTTTGGATACTAATATCCCATATCAGATATGTGATTTACAAATACTCTGTCCCATTTTGCGGGATGTCTTTTCATTCTCTTGTTAGTACCCTTTGATGTCCAAAATGTGTGATTTTGATGAAGTCCACTTAACCATTTTTATTTTGTTGTCTATGCTTTCATTGTCATATACAAAAAATTATTGCCAAATCCATTGTCGTAAAGATTGTCCCCTATAATTTTGTCTAAGAGTTTTACAGTGTTTGATTTTTGTATTTAGATTTTTGATACATTTTGAGTTAATTGTTGTATACAACATAAGGTGAGGATTCAACTTTATTCTTTTGTATGTTAATATCCAGGTTTCTCCATACCATTTGTTGAAAAGACTGTTCTTTCTTCACTGAAAGATAGGTCTTGGCAGCCTCAATGAAAATCATTTGACCATACATAAGAGAGTTTATTTCTGGGTTATCTCATCTATCTGTATCATTTTTTTCTTTTATTGTTTTCTAGGCATCCAGAAATTACATGTACTGGTACTATGCAATGTGGAAGATAGAAAATCAAATAGAGAAGAATTGGAACTTTAAAAAGATGCAGAGGTGGTGAGAAGAAGGTGTCTGTTACTTTTTATTCTGGAGAATATCCAGAATAGCATCATTGCACATTCCATAGACTGGAAACAGTAAAGAAGGGACTCTCAAGATGAATGACTCTATGAGATCATTGAGAGTTGCCAAGTATCCAAATCTTGGCCTGAAAAGTTGAGTTCATTGCTCTTCCTGTATTATTTTTAAAAACTGTTTTTCAAGGATAATTACACATGAAAAACTATTCCCTTACTGTTTTCTGCCACTTACTTCCTATATTATTCTACATCATGAGAACAACTTGTCCTGACTGATTATAAGCATCTCCAATGAAAATAAGATACACATGAGAGGAGCAGCACAAAATTTAAACTGTCTTTATATGCCTTTATTTCTCTTCCCACCACCAATATTTTCATTTACTATATCGCTTATGTGTGTATGTGTATCTGTGTGTGTGCACACATGCTTAGTCATGTTTCTTTGTGACACCATGAACTATAGCCCATCAGGCTCCTCTGTCCATGGGATTATCCCAGGAAGAAATGCTGGACTGGGTTGCCATTTCCTCCTCCAGGGCAATCTTCCTGACCAAGGGATTGAACTCACATCTCCTGCATTGACAGGCAGATTCTTTACTACTGAGCCACCTGGGAAGCCCCATTATATCGCTTAAGCAGTTATACATGTGGAGACAAGAAAGGACAATTTTACTCAATTTATCATAACTCATTTCACATAGCATCCTTAAGTCTATTATCTGAGAAGAAGACTGAATTCTTCAGCGTTGTGTTTGATACAGAAATTCTGACTCTTAATGTGTTCATTGCTATTCTCTCTGGCCACACAGGCTGGAAACCCTGGTGTAGTTGACTAAAGCCAGCCTGGTTAGGATTCTGCTGGAAATCTTAACCATTACCCACAGCATCCTTCTCCCTGTGGCCCGAGCACTTCCTACCTAAATAATCAGCACTTGTCAAACACTAGAGTCAATTTCACCCTTGTCTGCTGGTTCACAGGCTCACACACTCAGAGTGGTTGTCACCCTTTATGTCTTACCATATGCTTCTCCACATTTCAGAAGAATTTCTCCAACATTTCCCATCCAAAGCCATTGTTCAAAGCCCACAGGTGGCTTGGCACTCAGCACACAGTGGAATTTTAGATTCCTCGGCTCACTTCCTTCCCTTGAGTGCACTCTTGACCTAGTCCTGGGCAGACAGCTCCTCAAGGCTGGGATTGTGCTCATCTTTGGCACAATTTCATCCATTGTGCTTGGCCCTAGATGTCTCTGCCCTTATATAAATATTAAATAATAACAAGACAATGACTGTTCTTTCCTCTGGAGGGAAGGGGATGTTTTCCACTCTTTACTTTCACCTTCCTCTCTTTTCATTTACACATTTCAACTTTAATTTTAAAAGTAACTGAAAAGCACACTTGTACAAACGACATCTAATTTTCTGCACTTTGTTCTAGTGCCTTTAAGACCAGTTCTATTTTCTGTTGCATTCTGGCAGATCATCAGCTATTCTGCTTTAGATACTTAAAAAGATACTGGGGAAAAAAAAGCAGAAAAGAAAATATTAAAAATTAAATGTAACTTTTTATAACAGTCCACGAGTACTCCATACATCCTCTCGAGACCTGGGCATTCACTGTTGCAAGTAAAAGCAAAATTAAGAGGTGTGGAGTTCGTTTTGCTCACTATCAAGAAAGGAACATAGGTCTGAACTAAGGGAGGAAAATGTGAGCATTGTGAAATGTCATGACTTCCTGTCCCTGGGAGATTTATTTATTGGAATTATATTGCGAGGAAAAAGTCTAAATAAATTAAGTCCCTAGTTATTATGTCACATGTAACTGCATCGTAGACTATAGCCACAATTTTGCACTTATGTAAACTAAGCTGTCAAGGACTTGTTGTTTTAAAGCTGGAACCAGGCAGCTCCCCTGGCAGGTCTGTGGTCCCAGCTTCCAGTTTGATTCATGGCCGGCGCTGAGACACAGGAAGTTCGTGTCTGCTGTAATCTAAACACCATGAAAATGGAACAGAAGAAACAGTGCAGAAAGGTAAAAATAGGCGAAACCCCATAACCCAGACAAGAACCATGTAACACACTGGGAGGAAGAAGGAAAAAGTAAGACAGTGAACCACAGCATCACTGCACAATTAGGGAGACCTAATAATGGTTGGTCCAAGATTTGCAAGTCTCAGTGCAAAGTGAAATAGAAGGGCTCCCTGTTCAAAAATGGTTAAGAATTTCAAGACAGGGACAGCAGAGTATTAAACCAAGTGTGAAGGCCTCTCCATGCGGGAAGCCGGGTGACTACACAGATCACAACCATGTAGCTGGCCCTAGGGGTACCTTTAAACAGCCTTTAAGAAGCCATGAAATGGCATCGCCTCTGCTGGAAGGAAACAGTATCCATCATCCTTATTTTGTTTTGACAGTGTCATGCATTTAAAAAGTAAATACCTAATGATATGCATTCTATACATTTTAAAGTATTTTTTTTAAACATATGGTTGTACACCAAATGCTTACAGTTTAATACTTTCCGTATTTTTCTTCTCAGACACAGTAATCTGGATTGTCCCTCAATTCAACAGCAATAAAATCTGGACTCAGTGTTTAGCTGGAAATCAGGACAGTGTTCACTGCTCCAAAAACAGCCACTGGGGGAAAGGGACTATTTAAGATACACCGCTATAAATCTGTTTGATTGTTTGTTTGGGGAGAAGGGAGTTTGAGCATTCCTACCCTGAGGCTGGCGGGCTGCAGTCCATGGGGTCTCGAAAGAGTCGGACACAACTTAGTGACTAAACAACACCACCACCATCCTAAATAAAGTCAAGCTCTGATTTATTTTTCTATAACAGCAACAACAACCAGAAGGTATATTTAGCTCCTCATTGAAGAGGAAATTACCCTCTACTGTTATTATTACACTGTGCAAACAAAGAAAAGGGGACAAAATCTTGTCTTTAATCCAAAGCAAGAATTTACCAAAGGGAAGAGCAGAGGAATCTAGAGCAACAAGTCTGATCCTTAAAGCATCTCTTTTTAGCAAGAAGGTGAGTGTTTAGCACTCTGGGGGCCTCTCTGTGCAGCTCAGAGACTGGGCGCCCCTCAGGAAGCTCGCTGGAACCGTAACATTATCTGCCATAATTCGCACACCAGAGGATCTGTCAACAGGCAGTGGTGGGCCGTTCTGTTTCAACTGAAGTAATTAAATCTCTCTGCTCCCATAAAAGTAAAATAAAATAAAAACACAACTGCTTGCTGCTGGTCAGTGGAATTACACTGAGTGGAGGTAAATTTTAATTTCACGGTGCAAGTGTTAAATTATTGCCCTCTAAGCTGACTGCCAATTCTGCATGAAATCTCCCCACATTTTAATAATTTGTCTTTTGTTTAGGATGGAGAGAGACTTGGAAATAACACATGTGTTATGATTTGGAAGGAGATTTTATGTGCAATTAGGGTCCTGAGAACCACAATAGCATAACCACATTTAGCTTTCCTAATTGGACCAAGAGGAAACTATCATTTCTGAAATAATTCGGGGGCCTTAACCTTTGTTAAACTTCTCTAAAACACTTGGAATTATTTTGAGAGTGTCTGCTTAGTTTTAAGGTTTCAATTCAATTTGAAAACTGTGCCCTTTAGAGATGTGCATCTCCATTAATATGTAAAACTGGTTAATGATCAGTCTTTCATTACATTGTGAAATTGTGAAGAAAAGTCCTTTATAAGTGATTCTATGTGATAATTTTTTGAGTTATTTTTTAATATAACACTGACAGAATCCCACTCTGCCAAAACTCAGAGCCAAATTAAGTATCAACTGGGAAATTATTTCTGTACGACTCATCAATAAAAAGTTGACCATTTAGAAAAAGTCACTTTTGAGATATTGAAACAAGTCTCATAGATTCTTACTGATGGGCATTGAAAGCGTCTCAAATATTTCTCATCACTTTTGCATATCTCTATCTAACTAGTGAAATCAAATGTTAAATGACTTTAAGTGAAGAAAGTGAAAAAATTGCTTTAGTTTGTTTTAATCAATATTTTATATCTTGCAAAGCACTCTGACTGCTGTGTTCAAAATCAATGATTCAATACATCCCTTGTAGTTCAATTGATTTGCTGCTCTTAGACATTCTGCATAGCTATTAATGGAAAATGGAATGAAAATAGAATGTTGTGCAGTCAGACCTGAATAATCTATACATAGTTTATCCTACACCCCAGGGTATGTGAAAAGACTGCTCAGGGGGTGAATCAACCTGACATCCTCCATATGCTATTGACTTGTCGAATCCCAAATTCTTTAATCTGGTATAAAAATAGCATTTTAAAACTGACTCACATTGGAGAGGTCCAGCTGCATCCAAGTCAATAAATCCTCAGAGACAGAAGAATGCATACTAACCAGATAGAGGATGGTACACAAGGCAGAGGTGAATATATATATGTATATTTAAATATATGTTTGTGTGTACACACACATATACATATAAACGATAAACATCTAGATAACTAGAATTGAATTTACAAAATCTTTGGAATTGGAATTGGAAGAAAGTACCCTATGTATTACAAGTAGGGGTGACAAGTGAAACCTGGTAAATCAGTTCAGAGTAAAATGTCCTGAACCATATACCAAACTTTACTCATTAGAGTTTTACATTTCCAGGCAAGGAATGATAACCTGTGTTTATTTCAGAGTTCCAAACTATATCCTGACAGATGCTTCCATGTTTCATATATGTTTATTTTAATCATTTTCTTCATCTTCATTGCCTTTGATTTTAGGAAATTCAAAGATAAAATATTAGAATGGCCATAAGCTTAAATCCAGTTTAGATGCCTCAATGCCCTATAGCAAATCATCTCCATTCTTTAGCTCCTCACAATAAAATAGGACCCACAGAATATAAAGGCAAACATGCACAAATCTGCATAAGCATGTATGTGTCTGTATCTATGTATATGTATGAGCACATATGTATATAGGCATATCTATATATATATTTTGAATACATATTCATTCAAGGTCTACTAAGCAACAAATTTAAAAATCATAGATCCAGAAGAAACATCCAGAAATCTTTGGACCTATCATTTTCTCTTTTTTAAAATTTTAATTAAAAAAAATTAAGTATAGTTGATTTACAATGTTTTGTTCATTTCTGGTGTACAGCAATATATATATATATATTATACATGTGTGTGTGTGTGTGCATGCATATTCTTTTTAGGATTCTTTTGCATTATAGTTTATTGTAAGATATTGAATATAGTTCCCTATGCTATATAGTAGGATCTTTTTGTTTATTTAATGTACAGTAGTTTGTATCTGCTAATCCCAAACTCCTAATTTCTTCCTCTCTACCCCCTGCCACCTTTCCTCTTTGGTAACCATAGATATTTTTATGTCTGTGAGTGTGTTTCTATTCTTTAAGTAAATTTATTTGTAACATTTCTTTCGATTTCACTTGTAAGTGATATCATACGATATTTGTCTTTCTCTGTCTGACTGACTTCAATCAGTATGATAATCTTGAGGTCTGTCCATGTTGCTGCAAATGGCATTATTTCATTCTTTTTTATGGCTGATAGTATTCTATTGTCCGCATTTTTTTTATCCATTCACCTGTTGATGGACTGGACACTGATAATGTCATTCTTATTATGGACACATCAACACATTACATTGTCTAATGTTATGGTGTATATGTAGCAGAAAATCCTTTATACTCATTTGGCTCTTAGTTTCCTTCAAGTTTGGGCTCCTGGTGTTCAGTTTGTCTGTTTAATGGATTTGTTAAGTCAAATATCATACAGGATGGATTAATCATAGTTGCTACAATCTCTTATAAACCAAGTTAAATATGTTTTCAAAACTAAATTATGTTGAGACGACTTCCCTGACAGTCCAGTGGTTAATACTTTGCCTTTCAATGCAGGGGGTGAGGGTTTAGTCCCTGGTTGGGCAGCCAAAACATCAAAACATATTAATGAAACAGAAGCAATATTGTAATAAATTCAATAAAGACTTTAAAAGTGGTCCGAGTCAAAAAAAATCTTTAAAAAATCCAAATTATGCATAATTTGGTGAGTATTCACTGATTTTCATTTGCTTTAAGAACACAAAAGTATAAAAAGTACAAGTAAATTAAGCTACACATGTAGATAGATAGTTTCCAGTTTTATTTGATCATCCTGAGTGCATTCATTTATTTAGTAAATGTTTCCTCTATATACACTCTGGCCAGATGCTAGGCAGTAAGATGCTATACAGTATGGACTAAGCTTACAGAGAAGAAGCACAGTGAACAAAAAGCAATAATGAAAAATAATAGATTGCTACCATAGCAGCAGGCTGTAGAAACACAAAAAGGAAGCATCATAATCAACCTAGAGGTTGAATAAAGGTTTCCCAATTAACGTCCTAATAATATTTTAAAAGAGAGTAGGAGTTAGTTATACAATGAAGGGGGAGGGAGGCAGAGAGAAGACCTTATGGAAATAATAAACATTTATAAAGTATTTACTATGTATGTATTATATCACTAATCATCAAAACAACTCTGTTGATCATAGATCAATATCCTATGATTGCCCTTATTTTCTCGATGAGTCTGTGGAGACTCAGAGAAGGCAAGAGCACATGTAAATAGCGGAGGTAGGGTTTACACTGATAGGGAAGTAAAGAGATATGAAGTAATCTCTTAATTGCATTAAGTGGATGGTCAGGTTTTTAGGTCTGGTTGCACAAGAGAGAATATGAGATCAGGAAATGAAATCAAGAGGCATTTTGAAGCCAAATCATGAAGTCTCTATATGGAGTTAATGAGCTTGAACTTCACCCAGATTGAAGAATGACAAGGTTAGATTTGTGTTCCAGCAAGACTCTCTGATATCAAGGTGAAGAACATAGAAAGGCAGTCAGGAGGTTGTTACAGAATTCTGAGCTATACGCAGTATAAGTGCTGGAACTAAAGTAGCTGGCAGAGGTGAGGAGAGAGGAGACAGATTTGGAAATAATTAAGCAATAAAATCAACAGTACCTTATGTCCAGTTGGCAAAAGAGAAAGTTACAGGACAGTGTCTACCTGACTCCCAGATTCCCAGCTTAGAAGTTTGATATATTTACTAGATAAACCTAAATAGCTACAGAGTTTGCAAGAAAGATTTTTAAATATTGAATCTTAAAAATAATAGAATTTTGCCTAGAATATCCATGTTACTATTTCTTAAGATCTTGTGACATGATTTAAATTTGAGTCCAGAGTTCCGGTCTGTTGCTACATTTCTTCCCATGCTTCCATACGTTGCAGACCTGACTTCATTTGTTTTTTTTCCCCCATCTTGTCCTATTTTTCAAGAGTTGGGGGGGACTTTTCTGACAAGTCAGCTCTCCTTGAGTATTAGTTATCTATTACAAAGAAGAAACTTTCCTGAAACAAAAAGCTTACATAACAATGGACATTTATTATCATCTATCATTTCTGTGAGTCATGAATTTGGGAGCAGCTTAGGTAAGTGGTCTGGCTTGGCTTTTCTCATAAGGTTGCTATCAAAATGTTGGCCTGGGCTACAGTCATCAGAAGTTTATCTAGGGCTGGAGACTCTGCTTCCAAGATGGTGTACTCACATGGCTGTTGGCAAGAGCCTCTATTCCTCACCATGTGAGACTCTTCATAGAGCTGCTTGACACGGTGTCCTTGTGACATGGCAGTTGGCTCACCCCAGGGTAAGTGATCCAAGAAGCTACAATGCCTTTTACAACCCAGTCTTGGAAATCGCACACCGTTATTTCCACACGTGGCTCCTTAGAAATGAATCACTACATCCGGTCCACACTCAAAGGGAAAGGAGCTTATAGATTTTGGTTAATAACAGAGGAACAATATTGGCTTATGGGTGGTAACAAATGTACCCACACTAATGCAAGATGTCAAATAGAGAACTTGGGGACAGGAAAGGGAGGTCATGTGGGACCTTTCTGTGATTTTGCTAAGTTTTTTTTCTGTAAATCTAATATTGTCTTAAAAATAAAATTTAATAATTTTTTAAAAGGAATTTGGAGACCCTGGTAAAATAGACAATTAAGTTTTGTATAGCAAGAGAATGTCAAATATAAGACACTATAAAAGGAAAGAGGGAAAAAAGGAAGAACACAAGAAAGAAGTTATGGACATATTTACCTACTAAATTTTTAAAAATTGTTCCTCTTTGATAATTTCTGCACCATTAATAACAGATTGTGAAAATTCTGTATCTATTTATGCAGTTGACCAAATATTATATAAGACACAAGCTACATGACAGAGACCTCTGAGATCTGGAAGAGAGTCCAGTTAGACCAGAAGGTGTTTCCATGACTCACTGCCTTGAGCAGCACTCTTTTTTTTATACAGTTTTTTAAATTGGGATATAATGCTTTACTTTGTTGTGTTGAGCATCCTACTAGCTCCCATCTTTTCATAATAAAAGAGAACCACGCAACTTCATAGTTAACAAAGCTGTGATTGCTGGCATGTTGTTGTTATTGTTTTAGTCTCTAAGTCATCTCCGACTCTTTTGCGGCCCCACGGACTATAACCCACCAGACTCCTGTGTCTATGGGATTTCCAAGGCTAGAATATTGGAATGGGTTGCCATTTCCTTCTCCAGGAGTCTTCCTAACCCAGGGATCAAACCTGCACCTCCTGCATTGGCAGGCAGATTCTTTACCACTGAGTCACCAGGGAGGTGTTCTGAAAAGTCCTTCTTCTCCCAGTATGATCTTAAATGGATTGAATTCAGATTTGCTAACCACGTCTTTCTTAGGATATTTCTAAAAGATTCTTTTTATTACTACCCCTTATGAAAACTCTTTTTACTTCTAATTAAAATGTTCCATTTTCTGTCTCCCAGGTTCTCAGTGAAAGTCATTTAGTTTTTAAAGTCATTTAGTTTTTAACAGATAAATCTTTAGTTTTATCCTTCTTCCTCACAGAACAGAAAAAGCCTATCATTCTTTAATTATGGTAAACATGGGAGGCAAATCCCGTACAGCAGGACCCAGCATAAGTGAGCCATTGAACCCAGATGCCATAAACACTGTCCATGAAGCTACCAAGATAGTGACCTCAGCAATACCACCTCTAGACAGGCTGGGGGGAAATGAAGTGTGACAAATTAAGATCATACTTGGAGAAATACAACTTTTCACAACGTGGTGCCTATAATCATGGACATTACATGCAAAGCTTCCCTTTTTGATGGAGTACTGAGTTCAAACTCCTAGGAAGCCTGGCTGTGAGAAGCAACACATGTCCCCAGAAGGTTGCCCTTACATTTCAACTTTCCAGTTGTGTCAAGCAGCCCTGAATCCACAAATTTCAATGACAGATATTATTAATTGATACTAGTTATACTCTTTCTGTTTTCCAAAACAAACAGAACTCCTGAAGATTTTTATTTCTCTGGAACAGCCTTGATTTTATTACCTTAGCTAATATATTTTTGAGAAAGCTTAAATGATCGAGCCAAAAAGAGAAAATAAATTTCTGTCGGGTGACACATAAGATTCTGGGTCCAAAGACAGGTTTTTTGGTGTTTTAAGATAGAAGGTACTGAAAACCCAGGAGCTATGAATGGGTAATGTCTCTATCACACACAGCACAATTTGCTTCTATGAAGTATTTGCACTAATTGCATAAAAAGCAAAGGCTATTTGTTCCTTCCTTTAAAATACATTTGATTAGATTTCCATCCTCAGCTCAGTATTTTTTATGCTAGATATGCATCTTACTTTTCTGGAGCTCTCAAAAGAGCTTAATAATTCTCTGCAAACTGAGTTGCCAAAGCTACACCAGAATTTTGATGTTTCCATTAATAAAAGATATATGCCTGCAGGAGGTACAGATTTGTGGTCTCGGAATCCAGAGTTTAGGGGGAAAATGGCTTGCATCTGTGCAATGATTAAATGTGTGTTCTGAGAGAGGGCTGTGAAGTGTCTCCACAGATCTAACAAGACCTATTTGGACCTGGGGCCTGCCCCTGCAGGGTGTTTTTGATAGCTTTATCTGTGTCAGATGCTGGGGCTCTATCCATTCCCACTTGTCAATATGCCCTGGTGGCTTCAGAGCTGGAAACGGGGATATGATGGACCACACCAAGAGGAACCTGCCGGTCAGAACCGATTCAGAAGCCCACCCAGGGACCGACTGAAATGCAAGGCCAGAAAAGAAGACAAATCAGAAGTAAGGGGGGAAAAAATTAAATAAAAGGATGACAATCAAGCCTAAAAATAGAATCTGTAACCAGTGAAGAACTGAAATTACTCTAAAGGAAAATAGGGATAAACAGACTTAAGGTTGAAATAGTGCTCCTACATATCCGCCTTCTGGTAAGAGGTGGAGGGACACTGCAAAAATAGAGCCTGAACATCCAGGACTAGAATCTGAGGATGCTGTCTCATGAAGGTCTGTGTGTTTTGAGTCATTTACCAAAAACAAATCTGTCGATTCAGATAATCCATTCTTTGTTTTAATCAATACATTTTTCTTGTGCCTTTTCTATGCATGAGGCATGAACTAGAAATTATTAAAAAAAAAAAAAAAAAGAACCCGGGACTTCCCTGGTAGTTTAGTGTCTAAGACTCCAAGTTCCCAATGTAGGGGCCCAAGTTCTATCCCTGGTCAGGGAAATAGATCCCATATGCTGCAACTAGAGATCCCGAATGTAACAACTAAAAGGTCAAAGATCCTATGTGCCCCAGCTAAGACCCAGAACAGACAAATCAATAAATAAAAATAAATATTAAAACAGAATCAATTGAAAACTGTTTTTCTTTTTTTTCAAATTAAAATGACTATTCTTGTTCTTATAAAAACACATGCTGATTATAAATATCTAGAAAAATACACTAAAAAATAAAATTAATTTCTAGAAATAACCCCTACTGACATTGTGCAATGTATTATTTTCTGCTCTTTCATTAACAGGAAGTCCTCAAGCCCATCTCCATTCAGCGTGATTCTAGCTACTGGCTCAGACGAAACATCTCATCACAGAGCTATTCCTAGTTTTCCATGAATTTTTTTTTTTTTTAATGTGTATAAGCATGGATGCTGCATTATATCTAATGTTGGTCTGCTTGTTTTTAGTTTGTCACAGTGAACTGTATTGGCCAGTGTTTTCTGACCCTAACATTCTTAGACTGAGTAAATTCTAATATGTGCAACCTTCTTTACTTTTTTTATTCTATTAAAAAGAAAGATTAAGGAATATATTACTATATATTTGATTACATTTTAAGTATATTAAGGTAATATTTATTACATACAAGGGAACATAAGTAATTTTTCTGTAAGTTATAGAACATAACTTCAGAAAAAACTCTCAAATCTCCACCCAGGATGAAGGACATTTCCAGTATCTTATGTCTTCCCTCATATATGTCAGTCACCTGTCTGTGTTCCACCAAATCAGCCACCACCCTGACCTGCATTATGTACTCTTCTTCAAACACACTCTCTGACTGAACATGCTAATGATTTTTCAAAATGTTTCATCTGTATTCTTATGGGAGGGTAGTTTATGTTTTCTTTTCTATGCTATCTGAGTGATGTTTAGAAATATCAAGCCTCAGGAAATTGAAAAGCTTTCAATATCATTCTAATATCATAGGATTTATCTGTTCCTGAGGGCTTGACAGAACTCACTTTTAAAACCAAAGTTTTGGGGTAGTTCTTTCATGAATTTTCTCGTTTTTTATACTTTTTATTCTATCCAGGAGTGTTTTCTTTTGGTATGGTTTGTTTTGTTGGAGGGTTTTCTCTTTAACTCTTATTGCTTCACTTTTAGTGATGCATGTTGCATACACACAATGCTACTGCTGCTGCTAAGTCACTTCAGTCGTGTCCGACTCTGTGCGACCCCATAGATGGCAGCCCACCAGGCTCCCCCGTCCCTAGGATTCTCCAGGCAAGAACACTGGAGTGGGTTGCCATTTCCTTCTCCAGTGCATGAAAGTGAAAAGTAAAAGTGAAGTCGCTCAGTCATGTCTGACTCTTGGCGACCCCATGGACTGCAGCCTACCAGGCTCCTCCATCCATGGGATTTTCCAGGCAAGAGTACTGGAGTGGGGTGCCATTGCCTTCTCCCATACACACAATACACCCACACAAACATATTGGCCCAAAAGCTCATTTTTGCTGTCTATTAATGATTTCCAGATAGTCTAACTCCTAATGTTGTTGGGACGTGAATTTTCACTTGGCTTTCTTGTTAGATCCTATAGCTCTGGATTTCAGTTGTATATTCTACTCTGGTCTCCTTTTTTGATTAATTTTCTATATTTACTGTTTCATTCCTTTTTAAATTAACAAATTGTTCTCTCTAGGTTTGGGAGTTGATTCTTAGTAGTGGAACTTTTCATTAAAACAGAATGTTATCAAGAACTTTAATGCAAGAGGAAAAAAGATAGGGATGTGCAGGAACAAAAAATAGACTGGAGCAGATGTAGAGTCAAAGACAGCACAGATTGAAAACAAATACCAGGGAGCATATTATGCACTTCACCCATTGCCATGAATAGCTAAATGGATTGAAATGTTAGTTTCTGTTTTCTCACTGAACAGATATACTCTTACAGGGTATTGGTTTAAAATGATTTGCTAAGGGAAAATGTATTTTAACCTTTAATTGAATTTACAGCTCTGTTGCAATAGTTAGAGAACACTAGTCTGGGCTCTTCTGGTTAGGTCTATGTGAAATTACTTTGTGCAGTTTTGTATGTTTCAAACTATACTTTGGGGAACGTGTTCAGTTATCCTTCTTCCTAATTTTTGTAAATGTGTCATAAATATGTTGAAACAGCATGTGTTTTCTTGGTGAAATAGACTATCTGTATGTTTAATTGACTGCATTATTCAGATACTACATAACAGTGATATTTCAACTTGTGGTCATCAACCCTTGCTTTGTATATCAAACTGTACAATGTCTATAATTTGAAATGGTTATATTAACATCAATTCATTTTTTAAATTAAATTTATTTATTTTAATTGGAGGCTAATTACTTTACAATATTGTATTGGTTTTGCCATACATCAACATGAATCCGCCACGGGTGTACACGTGTTCCCAATCCTGAACCCCCCCCACCTCCCTCCCCATACCATCCCTCTGGGTCATCCCAGTGCACTAGCTCCAAGCTTCCTGTATCCTGCATCGAACCTGGACTGGCAATTCATTTCTTATATGATATTATACATGTTTCAATGCCATTCTCCCAAATCATCCCCCATCCCTCTCCCACAGAGTCCAAAAGACTGTTCTATATATCTGTGTCTCTTTTGCTGTCTCCCATACAGGGTTATTGTTACCATCTTTCTAAATTCCATATATATGCATTAGTATACTGTATTGGTGTTTTTCTTTCTGGCTTGCTTCACTCTGTATAATTCAATTTATTTTAATAATAATCCAATGTATTTTGGGGCTTCCCTGATAGCTCAGCCGGTAAAGAATCTGCCTGCAGTGTGGGAGACCTGGGTTTGATCCATGGGTTAGGAAGATCCCCTGGAGAAGGAAAAGTCTACCCACTCCAGTATTCTGGCCTGGAGAATTCCATGGACTGTATAGTCCAGGGGGTCACAAAGAGTTAGACACAACTGAGCGACTCTCACTTTCAATGCATTTTAAAAATTAAAAATGTAATTTTTAAAAATTTCAATGAAATTTTTAATAAAGTTTCAAGAGGATGTGAGATTGTTATGTTTACCAAAAGGGATAATTGATTTTTAAAACTGTAAGAATCACCACTTAATAATCATTTGGGGTTACTTGATTGGTAAAATATAAGACATGTTTTGTGTCTTCTGATTGTGAGATTTCTTCATTTTTCCTTGTATTTATAGGAGTTATTCCTTTAATAAATATGATATAAAACTTTAGGTTCAAAGTGGTATGTATCTGTTCATCTTTATTGCAAATCATAACTTCTACCCTAAGATAATATTCTCTTCTCCCAGTTGCTATGTTTATTTTGAATTGTTCTTTGTCTAATGTTGGTCTTGCTTACCTGCTTTCTGTTGATTTTCATGGCATGGGATAGCATGACTTTTCTAATTTTGTTTGAAGAGCCCTGTCTTGTAAACAAAATATATCTGAAATTTTTCTATTAATATAAAGGTTCCTGTGTTTTAATAGTGTAATATATTCTATTTACAACTGTTTTCATAATTGTGTTGTTCTTTTCAACCTTTTCATGTTTTTCTTTATTAAAATGTCATGTTTACTTTCTTATGCTTTTCCATATTCATTAAATCATTTGAAATAGTTCTTAAAAGCACCAGTAATATTTTCTTGCCCAGTCAATTTGTCTTCCATGTAATGATAACTATAACAGTAATACCCAACATTTAGTAAAAGAGTAAGAGAGGTATGGTCCCAAATGTTTTACATATTTAATATTTGTGACAGGTAAGTTACCATTATTATACCCATCTTAAAGAGGAAAAAACTGATGCCCCCCAAAATTCAGAGCCCATATACAGTGAGTAGTTCACAATGATGGAGAAAATAAATGAGAATGAATGGGTCTGATTCTAGGGAATGGGTCTGATTCCTGGGCTCTCTAACTAGGAAGATCACTCTCTAATTTATGCCACATTTTTAAACCTATTGGCACTTACGTTTAGCAACAGAAAAATGAAAACAGAGTCTGTGTTTATTATCTTCTAATTTCCTTCACTCTCTTTATTTCCGTGAGTGTTGGAAGAGTCTGGAGCCAGCTCACCCTGTAGATTTTAAGCTCTTTCTCCCAACAAATAATTTGTTTATAACAAATAATTGTGAATGTTTCATTAGATTTACTCTCTGGTTTTCTGAAATACCTAACTTTTTCTTCATTACTTCTATTGAGTTGCTTAATTCCTTGAATATGTTTTAATTTCCTTGTACTGTTTCACATTTTCAGGTCACTCTATCTTGTTACAATTAGAAGTACCATTTGATTCTCAATATTTGTCCCATTTCATGCAGTAAGTAACTATATTTCTGCTTTGTTTGAATGGTCCCTCTCTTTAGAATATATCCTTTAGATAGAAATCTGAGAACAGAATAGCTCATGATTTCAAGTTGTGAGATTTTGGTAAATATTTGAAATATTTTTGTTATTCAAAAGCAAACAGTACCACATGAATTACAGTTGGAAGAGCTAGACAATTTTTTTTTTTCAGTTTGAAAAAGTGAAAATGTTAGTCGCTCAGTTGTGGCCGACTCTTTGCGACCAGATGAACTGCCCACTAGGCTCCTCTGTCCATGGGATTCTCCAGCAAGAATCCTGGAGTGGGTTGCCATTTCCTTCTCCAGGGGATCTTCCCGACCCAGGGACTGAACCTGGGTCTCCTGCATTGCAGGCAGATTCCTTACTATCTGAGTCACCAAGGAAGCCCTTTCCCCCCTTTTTTTGTATAGTTAATTTACAGTGTGCTAGTTTCAGTAGCTTCAGGTACACAGCAAAGTGATTCAGTTATACATGTATGCTGCTGCTGCTAAGTCGCTTCAGTCGTGTCCGACTCTGTGTGACCCCATAGATGGCAGCCCAATGGGCTCCCCGGTTCCTGGGATTCTCCAGGCAAGAGTACTGGAGTGGGATGCCATTGCCTTCTCTGATATATGTATATAGAGAGACAAATATCATATGATATCACTTGTATGTGAAATCTAAAAAAAAAATGGTACAAATGAGCTTATTTACAAAACAGAAACAGACTCACAGACATAGGGAAAAAAATCAAAGGGGAAAAGGAGAGGGATAAATTAGGGAGTTTGGAATTAACGTATTCATATTACTGTATATAAAATAGGTAAACAAAAAGGATTTACTGTATAGCACAGAGAACTATATTCAATATTTTGTAATAATCTATAATGGAAAAGTCAGAGAAGGCGATGGCACCCCACTCCAGTACTCTTGCCTGGAAAATCCCATGGATGGAGGAGCCTGGTAGGCTGTAATCCATGGGGTCACTAGGAGTCAGGCACGACTGAGTGACTTCACTTTCACTTTTCACTTTCATGCATGGGAGAAGGAAATGGCAACCCACTCCAGTATTCTTGCCTGGAGAATCCCAGGGACTGGGGAGCCTGGTGGGTTGCCGTCTATGGGGTCACACAGAGTTGCACACAACTGAAGCAACTTAGCAGCAGCAGCATAATGAAAAATAATCTGAAAAAGAATATATAGAGGCAAATTATTTTTTAACCAGCAGCTCTCACTAAAACATGTATAATTTCATTAAAAGAATGTTCCATAGTTTTGTTTCACAAAACCATGTAAACGTACCAATGATTGTATAAAACTACTTATTCCTTTAATACTGGCTGTTCTTCAACTCTAGGTAATCTCATTGCACATATAAAAAATGATAGGGCACAAATAATCAGTTACTTGAAGTAGTTTAATTGCCTTCTGCAGTCCCATGTCATCATAGTTCGTCTCAGTCAGTACACCTCCTGGGTCAGTATCTCTTTTCCTCATTGATACATTTTGTGCAGCCATTGAACACACCAGGACAATACTGAATATTGAAAAAATCTGCTGATTTTCTCCCAATGCCTAAAAAGTGTATTATTGGCACTCTCTCTCTTCCCATCCAATTACATGTCATTTATATCATTTTCTAATGGTTTCATATGAGTTTTAGGAGCTCCCAATTAGCCAGAATAGTTGTTGTTTTTTTTTTTTTTACCTGGACAAATCACAGGGCTCTTTTCAAATTGCAGGTTAGATTAGATATCCTGGTTTCTACAGAGAGAATGGGCAGAGAAGGGCCTCTTGGCTGGGAGAAGGGAACAGAATTGAGTCCACATTACACAAGCAAATATCACCCGCACTGCAGAGTGTACAGGGACAAAAAGCAGGAAGGCCAGAGAATTACTAAAAAGGAGTTTGCTGCTTCAGTGACCCCGTTAGACACCTGTTAAGACCTCTAGCTTCCTCTACTGTTTCTAACAAAATCTCAGCGAAAAAAGAGAAATCTAGTGAAACGGTGGGAATTACGTTGGAACTGGGCGTTTTCTTCTGCAGTGTCACTGTAGCTGTTATTCCCTGGCAGCCTAATTGTAACTAATTAGAATCTAGTGAGACATGGAGACAGTATTAAAACGCTCTGCTTGTTTTTTTCTCCCTTGATGGTCACAGTTTGGGCCTCTGCCTGTCCGAGGCAGGGGAAGTTTCAGTCTACAATTGCTTTTTTAGTTTAGTTTTATCTGTTTATTTTTTCCAAATAATTTGCACAGGTTTTGACGTGATGCTCTGGGCCACATGGGCTACTTTCCATACTCCCTGCCAGGTTAACCACAGAATCCACTCAAGAGGATAAAGCTCATCCACGGCCCCAGTCTCTCTAATTGCAGGATGGCCAAAGGGTATCCATTTGGTCTATAATTAGGTCATTTCTCTCTCATCCCCTGCAAGTGTGTATAATTATAAATTAATTTAAAATCCCACTGTGAGAAAAGAAAGTCACTGTAATGTAAGAGGAAAGACAAAAACTGCAGGAAGTGTCTTTAAAAACAGGTTGTTGGTGTTTCCTGCAAAATGGATCCTCAAAATTGGTTTTTCGTTCCACTATTCATTTTCCCAGCTGGGAACTCCATCATTGCATATTTAAATTGTGGGTCAATTTAAAGTTATACCCTGGCCTTGAGGTTTGATGCTTCCTGCAGAATTTACATTTGCAGATCAAAACTATTTTTGGGGGAAATAAAACCTTGGGGAGGCCCCTCTGAGTGATGCTTAAAGACCCAGCCCTCTCTTTCTCTCTGGTTGCCTGACTTTGACCCTTTTCACACTTGTCTTTCATTTCCACAATAAAAGTGTTATATGTTATACCAGATAAAATAAAGCATTTGAGAAAAAAACCAAAACAACCTGGTTCCTATGTGTACTGCAATGGTTCCTTTAATCTTGAGTGAACTGCTCTTTTATTTATTTATATTACCCAAAGCCATGGTCAAGTGTATGGTCCTGCAGGTCTTCAGAGAGATGATACAGGTTAAGAACGCATGTGTTTGTCAACAGGGTAGCCTCAGCCAAGTTTCTGCAGCAGCATTTGACCCACTAAATCCCCTGCTTTTGTTGGGGAATCAATCTCTGTGAATTTGAAGAAAATGAGGCAGACGTTGCTGAAGCTCAGACAGTGCATGAAGACTCCCCATTACCTTCACAACCTCTTCTATTTCCTAAGTATCTAAATATGAGAGAAAGAAATGCTCTGCTCTGAGAAGAAGTGGTGTATTCAAGTCATTTCTCTAAGAATATGCTAATGCATTTGTGATAATTTCTATGGAAATATGAATAATTCTTTTTTTAAAAAAATTAAATGATTTTATTACTTTGCAAGGGCTTCCCAGGTGGCTCAGGCATAAAGAATCCACCTGCCAATGCAGGAGACACAGGTTTGGTCCCTGGGTTGGGAAGATCCCTGGAGGAGGAAACGGCAACTCATTCTCGAATTCTTGCCTGGAGAATCCCACAGACAGAGGAAGACCCTGACTTGCCGTTGATATATCATTTAGAGGATAGTAATGGTAAGAGTTCACACTTGGTATGTTCTGTGCTGGATTTTTTGTACTCACCCTCTAAGGAGGCATTGTCATTATTCCTTTTAAAGAGGCCTTCTGGTTTGAAAGCCCCACTGTAGCCATATGTTAAACTTTGGAGTGGGGAGGAATGAGGTATCAGCAGCCAGCTGTGAACACCGTTAGCCTAGGGACCTGACAGGGCAGGGAAGAGCTCACCAACTGCCTCATAGGCTAGGTGTCTTTTTGGGGGGGCTGGGGGTGCTGCACTGGGTCTTGGTTGCTACAAACAGGCTTTCTCTAGTTGTGTCGAGTGGGTGCTCCTCTCCAGTTACCGTGCTAGGGCTTCTCACTGCAGTAGTTTCTTTTGTTGTGGAGCATGGGCTCTAGAACACGGGCTTCAGTAGTCATAGCACATGGGGAGGAATCTTCCTGGACCAGGGATTGAACCCATGTGCCCTGCATTGGCAGGGATTCTTAACCCCCAGACTACTAGGAAAATCCTAGTGGTGTCCTCTTGAATCTAGTGATGTGTGATCCTGATTGCCATTCAGAAGGGAACCTCTATCCATAGAATCCTTAAGGGTGTTTCACACCAGCAGGAAATTTCCTAGTTAAAAGCTGCAGAATCCACAGCTGATCAGCTCAGTCAGGTTCCTAATTTGTATTCATTCAGCAAGAAAATGGAAGTTAAGAATGGAATACTAGTGAATTCATTCTCATCATCCAAGGCTTTAAACTATCAGCAAGATATCCTGTCATAAAAATAAATGCTAAAGAGAAGTTTAGGACATATAGAGAAAAAAGTCTATGAAACAACAAATTCTGAAAACATTTGCAGAGTCTTTGATTTTCTATTTTTCAAAAACCATCATGCCTTCTTCTGTAGTTTAAGATGTTAAAGACATTGTATTCAAAAAAATCATGTTTTATGAGAAGCAAATAAATCTAATCTATTTTCTCCAAATCACTCACAAGCAAGAGTCAGCACACTTTTTCTGTAAAGGACCAGATGGTAAATATGTTAGACTCTGTGGGTCGTAAGATCTATCACACCTACTCCACTATTGCAGTACAGAGACTACCATAGATGGTATGTTAATAAATAAGTGGGTCTGTGTTCCGATAAAACTTTATTTATAAAACCATCTAGGGGCTTCTCAAGTGGCTCAGTGATAGAGAATCCGTATACTAACTCAGGAGACACAGGTTCAATCCCTGATCCCACATGCCTGGAGCAACTAAGCCAGTATACCATAACTGTTGAGTCTGTACTCTAGAGCCTGGGAACTGCAACTTCTGAAGCCCACATTTCCTAGAGCCTGTGCTCTGTAACAAGAGAAGCCTGAGCACTGGCAACTGGAGAGGAGCATCCACTCACCGCAACTAGAGAAAAGTTCTTACAGGAATGAAGACCCAGGGCAGCCAAAACATAAATAACTAAATAAAATTATATATTAAAAAAAAAACAGGTAGGGATCCATATTAAGAATATAGGCCATAGTTTGCCAACCTTAGGTTTATACCATAGAAAGATCATATATATTTTATTGCCTTAGAGGAAAGAAGAATCTATTTATAAATCAAAATTATTTTTCAATATAATAATAAACTCTCAATAGGACTATTTCTAAGAAAAACTCCCTGATATTACGTGGTAGTAGAATAATTCGGCAATGTCCTTCTAATTCCTGTGTAATAATGGAGGAGTATAGTTCCTTTTTTTTTGGTAAGGAAATTATTTATTCTTTTGTTTTTATTTATTTATTTCACTTTTTTGGCTGCATCAAATGTCATGCAGGATCTTAATTCCCCAATCAGGGATCAAATCCATACCTTCTGCCTTGGAAGCCCTAAGTCCTAACCACTGGATCGCCAGGAAAGTCCCTGGATTATATTTCTTTATCTTCAATAGACAGATATTCAGACCCAACCAAAGTCTAGAAAGCTAAGGGGTGCTGTCTGGTCTTATACATAGTGGTGAGATCCCAGCCAACACTAGATGCTACATTTGACTTCTCTGGGCTCTGTCATCATCGTGGTCCATATGTCCACTGAGCACAAAATCGCACATAGCTCTGTTCATGGCCATCAGCACTTGCAGACTCCTTTTCATCTGCCTGCTCCCTTTCTGGTAAAAATATACCCATTGTTAGTATCCAAGCCAAGTTCTAGGATGAACTAGACTTGTTAATTTAAGCACTTGCATTTTATTAAATTCTGCGCAGAAAGAGAACGGAGAGGAATGAGGTGGTAAAATGTGGGGTTTACATGAACTTGCTTCTTTGTCTCAAAACTCGCCCCTTTGTCTCAAACAAGCTTCAGATCCGGGCTTTCCCACTTTTCACCAGGAATGGTTAAGAATTTAACAGCTTCTTAACGAAGGAATAACTGAGAATTTTGAACAGATTTATTGGCAACATATCTGCTTTATGTCTAAGATAAACCTTCCCTGTAAGTAGAATTCTTACAGACAGCTAGAAAAATTCACAAAGAGCTATTGAAAAAATACATAATCACAATGGAACATTCTTTTTAGCATCTATGACTGAAGGGCTTCAGGCTTTGTCTAGCCAGATGCATTACTAAAACAATTATTTCTGAACATAAACTAGTCCAAGAACTATATGTATCCAACAAATATCAACAAATTGATCCTAAAAATAATTGATTGATCTTAGAATCCTGTTTTTTTCTTGTTTTCTCCCATATATATAGAATGCTATTTTCCCATGGATAGTTCAGATAGTATCTACTCATCTTAAATCAAGTCCCAGAAAGAAAACCCTAGATTTTGTTGAATCCTATCTTCAGTACTCTGAGACCACTAAAAAGAATTTCCAAACAAGCATGCTGCTGCTGCTGCTGCTAAGTCACTTCAGTCGTGTCCGACTCTGTGCGACCCACAGAGTCGCACAGCCCACTAGGCTCCTCTGTCCCTGGGATTCTCCAGGCAAGAATACTGGAGTGGGTTGCCATTTCCTTCTCCAATGCATATGATAATTCCAAAATGGGCAGGAAATACGACCACACATCTTTTCTTTTTTTTTCTCCTGGTGTGTTTACCTCTGCCTGTTCCCTCAGAGTAGGGGGCAGTCCTCTCTGGAGGGTTCCAGCAAAGGGTCAGCTGTAACACTAAGAGCTACACCTCTGCCCTCCTATCTCCTTGCCCAGGTCGGTCAAAGTCGAGGCAGCTCAAGGAAACCCAATAGGCTTGGGAACGTTGCAGATATAGAAGGGGTATTTCTTAGTCTGTTGGGAATGAAAAAGGAATCTGGCAGAAGGTCAGCAGAATTCATTAGCCGGGCAGTGCAGCATGGCCAATATGAGGCCGGAAGAGTGGATTTAGAGCAAAAGGCTAATTACTCCAGGACCCAACTCAATCTCCTGCTAGATTTACTGCTAATTAAGGTTCTCGTCTCCATTTTCACTTCTCCAGCCAGTGAGTCGGGGACTAGGACTCACTTTCTGCTTTTCCTCTCTTACCCGTCACCAGCTTCTGCTCCATTAGCAAATTGCCCTCTTGAGTATCTCTTTTCTGAAGTTGGTTGCCTGGGTGATCTCAGTGGTCTTGATCTTGGTAAGGCCCTTTGCAGAGGACTCTGGACAACAAGCTGCAATCATTAAAACCCACAAAATGGGGCATAATAATGATAAGATTGGGGTTTTTGTTTTGTTTTGTTTTTTGGTGTTTCCAGCCTGTGATTCCTTCAAGAAAAGAAAATTATTTTTCATGATTCTTACATTTTTCCAATTTCCTGAACAGTTCATGTAGACAAGGCATGTTTATAGTGCTGCTGAGAGAAATAAATGCCTCTGACTAACCACACAGAAGGCATGGGAAGAAGGAAATAGACACAAAGGGAAAAAGGAGAAATTTTCAAATGCTATGATTTATGTTTTAAATCATGGGGACAAATATGCCTTATTTTAACCAGATATCAACTCCCTTAAATAGGTATGAAAGAAGTGCAGTACTGTGTGTATTTGCACTGTCTAGGGCTCCTAGAGAGCTGCTGTTTATGGAACTAACATGTGTGACACAAGGTGGCCAGGCCAGAATGACTGGGAAGAATCCAGCATCAGCTTTTCTTTCTTTCTGTTTTCATTTGGCTTCACTTGTCTAAGTAGTGGCATGTAGGCTCTTAGTTGCAGCATGTGGGATCGAGTGCCTTGACTCAGGGATTGAACCTGTGTCCCTGGCATTGGGAGCATGGAGTCTTATCCACCAAATCAATCCAATTTCCTGGATTTTGTTTTGTTTTATTATTACTTTGTTTATTTATTACTGTGGATGTCCTCCTCAACACCTCTCTCTCCTGGGATCCTTACCATGCCCTTCAAGATATCTTTGGAGAGATAAGTATGGAAATTTTACAGGGTTTCCTGAGGAAAGAGTAATATATAAAATATTAATGACACAGACACAATTAAGAAAGCAACAACCATATGTTTCATTATCCATTCTACTCTTACAACTATCTAGATAAACCATTCTGTACAGAATCAGTAAGTGAGAACATTTTGACTTTCATGAAATAATTGTAAACAAATATGTTATCATTAAAATATCTGCAGTGAATGCCATTAAGTCTTCAGGTTTAGATGATCACATAACCTGGCCCTTAATAACAGAATATTTCCAGACACTACACAAACTACCTAGATTTTTCAACTCAACATCACCTGATAATATTCATAATGATAGGATTAATGGTATTTTGGAGGCAAATCAATGAAAACACAAATAACAGGAAGGCCATCTACATCACAACCGATTTAGAAAGGCAAAAGGTCAGTAAAATCATGGTTTATATTAAGCAGTCACTCGGTTTGGGCTCAGCTCACGGGAGACAAGCTGGTATTTGGGGACGGGGGTTAAAAGAAGATACGAAGTTACTTACTTATTGTTAAGTAACACATCCTAGCAATAACAAGAGAGTCACGAGAAACAAGCTTAAAGGTCTCCTAAGAGGCTGGACCATTTCTAGGTCACCTCCCAAAATCACATCTGCTCTGATACAAATATTCAAGGATTTGGTTTCAGGACTGAATAGATTCAAATGTTCAGATGATTCGGTAATCCATGCCAGAAGCCAAAATGATCTCAGAATACTATAGCTATAGAGCTTCTGTTTTTGTTTGGTTGCTAAGTTGTGTCCGACTTTTTGTGACCCCCATGGACTGTAGTCCACTAGACTCCTCTGTCCATGGGATTCTCCAGGCAAGAGTACTGAAGTGGTTGCCATGCCCTCCTCCAGGGGCTTTTCCCAACCCAGGGATCGAACTAGTCTCTTACATCTCCTGCATTGGCAAGCGGGTTCTTTACCACTAGCGCCACCTGGGCAGCCCACTGTGGAGTTAACTCCATTGAAAAACAGAACTATTTAGCTACAAGAAACCCATAACCTAGACACTGCTTAACCTCTGGATAGTTAGAGCCACTGACAGCTCCAAATGATGGAGACCACTTTCTTCTCAAGGAGCTTTAGGAGAGGAGCTTGAAAAACTTCTCTTTACAGTGCTCATTACTTTATCACCAGGAAAATATTTCTTACCGAAAAAAGATCCTTCTGGTACCATTTCAACCAATTTCCCCTTGTCTGGAGGTTGAGTGAAACCAGGTGAATTGCTTGAGAGAGTGTAAACTTCTTAGGTTTCTAGAATGTTCACAGGGTCTGGAAGATCCTCCTAGATCATTCAGTTCTTCTCTCTCACTTTGCAGCTGGGAATTAAAATGCAAGGGATTCTAGTGACTTGACCAAATCCACACAGTAGTTAATCATAGATCCCCATGAGCTTCAATCAGATGCCATACAAATAATTCCATGTCCTTCATTTCTAGAATTATGAGGCTGCCCAGGAAAATAGAGAAACTTGAAGATAGTCAGTGATAATATGCATGGGTAGTTATCAATAAATCTATTTTTAACATTTAACATGTGTATTTTACCAAAATGTTGGTGTTTGTTTTAAATGAAAGTGTGAATCACTCAGTTGTGTCTGACTCTTTGTGACCCCATGGTCTGTAGCCTTCCAGGTTCCTCTGTCCATGGAATTTTCTAGGCAACAGTACTGGAGTGGGTTACCATTCCCTTCTCCAGGGTATCTTCCTGACCCAGGGATTGAACCTGGGTTTCCTGCATTACAGGCAGATTCTTTACCCTCTGAGCCACCAGGGAGGCCCCTTTGTTTTAACTATGTCTCACTTTTTACCATTTTTCCTAGAAATGTTTGAGAATACACTTTTGGACTGGTTTACAACGGGCTTCCCTGGTACCTCAGCTGGTAAATAATCTGCCTGCAATGTGGGAGACCTGGCTTTGATCCAGGGTTGGGAAGATATCCTGGAGAAGGGAATGGCTACCCACTCCAGTATTCTGGCCTGGAAAATTCTAGGCCATGGATTATACAGTCCCTGGGTCACAAAGAGTCAGAAACAATTGAGCAACCTTCACTTTTTCACATTGATAATAGCTGTAATCTGTTGTTTAGGTGTTTGCCAGTCTAATAGGTGTAAAATGATATGTTACTGGTACTTTAATTTACAAATCTCTGAGTTTTAGCTTTAATTCAACTGTAGCATTAATTCAAATTCTCCCTCCCCCAGTCGTTTGAATTTCTCTTATGTAAATAGTTACCTAATTGCCTATTTTTCTATTGTTGTTCATATCTGCCTTACCAGGTTTCACGAATTCTTTATGGAACTTCCCTGGTGGTCTAGTGATGAAGACTGCGCTTTCACTACAGGGGGCAAGGGTTTGATTCCTCGTCTAGGAACTAAGACCCTGTGTGCTATACAGCATAGCAAAACAAAAAAAATTTACCACCTTAAAAAAGTATTATTTATAATATACAGTATAATTACCCTCTTTATTTTATGGTTTGTTGATTTTGTTCGTATCTTTTGCTGTACAAAATTTCAAAGCTTTGGGCTGCGACCGGCGCGCTAAGCGCAGGCGGCTAAGCGCGGCGGAGAGGAGCCGCCCCGTGTCCGAGGTCAGGGGCAGAAGCCAGGAGGACCCCAAGCCCGAAGGGTGGTGGCCAAGAGGAGTTACCCCACGTCTGAGGCCAGGGGCAGCGGCTGAGAGTACCAGACTGTGACAGCGCAGGAACAGCCGAGAGGAGCTACCCCGCGTCCGAGGTTAGGGGCGGCGGCTGGGAGGAGCTACCCCACAACCCTAAGCCCGAGGCCAGGGGTGGCGGCTGGGAGGACCAACCCCATGTCCAAGGAGCCCTGGCTGCACCGGCACAGGAGGACCTAGAGGAGCTATCCCACATTGAAGGTCAGGAAGGGCAGCAGTGAGGAGATATACCCCTCCTCCAAGGTAAGGAGCAATGGCTGCGCTTTGCTGGAGCAGCGGTGAAGAGATACCCCATGCCCAAGGTAAGAGAAACGCAAGTAAGACGGTTGGTGTTGCAAGAGGGCATCAGACGGCAAACACACTGAAACCATACTCACAGAAAACTAGTCAATCTAATCACATTAGGACCACAGCCTTGTCTAACTCAATGAAACTAAGCCATGGCCATGGGGCAACCCAAGACAGGTCAGTCATGGTGGAGAGATCTGACAGAATGTGGTCCACTGGAGAAGGGAATGGCAAACCACTTCAGTATTCTTGCCTTGAGAACCCCATGAACAGTATGAAAAGGCAAAATGATAGGATACTGAAACAGAAACTCCCCAGGTCAGTAGGTGCCCAATATGCTACTGGTGATCAGTGGAGAAATAACTCCAAAAATAATGAAGGGATGGAGCCAAAGCAAAAACAATACCCAGCTGTGGATGTGACTGGTGATAGAAGCAAGGTCCGATGCTGTAAGAGCAATATTGCATAGGAACCTGGAATGTCAGGTCCATGAATCAAGGCAAATTGGAAGTGGTCAAACAGGAGATGGCAAGAGTGAATGTCGACATTCTAGGAATCAGCGAAATGAAATGGACTGGAATGGGTGAATTTAATTCAGATGACCATTATATCTACTACTGCGAGCAGGAATCCCTCAGAAGAAATGGAGTAGCCATCATGGTCAACAAGAGTCCAAAATGCAGTACTTGGATGCAATCTCAAAAACAACAGAATGATCTCTGTTCATTTCCAAGGCAAACCATTCAATATCACAATAATCCAAGTCTATGCCCCAACCAGTAACGCTGAAGAAGCTGAAGTTGAATAGTTCTATGAAGACCTACAAGACCTTTTAGAACTAACACCCAAAAAAAGATGTTCTTTTCATTATAGGGGACTGGAATGCAAAAGTAGGAAGTCAAGAAACACCTGGAGTAACAGGCAAATTTGGCCTTGGAATACGGAATGAAGCAGGGCAAAGACTAATAGAGTTTTGCCAAGAAAATGCACTGGTCATAACAAACACCCTCTTCCAACAACACAAGAGAAGACTGTATACATGGACATCACCAGATGGTCAACACCGAAATTAGATTGATTATATCCTTTGCAGCCAAAGATGGAGAAGCTCTATACAGTCAGCAAAAACAAGACTGGGAGCTGACTGTGGCTCAGACCATGAACTCCTTATTGCCAAATTCAGACTTAAATTGAAGAAAGTAGGGAAAACCACTAGACCATTCAGGTATGACCTAAATCAAATCCCTTATGATTATACAGTGGAAGTGAGAAATAGATTTAAGGGCCTAGATCTGATAGATAGAGTGCCTGATGAACTATGGAATGAGGTTCGTGACATTGTACAGGAGACAGGGATCAAGACCATCCCCATGGAAAAGAAATGCAAAAAAGCAAAATGGCTGTGAGGGGAGGCCTTACAAATAGCTGTGAAAAGAAGAGGAGAGAAAAGCAAAGGAGAAAAGGAAAGATATAAACATCTGAATGCAGAGTTCCAAAGAATAGCAAGAAGAGATAAGAAATCCTCCTTCAGCGATCAGTGCAAAGAAATAGAGGAAAACAACAGAATGGGAAAGACTAGGGATCTCTTCAAGAAAATTAGAGATACAAAAGAAACATTTCATGCAAAGATGGGCTCGATAAAGGACAGAAATGGTATGGACCTAACAGAAGCAGAAGATATTAAGAAGAGATGGCAAGAATACATAGAATAACTGTACAAAAAAGATCTTCACGACCTAGATAATCACGATGGTGTGATCACTGACCTAGAGCCAGACATCCTGGAATGTGAAGTCAAGTGGGCCTTAGAAAGCATCACTACGAACAAAGCTAGTGGAGGTGATGGAATTCCAGTTGAACTATTCCAAATCCTGAAAGATGATGCTGTGAAAGTGTTGTACTCAATATGCCAGCAAGTTTGGAAAACTCAGCAGTGGCCGCAGGACTGGAAAAGGCCAGTTTTCATTCCAATCCCAAAGAAAGGCAATGCCAAAGGATGCTCAAACTACCACACAATTGCACTCATCTCACATGCTAGTAAAGTAATGCTCAAAATTCTCCAAGCCAGGCTTCAGCAATACCTGAACCGTGAACTTCCTGATGTTCAAGCTGGTTTTAGAAAAGGCAGAGGAACCAGAGATCAAATTGCCAACATCTGCTGGATCATGGAAAAAGCAAGAGAGTTCCAGAAAAACATCTATTTCTGCTTTATTGAGTATGCCAAAGCCTTTGACCGTGTGGATCACAATAAACTGTGGAAAATTCTAAAAGAGATGGGAATACCAGACCACTTGATCTGCCTCTTGAGAAATCTGTATGCAGGTCAGGAAGCAACAGTTAGAACTGGACATGGAACAACAGACTGGTTCCAAATAGGAAAAGGAGTACGTCAAGGCTGTATATTGTCACCCTGTTTATTTAACTTCTATGCAGAGTACATCATGAGAAACGCTGGACTGGAAGAAACACAAGCTGGAATCAAGATTGCCGGGAGAAATCTCAATAACCTCAGATATGCAGATGACACCACCCTTATGGCAGAAAGTGAAGAGGAACTCAAAAGCCTCTTGATGAAAGTGAAAGTAGAGAGCGAAAAAGTTGGCTTTAAGTTCAACATTCAGAAAACGAAGATCATGGCATCCAGTCCCATCACTTCATCGGAAATAGATGGGGAAACAGTGGAAACAGTGTCAGACTTTAGTTTTCTGGGCTCCAAAATCACTACAGATGGTAACTGCAGCCACGAAATTAAAAGACACTTACTCCTTGGAAAGAAAGTTATGACCAACCTAGATAGCATATTCAAAAGCAGAGACATTACTTTGCCAACAAAGCTTCGTCTAGTCAAGGCTCTGGTTTTTCCTGTAGTCATGTATGGATGTGAGAGTTGGACTGTGAAGAAGGCTGAGTGCCGAACAATTGATGCCTTTGAACTGTGGTGTTGGAGAAGACTCTTGAGAGTCCCTTGGACTGCAAGGAGATCCAACCAGTCCATTCTGAAGGAGATCAGCCCTGGGATTTCTTTGGAAGGAATGATGCTAAAGCTGAAACTCCAGTACTTTGGCCACCTCCTGCGAAGAATTGACTCATTCGAAAAGACTCTGATGCTGGGAGGGATTGGGGGCAAGAGGAGAAGGGGATGACAGAGGATGAGATGGCTGGATGGCATCACTGACTTGATGGACGTGAGTCTGAGTGAACTCCGGGAGTTGGTGATGGACAGGGAGGCCTGGCGTGCTGCGATTCATGGGGTCGCAAAGAGTCGGACACGACTGAGTGACTGATCTGATCTGATCTTTCTCTTTTATAATTTTATAACGAACTCATTCTTAACCATGAAAAAAAAAAAAAAAAACAGAGAAGCTCAAACCATAGTTGAGGGTCAGACTACCTTGATTCTACTCATGACTCTGCCACTTATGTTGTGACTTTGGGCAAATTCTCTTTATCCACCCTTCAGTTTCTTCACATGAGAGACCACATCGATGATGACACCAACCCTACAGAATTGCAATGATGACATGAGCTCACACACAGTAAAACCAGCTAATGTGGGACTTCTCTGGTTGCCCAGTGGTTAAGACTTCTCCTTGCAATGCAGAGAGTAAGGGTTCAAACCCTGATCCAAGAACTAAGATCCCTCATGCCTCATGGCTAAAAAGCCAAAACATACAACAGAAGCAATACAGTAACAAATTTAATAAGGACTTTAAAAATGGTCCACATAAAAATAAAGAACACCAAACATGCCTTCCTATGTTACTCATTTAATTTCCACAGGAAACCCTAGAGGTAGATACTATTATCCTGCTCATTTGACAAATGAGAAAACCGAAGATCTATCAAGTCCAGGCTCTTGGTGGGGGATCAATAGACTGGCTGCTGGCATTATCACCAACATCATTATCATTAAAGGTAGGTTTGCCTTTGAAAGTTTTCTTTTTGGCAGACCGATTTGCCATTATGGACCAACCCAGGGCAGTAGCCAAGCTCAGAAAATGGATACAATCTCTTTAAAAAAAAAAAAAAAAAATCTGACCTGGAAAAAAAAATCTACTGCCCAAAGAAAACCACAAACCACATTCCCAAGCCAAGTGAAGATAACATTGGTATTAAGCACTCTTTGGAATTATCTCTATACTGTTCTGTTTGATTCTGTGGATAACAAAAAGGACAAGAGAAAACTTATTCCCCTCACTTGCCTGTGACAAATCATGAAAGTTTCAATATGTTATTATAGTATTAAGATTCACGAAACATATGACATTCACATGTATTTCTTTTTTCCTGAAATGCTCTTGTGGCTCTTGACAGCTCATTAAGGATCCATACCAGCCTGAGCTGGGCTTACCCGTGCTGGGAACCAGCTGCTCCTACCTCTCAGAATGGAGCTGCCACAGGTGTGGACCAGCCAGACTACAGGGAGGGTGGATCAGAGAAAGAGGATGTTTAGTAAGGCTCCCTAACCTCCCCTGCTGGCTTTTATTTTGACATCTGGGGCTGTAACCCAAAGTGCACACGGATTAGAGATGTCATTTTATGTCACTTGTAAGACAGGATGCAACAAAACCGGAGAGCAGATATCCCATCATTTGTCTGTCATGGCGCTTCCAGGAGGGAAGATGCCACGGTCAAATCAGTCACCTTTTCACATAGGCTTTTCCTTTGCCCACTCAAGCTGTCAGCAGTTCTTACTGGGGGATTTCACAAGCTGCAAAACTTCACTTCTTGCAAGAGAACTATGCTACTTCCCTACCAATGGGTCCATGATGCTGTGAATAGGTGGGTGTAACTTAGAAACTGTTGCAATCCTAGACAAAGAAAGCCACCAACTCAAACCCAAAACCTGATGCCATCAGTTCTGTGTCCTAATAGTGACACCAACATAGGTGGATCAGTGGGATAGAACCCACCTGCCAATGCAGGAAACACAGGTTCAATCCCTGGGTCAGGGAATATCTCCTGGAGCAGGGCATGGCAACCCATTCCAGTATTCTTGCCTAGAAAATTCCATGGACAGAGGAGCCTGGCTGGCTACAGTCCATAGAGTCACAAAGAGTCGTGCATGACTGAATGTCTGAGCACTCATGCATATAGCATGTAATGGGTTATATTAGACCATGGCAATTAAATTTAATTTTTCAAAGAATAGCCCATTTCAAACAATTTGCTCACATAAGGAAAAAACAATAGAAATGTATTGAGGGATCAGGAAGATATTAAAAAGGGATTCTTCCAGAACACATATATTACATAATAACAGATCACTTAAATTTATTAAACACCTACTTTATGCCAGAAAAATTATTCCCTACTTCACGTATGTTGTCTCATTCAATTTTGAAAAGATAAGAACATTAGGCCAGACAGCTGAAGTGTGTTACCTACAGTCACATAACAAGAAAGCAGCTCAGCCAGAATTCAGACTTTCCTTAGCATCATTCTAAAGGTTACACTCTCCTCTAAAGCTCACTCTCTCAGGGAAGGACACATGCTCAATGAAGTGTCTGCTCATAGGCCAGGGCGCATGTCAATCAGGTTGAATGGGCTGCAACTTCCCAACGTTTCATTGTAGTTCTAGGAAAGCAGCATTTTCAGTGTTTGAAATTTTGAGATACTCTATCAAATGCATTTCTGCAAATTCCTACTTTTTCATTTCAGCCAGTATGAATGTTTGTCTTTTTCCTTGTAAAAGTTGGGAAAGCAAAAACATTTTGTATGTAGTGAGGGATTTGAGGATTTGGTGGTTGACTTGCATAGCTGTTGTATGGTGTGGTGAATCGCAAATTGGAGTTTAAAATGTGTTCCTCTTTTGCAGATAAGGGTGTTTGTATAATTTCTTTTTGGAGTCTGCATATAAGTGATGTCATACAATATTTCTCCTAATCTGTCTGGCTTACTTCACTCAGTAATTGACAATCTCTAGGTCCCTCTATTGCTGCAAATGGCATTCATTCATTCTTTTTAATGCCGGGGTGGGAGAGGGCATGGGGTAATGGGATAGTTAGGAAGTTTGGAATGGACATGTACACGCTGCTATATTTAAAATGGACAACCAGAAAGGATCTACTTTATATCACATGGAACTCTGCTCAATGTTACGTGGCAGCCTGGATGGGAGGGAGTTTGGGGGAGAATGGGTACATGTATATGTATGGCTGAGTCCCTTTGCTGTCCACCTGAAACTATCACAGCATTGTGAATCGGCTATACTTCAGTACAAAATAAAAAGTTTGAAAAAATAAGTGTTCTTACTTTTAATGCCTTTTAGTACATTTCATAAAACACCAGATCCCACAAATCTAGTCACCTTTAGAACTGATCATGCACGTGCTAAGTCACTTCAGTCGTGTCTGACTCTTTGCAACCCCATGAACTGTACCCCACCAGACTCCTCTGTTCATGAGATTCTCCAGGCAAGAATACTGGAGTGGTGTGCCATGCCCTCCTCTAGGGGATCTTCCCGACTCAGGGATTGAATTTGTGTCTCTTACATCTCCTGCATTAGCAGGTGGGTTCTTTACCACTAGCGCCACCTGGGAAGCCCTTAGAACTGATCAACCAAATATGTATTGACTGGATTAAGTTCACTTCTTACCCTAGGCTGACCCTCAGTAACTGAAAACTATGGAAAATTCTAAGGTTTGTGATTTTTGTGTCATGCTTCACTTGACAACTTTCAAGTGAAATAATTTGAAAAACATAGTTTCAACTGAGACTGGAATTGACATATCAAGATGGCAAGTTTTAAGTGTAGTGCTGATACTGAGAAAGTAAGACATCTGGGTCAGCAAAGTGAGACAGTGACCACAAGGCCCTGCAAGGAAAATGCAGCCACCAGCTGGGTGTGAGGAGGTCAGGTAAGCTTCCAGGCTTATGTGAAATATGGTACGTTATTGTGAGGGGGGAAATGAGTTGTCCTGAGCCATAACTCTATGAAATAGTCATTTTTTAAGGAAAAAAAATCATGGGCAGTTTGAATGAAAATCATCAAATTATTTACAGCTAAACAAGAGAGAAGTCTTGACTAAAATCAATTTAAAAAGAACACAATCAAACAAAAATGCCTTTCATGCTTGAGGTTTGTTTGATAACCAATTGCAGAATTACCTTAAAAGATGATGTTTATGTAATAAGAGAAAATTAGGCAAAATTCTATTTTAACAGAGATGAAAAAATATCACCTTTTGATGAAAAGAGATAGCAAAGCTAAAGAAAAAATTACTTTCCTCTTACCACATTGACAAATAAAGTAGTTTCAAGTGCTCCTCAAGCCCAATTGAATTGGTTGAGAGATTTGTAGTTCTTAGGTAATGAATGCATATTATATTTTCATGATGTTTATAATGAACGTATATTCGTTAAAATTTGTCTCATTTTCTTTTTAAAATTGTTCAATTGGAGTATAGTTGATTCATAATATTGTATTAGTTTCAGGTGTAGAGCAAAGTAAATTATTATACATATGTCCACTTTTTTATTTTTTAGAATTTTTATAAGAAGCATACAAATGGGAATTGTTTGTCAATCTAGTACTACTTACTTGAAGAATGGATAGTACTATTTACTTGTCAATCTAGTACTATTTACTTTGCATGGCTAGAGAACAACCTACAAGTGGTTAAAGGCACGATTCATTGTACATCAAGCTCACGGACACCCCGTTTTTGCCAGGAGCCACCACACGTATCACTCAGCAAGAGCACCTTCTCAGAACATCACTCATGACATTTTCAGTTTATCCTTTGGGGTGGGAAAAATGCTGAATGATCTTGCAACTATAAAAAATGCTAGTTTGAATATATGTTCTCTAGAAAATCTGAATTAAAATGGAAATGTACTACATAGATCTATCCTGGTCGTCAGGGGGACATGCTGACCAGATTTTTTGAACTCAGATTCTTGACTTTTTTTTTTTTTTTTCCCCTTTATGAGATTTGGGGAAGGTAATGAAATACTTTCAAAAAGGCTGAGTCCTGGCAAATGTGTTTGTTGACCTAGGGTTGGCTCGTTTGCCACATGTCTTCTTAAATCAGTGCCCTAAGTCAAGGCAAACTTACACACGTCTCAACTTCTCATGAAGATTGCTATAGTGAAAATAAAGTTGGGTGAAAAAATTTGACCTTGGAGATTATGAATCATTAGAGGCTCTTCATCTGATGCATGCTAAGTATCTGTGGTAAAGTTTTTAAAAAGCAATAAAAGATCTTTATCAATAGAAAGACTGTGAATGAGTGTTTCCCAGACACCATAATAGATTCTCACCAATGTTATCAAAGATGCTTGCAGTAGAGACCCCTGTTGTGTGTGCTCAGTCACTAAGTCGTCTCCAACCCTTTGTGACCCAATGGACTGTAGCCCGCCAAGCTCCTCTATCTGTGGTATTTCCCAAGCAAGAATACTGGAGTGGGTTGCCATTTCCTCCTCCAGGGGATCTTTCTGACCCAGAAATTGAACCAACATCCCTAACCTGAGTCTCCTGCATTGGCAGGTGGATTCTTTAGCACTTGAGCCACTTGGGAAGCCCCAGAGACCCTATGGTCAGCTGTAATCTCAAGAGACCTAAGAGACACAGTTAATGAATCTCCTCAGCTGTCGCCTGGAACACCAAGAGGCACAAACCTTAAACGCCCTCAGGGTAACATAAATTAGTGAGCCTAGGAAGCAGAGAGAATGCCTGTCTGAAGGCTTTTATTTTCCCCTTGTGGGGATGAGGCAGAATTTTGTCCTCAGGTCATTGGAAAGTGGTCTCCCAGCCCCACTCCAGTATGGGCCCTTGCCTGGCTGATTTTGGGGTATCTCTCCTCAGTTATTATTCTGACTTTAGAAAGTATCAGAAAATGCTATTTGTGTCCCTATTAAGTGTATCAGGGTCCTTACAACATGTGATGTCAAAATGAGACCAAATCGGCCTGGGTGTTATCTCATTACTCACAACTATCTCTATGTAATAAGGTACGAGGAAATTGCAAATAAGATTTGTACTGAAATGCATTGCCTTTTAAAAAAGACATTTAAATAAATTTTAATTCAAATCAGCCATTTTTCATTCATTATCCAATGGAGGAATTTGTTTTGTATTTTGTCTTCTGAAGATGAACAATGTGAAATTGCATTACCGTGTAAGGGAGTCCTATAATAAAACTCTGTGCCACTTCCTTCAGAGAATAAATCAAAGTGTATTTACTGTCATTTGATCAACATTAAAAGAACTTCGTCTCCTGGCCCCAAGGTTTTTTTGATAGGCTCCCACCAAAGGAAGACATAAACTCTAGAATCTGTACTGAAATAATTCCTAATATATAGTTTATACAATATAATCTTTACTTACTCCATTCTTTGTGGACATAGGTTTATCTGGAATCTGATTATAATTATGTCTTTCTCAGTTACCTACTTTCTTATACTCTAATAGCTAAGCTAACATCAATTTTAAAATATAATCACAATTCGATTCAACATTAAGGTTTCAATTGTTTTTCTTGCCTTATTTACATGAATTTTACTGACTACTTGATTTAAAAGAATCCCCACCTTGAGTACCCAGTGTGAGTGCTTGTGTGTATTTATGTCTGTGTGTGTGTGTACATGCTTTTCACTGTCTTATATAGGTATCATCTATCAAGTCAATCTCAAATTTTATTTGACAATCATGAAAGAGAGATAAAGCTTACAGGTTCATATTATTTAGTTATTGGTCATTTTAACTGAAATCTTAGGCAAAATGATTTACATACAAATATGGATAACTGAAATAACAAGGTCCATTTACCTAAACACAGAGTCATGGCTACCCTATCTGAATGTAATGTTTGATCACACAGATCCGTGGAAATCCTTCTGTTTGCAGAATAGTCAGTGCCTCCAGTGCTAGGCTCACCTCCACTGCTCAGTCCTGTTCACAAAGAACCAGGAGGACCCATCCAAGTAGAGCTTCCAGCAGGCATTCTGAACACAGAACTGTCCTTCTGTCAGAACACTTTCCTAGATAAATGTTTATCATTTGATTTTTACTTACTTAACTGGAGCTTGGAAAAGGCAATGGCACCCCACTCCAGTACTCTTGCCTGGAAAATCCCATGGACGGAGGAACCTGGTGGGCTGCAGTCCATGGGGTCACTAGAGTCGGACACGACTGAGCGACTTCACTTTCACTTTTCACTTTCATGCATTGGAGAAGGAAATGGCCACCCACTCCACTGTTCTTGCCTGGAGAATCCCAGGGACGGGGGAGCCTGGTGGGCTGCCATCTGTGGGGTCGCACAGAGTCGGACACGACTGAAGTGACTTAGCAGCAGCAGCAGCAGCAACCAGAGCTTATGAGTTAATCATTATCCTTTCAGTACACCAGTCATTTTATGTGTATGCTTGTGTTTGACTAAGTCAAGCATTTAGTTGGACTCAGTCAAGTACTTAGTTGGGTTCAGTCGTGTCTGACTCTTTGTGACCCCTTGGATGATAGCCCACCAGGCTCCTCTGTCCATGAGGTTTTCTAGGCAAGAATACTGGAGTGGATTGTCATTTCCTTCTCCAGGGAATCTTCCCAACCCAGGAATCAAAACTGTGTCTCCTGTGTCTCCTGCATTGCAGGCAGATTCTTTACCCACTGAGCCATCAGGGAAGCCTGATTGATTTATTTACATTCTAAAGTACATACCTTTTTTTCATAACAAATTTTATTTTACATAACAAACTTATTTTAATTGGAGGAAAATTGCTTTACAGTTTTGTATTGACTTCAGCCCTACAACAATGCAAATCAGCCATAATTATACACACATATATAACTCTATATATAGTTAGTACCCCCAAAGTACCATCTAACCCAATACCTAGAATATTACCCAAAACTCATGTTTTCCTGAGTACTTCCAAGCCTATATTCCTGCCTTCTCTTTAAAATAATAAACACATGATTTTCCATATTGTTTTTGATGGAAGTATAGTTGATTTACAATGTGTTAATTTTAGGTGTACAGCACAGTGATTCCGTTTATATATATATATGTACTTTTTCAGATTCTTTTCCCTTAGAGGTTAATTCAAAATACTGAGTATAGTTTCTACTGAGTATAGGTTATCTGTTCTATATGTAGTAATGTGCATATGTTAATCCCAAATTCCTAATTTGTCCCACATGATTTTATACTGGTTACCCCTTTGAGATTTTTTCTAGTGTAAGTGAATCACTGTATGTATTGAGATTTTTTTCTAGTGTAGGTGAATCTCTGCATGTATTTGAGGCCTAAAAATATACTGTTTAGTGTTACCTAGTTTCGGAGAAGGCAATGGCAACCCACTCCAGTACTCTTGCCTGGAAAATCCCATGGACAGAGGAGCCTGGTAGGCTGCAGTCCATGGAGTCGCTAAGAGTAGGACACGACTGGGCGACTTCATTTTCACTTTTCACTTTCATGCATTGGAGAAGGAAATGGCAACCCACTCCAGTGTTCTTGCCTGGAGAATCCCAGGGACGGGGGAGCCTGGTGGGCTGCCGTCTATGGGGTCACATAGAGTCGGACACGACTGAAGCGACTTAGCAGCAGCAGCAGCAGCAGTTACCTAGTTTTGAGTTTCAAAAAAAAAATGAAGGCAAACAAGCATCAACTATTTTTACTCTTCTGCAAAATGAATGACCTACAGACATCAAGCTGTATGTCATTTTTTGAGACATGTTTATTGTTTTAATGTAATGACACTAATATTTATCCATGTTGTTGCTTATAGCTGAAAATATTCTTCTGTGAAAGACACCACAATTTATATATTTTCTGATTATACTCATAATCGTTGATAGTTTTCTTGTTGTTCAGTCCCTAAGTCATGTCCAACTCTTTGCGACCCATGAACTGCAGCACATCAGGCTTCACATCCTTCACTATTTCCCTGAGTTTGCCCATTGGGTCAGTCATGCTCTACAACCATCTCATTCTCTGTCGTCCCTTTCTCCTCTTGCCCTCAATCTTCCCCAGCATCAAGGTCTTTTCCGTGAGTCAGTTCTTCGTATCAGGTGGCCAAAGTATTAGGGCTTCAGCTTCAGCATCAATCCTTCCAATGACTGTTCATGATTGATTTCCTTTAGGATTGACTCATTTGATCTCCTTGGTGTCCTAGCAAATAAATCAAAATTCTTGATGCATAAATTTCTACCTGTACCTTACAGGATTTTAGTATTTTGTATATAGTACATAAAGGTTTCTTTATCTTGTGCTCAAGATATCTTTTTAAAAACTGAGCTCAAAGTTTTCATGAGTTTTTTTTTAATTGATGCTTAACTTTTTCCCAATTTGATTTGACTATTTAAATCTTCAAAATATAAGGCTATTGGTTACAAGGAGCCAGCTTCTATATACAGGTCAAAGGATCTACATAGAGAAGTTGAGTTTCCTATGGAAATTCATGGGTTTTGTCAAACTTGCTTGGAAACCAATAGATTGTAAAAATCAGCTCAGGATTTCAAAAAAAAAAAAAAGTATTAATTGCCTTTTTATCTTGTTTTTGGTTGCTGTCGGATCTTAATTTGATGTTCAGGCTTCTCTCTGGTTGTGGAGCATGGGCTCCAGAGTGCATGGGCTCTGTAGCTTGTAGTATAGGAGCTTAGTTGCCCTGCAGCCTGTGGGAATCTTAATTTCCCTATCAGGGATTGAACCCATGCCCTCTGCTTTGGAAGTGCAGGGTTTTAACCAGTGAACCATCAGGGAAGTCTGTGGTTCAGGATTATTTTTCATTTGACTGAGAAGCACTGGGTTAGCCTGCTGCTGCTGCTGCTGCTAAGTCACTTCAGTCGTGTCCAACTCTGTGCAACCCCAGAGACAGCAGCCCACCAGGCTCCCCCATCCCTGAGATTCTCCAGGCAAGAACACTGGAGTAGGTTGCCATTTCCTTCTCCAATGCATGAAAGTGAAAAGTGAAAGGGAAGTCGCTCAGTCGTGTCTGACTCTGTGAGACCTCATGGACTACAGCCTACCAGGCTCCTCTGTCCATGGGATTTTCCAGGCAAGAGTACTGGAGTGGATTGCCATTGCCTTCTCCTATGGGTTAGCCTAATGGATCCTAAATCAATGCCATTTTGGGGGAACAAAGGCCATGAAGGTTGGAGGGGGAAAGAAGTGGCAAACTTTTTTCTTAAATCCTTGGTTTAGATCAAGTGTTTACAAAAATAATTATAAGGACTGAACAACCACCTAATTTACTTTAAATTTGGCAGAATTGTCTAATATGGTTCCTGGTCTGATTTAATTGTGTCTAGGAAGCTTTTAATATCCTTCCACATAAAAATCACTGCCAAGCTGCCAGGATGTCCCCACTGACTTATTTGGCAGCAAGCAGATTTATGGCCAGACAAGCACCAACAAGAAGGCAGGCACCCTGAGTTTCCAGGGACCTGATGGTTGTCTCCTGAGACAGATCTATGATAGAGTCCTCCCAGTGTGTTTTCCATGGGGGAAAAGAGTAGTTACAAAAAACACTGTGACAGGGGACTTCGCAGGTAATCCAGTGATTAAGACTTTGCCTTTCAATGCAAGTGTGGATTCAGTCCCTGGTTGAGGAACTAAGATCCCATACCCTTCGCAGGCAAAAAACCAAAACATAAAACAGAAGCAATAGTGTAATAAATTCAATAAAGAATTTAAAAATGATCCACATCCAAAAAAATATTTTTAAAATGTTTAAATAAAAATCCTCATCACTTGGAAAAAAAGAGAGAGAGAGAGAAAACACCATGACAGTATTTGAAGTTAGAGATGATGTGGGACTGGAGGACTGATTATAAATTCTAGGTTCCTATAGTAACGTAGGGCTTCCCTAGGCTCAGACGGTAAAGCGTCTGTCTATAACACAGGAGACTGGGGTTCGATCCTTGGGTTGGGAAGATCCCCTAGAGAAGGAAACGGCAGCCCACTCCAGTATTCTTGCCTGGAAAATCCCATGGATCGCGGAGCCTGGTAGGCTACCGTCCATGGGGTTGCAAAGAATCGGACAGGACTGAGCAACTTCACTTTCACTTTCATAGTAATGTAGGAGAGGGCCACAGTACAGCTTTCAGGAGTGGCAAGGGAAACATCACTTTCATTTCAATCTGTGTGATATTGAAGAATTTAATTTGAAACAAGCACAAAAGTTCAAACCCATATTGAGTACTACGTTTCCAAAAATGGCCCCAAAACATGGAGTGAACTAAAGAGCTGACCTAACTTCCACCACCAATAATTGAAAACTAAAAATCTGAACCTGTCAGTGCTGATGAGGCTTTGTTTAAGAAGAATGGGATAAGGGATTGTATGAAAGCATCCGAGGAGACGGAACACATTTCCTCCCCCATCTCCCTCCTCTGCATTTACTGCAACATGACAAGCAGCCACACTGAGCCCCAAGCACAGACCAACTCTGCTTTCACCCAGAGATTCCACTCCAGGACCCAGGGGACAGCAGTGGAGGCTAAATGCAGCTCAGGTTTGTGCATGGAAGCCAAATAATTGGTGAGTTTGGCCAAGATTCAAGTTCATTCTGAAGCATTAAATCAAAGTGTTGCAGGCTTGGTTCCAACGTTGAGAACAGCCCAAGTAGTGAATTGCGAATCAGTCACCTTCCTCCCCCTGTAATCAATCTAATCTAGGTGACAGAAGCGGAATCGTGCCAGGACCTGGCCTGAATGGCAGAAAATAAGCCAAAGAATTAGAACAGTAAATTTCATTGTTAACAAGTCTTCTGAGCAAGGAGGAGGTATTGAAGGAGGGAAGAAATTCATCCAACAAAGAAGATGTATGGAAGAGAACAGAAACAGCCATTGCAGTGCAAAATTAGAGAGAAAGAGGAGGATTAGGGAAAAAATGGGAGGAAATCTTAACACACCCCAAAGTAAGTCTCCATTGTAAGAGACATTTGATAGGCGGGTCTGAACTTGAAAAAAAGTGAATGGAGGAAGAGAAAACAGAAGAGACAAGAAACAAATTGGGGCAAAGGTGCATTCCAGCAGGACACTGGAAGTGGAAGCTCACAGGAGAGATCCCTGATGGTAGGCGCTGACTGAGATGACATCTGTGGCAGGGGTGATTAAAAAAAAAACAAAACTCTGAAAGCCGGAAACATTCACTCCTTGGTTTTTCAACATTGAGAACAATGAAGTTACTACTGGGAGAAAAAAAACAAAAAGTTTGTTAAATAAAAAACAAAAAGTTTGTTAAATAACTCTCAATTCACCACAGATGACATGGAAATATATCAAGGGGAGAAAAATATATAAATTACACTTTCCAGATCAAGATAATTTTAATAAACAGAATTACAGCCTCTGGCACATCACTCACAGACTTCGAAGACTATTCAACTAAATATGAGAATTTTTATAAAAATAAATTAATTTTTTTAGAAAGGTAGATGTGAGGAAATTCAAATGCACTTTCTTTTTGCAAAACATAGATTGGATTCCTTTGATTGTAGTGACACCAGACTCCACTTAGTGCCTGCAAAGGAAGACTCCTTCATGGAAGAAGGTTTACTTCTGCTGATGCATGATGCAAAAAGTTTTTCTTAAAAAAACAACAACAAAAAGAACGTTTTTAACTTTGTGTTGGAGTATAGCTGGTTAACAAAGTTGTGATCGTTTCAGGTGAACAGCAAAGGGACTCAGGCATACATATACATGTATCCATTCTTCCTCACACTCCCCTTCCATCAAGGCTGCCCTACAACACTTAGCAGAGCTCCTAGTGAAAACGGGTTTTGGTCTGATAGACGGGGGTGGGGTGGGAGGGATGCTGGGGGTAGGAGGGTGGGAGTAGGGTCGGAGGGTGGTTGGAGGTGCGTAGGAAGGTGGAGAGAAGGTGATGATGGTCATGAAAAAGAGGCAAAGACACAACACTGTACCATTCAAGTTGCCCAAAGCAAAGCTGAGTAACAACACTCGGTGAAAGCCAATAACACTCAAGCACACGACATACTACATGTGATTGTTCTCCGTGGAACCTGACACCGTGAAACATTTCACTTTGATGAGAAAGCAAACATGAAATCAGTTCTTTCCCTCTTCTCCATATAAAAGTCCATATAATTACTCCTGAAGGCTGGAACATTTCATCTTTTTATCTGACAGATGCTTCTACTCTCTTTCTAGAAAAGCGCTGAACTCAGGGAACTCTACAGCCTTCTCCACAGATTCTAAATAATCCTGACGCCACAAATTATCTTCCAGCAGCTGTGAGCAACACAAAGCTTTTCCTAGAAAATGGGGGGAGAGGGGAATTCTGAAGGAGACTAAAGGCAATTTTTTTCCCAGCTCTCATGTGATTTTTAAGAGCCAGCCGGTCTGGAAAATGTTGAATTTGTTTGTAGGAAAGGTAAACACTGCCAAAATCAACAAGTTCCTTCCTTAGGGGGCTGTAGAGAAAATTGGTCTACAGATTAAGACAGTTCAGACAATTTAGGCTGAAGTAGAAGTGAACCCCCTCGGCAACCAGGTTTTACCCCAGAACTGTATTAGAAAGCTGATAAATCTCTGCTGGAGGAATTACCAACTGTGTATTCAAGAGGTAAAGGAAATTAAAATTGATCTCTTCTATAAATATCGTAGACAAAGTGAGTTTTTTAAATGAATAAGTAGGCCGAGAGCCTTGGTGAATTGGCTTAAATGGTTCAGCCACACTGGCTAGATTGCTTGTTCTGTGTGTCTTAACTGTGATTAGACCAATATAAAATGGTTTCATAGGTGATTGGTTACCAGTCAACAAAAATGCCTCGATTAAAATGGAATAGCTAAACATTTTCTGCATGTCCTGTAATGAGGGCTGCTAAACAAAAAAGCAGGATGGCAGTTTCATTTGAATTTCATATAAACAGAAAATAATTCTTTAGCGTAAGCACATCCTAAATATTGCTTGCAGCATGCTGCTGCTGCTGCTGCGTCGCTTCAGTTGTGTCCGACTCTGTGCAACCCCCTAGACGGCAGCTCACCAGGCTCCCCCGTCCCTGGGATTCTCCAGGCAAGAACACTGGAGTGGGTTGCCATTTCCTTCATACTTATACAAAAAATTGTTCACTGTTTATCCAAAATTCAGGTATAATTTTGTATTGTTTTTATTTGCTAAATCTGGCAAATTTACCTGTGATACCTATGAAATAGGGTATGTGTTTTTTATATGCCCACTCCCCAAAGCACCCTGAATTCATATTTGAATAAGTTTAGCCAATACCTGTGTATAGAACCATAAAGATTAAATATTATTTATGAGATGAAAATCCAGGCAAGGTTTTCTAAGAAGTTAATTATAAGAGTCACTTTGGGGAATTGAATTTCCTGAGGTTTGTGCTTTATAACTATCTGGGGAGTTTTAAAAATCCAGGTTGCAGCTCAGACTGATTAAACCAGAACCTCTGGGTGGGACACAGGCATCTGCACATTTTAAAACTCCACAGTGAATTACGGCTGCCAAGGCGAGAATCACTGCTCTAGACTGATTGGTCTGACCTGCCAATCTGTGATCACAAAAACAAAAGATGAAAACGGAGCTCATGCTTCCAGGCTGTCATTCAGGGTAGTGCAAGCTTTGGGGCTGCTTTTTCCCCTTCCTGCTTTAGAATGTATAAGAACATTCACATTTAGCTGAGGATGGGAGACACATGAAGAGCTGAGAAATAGTGAAGATGAGAAGATTTTTGAAAAGTCTACATATTCATCAAGTGCACATATACTTATATATAATGGAATATTACTCAGCCATCAAAAAGAATGAAATCATGCCATCTGCACCAACGTGGGTGGACCTAGATATGGTGTTAAGTGAAGTGAGTCAGAAAGAGAACAAGTACCATATAATAGCACTTATGTGTGGAATCTAAAACGTGGCACAAATGAACAAAACAGAGAAAGACTCACAGACATAGAGATCAAACTTGTCATTGCCAAGAGGGAGGGAGGCGGAAGAGGGATGGATTGGGAATCTGAGGCTTGCAGATGCAAACTATTACATTTCGAATAGATAAACAACAAGGTCCTATGTATAGCCCAGGGAACTATGTTTAACATCCTGTGATAAACCATGATGGAAAAGAATATGAAAAAGAATATATATATAACTGAGTTACTTTGCTGCACAGCAAAAATTAGCACAACACTGTAAATCAACTATACTTCAATAATTTTTTTAACAGAAAGTCTACATCTTCAAATATAGTAGCCTATGAACTTTGTCAGACTGAGTTTTATGGACGCAACTGTTAAGGAAAGTTAAACACCCATAAATCTCTGCTCTTATCGAGGGATTAAAACTATATGGAGACATATATATTTACATTTACAGGGTACAGATAGAAGTCACAAAGTATATATTTCAAGTACATGCTTCCCCATTGTTGTTTTGTCTGCCAAAACATTACCTATCAGCATCAGCTCCAGAATTCTGAAAATAGACCAAGAGATCTAAACAAATTCACTGCTTTTAATTCAAAGTATGGGCTCCTTCAACTCCAGTATGCACTTAAATTACTAAAAGTTGCAGAGATCACTAAGATTGGGTTTTTCTGTAATTGTAGTTGTTCTGTTGTTTTTTCCTAACAATGAATTGCCTGAAGATGAACATAGAACCATTTTTTCTGTATTTGTCCTGGAAGTTGACTGATAAACAGGCTGCAGTGCTGCATGCTTACAAGTCTTCCTCGTCAGAAAGCCTGAAGAATTGTTATGTTATTAAAACCCCAATCCTAACACTTATAAGGAGAGTTCCAAAGCCAGCATCCATATCTTATCGCATACCACTGGCTCCACAGTGCATTTTAATACAGACTATATTTACTTTCAACACCGACAACATTCCCCTAGCTCTCTTCATGTGCCATAAACTCTCCCAGATTTATGAACCCCATGTATACTTCTCAACAAGTTACTTTTGTAATGTCAACCCTGAAAGGGATAAAGAGCTAACTATATGTTTCATTAATAATTAAGGACTGAGAGTCTATAGAAACATGATAGAGTTTTTAGTTCATCTGGCACAAAAGAGGAGTTAAAGACTAGAAATCTTAAAATTATTTCATGTTTTACTTCATCTCCAGTCCACTATGAATATTAAGCTCCACCTATACTTAATGCAAAGTGCTTTCCTTTGATGCAATTGTGCCTTAAATAGTAAGAAGCACATCTTGGTTAAGAGAAACAAGAATTCGTTTGTCACCAGGTTCATCCCCCACAGCATGTGATCACTGTTGCTTCAGTTCCACATCCTCTGTGTGTTCTTTTTTATTTTTAATCTATTTTTTAAATCTATTTTTCTTTTTGATTTATTCATGTATTTGGCTGTGTCAGGTCTTAGTCGTGTCACGTGGGATCTTTCGTTCCATCTCTTGGATTCTCTGGTTAAGGAGCATGGGCTCAGTAGTTGGGGCATCCGGGCTTAGTTTCCCCATGACAGGTGGGATCTTAGTTCCCCAAGCAGGGATAGAACTTGTGCTCCCTGCATTGCAAACCAGATTCCTAACTACTCTACCACTAGGGAAGACTCCCTCTCTATGTTCTTCACCAAATCTGTAATCATCTCCTACGTGTGTGTGTATTACCCTCAAGTGAGTATTTCTGTCTCAAAATTCTCTTTATTACAATTTCATTTTTCCTGTGGTCCACCGACTATATCTCAGTTTTGTAGACTCAAAATCTTAAGGAAGTTTGAATACATCACCGTTCACATTAACCAACAAGCTTCCTCACCCATTCTCCTTTCACAAGGGCTCCCATATACATCCTTTCATATACATATTCCTAACTGCCAACTCCCCGTGTCAGGCTCCATGAGCTCATAACCAAACTATTACTGTAACTTCCTACTTGGTCTCCCTTTATCTACCCCACATGGAATCCTGATAAGGACACTCCCAGGGACAAAGGATTTTATAATTTTAGGATATTCTGTTTATCCACTGAAGAAATAGCACCCTGCTTAAGATACAGAAACTAGAGTCTGGAAATAACAGTGGAGAAGGACTCTAGCAAATAGAATCTCAGTGAGAATGGTGAAAGTTTATATTCTAGGAGTGTGGAACAACCAGAAGTTGACTTAGTCATCAAAAACTGCAACCCACTCTTTGAGTACATCCAATTCCTGATCAGGTTAATGTCACCTGACCCTACTGTATGGTTCTAGCAAAGGCTAGAGCAAACTTTCTTAGGAAAAAAAAAGATAATATCCCCCAGAACCCATACAATATCATCATTTAATTAAAAATTTGCTTGGCATACCAGAAATCACAATCAAGAGAAAACTAAAAAATAAGTACTCAGGAGATATTTGGTAATCGAATGACTCAATCAATATTCTCTACAACTTTGCACCATATTTGAAAACCTTGGGCACTAATCAACATAACTTTCAGTACCCAGATACACTCTTAAGGAAATGACAGACTGAGATGAAAAATCTATGCCTATTTGGGGGGAAGGGAAGAAGGGAGGAAAGGAGGGGATAGAAATTCACACAGTGTTTTGGCACTAACACCAAGGAAGAGAAGGGTAAGAGGTCAACCATATTGTACCCTCCAGTCCTGATTTGTTAGAAAAAAAACTTTGTAGCTCTGGAGCAGAAAAGGCAGTCAGGTTTCCCTTTGGAAACATTTAGCCAGTTCCACTTGTGGATCAATACTTCTTACAAGCTCACAGTGACAATTTTAAGAGTAACACAGTAAGGTTAATAATGCCCCCAATGAGATTTATCATCAAGAAAAGGAATGGAGGATAGTGCATATGTTAGCAGGTTTGTAATCAGTGAGACTCGCTCTGTCATCCTGTGAAGTTGGAATGGAATGGCTGTTGCTGTAAGTGGATAATGTGGCTCCCTGCTACCATCACCTCAGGGTGCCAACAGCACAGCACTGCGATTATCATTCTAGGGTGGTCATGAGCTCTGCTATTTTCTTCTGCAAGTTTGGGGAAGATATATTGCTGTGACAACAGGGAAATAGTAGACAGGTGTCACAGTATTACACAGTCAGGCAGGGAAAAAAGAAGCAGACTTAGTTCTTGAGAAAATGAACCACAGCCTCTGTTATAAGTTTCAAAAATAAGTGGTTGGTGAAAAAGAGCTGAAAATTCTTAGGTCTTTCATTTAATTGAGTGTTGCATGCTTACTCTGGCATTTGGATAATAAGAAAGAATATGTAGATTACATGTTATGGAATTGGGCAGAAAATAAACCCCCAATAAGTGTAGTAGCTCCCTTTAAACCACTGAAGGTTCAGATAGTTGGTGCTCATGTTTAAATAATGCACCAACTTCATGCATAAAAAGTAAATACCTAACTGCTTCTAATATTTCTGGTTTAAGTTTAGATTATTTAAGAATTGCACACTAGTCTAGCATGAACTGAGCTCAAGTAATGATCGGTTCAGTTCAGTTCAGTCGCTCAGTCGTGTCCGACTCCTTGAGACCCTAGGGATGCAGCACGCCAGGCCTCCCTGCTCATCACCAACTCCCGGAGTTTACTCAAACTCATGTCCATTGAGTTGGTGATGCCATCCAATCATCTCATCCTATCGTTCCCTTCTCCTTACGCCTTCAATCTTTCCCAGCATCAGGGTCTTTTCAAATGAGTCAGTTCTTACCATCAGGTGGCCAAAGTATTGGAGTTTGAGCTTCAGCATCAGTCCTTGCAATGAATATTCAGGACTGATTTCCTTTAGGATGGACTGGTTGGATCTCCTTGCAGTCCAAGGGACTCTCAAGAGTCTTCTCCAACACCACAGTTCAAAAGCATCAATTCTTTGGCGCTCAGCTTTCCTTATAGTCCAACTCTCACAGCCATACATGAGTACTGGAAAAACCATAGCTTTGACTATAAGGATATTTGTCAGCAAAGTAATGTCTCTGCTTTTTAATATGCTGTCTAGGTTGGTCATAACTTTTCTTCCAAGGAGCAAGGATCTTTTAATTTAATGATAATTCTTTCAAATTCTATTCTTTACTCTATATTTCTGTAAACAGATTTTGGAAAGCACACACACACACACACACACACACACACACACACACACACTATCCTGTATAAAGTCCCCACCTAGGATCTTCCTCATTAGTAACTGGCATGCTTTCATAATTCTTTCTCAACCAGTGAGCTTGGTAGATTAGTCATCTTAGACTCACTTCTGTCCTTGTTTGTCATGTCTAGGTCACAAGAGTGTTGGAAGGATTAATTAGTTAACATGCAAAATTCTTTGAAGATAAAAAGCCCAGTGAAATTGCAAGTGCTCGCATTCCTTCATAGGACATATCTTTCCTTTTATATTTGTAAAAATTCATCCACCTCCTTTTAACCCTTTATGCTAAATTTATGTACTCAGATTTCTTTTTTTACAAATTGACTAGCCTTATCTTCCCCCCTTCACAAAGCTCAAGATAGTTGTTTACCTACGCCCTCATCTCTCTCCTCCATATTGTTGTTGTTATTATTATTCAGTCTCTAAGCCATGCCTGACTCTTTGCGACCTCATGGACTGCAGCATGCCAGCTCCTCTTTTACTCCTCACTTTGACTAAATATCAGTTTTCTTTCTTACAGAGAGATCCTGATACCATTTATGAAATCCTATTTCCTAGTTATTTTTTCCTACTTACATGTTTTGGTATTCATTGGAACTGTGGACTGGTATGCCTAAAGGTCACTAATGAGAAGGAAAAGTCACTATTCCTAACTATCAGAGGCTTAGGACATGAGAATCATTCATTTGGATCAAATGTTAGAGTCCAAAGGGCAGGTGAGTCTGTGTAGTTTACTGAACAAGAAAGGGGAAATTGTTTTTCCCCCAAATTGAAATGTTTTTATAATAAGGAATTGCTTTAAATGTCCTTTATGACATGAAATATACATTCTAGGAAATCTGATGAAGTGTGTCCCCTGAAGCCCCCACCTCTTAACAGCTTCTGAGCCTGGATGCAGCTAAGGGTACCAGCAGCCTGTGAGCTGAAGCTCTGAGTGTCAGAAGAGATCTTCCTCCAGCAGAAGAATCTGTACTTAAAAGGCTCATTTCCATTAAGAACCTAATAGAGAGACATTCTCCTAGAGCTATCACAATTATTTTAACTGCTGAAATTTGTAGAACAGATGTGGTCATCTATGATGAAATCCTGGGGTACCCTCCACAGTCTGGCTATGAAAAACCACAGTCATTATTTTTCCACTATTTTTTGACACTTTCTATTTTGATTATAAAGTCAGACCTTGAGATATTTAAATGTATCAGCTTTTTAAAAGAGCTGTTCTTCAAATGATTCCTAAATGATATCTTCTTCAAGAGATTATGGAACTGACTAACAAGGATGAGATGGTTGGATGGCATCACCAACTCAATGGACGTGAGTTTGAGCAAGGTCCAGGAGTTGGTGACGACAGGGAAGCCTGCTGTGCAGCCGTCCATGGGGTCATAGAGTCGGACATGACTGAGCGACTGAACTGAACTGAAACAAAGGTTACAAAACACCATGACACGCAAATGCTTTTCACTTTGTCATGAACTTAATTCCGCTCATCCAGGTCTTTTGCGTTGCAGGCAGATTCTTTACCATCTGAACCACCAGGGAAGCCTTTTAAACAGATTAAAATGATATATTTCATATGCTTCCTATCTCAAATAGCATGAGCAAAATCTATGAAATATCCTCAAAATGAAATGGAAAGTGATCTTGGAACAATATATGTATTATTATTGTATATGTTATATATATATATATATATATATATATATATATATATATATATGTATGTATGTATATAAAGTATGCGTGTGTGCTTAGTCATTCAGTTATGTCCAGTTCTTTGCGACCCTATGGACTGTAGTCCACCAGGCTCTTCTGTCCATGCGATTTTCCCAGCAAGAATACTGGAGTAGGTTTCCATTTCCTCCTCCAGGGGATCTTCCTGATCCAGGAATTGAACCCATGTCTCCCACGTCTCCTGCATTGCAGGCGGATTCTTTACCACTGATCCACTGGGGAAGCCCAAATATAATATATGCATGTGTGCATGCCAAGTCACTTCAGTTGTGTCTGACCTTTTATGACCCTGTGGATTGTAGCCCACCAGGCTTCTATGTACGTGGGATCCTCCAGGTAAGACTACTGGTGTGGGTTGCCTTGCCCTCCTCCAGGGAATCTTCCTGACCCATACCCTCACCCTTAATTATAATGTTATTATAAGAAAGCATATTTATTTTATTTTATTTTTAAACTTTACATAATTGTATTAGTTTTGCCAAATATCAAAATGAATCCATCACAGGTATACATGTGCTCCCCATCCCGAACCCTTCTCCCTCCTCCCTCCCCATACCGTCCCTCTGGGTCGTCCCAGTGCACTAGCCCCAAGCATCCAGTATCGTGCATTGAACCTGGACTGGCATCTCGTTTCATACATGATATTTTACATGTTTCAATGCCATTCTCCCAAATCTTCCCACCCTCTCCCTCTCCCACAGAGTCCATAAGACTGTTCCATACATCAGCGTCACTTTTGCTGTCTCGTACACAGGGTTATTGTTATCATCTTTCTAAATTCCATATATATGCGTTAGTATACTGTATTGGTGTTTTTCCTTCTGGCTTACTTCACTCTGTATAATAGGCTCCAGTTTCATCCACCTCATTAGAACTGATTCAAATGTATTCTTTTTAATGGCTGAGTAATACTCCATTGTGTATATGTACCACAGCTTTCTTTTCCATTCATCTGCTGATGGACATCTAGGTTGCTTCCATGTCCTGGCTATTATAAACAGTGCTGCGATGAACAGTGGGGTACACGTGTCTCTTTCCCTTCTGGTTTCCTCAGTGTGTATGCTCAGCAGTGGGATTGCTGGATCATAAGGCAGTTCTATTTCCAGTTTTTTAAGGAATCTCCACACTGTTCTCCATAGTGGCTGTACTAGTTTGCATTCCCACCCACAGTGTAAGAGGGTTCCCTTTCCTCCACACCCTCTCCAACATTTATTATTTGTAGACTTTTGGATCGCAGCCATTCTGACTGGTGAGAAAGCATATTTTAAAAGATATTTCCTTTCTTTTTCTTTTTTTGAGTTGTACATACTTAATATACACAATTTGATGAGTTTGGAAGTAAGCAAACACCCATGGACCCATCACCACAGTCTATGCCATAAAACCTATCCAAAACCTCCTCTTCCCACCTTCTTCTTTCTCCTCCTCCCCTTTCCTCCTTTATTTTCTCCTCTTTCTTCTACTATAATTATTAATGCTATTAGTATTAGTATTCTCACTCCTTGAGCAATCAAACCAAGCATTATATATGTAGTCTGTATCTTAGAGAAGGCAATGGCACCCCACCCCAGCTCTTGCCTGGAAAATCCCATGGACGGAGGAGCCTGGTAGGCTGCAGTCCATGGGGTCGCTAAGAGTCGGACACAACTGAGCGACTTCACTTTCCCTTTTCACTTTCATGCATTGGAGAAGGAAATGGCAACCCACTCCAGTATTCTTGCCTGGAGAATCCCAGGGACAGAGGAGCCTTGTGGGCTGCTGTCTACAGGGTCTCACAGAGTCAGAAATGACTGAAGCGACTTAGCAGTAGCAACAGCAGTCTGTATCTATTACATGTATTGCTAGGTGGAAGAATATATATATATTTATATATATTATTTATATATATACAGATATATATGCATTATGATATACATGATATATATGTATTAATATATTATTAACTATGATATATATACACATATGTATTAGTATGTGGAGTCTAGAAAAATGGTACAGATGAGCCTAGTTCCAGGGCAGGAATAGAGATTCAGACATTAGAATGGGTGTGTGGACATAGATCGAGAAGAGGAGGATGGGATGAATTGGGAGATTAGGTTTGACATAAATACACTACCATGTGTAAAATAGATCACTAGTGGGAACCTGCTGTATTGCACAGGAAGCTCAGCTTTGTGCTCTGTGATGACCTAGATGGGTGAGAATGGGGAATGGTGGGAGGCTGTAGAGGCAGGGGATATATGTATATATGTATATATATAGCTGATGCATTTCTTTGTACAGCAGAAACTAATACAACACTGTAAAACAATTATATATCAATAAATTTTTTTAATAAATATAGTCAACCAAAAAAAAAAAATAGAGTCCATAACTGTGACTGCTCATGTTACCAGCCATTTGTGGAGAAGCAGAAAATAAAGATGCAACAAATGATTAGGTAATCTTGTTTCCTGCAGGATGTATTCTCAAGTGGGTTTATATGGCCCATCTTGTTTTGAATGAGTCAGGACAGGGAGTCATTCAGCACAGCTACCCAGGGAAATCTACCCTGTGTCAGAAACAGAGCACCTGCAGTGATGCAGTCACACGTACGGGCCAGATGGACTGAGAAACAGAAATGACCCTTTGGGGAGAAAAAGAGAGACAGGGAAACAAGTTTCTGAAAAAGTATCCTTTGACACCAGTACACGGTGTCATTTCCCATGATGAAAAAGACCTCGACTGTGTAAGAGACTATTTTTTCCAATTCTAAATTCTGAGCCATTTCACCTCCATTCAAGATGGTCATGACACAATGGGGATTTAAGGAAAAGTCAGCCAGACCCCCTAAATCCAAAAAGACTTTCTGGGGCTGTATAGAAAGATGAAAAAAATGATTCATACTGCAAAAATCAAGAAAATAATTTAATTCATCTACGTGTGACTAGGCAAACACAGTGAGCCACAATGCAAAAATCTAGTACTAAATTGTCATTATTACCAAATTCTGCTTCTTCTATACCAGGATGATCCTTCTTCTAAGATTCACTTCCTTTGATTTTTTTTTTTTTAAGCAGCAAATAGATAGTGAAGGATGAACTTTTTAGTTGCTTGTCTCTCACCAACTTGAGACCTTCACATAGTTTGAGAGAAAGTCGCTCATTCGTGTCCAACTCTTTGCTAATTCTCTGGGCCAGAATATTGGAGTGGGTAGCCTTTCCCTTCTCCAGGGGATCTTCCAAACCCAGGTTTAGAACCCAGGTCTTCCATATTGCAGGCAGATTCCTTACCAGCTTATCCACAAGGGAAGCCCTAATCACATAGTTTACACTTCATTTATAGGGTGCTGTGCTATGCTCTCGGAGAAGGCGATGGCATCCCACTCCAGTACTCTTGCCTGGAAAATCCCATGGACGGAGGAGCCTGGTAGGCTGCAGTCCACGGGGTCGCTAGGAGTTGGACACGACTGAGCGACTTCACTTTCACTTTTCACTTTCATGCACTGGAGAAGGAAATGACAACCCACTTCAGTGTTCTTGGCTGGAGAATCCCAGGGATGGGGGAGCCTGGTGGGCTGCCGTCTATGGGGTCGCACAGAGTCGGACACGACTGAAGCGACTTAGCAGCAGCAGCAGCAGTGCTATGCTCTGACAATAACCGTAAAAATCAGATCATAATAGAGATGGTTAGATAGCATCACCGCCTCAACAAACATAAACTTGAACAAACTCCAGGAGACAGCGAAAGACAGAGGAGGGTGGTGTGCTGCAGTCCATGGGATCACAGAGAACTTGACATGACTTAGCAACTGAACAAAATACTACTGCTAATAATAGTTAATATGTTTGAATATTTACTATTATTCTAAATATTAAATTACCTTTTTTAATTCTCACAGTGAAATTCACATTCCTGGCTGTAGGACCTTGGGCATAATGGGTACCTCAATTCTCTAGTCTACAAAACAAATGAAGATGACTGTAGTTAGGCAGTCTAACTCAAGCAATTGTTATGAAAAGTCAAGTTAGTCAATGTATATGAAGCCCTTAAAACAGTGCCTGTCACACAGAAAGTGTTATTGAAGTGTTAGCTATTATTATTATAGGTTATATAATTCAGATCCACGGGGGCCTTAGGTGTCATCTCTATGCTCATAACTTCCAAATCCAGGTACTAGTCTTTACCTCTCTGCATAACTTTATTCATATTTCATAACTTTATTCATATTTCAAATTAGCTGATTTCATCTTCCTACAGATGTATAGCAGCTGTCTCCAAATTAATATAGCCAACAACAGGATTCTGATTTCCTCTCCTCTTTCAAAGAAAAGCGCAAATCTTCTGCCAGTAGATCCAGTAAATGAGAGTCCATATAATGCAACATTGAAGTGTACAGATTACACGGCTGAGAAGCCTGGGTTCAAACCCATCTTGTAGCTAGTTGTGTAACTTCAGGCAAATTACTTCCTGTCTCAATGTCCTAGCTTCCTTACCTGTAAAGACTAGAAATAATAATAGTACCTTCACAGAGTTGTGATGATATTCAAGTTAGAATATGAACAGATGTTTTACTATTTTTTTAAGATTTCTTTTAATGTGGACCATTTTAAAAGTCTTTATTGAATTTGTTGCAATATTGTTTCTGTTCTATGTTTTAGTTTTTTGGCCAGGAAGCATATGCGATTGCTAACCAGAGATGGAACCCACACCTCCTGCACTGGAAGGTGAAGTCTTAACCTCTGACCACCAGGGAAGTTTCAATACACAGATGTTTTAAACAGTGCCGGGCACACACAGTCAATACCATATGAATGTCATGTACTGTTGGGTTGGCTAAAAAGTTCATTAGGTCTTTTCTGTTTTCCATAAGGTGTTACAGAAAACTTGAACAAAATTTTTGGCCGACCCAATATCATCATACTCATCTATGAAGATGAACTATTAACTAACAGCTAATAGTTATCTTTGATTCTCTCCCTTGGTGGTGGTGGTGGTTTAGTCACTAAGTCGTGTCCAACTCTTGTGACCCCATGGACTGTAGCTAGCCAGGCTCCTCTGCCCATGGGATTCTCCAGGCAAGAATACTGGAGTGGGTTGTCACTTCCTTATCCAATTCTTTCCTTTACCTTCCCTAATCATGGATTACTGTTCCATCAGTAAATTTTATTTGGTTTGTTCCAAAGCACACCCCAAACCCCATCACACATGCATGCACTCTTACCATGGTCCTATATGGAGACCAGCCTTCATTGTGTGACTTGGTGCTTGACCATCACGATCACCTCCCAGTGGAGAACATAGAGCCAGATTGCATGGTAAGCCCAGAACCCAGGTATTAAACATTCTGTATCCTGGTTTCCTCACCTTCACATTGAATGGGGATCATTCCAGTGCCCATAACACAGGCTGGTATGAAGATAACAGGGGTTCATAGATGCAAAATGCTCATCATGGTGCCGACACATAGCCTGCTTAATGTTTCCATCGTGTTCCCTGCTTCCTCTTCTTCCAGCCCTCACTCTCCCCATTACCTGCTACTCTCCAGACACTTCTTTCCATCTGCTCTTTGAAGAAGCCAAGTTTGCTCCTTCCTTGGGACTTTTAAACTCGTTGTCCTTCCCACTCAGAATGTTCTTCCAGAGTGAGATCTTCATGCTCTTGGCTCCGTCTTGTCTGAATGAGCTAAAATGTGTCTACAAAGCCTGCTTCCCTGACCACCCAATCTAAAGTAGACAGCATTATTCCCCACCACATAATCCAATTTGAATTCTCTGGATAGCACTTATCTAATTTTATTTTTTAAGTTAATTAATTTGTAATTGGAGGATAATTGCTTTACAATATTGTGTTGGTTTCTGCCGTATGTTAACATGGATCAGCCATAGGTATACATATGTTCCCTCCATCTTGAATCTCCTTCCCACTTCCCACCCCAAGTATCTAATTTTATACATAAAGATTTACTTGTCAGTTTACTAACATACACACACACACACACACAGACATACACAAAGAGGAATCCAAACTATGTGAAAGCCAAGATTCTGCTTGTTTTGACTTGTCCTCTGCTATTGCTATATCTTCAAAGTCTAGATAAGTCCCTGTTCTATATTGAGTGCTTGATAAATATTTATATTTTTCTGACAGGACATTTTATTTCAGGATACCTTTAAATATTTAATACTAACATTAGCGAAGACTAATAATGTCTTTGAAAAGTTGACATGGCAATGGCAGGGGTTGATGAATGTACGGACAGTAAAGATGTTTCCATCTCGTGCATGTTTAGGGTGACTGTATCATACGGCACAAATGTCAAATATGCATCCTCTTTCTACTGAGGTGCTTTTTGGCAAAAGATTTTACTTAATCCATGAGCTGCATAAAATCTCTCTCTAAACATAATGTCAATAGACAAATCAATAAATATGTAGCATAGTGTGTATGCATATCCAAGCCTATCTACTTTTCTTGCCAATTCTGAGTCTGAGCTGCAGTCCTCTGGGGTGGCTGACAAGCAAAAGGAATCTGCTGGGTGGTATTCCTGAGGCTGGATTCGGTTGCAAATGGTTTTCTGTCCTTGCAGATGTGAATCAGCAGAGGTGTGAAGTCATCCCCATACTTTGGCACAGGACTGAAGAGCTTGGTTGGAGGATTTCTAAAAAAGTAAGCAGAGAATTAAACTGTGGGACAGCTTGCAGTGCAGCTGGAAATAGCAGTCTCTGACGAGCTTGCTGCACCAACCACCAAAATTAAATAATGCTCTGAAAAGCCACCCTGCCTCAAGCGCTCCATTGCACGGCTCCTCTGACATCCCCTGCTAAGGTCAGGAGCCAGAATAGACTGAACGTTTATGAATACTGCCCTTCAAGATTGACATGGAGCCAAATTTAAAACTACATGCCTCCTTGGGAGGGAAATTAAGAGGCAGCCTGAAACACGTTATATGAAAATCTTATTTATTTGATCATGCATAACTGAAACTCCAACTACTTCAGTCTCAAAATTGTCTTGAGTCATAAGGAGGGATGCTGTGAACGGACCCAGCAGGAATGAAGTGAAGTGTTGTGTGTTGATACAAGATGAACAACCACACTGCAATATCTCATGAGGGTGTATAGAAAAAATCAAGAGTCAGTAATCTGCTAACCAAAAAGAGTTTTGCCTTTTAATGCTTTGTAGACTTTTATGGAGACATTAATGCTTTCGAAATCTCAAAATGGGCTCATGCATTCTGTAAAGGAGATATTTCCTGATTTTATCTTTTTGTGAGGAAAAATTTATTTTTATATTATTTATAAAATATTTTTATTTTATATTATATTTTATTTTAGTATAGTGAATTAACAATGTTGTGTTAGTTTCAGGTGTACAGCAAAGTAATGCAGTTATACAAATAGATATATGTATTATTTTTCAAATTGTTTTCCTATTTAGGTTGTTACATAATATTGAGCAGAGTTCCCTGTGCTATATAGTAGGTCCTTATTGGTGATCCATTTTAAATATAGCAGGGTATACTTAATTTTCTAAGATGAACATCTTTCTTCAATAAAGGACCCTTGGAAAACCTCTTTGTTCTTGATAACTTCATTTAGAAACAACCCACCTAAAGGTACAGATGATAAGGGTACAAGATTTACATACATTCAATATCCCTGGTGGTCCAGTGGTTAAGGCTCTGTTTTCTAACGTGGGGACTGAGGGTTCAATTCCTGGTCGGGGAGCTAAGACCCCACAGGCCTCAGAGCCAAAAAATGTAAAACAGAAGCAATGTTATAACAAACTGAATAAAGACTTTTAAAATAGTCCACATCAAAGACTTATTTATAAAAAGAAAAGCAAAGCCCTCTTGGTACTAACATAATATTTGTAACTAAGTGAATTGCATTTTTTTAGCTATAAAACTTATAATACAGACAGAATATTGCCTTTTTCAGTGAAACTTATTTTCTCACCTCTAACATGCAAAAATGGGCTCTCATTTTACAAAGTACCACCTCTGTTTTCATAAAACCTTCCTCCACATCTTTCCCTGGAATGTGGGCCAGACTGCCTTTCCTCTAAGTAGGGGGAAAGTGGTTGCAATTTTTCCACTGAATTCTGGCCTGAGTGGGTGGAGAGGATCATTCAACCAATATCTACTTATGATTCTCTGTGCTCTGATGTGTTTTTAGGCATTAAGCACTATGACTAGGCACTGGGCTATATCGATTCTATACCTAGGTTTACACTCAGGCCTTAGACTTGATGGAGACTAGATATTTCTAGTCCCCAGGAATCTACATTGTATTTCTTCTGGTACAGCATAAATTTGAACCCACATATAAATGGACAATAATTACTAGCAAAACTGAGTGACAAAATCAAAAGTTCTCGATAAGGCTCTGCAATCATAATAATGTGTCAGAAACATTAAAATGTGTTTCCATATATAAAAATGAGTATGGAAGTGAGGGTTGAGGACATTTTAGGACATTTCTTGAATCCACAATCTTAAGTTATTAAATTTTGACAAGTTCAAATACAAGTCAAAACCTTAAAATTTATTGTGATTTATTTCCAATCATTTTCACAGAGCACCATTTGAATTATTATGTTTGAAGCTTATTAAAGACAAATGAATGGCACATTTATAGTCTATATAAATGCACAGCCTCTTTCGGGAAACAGAAAATCCACAGTAATTCTTTGTCACAGACTTCGTTTCTGAGCTGAAGGTGAGAGCTGGCCAGGATGATTGATCAAAGTGACCAAAGATGCTGGTGAAGTTCAGGGCAGGTAGACAAGTGTCTCCTGTTGTCTAGAAACACCTGCAAATGTCTAAACTGTGCTGGTCCTGGTTCTCAGATGCTGTTTCTTCCTCTTTCTGCATTAGGAATTCCTATGACCTGGTTAAGCAAATACTCAGTGGAAGGACAGTCCAATATTTCATGATGAAATGCAGGGGAAAATAATACTCACCTTGTCTTTCTATGACTAATGCAAAAATCTAATCATTCCCTCCATTCCATGACCCACACTGGGTTTAAACAGCTAGTCTGTCTGCCAGGTAAAAAGACTTAATGTCCCTCTTGAGAAGAAATTAACTGCTAAAACAGACTCAGGTGAAACGGAGTTCTGTCTTCTGTCCTCAATGCCACCATTTTTCTCTTTGAATCTGGCTCTTCCGTTCAAGTAGAATGAAAACTTGGATTTTTGCCTTGAGCAAATTTTACTTCCTAGGCTCAAATTCTGGGACTCTGTTTAATTGCAGAGGTGAGTTTGCCTTGTAGCAACTCTGAAATCACTCTTAAATTCACCATTTAAGAGCAGGAGGGGGCTGAAGTGGTATTCCACTTCCTTAGTTCTGTGTTGCTCCTGAGGGAACCCCCTGCCTGTTTTTCTTATTCAACACAACTTTACTGGATTAGTTAACACTGAAAAGTTAACAAGACCCAGGCACTGAGTAGTAGCAAACCAAATGGACTCAGGAGTATGACTTGGGCTTCTCTAGCCAGCATGGCTCTGCTTCTTATCCTGGGGTATCAGGAAGGAGGAAGCTGGGTTCTAAAAAACTAGAAATGTTTGTTTACTAAACAAGATTATAAAACAAAGTTAAAAAACCAAAACAAAAAAGTAAACCTGATGTATTAATAAGAAACAGAACAAAAAAGATATTATTTCAATCCAACTGCATTCTAGAAAAAGTAAAGCTATTAATAGGATAATAGTTCAGCAGTTTCCATGAGTTTGGAGAATGGGTGAAGCATTGCAAGGGTGAACCTTGGGGGATATTTTACACCAGTGAAACTATTCTATATGATGATGTAATTTTGGATACATGATGCATTTACAGCACTAAGTGTGATCCCAACACAGCTAATTTTTAAAAATTGTTCAGGAGTTTGGCAGATACAGGATAGAATGCAAAATGAGGGAGAAAAAGAATCTAACTCTACAAATGTATGAAACAATTTCACTGAGGGGAGTGGAGAGGGAAAGATGCTGACCTCAGCAACTCTGGAAATGTGTGGACTCCGTGAGACTGAAGGCAAAGGAAACGACACATAAGTGCTGTACTCCGGTTGATGCAGTACTTTCACACAGGGGTCCAAGTTAACAATTCTGATGCTGCTATGCATGTTTACTGAAAGCAAACACACGATTGAATATGAACGGTGATGATGGAAGTCAGCTTTCTCTCCATAAGATTTAAAGTTTACAGGTAAGCGGGGAGAGGAGGTTGTAATGATCCATGTTGTAATAAACCAAAGCCAGAGACTTAAGCATGAAGTCAGATTTAGCTTAATATGGCTACATGTACAAATATGTATAAATATGTATGTGTAAACAGTTAGTATACATACGTATGTTTCCGGCCTCTGTCATCTCAGTGGACCTAGAAGTAACAACACAGCGTAGCAGTGAACACATTTTCCAATAAAAGGAAGTGATTCTTGGGGGAATTACTGGTTTGTGGACTGAATCAAGAAACACATGAGTGAAGTATCTGGTAGTGCCATAAAGTAAGGAGTGTCCAAAATAAAATAAGAGATGGAAGTAGGTCAAAGGAACGCAGAATCCAACCTACAGAGCTCCCAGTTACCAAAGCTGGAAAAATTTACACAAAAAATAAGTAATGTACTACTGGATTTACAATAACTCAAAGCATAAAATAAATGTCTGTGAGTCTATTTTGATAAAAGTATTGTGTGCTTAGTCATTCAATCATGTCTGACTCTTGGATGGTCTATGGGCTGTAGCCTGCCAGGCTTCTCTGTCCATGGGGATTCTCCAGGCAAGAATACTGAAGTGGATTGCCATGCCTTAGTCCAGGGGATCTTCCCAACCCAGGGATAGAACTCAGGTCTCCCGCATTGCAGGCGGATTATTTACCATCTGAGCCACCAGGGATATAAGCATAGGATTGAAAAAACAAATGATGTAGAAGGAACATACCTCCTATGCAAAAGAATTCCAAATCATTTATGTAGATACTCTGTTCCCAAGGAGGTGGCCTCCTGAAGTTTGAGTTGCACATTATAACTTCTCTCTAGAGAGGGAAAAAAAGAAAAAAAAAAAAAAAAAAAGAGTAACTTTGCAGTGGACGAACCTAACAAACATAATCTCAGCCAGGTGATCAAGGTCAACATAACAGTGATTAGTCATGTTGACAGTATGGGCCCAGAATGGGTAGTGGTGAAAACGGTATTTTATCTCTGTGACCTTCCTCCCCCAAATCCATAACCTCAGGCTGATTTTGAGAAAAACTAACAGACAAACCCCACTGGAAGTTTATTCTACAAAATATCTAACCACTACTCCTCAACTCGGTCAAGGTCATCTAAACAAAGAAAATATGAGAAACTGTCATAGCCCAGAGGAGCCCAAGAAGATATGATGATGATGTGATGTAGTGTCCTGGTTGAGATTCTTGGATAGAAATAGAACATTAGATGAAAACTGAGAAAAGCTGAATAAGAGATGGACTTTAGATAACAGTAAATATCAATATGGATACATTTCATTTTAATAAGTGTACCAACAAGTGGAGGACATTTTTAATGGAGGAGACTGGGGTAACTGGGGACTCTCTGTGCTACCTTCACAATTTCCCAACAAATATAAAAATCTTCTTTAAAAAGTTATTAAAAAGAGAATTTCCCTGGTAGCTCAGCTGGTAAAGAATCTACCTGCAATGTAGGATACCACAGTTTGATTCCAGGGTTGGGAAGATCGCCTGGAGAAAGGAGAGGCTACCACTCCAGTATTCTTGGGCTTCCCTGGTAGCTCAGACAGTAAAGAATCTGCCTGTAATGCAGGAGACCTGGGTTCAGTCCTTGGGTTGGGAAGATCCCCTGAAGGAGGTCATGGCAACCCACTCCAGTATTCTTGCCTTGATAATCCCCATGGACAGAGGAGACTGGTGGGCTACAGTCCATGGGGTTGCAAAGAGTTGGACATGACTGAGCAACTAAGCACACACATCATCTAGTTGCATGTTCTCTTGAAATTTTATTCCAAGACTGCCATTGTAGTAATAAAGACTACTATCCAAAACTCTAATATTTTGAAATATTATTTCTTTTAAGGAGTCAATCACACTGATTAATTATTAATAACTCATCTTCTCCCAATTTCTTTTAGGAGATTATTTTTTAAAAACTAATTTCAAGGGAAAAATCTGAAAATTCCATTTATGTCAGAAGTTACCATGACTCCTGTAAATGGAAGAGACAATTTCAGACCAGTCATATACAAAAAAATTTTTTTAATAATTCTCAATGACAATTTATTTCCCATGCTCTAATGCTTTTTAGTATTATGTTGCACAAAGTGAAATGCCAAAGGAACATACAATAGAATAAGTATAAGAAGCCTAAGTAATTTACAAAGGCTTTGAATTTACTTATCTAATCTTATTGCTGTCAGATAAGACCACATAAGCAACTAGGGACTTTTCTCGTGGTCCAGGGGTTAGTACTCTATGCTTCCAAAACAGGGGGCACTGGTTTGATCCTAGGTAGGGGAACTAGGATCCCACATGCCAGAGGTGGCATGTGCATGTGTATGTGTGTTAGTCGCTCAGTCATGTCCAACTCTATGTGACCCATTGAACTATAGCACTCCAGGCTCCTCCGTCCATGGAATTCTCCAGGCAAGAATACTGGAGTGGGTTGCCATTCCCTTCTCCAGGGCATCTTCCAGACCCAGGCACTGAACCCAGGTCTCCTGCATTGCAAGCAGACTCCTTACCACTTGAACTACGAGGGAAGCCTAAAGGTTGCAAGGCCAGGCCAAAAAAAATAAAAAATAAGTAACGAAACAATGGCCCATCTTACCCTTGTTTAACCTCTAGTGAAGACACTCTGAGTCTCCTCCGTATATTTAATAATCCCTCAGTCAAGGTACTCTTTAAAGTATGAATTCAATCTTTTATGCTGCTGCTAAATCCCATATTTTCCTACTATTTTTTCAAAAATAGAAAACAGTTCTGGCCATTTCCTGTGTAGCAACCATGCATGTGTATATGAAGATTATCATTAAATAACCATTTTCTTAGGATTAAATGAGTATAGTCTCTTTAATCTTTTCAATTCAAAGCCAATAGTTTTGCCTTTTTGTGGGTGGTTATTATCTGAATACTTTTCTAATTTGCTATCATCTTGTCTTTAATCCAATACCAAAGACTTAAACTTGACATTCAAGACAATAGATTTGAAAACCTCTGTGAGATCTTGAAGGAAAATTGACTAGGAAAAGAAGAAGGTTACTTCATTTTAACATTCAGAATGAATTTTATGGAAAACATTTCTAATTAGAATTTTAACCTTCCTTTGGTACATTTGGATACAAAGAGAATGTAAAATCTGATATAACTTTTCAAAGAACATCTCCTGCATGTGACTATGAAGACACAGGATATTTATTGGGACACTAGTAGGTTGGGTTGGGTTGTTTGGCAGCGTGTTTCAATATAAAGAAGTAATGGAAAGAAATAGTTGATATTTTGCCATCCCAGGCAGCTCTCATTTCAGGCAACAAGGTTCCTTGAGCCATGAAAAGGCTTTTCTACTGCTCACAGTATAGCCTTAGGAACAAAATTTACTGCTTTTGTCAAATGGGCCTAAAGAGACACATCACCCTGTCCTCGGGGCTCTTCAGGGATCCTCCCCTTAGGAAAGCTTGGTCATTTCAGCCTCCGTGAATAGGATTAATTCATTGCTTTCATAAATGCAATGAGTTACTTTCGTGACCACAAAGGAAAATCTATGTAAAGCACTTAGCTCAGGCCTGGCATCTACTTAGGATGCTAAAGAAAAGCTACCTCCTATTTTAAAATGGAATTTGTGAATTATAAAATTTGAGGCTTTGTAACCATGGTAGAAAGATTTTCTTTTTATTCCATTTTGAAATAAGAATTTTTCTTCTTATAGTTACTCTGCTTATATATTTTAAAATATTATTGCAATATAGTTGATTTACAATGTTGTGTTAGTTTCAGATATACAGCAGAGTGAATCAGTTATATATATATTCAGGCTTCTCTCCTAACTCAGTTGGTAAGAATCTGCCTGCAATGCAGGAGACCCGGGTTTGATTCCTGGGTGGGGTGATCCGCTGGAAAATGAAATAGCAACCCACTCCAATATTCTTGCCTGGGAAATCCCATGGACAGAGAAGCTAGGTGGGCTACCGTCCATGGGGTTGCAAGAATTGGGCATGACTTAGCAACTAAACGACAGTGCATATATATTCATTCTTTCTCAGATTCTTTTCTCATATAGGTTATTGCCTAATGGGTAGAGTTCTCCATGCTATACAGTAGGTCGTTGTTGGTTATCTCTGTCTGGTTATTATTTGGAATTTATTTCTGCTGTCCATGGGTCTGATATAACTTAGAGGTGAAGCAGAAGTGAAGCTAACTTGCCCAATGTCAGATCTCCATGGTGCCATACACTTAACCAGCTTGCAAAACCACATTTAAAAAAAAAAAATTATTTATTTTAATTGGAGGCTAATTACTTTACCATGTTGTATTGGTTTTGCCATACATCAACATGCATCTGCCACGGGTGTACACGTGTTCCCCATCCTGAGCCTCCCTCCCACCTCCCTCTCCATACCATCCCTCTGGGTCATCCCAGTGTACGAGCCCCAAGCATGCTGTATCATGCATTGAACCTGGACCGGCGATTCATTTCACATATGATATTATACATGTTTCAATGCCATTCTCCCAAATCATCCCACCCTCGCCCTCTCCCACAGAGTCCAAAAGACTGTTCTACACATCTGTGTCTCTTTTACTATCTCGCATACAGGGTTATCATTACCATCTTTCTAAATTCCATACATATGTGTTAGTATACTGTGTTGGCGTTTTTCTTTCTGGCTTACTTCACTCTGTATAATAGGCTCCAGTTTCATCCACCTCATTAGAATTGATTCAAATTCATGCTTTTTAATGGCTGAGTAATAATCCATTGTGTATATGTACCACAGCTTTCTTATCCATTCATCTGCTGATGGACGTCTAGGTTGCTTCCATGTCCTGGCTATTATAGACAGTGCTGCGATGAACATTGGAGTACATGTGTCTATTTCAATTCTGGTTTCCTCAGTGTGTATGTCCAGCAGTGGGATAGCTGGGTCATATAGCAGTTCTATTTCCAGTTTTTTAAGGAATCTCCACACTGTTCTCCATAGTGGCTGTAATAGTTTGCATTCCCACCAACAGTGTAAGAGGTTTCCCTTTTCTCCACACCCTCTCCAGCACTTACTGCTTATAGACTTTTGGATAGCAGCCATTCTGACTGGCGTGAAATGGTACCTCATTGTGGTTTTGATTTGCATATCTCCGATAATGAGTGATGTTGAGCATCTTTTCATGTGTTTGTTAGCCATCTGTATGTCTTCTTTGGAGAAATGTCTGTTTAGTTCTTTGGCCCATTTTTTTGATTGGGTTGTTTATTTTTCTGGAATTGAGCTGCAGGAGTTGCTTGTATATTTTTGAGATTAATTCTTTGTCAGTTGCTTCATTTGCTATTATTTTCTCCCATTCTGAAGGCTGTCTTTTCACTTTGCTTATAGTTTCCTTTGTTGTGCAGAAGCTTTTAATTTTAATTAGGTCCCATTTATTTATTTTTGTTTTTATTTCCAATATTCTGGGAGGTGGGTCATAGAGGATCCTGCTGTGATTTATGTCGGAGAGTGTTGTGCCTATGTTCTCCTCTAGGAGTTTTATAGTTTCTGGTCTTACATCTAGATCTTTAATCCATTTTGAGTTTATTTTTGTGTATGGTGTTAAAAAGTGTTCTAGTTTCATTCTTTTACAAGTGGTTGACCAGTTTTCCCAGCACCACTTGTTAAAGAGATTGTCTTTTCTCCATTGTATATTCCTGCCTCCTTTGAAGAAGATAAGGTGTCCATAGGCACATGGATTTATCTCTGGGCTTTCTATTTTGTTCCATTGATCTATATTTCTGTCTTTGTGCCAGTACCATACTGTCTTGATGACTGTGGCTTTGTAGTAGAGCCTGAAGTCAGGCAGGTTGATTCCTCCAGTTCCATTCTTCTTTCTCAAGATTGCTTTGGCTATTTGAGGTTTTTGTATTTCCATAAAAATTGTGAAATTATTTGTTCTAGTTCTGTGAAAAATACTGTTGGTAGCTTGATAGGGATTGCATTGAATCGATAAATTGCTTTGGGTAGTATACTCATTTTCACTATATTGATTCTTCCGATCCATGAACATGGTATATTTCTCCATCTCTTAGTGTCCTCTTTGATTCCTTTCACCAGTGTTTTATAGTTTTCTATATATAGGTCTTTTGTTTCTTTAAATAGATATATTCCTAAGTATTTTACTCTTTTTGTTGCAATGGTGAATGGAATTGTATCCTTAATTTCTCTTTCTATTTTCTCATTATTAGTGTATAAGAATGCAAGGGATTTCTGTGTGTTGATTTTATATCCTGTAACTTTACTATGTTCATTGATTAGCTCTAGTAATTTTCTGGTGGGGTCTTTAGGGTCTTCTATGTAGAGGATCATGTCATCTGCAAGCAGTGAGAGTTTTACTTCTTCTTTTCCAATTTGGATTCCTTTTATTTCTTTTTCTGCTCTGATTCCTGTGGCCAAAACTTCCAAAACTATGTTGAATAGTAGTGGTGAGAGTGGGCACCCTTGTGTTCTTCCTGACTTTAGGGGAAATGCTTTCAATTTTTCACCATTGAGGATAATGTTTGCTGTGGGTTTGTCATATATAGCTTTTATTATGTTGAGGTATGTTCCTTCTATTCCTGCTTTCTGGAGAGTTTTTATCATAAATGGATGTTGAATTTTGTCAAAGGCTTTATCTGCATCTATTGAGATAATCATATGGCTTTTATTTTTCAATTTGTTAATGTGGTGTATTACATTGATTGATTCGCGGATATTGAAGAATCCTTGCATCCCTGGGATAAAGCCCACTTGGTCATGATGTATGATCTTTTTAATGTGTTGTTGGATTCTGATTGCTAGAATTTTGTTAAGGATTTTTGCATCTAAAGTCATCAGTGATATTGGCCTGTAGTTTTCTTTTTTTTGTGGTCATCTTTGTCAGGGTTTGGTATTAGGGTAATGGTGGCCTCATAGAATGAGTTTGGAAGTTTACCTTCCTCTGAAATTCTCTGGAAGAGTTTGAGTAGGATAGGTGTTAGCTCTTCTCTAAATTTTTGTTAGAATTCAGCTGTGAAGCCGTCTGGACCTGGGCTTTTGTTTGCTGGAAGATTTCTGATTACAGTTTCAATTTCCATGCTTGTGATGGGTCTGTTAAGATTTTCTATTTCTTCCTGGTCCAGTTTTGGAAAGTTGTACTTTTCTAAGAATTTGTCCATTTCTTCCACGTTGTCCATTCTATTGGCGTATAATTGCTGATAGTAGTCTCTTATGATCCTTTGTGTTTCTGTGTTGTCTGTTGTGATCTCTCCATTTTCATTTCTAATTTTATTGATTTGATTTTTCTCCCTTTGTTTCTTGATGAGTCTGGCTAATGGTTTGTCAGCAAAACCACATTTTAACCTGGTGGTTAAAGTACTTCAAGTGCTCTGACCTTTGACAATCCCTTCCCCTGAACAACTCTCCTGAGACCTCAGCTCCTGACTGTGGCCCTGGGAACCCCCTGCAAAGGCCTCACCCCCAATCTGTGTCTCGGCCTCCAGCTCCTCCCTCCTTCCCTCCCAAGCCCTGGAACTCAGCCTCTGCTTCTCCCTCCTGCAGAACCTCAGCACCTCACTCTTCAAACTTAACATGGTCCCACTTGGTCCACCATATAGGGAGACACACCACCAAAGCTAGTGCAGCCAGGACTGGGATCAGGATTATGTGTGTGTGTGTGAACAACAGAGAAATGAGCACTGGACACACCGATGGAACATAACATGCCCAGCAGAGTCCCTGACCAAACACTCAAATTGAGGATGTTTACCCATCTCCTCTTGGACTTAAAATGGAGTTAAAATGCCCCAAAGACATGACCCACATCATTTAAGTACCCTGCAGATCCTCCCATAATACAGCATTTCACATCTCCAAGGATATGATAATTAAGGAGAAGCCATCTAATAGTGCTGCAGAGTGGGAAGGAAGTGATTAAGCACAGCAATTCTCTAGGTCTCTGTTCATCAACATATTTACCTGTTAACAAGGTGAAGGTGAGGTAATAACTGCAAATCTACAAAATACTTCTGGCTAACTTATCCAGGTAATGGTGATAGACTTGACAGTTGTTGCATGAGACATCTTGACAACAAAACTTTTCAGGAGCACTCACTGTGAATTTCCTCTTTAGAAATGTTCCTTTTTCAAGAATGGTTTTGTTTTTCTTGTTTAAAACTCATCTCCTCCAACTTCTTCCACAGGCACGGACATGCTCCAACTGGAATGCACAAGCCCACACCTGGGGCTGACTAATAAGTCTGCCCTGAGAATACTTTTTAAAACCATATTCACACTTTATAAAAGATATATTTAAAGTTCATCTTTGGATTTTCAGTATATTTCAGTCTTCAAGATGGAAGGGCTATGTCACAATATATGGCTCATGTATAAGATTCTCAACAAGGCAGCCCATGAGGGGAGTTAAAAAAAAAAGAAAGAAACAGCTACAGCACCAGGAGCCCAAATTTCTGTTTCAGGGTTGGATTTCTAGCTTTGATATCACCCCTTGAAAAGCCTGATCAATGGAAAGGAACCTGGTGTGAGAGCCTGGTCTCCTCCTCGCTCCTAGGAGCTGTGTTTGGAATAGTGGTGTACCTAGCAGGAAATCCTGCTTTAGAAGCACAGGCAACTTCTGCTCAGAAAACCAAAATGGTACACAGGGAGCACTGCTCCCAACCAGACTTACATCTTTGTACAAAGAGATTGCATTTTTTTTAAATGATGCTAAGAAGGCATGTAAACCACCTGTCTCCGGCTTCTCGCTTACCTGTTACAGAGAGTCATCTGACTCAAGAAAGGAAGTATTTCCATTTTATAAATAGAAAGAGCATTACAAATAGATTCCACCTAGAGAAAAATATTAATGAGATAAATAACCCAAATTTTGATAAAGTGTCAGCCAAAATATGTTCATCACTGTCAATCTGAGTCAGCCAGCCAGTATTCTCAAGTTCAGAACAGCTTGAGGCTGTTGCTATATTGGGATTGTAAAGGATGCCTTCACACTCAGAGGCTCTATTTCTATGTAAGAAGCAGGATGAATTTCCTCTGTATAAAAGAAGGACCGCAAATTACCTGGAGGAAAGGCTACTTCTGTTTTATTTTAGATGAAATCACTACCTCCTCCCTCCCCAACCACCACTGCCTCTGGAAGTAACTATTCTGCTCCACAGATGGAAGATACAATGATGACTTTGTCTGGAGCCCAGTTGCCTGGATTGGAATCCTGACTCTCCTGGGTGACTCTACGACGGGTAGCAAATCACTTAACTTCCCTGTACCTCAGTTATCATCATCTATAAAATGGAGATAAGAATAACAAACTCAGGGCTTTTATAAGGGTCAAAAGGAATAACCTGAAGTTCTTAGATGAATGCTTTGCACAGCGATCAATAAAGATGAGCTGTTTTTAATAGAAATGCACAAAGCATGTTCTCTGAGCCTCTCTAATAGAACACACCACTCACATGCTGGATTTCAGGTCTTATCCCCTCAAAACATTGTGAGGGTCTGCATTGAGAGCATTTTGAAATCTATCCAGCCTTGGTCTCAAAGCCATGCTCACTCTTTGTGAAACAAACTGATGACTCTCTTTTGTCCCTTGCAGTGAAAAGTCTTAGTCAAATATTTTACAAACCTCTGAAAACATTTACTTAATGAGGACAGTATTCTTTTAGTCTAATTATTGATCACTTCTTCTAGGTCAAAATTCACCAATATGTGATTTCAAAATTGTTAGATTTTAAATTATTGGATTTTTGAGGCCAACATGAAACCTTTCTATATAATTATGAAAATTGGAAATGGGGACCCTGCTCTGTCCAGAATGAGTAGGGTGTAGAGAAAGGTGCCTGGGGATGAAATTCCTCACCAACCTGGCCCCAACATTGCAAAGTCTACACCTTTTCTGGAGGTGACTTTGCTGAGTGATGCTTGGGCAGGACAGTCAATCCTCAGTGCAAAGGCAGCTTGTCAACCACAGCAAGTATTTAGCAAATACCTACAGTTCTCTACAGAACTTGCTATGTGTCTAAGAAATACAGGGTTTATAATGAATGTATTCACCTTCATACTTAAAATAATATTGTAATAATAATATTTTTGTTTTATTGTTTGGAAACATATTTCTTGGTCAGTATAGTCAACATATATGTCTTAACATATATGTTAAGTAACTAAGTTAACGCACTAACACAGTCGCTAACGCAGCTCATTTTCTTGCTCACATGAATCAACTAAGGAAACAATGAGACAGATGCCTGAACACGTGTATTCCCTGATGAGAAGGGGAGGTTTGGACCAGGAAAGATTTCTGCCATCGTTCTCTGTGGATTTTTTCCCATGAGGCATCAAAACTGTGTGAGAGAAATCCCACACAACTCAGGAAATAGAATACTCTTTACTCATACTATAAATAATTTTATCTTTGGGGGATAGGATTTTGTTTTTAATTTAGAATGAATAAAGCAGCGTAACAGGTTCCCTGGTGGCTCAGTGGTAAAGAATCTGCCTGCCAATGCAGAAGACACAGGTTCAGTCCCTGGGTCAAGAAGCTCCCCTGGAGTTGGGAATGGCAACCTGCTTCAGTATTCTTGCCTGGGAAAGCCCTGGACAGAGGAGCCTGGTGGGCTATAGCCCATGGGGTTGCAAAAGAGTCAGACACGACTTAGCAACTAAAACAACAAAGCAGCATAATGCAGACTAGCCTACCCGGAAAGAAATGAGATTTGGTGGCAATCGTTAATTAAATTTTATTTTTTAAATAAAACCTATAACTATAGTATAAACTATAGTTTATACTATAGTTATAGGAGTAATTATGAAAATTCTCACCAATTTACTCTAGAAAGTTTCAGTTAGGCCTTTAGACCACTAAATATTATTTTTAACTTAGTTTAAAGTTCATGTGATAAAGGGGAAGCATGGCCACTTTTTTTGTTTGTTTTATTCATTCTTTTTCTCAGAAATATCCCACACCTGTTTGAAAGCTCAGTTGATAAACAATACTTTCTCCCTAGTAACTTGATACTTTGTACATAAAGCAACCAGAGGACTATTACTTATGCCTTTGGATAAAATAAGAAAATACACAAAACACACAGACAGAGATACAAACACACAGAGTCACTGATCAAGAGTTCAGTGCTGGCCAGGCCCAAAGTCAGAGGACGAGTTGCTCCAATTTTCCAAAATTAAACCAGGCCAGGGTTGACACCAACTCAGCCGACAGCTGTCATCAGAGGCTTTGAAGACGCTCTACTGGATGTGTTCCAAATTGTTCTTTGCTGCTGCTGCTGCTGCTGCTGCTAAGTTGCTTCAGTCGTGTACAACTCTGTGAGACCCCAGAGACAGCAACCCACCAGGCTTCCCCGTCCCTGGGATTCTCCAGGCAAGAACACTGGAGTGGGTTGCCATTTCCTTCTCCAATGCATGAAAGTGAAAAGTGAAAGCGAAGTCGCTCAGTCGTGTCCGACTCTTAGCGACCCCATGGGCTGCAGCCCACCAGGCTCCTCCATCCATGGGATTTTCCAGGCAAGAGTACTGGAGTAGGGTGCCATTGCCCTCTCTAGCCCCTAGCAAAGGCACACTGAATGATCAGTGGGGTTTAAAAGACATTTTCCTGATGATATAACCTTTAAAGGACAGGGACATTATTACTTTGGCCTTTAAAACCCCCTCCAATTACCCAGCTCAGTGTGATGGCTGTTCCAGGTGTCTACACTGCCCAACAAATCGTCCAAAACTTGGTGGTTTAAAACACAGTCATCATTTCCCCATCTCAGCTTCTGGAAGTCAGACTTCCAGGGCAGCTTGGCTGATCCATCCTGCTTCTGGTGCCTCTCTGGTGATGCAGTCAGGTGGTCACTCAGGCTAAGATATGGCCAAAGTTCTCATCTGACTGGTGTCAGGGCTGGGAAGACCCAAACAGCTGGGGTACCTCTCTCCAGCCTGGTGTGTTCAAAGGAGCAGGACTTCTTGGGTGTTGACTCAGGGCTTCCAAAGTGTGTTTCCCCACAAGTTCAGGAGCTCGCAGGTCACACAGCATCACTTGCATCATGTTCTAATCATTAGAAGCAAGTCATGAGTTCAGCACTTGTTAGGAGAGAGGAATCAGACTCCATTGTTTTGAAGGTAGTGTGCAAAGAATACCCAGATGTATTTTACAATCATTTTAGGGTTATGCTTAATAATTACCTATTTTCATAGTTATTGGTTGGGTTTACCCAACATAATAGCAAGTACAGATGTTTCTTCCCTTAAAAAATTCAAGTTTAAAATACATATGTCAAACCAAAGATTGAGAATTCTCCATAGGACAACATCATCACTCAAGAGTGTTGTATTTTTCTGATGGGTAGAAAATTTAGCTACTCATATCCATGACTGGTGATGTGGGAAAGTAAAAATGAATGCAAATGTTTTCCAAGTTAAAAAAACATATGTGCCATATTTCTTTATTTTTTAAAGTATTTTTCACACTCTCATATCTTTTCTTGTTTTTCTTTTTGACCACACCATGCAGCATGTGGGATCTTAGTTCCCCACAAGAGATGAAGCCTTTGCTCCCTGCAGTGGAAGCAGGAAGTCTTAACCACTGGACCGCCAGGGAAGTCCCTCTTTATTTTTTATTATATGCTGAAATAATTCTTGAGCAAATCCTTTGTGAAATAAGCAGAGCTATAAATACATAGAATAAATAAAATACGCACATAAATATATGGATGAAGTGTTCATAAAGATGTCAGAAGGATGGCTCAGAAAATGTTCTAAGTCCCATGTGCCACTCTTTTACTATTCCTCTGAATATTATCTCTCAGAGAAGATAAAGGCTGGTGCCTTAAGCAGTAATATTCACAATTTTAGGCATGGGTAGAATGATGGATATTAAAAATATGCATCCTTCTACATTCTTACAAAATCATTGCCCCCAAACCACTGAGACTCTTTCTTGGACAGCTTGACTTTGAAAATCATTCTCATTTGATGCTGATGGAAACTAGAGTAATTATTCATTCAAATCCAGTAAGCAATAATTAATTTTTGCCTTCTTGTTTATGCCTCATAAAGAATTTCTGCAATCAACCGATATGCCACCACCTGGGTTTAGCACTAAGATGTTTGGTTGGTATTCGACAGGTGTTAACATTGACTAAGAATCAGAGCCTTTTAATTAGCAAAACTCATTTTGTGGAGGGCAAGTTAGGCTTTTATCAATTAAAAAAAATCCTTTTTGAATAATAATGAAAATTTAGCCCAGCGCTTGAATTTTGCCAAAGAGGTAACAGTAGGAAAAAAATCCGGTAACCCCAGAAAAGAAGAAATTTAAGCCAGTGTTCATATCCCTTCCATGGTTCTTCCAGAAAGAACTCTGGAGAATTTCTTACAGGGAGGTTAAAACCTAGAATTCTAAATAGGGTAGCAAAAAGCAGACAGGAAATATGGAAACGAACACCAACCTACGATTATAAAGAGTTTGTTGAAAGGAAAATACACATACTGAGAATTTTTTTAACATTTTATTTTGAAGGTGATATTTGCCACAGGTCATGGAATCCACGTACTGATCTATTATTTCAGGTCATTTCCGAATTTTTCGACACTAAAATCTGACCAAGAAATTAAGGAGGGAGAAGTTCTCAGTTCTAAATGTGCTTTACATTTGCCAATGTCAGCCACACTAAAACAATCAAAATAATTTAAGAAACAAAGAAAGACTCATGTCAGGGGGACAGACATCCTCACCTGCCAAGTCTTACTGAGGAAACAGTACTAGCTCTTGTGGGGAAGTCAGGGCAGTGGTCAGAAGCCTCAGAAGAACTGTTTAGTAAAGGCTTTTGGTTTTGATAGAAGCAAAAGAGAGAAATTACAGAATTAAATTGCCAACTGTACCAAATAAGTAACCTTGTTCCTATTATGGATAATGAAGTTAATTTCCAAAGCTCAATATTTCCTTCAGATGTATCCTCTCCTATTCTCCACAGGTAGGAGGCAGGTTGGATCCAGTGGCTCTTTCACATGGCATGTTAGAACAAACAGGCTCCTGATCTCTGAATTCATACACTGACATAAAGGTCCCTACCCCCCAGAGACTTTGTCATATATCTAAGGTTTTAATTAGTATCCTTTTAAAATCCAATCAAAGCTGAAAATATATTTCTAGCTATCTCCAGTAAAAAGCCACCATGGAGCCAGGACTAAAATGAGAAGAGAGAGACTCAGCTCGGTTCACTTTTATTTCCCACGTAACTCAAGAGCCCCAGAAAGGAAGTGATGGTTCCAAGTTCTTAATCTTCTGGACATCAGCAAGCTCTGGGCCATGGGACCAGACTCACCCTCCCAGGTCCCGCAGCTCTGAATCTGTAAACTTGACCTCATCACCGAAGGCCCCCTCCAGCTCTCAACTCTCAGGATAATTTGAAACTAATCCTTAGGACTTCTGTCATAAACTCTAAAACCTAAAATCAAATACCAAAAATCAGATCATTGAGAAACAAACTTTATTTAAATCCCCCTTTTGAGATTCTCTCCGACTCTGACACCCGGGGCCTAGCACATGAAGACCAGCAAGTGTCTATGCTGAGTAGATATTTTTACAAGGTAACCATTATTTCAGCCATAAAACATTAATCGAGATTCAGCTAGATATAAAACATGGCAGCAGATGCTCAGAAAGAGGCAGGTGTGAGTCTCAGTTCCTCCCAGGAGTTGCTGACAGCACTGCACAGCAATCTGAGATAAGCATACCTCAAAAGATAAAACAATTAGAAGATAAAACAAATGGTTGTGATACTGGGGTAGTGATGCACAGAAGCAGACATGTCTAATCTTTTTGTTAAAGCAATAACTGAGGCTGGGATCAGGGCTTGAGTCTACACGTCATTTCCTTCTGCTCCCTGAAAAGTCGTTGCAAACATCAAACCTACACAAGACACAGCGCGCTTGCCGGGCAAGTGCAGTTTCACAGTGAGACCCGGGTTTCCTGCTTCCAACCAATTAATCATCCCAATGGCATGATCCACAAATAAAAATACTGGATGTGGTCACCTTTTAAAGAAACAAAGTTTAATTGGTCAGTGACTGATCGATTCACAATTCCGGGCTTGTAACAACTAGCCTGACTTAGCATGCATTAAAAACAGTGAGCAGGATATTGAGAGTGCCACCTAAAGTGAAAAATGGATAGTTGTGTCCCTGTGACAAGGAAGATTTATGAAACTGGGTCAGGAATTTAGAGCAACACATTAGACACAGGAACCCAGTCAAAAGTCTCTCCTTCAGTCACGAAGGTCCTTTTCCACACAGCTGCCCTGTTTCCAAACTGTGCAAATTATAAACACATCGTGACTAACTTACCCAGTCTGCCCTGACGAGATGAACAGGTAAATTCTGTGGAAATCGAGAAAGGATATTTTTGTTCACGTTCTAGTTTTTACTGTGTGTGGTCCACTAGCTCATGGAGTGTTTATTCAAATAGTTGTTTTCACTTTCTTCCTTCTCTTTCCTCTTCTTTACCCTGGGCCACAGACCTCAAGGGCCCCAACCAGAAGGGCTCGTTTGTGGGACAGGAGGAGCAGGGCTGGGATACAGGAGGCAGAGAGACAGGACAAGCCTGGCTACAGCCACTGAGGATGTGATATCCTGTCCCATGGGCAACCAGAGCGCTTAGATGTCACGGGAGGGGAGTGGTGGGGATGGGAGGGCGAATCATCTCTAGTGAGTACCTCTCCTCCATCTCTCAGACCTCAGGATGGAGACTGCCTGGTTCTGGTCCACAGGGGACCACGGAGCTGTCTCCTCGGAGGGCAGGCAGATTGAATGGGACGGTGGGGAGCTTGAACTTGGCAGATGACTTGGAGCGGGGTGGACAGAGCAACTTAAGAGAGGCTTTGGAAGCAGAATCAACAGGTCTGTAGACAGACTGCATTGTGGGCAAGGGGGGTTGGTGAGTTATAGGTAAGTCACTCTCTTCTAACAGACCTCCTCTCCCTTGCTCTGTTTGTGGGGCCCCCTCAGTGGAAAGAAGCTTCCCAGTGGTTCAGCAGTAAGGAATCCGCCCACAATGCAGGAGACACAGGTTCCATCCCTGGGTAGGGGAGGTCACTTGAAGGAAGGCATGGCAACCTACTCCAGTATTCTTGCCTGGAGAATCCCATGGACAGAGGAGCCTGGCAGGTAACAGTCCATGGGGTCGCAAAGAGTCAGACATGACCAAAGCAACTTAGCATGCATGCATGGCATCGGTGGAAAGAGGTGCAACTTGGATGTAAGATGTGGAGGTGGGGCCCACCTTTCCATGTAAGACCTAACGTCTTACATCGATTTTTAGCATGAGGACCCAACTTTAGATCGAACACAGGATCAAATCCTTCTTATCATTAAAAGAAAATACTTTTTAAACGATTCACAACAATAAAGCCCTCTGTTTTCATCTGCTATCACCATGCCTGTTTCTCAGAAGGTTTTGAAACTGAAATTTCAAAATATCCTGAGTAGTAAGACTCTCTTCTGTTACTGACCACATGGAAGCAAAAATAATGAGAGGGCTGAGAATCAGCATGTTTACAGACCAATTCTTAAAAAATAAGATTAAGTATTTGATGTTTTGAAGCTCTTTTCAAAGGGAGCCACATTACTTCCATTTAGAAATCATGAACTTTGGAGGACTTCCTAGTTAATGTTGGCAGTATTCAAGTCTATGTTCTACAACCCGTTCTCTTTGAGGGCTTTATGCCTGTTTGTTTTTCATGGTGCCTAGCCACAGTTCAAATAGCCTGGATTTTGACAAATAACACACGTGTCTGGCATAAGAGTTTTAAGGGAGAGTGCATTATCACCATTGCTCTATGGAGATTAATCTCCCCCATTGAAGTTTTACATCCAGAAAGTATTTACTTCCATCAAAAATGTAAACAGTATTAATAACTAAGTAATATGAGGATGAGATTTTGGTGAAATAGTCCTAGAAGATGATCACATTCTCCAAGCATAAACTCCTTGAAACTAACAAAGCACGATGGATGTAAATTCTCAAAGTGTCAAAGAATTATCCTCAAATAACATAATACTAGGAAGTAGAAAGAGCGAAACGGTGAACAAATCCAATTTTCCCTGGAAAAATCTTAGGAGGTCATTTTCCACGGGCACTTTTCATGAGAAAGATTTGAAATGGTTTACAAACACACACGAAGGCCAAAAACTACATCAAAGCAAGATGAAGAAGATAGATAGCAAATGTGAAATGCACGGCACTCCCGGGAAGGTACCAGTGGTGCTCCAGCCCTCCTCCTCCCCTTAGGGGCCTGTGGAAGATCCTCGTCTTGTCTCAGCCCCTTGAGGAGAGCAGTCCACTGAAATAAGAGGGAGGTGGTCTAAGCCCTTCCCAGTTGAGACAATGAACATCCCACATGAAATTCTCAGGGTCCTCTCCTTCCTGCCAGGTCATACACCGAATAATGGAGAAGTTAATCAATACATCTAATAATGTCATCCATTTAACAATGGAAGAAATATATCTCTAATAATGGAGAAATTTCAAGTAATAAAGAAATTATTGTTTATATGTGAAATTTGGATAGCAAGAATCAAGTACTAATATGCCAAGGGACAAAACCTTGAAAATTATTTTTTTCTTGAATTTCTTTGCAACAATTAGTGTTTGATTAAATTCACATGCCAAGCTAGAGAGAGGTAGAAATTTAAGCGTTAACTAGGAGAAATGACATGGCATTTTCCATGGAAGATCAATAATGATGTAATATAATTACAACATTTAGAGAAAGGCTCCAGGCTCTATAAGAACTTGCCTCACATCACTATGATGACCGCAAGCTTCAGTCACACTGACATTTGGCTGACTATAACTGTTTTTGCTGGGGGTACAATACAAATATTAATGTAATTTTTTCACCATGTTAGGTGGTTAGGGTCAGATATCCCCAGCAGGCACTAGAGCATTTGCCCACTGACCTTCACTTTTCTGAGCAATGTGAAGGAGCCATGATAACTAGATATCCACTGAGCTTTGATCCTGACCCTTCACACTCCCCAAACCCCCACTCCCAGCAGTGCATTTAAATCCCAGCCATTAAAAGAAAAATGAACCTCTACCAGTGGATTGACATCATGAGATTTGTGCCAGCCTGAAGGAAAACTTGATCAATTCTGATGGAGGAAAGATGTGGTAAAAAGCCATGGGTAAGATGGTCAGCAGAGGAAGAGCTGACCAAATCCAAATAAATCTTGGATTTATTTTCTCTCCAGCTTTGACTTATGTTTTCTTGACTTTGACTTGACTTATGTTTCTTTGACTTTTTCTTTCTTTCTTTAAATTTTATTACATCTTGCGCTTATGTACACTTTCAGTTTATGAACTGCGTTTACATAGATGACCTTGTTGATACTCCCAACTACTCTGTGAGTTAAAGAGTCAAGGTCAATTTTAACCTTTTTTAAAATGAAACTAAAATTTTTGTCCTTAATTATGAGCAGGGAACATCAGGGGTTGTGGCATGATGCATCAGTCCCAGCCCTGTACATAATAGGGTGAGCTCCCCAGACCATGGGTTGCTCTAGTGCCATTTTGACCATTCCCAACCAGTACTTCCAACCATGGGCAGGGAGCTGAGTGATGTGCTCTAATTAACGTCTGAGCGTGAAATATCGAAGTTTCCCTTCACACTGCCTCATCTCACACCACAGACAACTTGCCATAGGTCAGGTCTTCTGCTTTCCTTTACACATCAGCTTCTTCCTAAGGCTTAACATGTGGGGGATGCGGAGAGACCTGTTTTCAACTGATTACTATGGACAGACCTCACCTCTGTCATTTCCTACAACTCTGAGAAGACACAAAGGATATAATGCAGAAGCAATTACATGTTTATCTCTCTGTGATTTGGCTTCCTTGTCTTTAAAATAAGGAACTAGGGAGACTTCCCTAGCTGTCCAGTGGTTAAGATTTCACTGTCCAATGCAGAGGGTGTGGGTTCGATCCCTGGTCAGAGAGCTAAGATTCCACATGCCTTGCAGCCAAAAAAAAAAAAAACCAAAACATAAAACAGAATCTATATTTTAACTGTTCAATAAAGACTTTAAAAATGGTCCAGATTAAAACAAAAATTCTTGAAAAAAATTACAATGAGGAGCTGGACCAAAGAAATCTCCAAGATCTAGGCCAGTTCAAACATAAAAGGTTTGCAGTTTGGTAAAAATATTGGTAAGTCAATAGTCTTATGAAACCTAAGAGAGAGTCTTTAGAGGTTCCATGAATTTGTACTTTCACGGCCAATGAATATTGCCCTCCAAACTCACATCTCAACAATCCCAGAGCTATTATCTCAGATTCATAAAGGGTAACCGATGTGCTAGGAGAGACACCCCCTACCTATAAAAGACTCAGAAATATCAACAGCGTGTGCAAACGCCCCTTCCTCCCTGGTCTCCTCACCTTTGGACCCCCTGGTGCTATTGCCAAAAAAGCCATCCAGGCAGGCAGAAAGCTTTAGAGAAATTGGAGGTTCAGAAGTAAAGAAAGGAATGAGACTGAAAAAAGGAAATTCAGCATGGAGCTGACCAGGGACAGGTGCACAGAACGAGCTGACCTTCACCAGCCCAAAAATATCTTTCCCCCACTGTGCCTGGAGTTTTGACTTCACTTTGGCTGGCTGGCTGAAATCACCTCACTGAGACATGCTTGTGGGATAATAAGCAATTTTTTTTTAAATGCCACTAACTCTAGGAGAGTTCAGAGACTGTCAAGCCCTTCCTGCATTTGTGTGGGTTGATTCAAACAGATTGTTTTTTGTCCTAACAGCCAGCTGAGAGCAACAAGGCTGAGTTAATCAGAGCTTTGAATAGCTGGAAAGGAAAGGCGGGTAATTTGGGTGAAAGATAATTTGAGGGAATGGGCTCCCTTTGGCTGATGGAGATAGAGATGTGGAGATGTCTGTAAATTAGAGCACTGGAAAATGGAGCAGCTGCAGAAAGTTCCTGCTCAAGAAAGAGGACTGGACGACACCAGATGCTGTTTGCTTACAAGACTTAGGAAATATTCTCTCTTGCACAGTGAGGAAACTGAGACTCAGAGAGACACAGAAACCTGCTCAGGATCAGAGTCAGACCACATTACTGCCACTGTTACATGTTTCTGCATTCTCTTTCTTACCTTTCTTTTTGTTTTCTTACCATTTTCCTCTTCATGCCCACCAGGACTTAAATGTCAAGACCATTGAAGAGAAAACATGTCATTCAGCTGCAATTTCTATGATCGAAGAAAATATATTGAGGGTTTCAAACAGCTAATTTGCAATTGAGCTATTAAGATACAGTTGTTCGTAAGCTGAGTAATCCATATACTTTAGTTTTTTACATAAATAAACTGATATAGACTGTAGAAAGAATTCCTTCTTTGTAATCTTCTCAACCGTTACCTTACATTGTGGTTGGTATTGACTTGTGGTACTGCTGGGCTACAAACTCTTCAAGCAGAGACTCTCCTGCACTGGCCATACTAAGAATGCAGTAAATATTTGGACAGAATTAATAAATGTGAACGACTAAAGCCTAATCAAAATGGCCTGCTCAATGACATAGTTGTGTGTACTTATTTGTGAGATCAGACAACACAGGAGCCCATGGACTGTCTTTGACTCTGGCTACCAAAAAAAGGTCAGTCAAAAGCAACTACAGGAAGCCTAATCTTTTTTTTTTTTTTTTTGGTTTAAAATGAACAGTCAGGACTTGAATCTATTTAATATCTTACTGGATTTGTGTTTCCCCTCCTTTGTATTGGGTTTATAGTTTTTATTTTTCCAAGGGTTTCTTTTGACCATAGAGTTGACAATAAAGGAATAATTCTGGGACCAAAACATGAAGAATTAAACTTGGCACCTTTTGATAATTTTGGAATCAGGAAAACACACAGAAGGAACATTAAATCATTCATTATGAATTTTAAAATGTCACATTCAGTCAGGTTACTGAGATGTTAATCAAACAATACAATTTTAGATCTTTGGTGGTGGGGCAGGCAAAGCTTAAATCTTCTCTTTCCTTGATCAGTCTTGGATCTGGTCTTTGAATTCAACAAGAGAAGGCTGAGCATTGGGCGATGGTAGATCTTTTGTCAACTGAACTATCTGAAGCAGCAGCTCAGAAACCACGCTTAGGAATTAGGAAGTGTCTGGAGTAAAATCAATATTTCCAGGGCATGATTTACATGTGGGAGAACAAGACAAAGGTGATTGGAATCATGACACTCATGCCTGAAGGAAGGTACAAAGATGCTCCATCAGAATATAGGAACTGGGTGGAGATGAAAGAATTCCCGGAAACCTGGGAATAGATCTCTGTGTACTTAGGAGCTAGGCAGAAGAATGGCATGGGTTCAAGCCCCAGGCCTACCCCATTCTACCTGTGCCATCCTGGGGCAAATTATTTAAACTATTTCTAAGTGGGAGCTAATATCCTGAGAGAGAAATCTTGAGGCCTAAAGTAGTAAATAAGTGGAAAAGTACATAGAAAAGAGTTTGAATATAGCCAATATCACATCTCCATATGCCTGAGTCCTCAGTCAAAATCTCTGAACTGCATTTGTCCCATAAAGATGATCCAGTGATCTTAGCATAGCCCAAGGGCAAGCTCTCCAAACAGAATCAGTGACCCTTCCGAGGAGAAGAGGTGAGAAGTAATAGCCTAGCCTGCCAGGCTCCTCTACCCAGGGATTCTCCAGGCAAGAATATTAGAGTGGGTTGCCATTTTCTCCTCCAGGGGATCTTCCCCACCCAGGGATCAAACCCGTATCTCCTGTGTCTCCTGCACTGGCAGGCGGATTCTTTACCACTGAGCCACCCAGGAAGCCCCCTCAGAAGTACAGTGAAGGATTAAAGCGAGGGAGATTATAAAGCTCACAGCAAATATTTCCCTGTTCACCAGGAAGGTTTCTGAGCTGTTGCCTCAAATAGTTCAATTACAAGACATCTACTCACTGGTGGTCAGACTGTTTCTCCCTTAGTTTGGAAATGTGAAGTCTTGGCCAAAGATTGCCCATGGAACTGGAAATTGAAGCTTTTACTTCTAAAATAGTTCTAAGATGGTATCATTTAAATCAACGCCTCGGCTGCTTCACCGCGATGACTGACGTGTGACTGTATTTTTTTAATTCCTGATTTATGATTCAATGCACCCACTGAAATTTTCTATGCCCTTAAAATTCCAAATTTAACTCTCTCTCTTTGCCTCAGTAATGTCCTTCCCTGAAAGCATTCCTTTACATACCCGTGAATTTCACCTCCAGTCACAATCCGTTGCCCTTACAGTCACTCCAGAGGCTGAGTCTGTCATAACCTCTCTATGTATAACTCTCCCATCATCATTTCAGCTCAGAAAATTCCAGTCACAATTGCCTTCTGGGGCTCTAAATCAGGTTATGGTAATGTGACAGCTCATTCAACATCCCCAAACTCCCTAGCTTCTTGCTATCAACTCCCATTCACAAATTCATATTTCACAGAAAAACTTTAAATGAAAGTTTAAATTAGGCAAAGATTGTAGTTTGGTCCAGATATCTACTGAGATTCAGATTCTCCTTGGAGGAATCTAAGTTCTGTACAGCCATTAAACACATGCACTATTACTTAGAAGTTGGGGTTTCTCTGGAAGGACAGTTTGACTGAATCTGGGCACAGTCAGTCTGGAACTTCTGTTTAGAACACTCCAACTCACAGATTTCAGCTTTCAGATTTATCTTCCAACAATGTGGCTGTGCCCCAGCGCTTTGAGTCCAGGAAGAAAATGTCCATGTCTAGATACTCAGGTGGGTCACACTTTTGAGAATCTTGGGATAGTTGACCAGAGAAGGAGCATCACATGTGGGCAGACTGCTGGGTGGACATCCTCAAGTTTGAATCAATGGGCTTTGCCTCTAAACCACTACATGGCTGTGTGCCCTCAGCTTGTCACAATCTCTTCGCATCCTCCTCCTCATCAGTGTGATAAGGATTAGGACAAGATGGGTTCAGGGTCCCACCCCTATATCCTGCGTTGAAGGGCTTTCTGCACATATTCAGTGTCCAAGTCCAGTGGGAAAGTCCTAAAAGGCCAGAATGTAAATTTAATTCTCTTATTGAAACTTGGGTCACCCTGAAGGTTTTATGTTTCTCCACTCTTCTTTGGATGTGTATTTATGAGACACAATCATTGTCTTCCTTACCTTAATACCAAATTGGTATACATTATTACCATAGTTTTCTCTTTTATAGGAGCAACAAGATGGGTTTTCAGTTTTGAAAGCATATGTGAACACAGACTTACTGGTTGTATCCAAAAAGCCCATGTCAATGGAGCTTCCTGAAAGAAAGTGAAAGTCGCTCAGTCATGTCCAGCTCTTTGTGACCTCGTGGACTATACAGTCCATCGAATTCTCTAGGCCAGAATACTGGAGTGGGCAGCCTTTCCCTTCTCCAAAGGATCTTCCCAACCCAGGGACAGAACCCAGTTCTCCTGCATTGCAGGTGATTTCTTTACCAGCTGAGCCACAAGGGAAGCCCAAGAATACTGGAGTGGGTAGCCTATCCCTTCTTCAGTGGATCTTCCTGATCCAGGAATTGAACCAGGGTCTCCTGCATTGCAGGCAGATTCTTTACCAACGGAGCTATCAGGGAAACCCATACTCATGATATCGCTATTTCACCAGGACGCTAGCAACTAAGGAAGACACGGGTATGGTAGAAGCGACATAGGCTGAACTGTAGAAAATCTAATCCTAGTTCTTCATCCTGGACAAGTGGCTTCATAACTGTGTCACTCAGCTTCCCAGTAGAGATGTCAGGATGATCTTTAATGTACCTTCCTGCTCAAAGATTCTCTTAGTCTGGAAATGAAATTCCGCTCACTTCAGTCTTTTTTGTTTGTTCGTTTTAATTTATTTTAGTTGTACTGGGTCTTTGTTGCTGCATGAGGGCTTTCTCTAGATGCAATGCACGGGTTTCTTATTGCGGTTGTGTCTCTTGCTGTGGGCTGTAGGTGCTCAGGCTCAGTAGTTGTGAAGCACAGGCTCTAGAGCGGGTGCTCAGCAGTTGTGCACAGGCTTAGGTTGTCTTGAGGCATGTGGGATCTTAACCACTAGACGGATTCTAAACCACCGGACCAGGTATCAAATCTGTACCTTCTGCATCAGCAGGCGGATTCTTAACCTGGACCACCAGGGAAGCACCCCTCTTCATTTCAGTCTTGAGTCTTGGTAATCTCAAGTGGTAAGAAGGAGTCAGATACATAGAAAGCTGCTATGTATAAATACTAGTTTGATATAGAGCAAGTGGAGAAGACTTTTCCACACATTTTCCCCTGGCTCAAACTCTTTATAATCACTGAGGAAGAGGTTTCAGAAGAGAAATAGAAAGGTGTACCATTGCTTTTTCTGGTGACTCATTCACTATGCACCTACACGTTCCTTTTAGGAGTGTATCTCTTCCACAGTGAACTTAGATGACTTGCATGCTATGTTTGCAGCTAAACGGAATGTTTTCTGGAAAATTATGTTGTGTGTTGTGATTTCTGCATTATCAGAAGATGGTTCCCAGAGCTCTGCCCTTTGAAATCTGCCCTCCTGTCACGCGTGGCTGCTGAAAGACTGCATTATCAGAAGATGGTTCCCAGAGCTCTGCCCTTTGAAATCTGCCCCTCCTGTCACGCGTGGCTGCTGAAAGATTCAAGGAAGCTTGTTGTAGTGTCCAGGGCTGTTCAAGAAAAAAACTGACCAAACCAGAACTGAAGCCAAAGAAATCTTAGCTTTCAGAACGGGTCCTTTTCATGGTCTGGTGAAAAGGTCACCTGTAAAATTTCTTGTGTTTTCTGGGGAGAGACGCAAACAGGCTGTGTGACCTTGGGCAAGTCACTTACCTTCTGTGCATAAAATCAGGAACTTAAACCAGATACTGTTCCCAGCTTTAAAATTCTGTATATCTTCTTGGAGATGAAGTTTAATCTTGTCATAGATGGGCTTGTTCTTATGATACAGTCAGCTCAGATATAACCCAAACAAAATCAGGTCTCCCACAGCACAAAAACAATGTCAGAGCAAGCTTGATTTACATGGGAATTAGACCAAGACTTAGATTTCAGCATTTCGATGATGGGTTCCCACCAGTGCCCTGGGTTATCCCCCACCCTGTTCAACTGTGCAGTAAATTTTCAGGATGTGAGATCAGGACTTGCTCAGATAAATAAATGAATCAACCTTAAGCAAAAGCCGTAAATCATCAGCTGCCCTGTCCTCCGTCTGCCTTCCCTGCCAAATTCCTATGGAAACAAACAAACAAAAAAATCCAGAAGAGAAAGGACAGCAGAAAATCTTTTCGGCCCACTGCACGACGTGCTGGACCGAGACTGCCCTACATTTTATCAGCCTGGCCTCTACCTGCCTCCCACCTAGCAGGACTATTTTCAGCACACAGGCCAGGGCTGATTTCTGCGGATGTATTAAACCACATCTTCTGTCAGGCAAGTTTTTGTGAAGGAAGTTATTCTTTAAGCCCATCCAGCTGTTTTCTCAAGTGTACCTTTAGGAATAACGGGACAGGAAGCCCAAGACATAGCTAGCTCTGCACAGCTCCTCACAACTACAACCCAAGAAAAATATCTCCAAGGAACGTACCTTGAGAATTGCAGAGCCGCAGCACCTCCTTGTATGAAGGACGGTCATCGCGTTTCTTTCCTTGGCCATTGTAAGTCCCGGATAATTACTTTTCTCATTCTCATTTAATTTGCATTAAGCCTCGTGTGTTTAGTTTTTGAGACCTAACACTCAAATCTGGCCTGTGGTTAGGAATGCAAGACTCCTGGGAAAACATCTGGTCTTATTCGGAATTTACTTTATTCTCCTCAAAAACCCCCTCTGAATGTCCTTCCTAATGAAGTCTATGCTGCACAATACATTATTTAAAAATAAAAATATATTCACAAATGACCATTGAGAGAATAGCAAGAGGAGAATGTTTGCTACTGTATCACGAATCAAAAATTAAAATGATTCCTAACATGATGCTATTTTTTGAAAGAACCACATGCCAACTCAAGATATTCCAATTTGACAAATGAATTTTGAATGAATTACAGCCCTTTTCAACTCTCTCCTTTATTCTCACATTGTCAGCCTTTAACTTGATTGAGCCACTGTTATAACTGCAGAGGGGAAGGTGTGGATAAACTTTCTATACAGTACCTTTGGGTCCTGAGGGGTACAAACCATAATGGAAAAAAGTATAGGAATATTTTAGCTGTAAAGTAACTAATAGTCACTTAATATATACTGTTTGCCTTTTGCTAGCAAACATGTACACATATGTATAAGGTATATACGTGTGTGTGTATATATGTATGCATCTGTGTATACATACAAGTGGGTGTGTACATGTACACATTGAACAATAAATTGGGAGTTTTTCTGTCTTGATTTGTGGGCTATGTTTGAGAAAAACCACTTTCTCTAAACACACATTGATGCATCTCTAACTATAGCAAGAATACTGTGTATCTACCCCCTCTATTATATAGAGTTAAAACCTCCAAGAAAACACTCACTTAATTCTAAGTATTTACTTTTGCTTAGTGCTGGAAAGCTGAGAGACTCTACATGCTTAAGTGAGAAAATGTTGCTGAACATCATCCGACATAAGGAGGCGCAGAGCTTACTGGAATTTATTGAAAGCAGGCATGGTCTAACCCTTGTACTTCTAGATTTATTCAGTAATTCTCAGGAATTAACATCAGTTCTATTTTAATTTGATGTGGGCTTATATTTTATGGAGTGATATTTTATTATTTTATTTATTTATTTTTGCAGAAAAAGTAAATAGAGTAACATTTTTTTACTCCATTCTGTTTTTTCAGGAAGTTTCCACAGCAGGTACTCATGTGGAATACCACCATGGCATATGTTATATTCGTCTTTTCTAGCACTCCTGGAAATATTTAAAATATGTAAGAAGTTACACAGAAAGACCTTATTAACAGAAATCCAAGTACTACATCTTCTAATATTTAGTGTGGACTGCAAAGAATGACCAAGAATTCCTGAGTGACTTAGCTCATGAAAGTCATCTCATCTCAGCACATCACATCTCATCTCAGTGTGTGATGCTGGAGACACATGCCTGTTTTCTCATTTTCCCCAGACTTCCCTGAAGTTAGTCCTCTTCACGAGGTACACTGACCATCTCATTGGCATGCATTTCTCAATCCTTCCTCTCCCTCACCTAAGCCACTGAAATCTAGAGGCTGTCAAAAATATCCTCTCTGTGGAACATGCTTGTAACTTTTCTGACCTTGTGTTCCTACTGCAGTCATTTCAATATCAGGTTCTTTGACACTGCCATAGGGTATTTTGATTACAGACATTTTGACCCAACTTAAAAATAATAAAATATTGTAAGATAAGCTTTTATGTTAGTTGCATATATACTTGAGCATTCCTTACCCATTTCAGTCTTACAGCCTGTAAGTGAGCATCAGAGGTCTCTGAGATAGCAAGAACATGGAAGCAACCTAAATGTCCATTGACAGAGGAATGGATAAAGAAGATGTGGCACATATATACTATGGAACATTCAGTTCAGTTCAGTTCAGTTCAGTCGCTCAGTCGTATCCGACTCTTTGCGACCCCATGAATCGCAGCACGCCAGGCCTCCCTGTCCATCACAAACTCCCGGAGTTCACCCAGACTCACGTCCATCGAGTCAGTGATGCCATCCAGCCATCTCATCCTCTGTCGTCCCCTTCTCCTCCTGCCCCCAATCCCTCCCAGCATCAGAGTCTTTTCCAATGAGTCAACTCTGCACATGAGGTGGCCAAAATACTGGAGTTTCAGCTTTAGCATCATTCCTTCCAAAAAAAAATCCCAGGGCTGATCTCCTTCAAAATGGACTGGTTGGATCTCCTCGCAGTCCAAGGGACCATCAAGAGTCTTCTCCAATACCACAGTTCAAAAGCATCAATTCTTCGGCGCTCAGCCTTCTTCACAGTCCAACTCTCACATCCATACATGACCACAGGAAAAACCATAGCCTTGACTGGACGGACCTTTGTTGGCAAAGTAATGTCTCTGCTTTTGAATATGCGACCTAGGTTGGACATAACTTTCCTTCTGAGGAGTAAGCGTCTTTTAATTTCATGGCTGCAGTCACCATCTGCAGTGATTTTGGAGCCCAGAAAAATGAAGTCTGACACTGTTTCCACTGTTTCCCCATCTATTTCCCATGAAGTGATGGGACTGGATGCCATGATCTTCGTTTTCTGAATGTTGAGCTTTAAGCCAACTTTTTCACTCTCCACTTTCACTTTCATCAAGAGGCTTTTTAGTTCCTTTTCACTTTCTGCCATAAGGGCGGTGTCATCTGCATATCTGAGGCATACTCTGCCATAAAAAAGAACAAAACTGGGTCATCTGCAGAGATGTGGATGGACCTAGTGACTGTCATACAGAGTGAATTAAGTCAGAAAGAGGAAAAAAGACATATTTTAATGCATATATGTGGAATCTGAAAAAATTGATAAAAATGTTCTTATTTACAAAGCAGAAATAGAGACATAGATGTAGAGAACAAATGCATGGACACCAGGGGGAAAACTGGGGATATGTGATGAATTGGGAGATTGGGGTAGACATATGTACACTATTGATACTATGTATAAAATACATAACTAACGAGAACCTACTGTATAGCTCAGGATACTCTACTCAGTGCTCTGTGGTGACCTGAATGGGAAGGAAATCCAAAAAAGAGGGGATGTACGTATACATATAGCTGATTCACTTTGCTATAAAGTAGAAACTAACATGACACTGTAAAGCAACTATACTCCAATAAAAAAAAATTTAAATCACTAAAAAATAAAACAAATTATGTGGGCATCAGCCAAGAGGTGTGAGTGAATCAAGGAGTGGGTCAGAGGTTGGACAAACTACAGGTCACTGGGAGTCAAATTCAGCCACAGACTCTCACCCCCAAAAGAGACCACCACCTGCTCTGAACAAACTCTCTGTTTTTTGTTTGTTTTTTTTTTCTGAAAAATCGCTTATATTTTGAAAGCGCCACATCACGACTTCTCGGATTTCTCCCTTATATTCAATAATACATAACTAGAAGGAAGAAGCTAGAGCAATGCCATTGGGTTGCACAAGAAATCTGCAATAACTTCTCTCTCAATAACATAGTTCATGTATAAAAAACATCTTTGGTTTTCGAGAATAGGACTTATAACCCATCTGGAGGCAAATCCACTTTGCAAATGAGATTCCACTTCTGGCACAGTGTGAGACCCACTCCCCAGCAAAACTGGTCAAAATTATTAAATATATGGATATATATAAAACAAGACAAATTATTACAGTATTTCATGGTTATATGTAAGTTATTAATATATTTAAAATTTTATACTTGTATGTATATACACACATGAGTCTTCTTTTAAGATTTTTTTTATTTTTTGGTGTGGACCATTTTTTTTAAACTTTTTACTTTGTACTGGAGTATAACTGATAAACCATGTTGTGATAGTTTCAGGTGGACAGCAAAGGGACTCAGCCATACATATACACATATCCATCCTCCCCTAAACTCTCCTCCCTTCCAGGCTGCCACATAATGTTGAGCAGAGTGATATGGGCCATTTTTAAAGTCTTTATTGAATTTGTTATGATATTGCTTCTGTTTTTATGTTTTGGTTTTGTGGCCCCAAGGCATGTAGGATCTTAGCTCCCTGACCTGGGATCGAACCCATACTGCCTGCATTGGAAGACAAAATCTTAACCACTGGCCCATCAGGAAAGTCCCCACACGTAAGTCTTAATTTCCCTTGTCTCAGCTGTAAAGATGGAGGTTCCACACTCAGCGAGAAGCCCTCAAGACCTGAGTCTATTACCCCGTGTCCTGCACTGAGTACTAGTTATGGTGTGATACAGGGTGATGCATGCACTGTCTGGTTCCCAGCCCTGGAGCCATGGCACAGCGATTCTGCCTGAAAGGAGAAGGAGACCCTGGAACAGCTTATATTCTCTTCGCAAAGAACTGACCTCTTTTGAAACAAAGAGCTGAGAAGTTCAAGCCTCAGGACCGTCTTACAAGCAGTAGAGGTTGCAGTGATGGGTGACTGGGAGGAGGTCAGTGCTCCACATCACTAATCATCAAATACAAATCAAAGCAACAATAATATGCTACTTTATCCTCATTGGAGAGCTATAATCAAAATGTCAAATAATAACAAATGTTATAAAGGATGTGGAGAAATCCTTTACACACTCACGGTGGAATTTAAAATGGTGGAGCCACATTGAAAACTAGTCTGGCTGTTCCTCAGGTGGTTAAGCTTAAAGCTAATGTTGCTGCTGCTGCTGCTAAGTCGCTTCAGTCGTGTCCGACTCTGTGCGACCCCATAGACGGCAGCCCACCAGGCCCCGCCGTCCCTGGGTTTCTCCAGGCAAGAACACTGGAGTGGGTTGCCATTGCCTTCTCCAATGCATGAAAGTGAAAAGTGAAAGTGAAGTCGCTCAGTCGTGTCCAACCCTCAGCGACCACATGGACTGCAGCCTACCAGGCTCCTCTGTCCGAGGGATTTTCCAGGCAAGAGTACTGGAGTGGGTTGCCATAGCAATGTCACTCTGAGATGTAGACCCAAGAGAAATAAAGTATGTCCTTGCAAAAACTGGCGCACCCATCTTCACAGCAGCATTGTTCAAAGCAGCCTGAAGGTTGAAACAATCTGAAGGCCATCAATGGATTAATGGATAAACACCACGTGTCTAGCCATAAAACGGAATATCGTTTGACTGTGAGAAGTAACAAGGTACTGGTATATACTGTAACATGGATGAATCCTTCTTTTTTTAGAAAGCAGGTTGTTGTTTTATTTTATTTTATTTTATTTTATTTATTTATTTTTGCCTGCGCTGAGCCTTTGTTGCTTTGCTCGGGCTTTCTCTAGTTGTGGTGAGGGGGTGGAGGCTACTCTTCATTGCAGTGCTATGGGCTTCTCACTGCAGTGGCTTCACCTGTTGCAGAGCACAGGCTTTAGGCGTGAGGGCTTCAGTAGTTGTGGCACTTGGGCTTAGCTGCCCCTCCACATATGAGATCATCCCAGGCAAGGGATCGAACCCGTGTCACTTAGTTGGCAGGCACATTCTTTTCCACTGCTTCCACCAGGGAAGTCCAACATGGATGAATCTTCAAAACATTGTTTTAGTGAAAGAAGCCAGTTACAAAACCCCACACGTCACATGATTCCATTAAAAAGAAATTTCCAGAATGGGCAAACCTATTGAGAGAAAAATTTAATTTGTGGTTGTGGAGAGCTGGGAAGATGAAGCATGGCAAAAGGTAGCTGAAGAATAGGGTTTTCTTTTTGAGATAATGAAAATTTTCTAAAATTGATGGTGATATCAGTGATAGCAGTTTCAGTATCTGTTAATATACTTAAATCCCTAAACTATACATGTTAAAAAGGTGAATTTTATGGAATATGTACTATATCTCAATAAATATATTAAAATCTATGAACTCCAAAAGATATTTTTTGTTGTTAATGGAAAAGAGAATATTATTTTAGTCATATTTGTGGATAATTGTGGATATTCCTCTTTATTTTCAGTGTAACCAACAAGTCAGTTCAGTCAGTTCAGTTGCTCAGTCGTATCTGACTCTTTGCAACCCCATGGACTGTAGCACACCAGGCTTCCCTGTCCATCACCAACTCCTGAAACTTGCTCAAACTCATGTCCATCAAGTCAGTGATGCCATCCAACCATCTCATCCTCTGTCATCCACTTCTTCTCCTGCCTTCAATCTTTCCCAGCATCAAGGTCTTTTCCAATGAGTCAGTTCATTAGAACCAACAAGTATTAACTTCTTAAAAGTAATTGAAATGCAGACTCTGAAACCATATCCATGAACTTTTCATCCTCTTTAAAGCTTACTTGCCTATCTTGCATTTTCAGTGGTTCTTTAATCATGAATGATTTTTGTGATCATCAGTCTTTTGGAAAATATTGGTTTTAGTAAGTTATGCAAATTTTCCATATCTTGTCACAATTTATTATCTAACAGCAAACATAATATTTAATATTTTTTTTAATCATTGGCCATAGTGGATCTTCACTGAAGGCTTTCTCTAGGCAAGAGCGCTTCTCTTGTTGCAGAGCACAGGCTCTAGAATACAAGGGTGCAGTAGTTGCTGTGCCTGGGCTTTCTAGCTGTGGCGCACAGGCTTAGTACCCCTCAGGACAAGGAATCTTAGTTCCCTGTCTAGGGATTGAACCTGTGTCCCCTGCATTGGAAGGTGCATTCTTAACCACTGGACCAGCGAGGAAGTCCCATGGTGGGACATTTCAAACAGGTTATAGCAAGTCAATGTAGTTTCTCACTTTAGACACAGGTTGTTGTAAAACAATCAGTGGTATGTTACTCAATTTGGGTTGTAAAAAATATCTTTATTGTCTTTTCTGATTATAAGTTAAAGTATTATATTATGATTGTGTTATATAATTCAGTATTGGTAATAAAAATAGCTTTAAATATCTTTAAAATGAATAAAATGTAGTTAAACTAAAAGAAAGCAATAGTTGTAACAATACAAAAATGAATAAAAAGGTGCATAATCTTGGTGGGTGTGGGTAGGTGAAGTGGCAGGGTTATAACTTTAAAATGTAGCTTTATACCTTGATGGGGTCATTTTCATACAGTAATGTCAAAACTGATGGTTTAAAACGGCCTTGTCAGTATGCCCCACATTGCTATGGAATTGCCCTCTTTGTTGCAATCAATTCATCTCCTGGATTTTTGATCTGCTAACAGCTATTGTCGCCACCTCCCAAGAATCCATGACCTGTTCTTTCATTTCAGGCCATTAAATCAGCTTTTTAAAACCCACGATTCAGCACCATTAAATTTCTACTGATTTTATTGAGGAAAGAGAGTGAGTTGTCTTACCCTAAAACCTAATCATTCTCTCTTCTCTTTGCTTTTCTGGCCAAAGACTCACATTCTGTTTGCTTTGAGTTTTGTTTTTTTTCTTTCTTTCAGTCTATCCTCCAGGACACTCTGCCCATATTTTTCTAATTCTATTTCTCTTTATTGCAAATATTTACATATGTATTTTAAAATAAAATATTAAAATTTTAACATCTTAATTAAATAATCATAGACATATTTATATAAAATTGTTATATAATTCTATTCAGTAATAACAGTATACATTTTAGCAATGTGTTCTATTAAAACAGAACCCTAGACTAAAGGGAAAGGCTAGACTAAAGGAGATGAAAAAAAAAAAAGAGCATAAATCCAAAAGGTCACACAGTTTGTCTTTTTATAAACCAGGAAAAGAGCTCGTTTGGATTTAGCTTGTAAAACTTTACATGTGGCATAGTTGCTTGCAAGGTACACTTCTCCTGTCACTGGACACTTACAAGGACTTTTTCAAGAAACCATGGCTAAGCATGTTCTCAGCTACTGAGAGAGTTTCGTTTGGTTTGTTTTTGGCTTTAATTGGTCTTTGGAGTTCTTTCTCCAATTACCAAAAAAATGCATCCATTGCTTAACTCTTATGTAAAAATGCTACCAAGATTATTTCTGCTCTGATAGCATTATTTAACATGATTCTGAAAGTGTTGCAACAGTAAAACCAATTGCATATGATTTCAGAGCTAATGCTATGGAAAGGACACAAATTCAAGAAAGATTATAGGCGAATGGGAAGAAACCCAACACAGGTGTTTTAAATAAAAGTACTTTAATGAGGGAGTTACACGGAGAGCTGCAGCCAGGAATACTGAGATATCCAGACTTGAAATTGTTAATACCAGTAGAGCTGAAGGGACAGGAAAATGGGGGTGTGCTACTGAAGCCCTGGCATCAGTCTGTAGTGCAGACACCCAGAAGAACTCCGATCACTCAGGGACACAGACAAAGGAGAAAGGAAGAGGGACGTCATCCCAGATCTCCTTCTTTCCTTTGGTCTTTGACTTCTGGCAAGTGTATCCCACTGCTCAAATCTAAGGGGAAAAAAAACTGCCAACCAGGGATCCCAGGGAATGAACCCTATAAGTCCATATTAAGAGAGGTCCGGGACAGGACATTTACCCATGAAGGTAAATGTAGACTCAGATACTCAGGGACTGGGAGAAAGGAGCCCAGGGACCTCAAGAAACATTCTCGTGCCAAATATCCAGGACCCAGATGAAACTGCCAATTTTCAGCTCTTCTGCAAAAACAGCATAGTTTTTAAGATGTATTGCCACTGGTGAGTCGAACCTGCATTTCCCTTTGCTATCTCCTCATGAGTTCATTTCTGGGGAAGATCCCTTCTTTCAAGATGATCTAGTTACCTAGATTTTGCATTAAAATTTCCTTGGGAAGAGATTCAGAAATGGAAACAGGCAAATTAGCATTCTTTTCACAGAGTCTGCATAGAAAACTGGAATGCTCTACTGGGCCAGGGAAGTCAGTTTATTGGTCAAGAGGTCACAGCCTACCCTTTTTCTTGAGGTTGCTGCCTGTACATGGAATAATTATCTCTGGCATCCTTACCTCATTTTCATCTCAAAAGGTAGGGCTACTAGTCAGTTCAGTTCAGTTCAGTTGCTCAGTCATGTCCGACTCTTTGCAACCCCAAGAATCACAGCATGCCAGGCCTCCCTGTCCATCACCAACTCCCAGACTTCACTCAGACTCATGTCCATTGAGTCGGTGATGCCATCCAGCCATCTCATCCTCTGGCATCCCCTTCTCCTCCTGCCCCCAATCCCTCCCAGCATCAGAGTCTTTTCCAATGAGTCAACTCTTCACATGAGGTGGCCAAAGTATTGGAGTTTCAGCTTCAGCATCAGTCCTTCCAATGAACACCCAGGGCTGATCTCATTCAGAATGGACTGGTTGGATCTCCTTGCAGTCCAAGGGACTCTCAAGAGTCTTCTCCAACACCACAGTTCAAAAGCATCAATTCTTCAGTGCTCAGCTTTCTTCACAGTCCAACTCTCACATCCATACATGACCACTGGAAAAACCATAGCCTTGACTAGACGGACCTTTGTTGGCAAAATAATGTCTCTGCTTTTCAGTATGCTATCTAGGTTGGTCATAACTTTTCTTCCAAGGAATAAGTGTCTTTTAATTTCATGGCTGAAATCAACATCTGCAGTGATTTTGGAGCCCCCAAAAAATGAAGTCTGACACTGTTTCCACTGTTTCCCCATCTATTTCCCATGAAGTGATGGGACCAGATGCCATGATCTTCGTTTTCTGAATGTTGAGCTTTAAGCCAACTTTTTCACTTTCCTCTTTCACTTTCATCAAGAGGCTTTTTAGTTCCTCTTCACTTTCTGCCATAAGGGTGATATCATCTGTATATTTGAGGTTATTGATATTTCTCCCGGCAATCTTGATTCCAGCTTGTGCTTCTTCCAGCCCAGCGTTTCTCATGATGTACTCTGCATAGAAGTTAAATAAGCAGGATGACAATATACAGCCTTGACGAACTCCTTTTCCTATTTGGAACCAGTCTGTTGTTCCATGTCCGGTTCTAACTGTTCTTCTTGACCTGCATATAGGTTTCTCAAGAGGCAGGTCAGGTGGTCTGGTATTCCCATCTCTTTCAGAATTTTCCACAGTTTGTTGTGATCCACACAGTCAAAGGCTTTGGCATAGTCAATAAAGTGGAAATAGATGTTTTCTGGAACTCTCTTGCTTTTTCCATGATCCAGCGGATGTTCAGTACCTTATAGTTAAGGTAATAACTAAGGCATTATTGTTGAGTGGTACCACCGTCATCAGCAAACAGATTCAAATCTGTATAGTGCTTACAGCCCTGATTGTAAGGGAAGTGTTCATGAAGTACATCATACTGCCTGGTCTGTCATATGACATCAGCATCATGTGTCTGTGTCAGCCAGGGCCACAGTAAGAAAAGAATCCCACTTTGATGACTCATCAGAAGAGTTTTTAATGAGATTATTTCAGGGGTGTGCTCAGAGTTAAGGGTACCTACAAAGGATGCTGAAGCACCCAGAAGTTTAACCATCGGAAGCTGATGGGACAAAGGTAGGTGGTGTGTAATGCAGCAAGATCCTTGTGAGAGTTGCTTGTAGATAAGAAACAAGGAACACACTAGCTCCTTCTGCTGCCATCTCTGGTTGATCCCACCCCTGGCTGCACCTCACTACTGGCCAGTGGCAAAGGGGCTCAATCTGTGTGGCATTGGGGCAGCCTGCCTTGTAGGAACAAGGCAGAGAACAGCAATTTGGGGGAAGAAGGTGTCAAACTGAAAACAGCTAGCACAGATAGCAACTCTCCATAATAACTCACTAATTTGCTTAGTCAACTGTTCAGTCATGTCTGACTCTTTGGACTGTAGCACACCAGGCTCCTCTGTCCATTGGATTTTTTCCTCTGTCCAGGCAAGAATACTGGAGTGGTTTGCCATTTTCCTCTTCCAAGGGATCTTCCTGACCCAGGGATTGAAACTGTGTCTCCTGCATCGCAGGCGGATTCTTGCAATGGATTCATTGCAGCCATTATATAATAGGGAAAATATTGGGAGAAGTCTTAATTTGCATCGTTTTCAGGGGGACTCAACTAAGGAAGTGCCAAATGATCTTGCTATTTATATAAAAATACCTAGCCAGACTGGAAAACAACATCAGAGTTTCCATCTTAGTGCTAACAGTATGGTTCAGGCACAGAAAATACTACTAATACAATTTGTTTTGTAGAATTTGCTGTATTAAATACATATATATCATATATCTTCCATCTTTGTCTTATCAGCAACCTCTTTCAAAAATGCTCAGCTTTTTCCCATAAACCCCCTAAAATCTAGTACATGCTTTCAAAAGAGTAGGATTGTTAATTTATGGAAAATCCTTCAAATATAAATTGAGTACTATTATTTAGCATCAAAGCACAGTGGCTAGGGATTTGCTGTGCCACCTTTTTTTCCTAGTTAGTATGCACAAATTTATATCTCCTCCCCATTCTAGTTTCATTGTATTAATATCCGTCACATCACAAACAATATGGTCAATCACAGAATGTCCCTATGGTCAAGTGTATTGTTTTTCTTAATCTGGTATTTTAATTGCTTTTCATTTTAAAACATGAACAGAAAAATTGATTCCAGACCCCCAAAGTAAACCATATTAGTAACTTGTAAGAAGAAACATCACTTTGCAAATGAAAATTTCACCAAGTAAAGTTTCACGGAATCATAGCCTTTATAAGGACAGCATCCTTCCAATTCAATCTTCAGATACAATTGTTGCCATGCCTTCGGCTCTCTTGCTGTTAGAACTGCATCTAATGAGGTTAACTCTCCCTTTGATATCATTTGAAGCAAGCTATTTACACAGTTGTAGCTATAATGACTCCAGAGACTTTCCACTTCTCCATATTTTTATTAACGTTGTAATATCTAGGACTAAAAGTAAAATATATTTTACATTTTAAATATTTACTTGGATCTTTTATGATTGGTAATTTTACAATCTCATGTGTTTTCAGAGAAAAAAAAGTAATTTAAATATATCTTTCCTTAGAACACAATGCAACTTTATAAATGGCTTCTCCTTCAAGACATCCACATTCACCTTTCCACTTTTCCCAAATCTCACTGACTGGTACCTCTCAAGCACACACACACACACACACACACACCCATTATAGCACTACAAAAAAATGAGCGGATCAGGCTCATATTAATGATTCAGAAACTGTAATTTCTATAAAATAAAAACAAAGGGATCATATTGCCAGGCATCTAATTATAGATGAATGTCCTAAGACTCAATCCAGGTCAAAGAAGGGAATTCGGGATAAGGTAAATAAATGCATTTTCTGAACTAAACTCCAACAAAGGTTCCACTTTGAGCCTGCCCTGGAACATTCTGCAAGCCTGGGGCTGTGTTCTGCTCTGCTCTGCGTGTCCAGGGTGCAGCTGAAGCATGTGTCACATACTGACTGGCTCCTTTCTGTAAAATGAGACCCATCCCAGTGACCCACTACATGGATGGGTGAGGATGGAGATGCATGAAGTGGTCATCCATCTAACTTGAGGCTTTTCATACACCCGCCCTCAGTGAGCAGTAACTTGCCAGAGACGGTAATGAAATCTCTCAAGCTTTCCTTGTGTAGAGGCCCTTCCCCAACTATCAGCATGCTCTCAACCCTAACCCTAACCCCTTCAACACCTGAAGAGAAACAAGCCAACCAACCAATCACCAGGACTACAAAGCCACCTGTAGGCTCAGTCCTTACACTTGTTCTCCATCTACATTTTGGTGACTCCATAGCTTTAAACACTATTGTGAGTATATCACTCACACATTAACGTCTTTACCCTGGTGTCTCCCATCCTCACATGTACATACCCAAATGCCTTTGGTATATATAACTATATTTTAAAACAAATGAGCATACTACATTATATTTATGCACTCAGATATTGTAAGATTGATTTATAATTGCTAATTAATCTTGTACGTTAATTTGAAACAAGATCTATGTGTTTAGCAAATGGAACCTGGTTTATATTAACGATTGTGTGAGAAAGTGTGAAATAACTGTAATTGAAAGAATAAATTATATATGTATGTCCTATGCTTAGCCACTCAGTCATGTCCAATTCTTTGTGACCCCATGGACTGTAGCCTGCCAGGCTCCTCTGTCCATGGGGATTCTCCAGGCAAGAATACTGGAATGGGCTGCCATGCCCTCCTCCAGGGGATCTTCCCAACTCAAGGATGGAAGCCAGGTCTCCCACATTGCAGGCGGATTATTTACCATCTGAGCCACCAGGGAAGCCGAAGAATATTGGAGTGGGTACTGATCCCTTCTCCAGGAGATCTTCCTGGCCAAGGAATCGAACTGGGCTCTCCTGCCTTGCAGGTTGATTCTTTACCAGCTGAACTACCTGGGGAGTCCATATATATGTTTATGTATATATATCTTATATACCTCCTTATTGCAAAATTCAGACTTAAATTGAAGAAAGTAGGGAAAACCACTAGACCATTCAGGTATGACCTAAATCAAATCCTTTATGATTATACAGTGGAAGTGAGAAATAGATTTAAGGGATTAGATCTGATAGACAGAGTGCCTGATGAACTATGGATGGAGGTTCATGACATTGTACAGGAGACAGGGATCAAGACCATCCCCATGGAAAAGAAATGCAAAAAAGCAAAATGGCTGTCTGAAATAGCTGTGAAAAGAAGAGAAGCGAAAAGCAAAGGAGAAAAGGAAAGATATTCCCATCTGGATACAGAGTTCCAAAGAATAGCAAGGAGAGATAAGAAAGTCTTCCTCAGCGATCAATGCAAAGAAATAGAGGAAAACAACAGAATGGGAAAGACTAGAGATCTCTTCAAGAAAATTAGAGATACCAAGGGAATATTTCATGCAATGATGGGCTCAATAAAGCACAGAAATGGTATGGACCTAACAGAAGCAGAAGATATTAAGAAGAGGTGGCAAGAATACACAGAACTGTACAAAAAAAGATCTTCACGACCCAGATAATCATGATGGTGTGATCGCTCACCTAGAGCCAGACACCCTGGAATGTGAAGTCAAGTGGGCCTTAGAAAGCATCACTACAAACAAAGCTAGTGGAGGTGATGGAATTCTAGTTGAGCTATTCCAAATCCTGAAAGATGATGCTGTGAAAGTGCTGCACTCAATATGCCAGCAAATTTGGAAAACTCAGCAGTGGCCACAGGACTGGAAAAGGTCAGTTTTCATTCCAATCCCAAAGAAAGGCAATGCCAAAGAATGCTCAAACTACCGCACAATTGCACTCATCTCAAATGCTAGTAAAGTAATGCTCAAAATTCTCCAAGCCAGGCTTCAGCAATACGTGAACCGTGAACTTCCTGATATTCAAGCTGGTTTTAGAAAAGGCAGAGGAACCAGAGATTAAATTGCCAACATCCACTGGATCATGGAAAAAGCAAGAGAGTTCCAGAAAAACATCTATTTCTGCTTTATTGACTATGCCAAAGCCTTTGACTGTGTGGATCACAAAAAACTGTGGAAAATTCTGAAAGAGATGGGAATACCAGACCACCTGACCTGCCTCTTGAGAAACCTATATGCAGGTCAGGAAGCAACAGTTAGAACTGCACATGGAACAACGGACTGGTTCCAAATAGGAAAAGGAGTACGTCAAGGCTGTATATTGTCACCCTGCTTATTTAACTTATATGCAGAGTATATCATGAGAAACACTGTGCTGGAAGAAGCACAAGCTGGAATCAAGATTGCCGGGAGAAATATCAATAACCTCAGATATGCAGATGACACCACCCTTACAGCAGAAAGTGAAGAGGAACTCAAAAGCCTCTTGATGAAAATGAAAGTGGAGAGTGAAAAAGTTGGCTTAAAGCTCAACATTCAGAAAACGAAGATCATGGCATCCGGTCCCATCACTTCATGGGAAATAGATGGGGAAACAGTGGAAACAGTGTCAGACTTCATTTTTGGGGGCTCCAAAATCAGTGCAGATGGTGACTTCAGCCATGAAATTAAAAGACACTTACTCCTTGGAAGGAAAGTTATGACCAACCTAGATAGCATATTCAAAAGCAGAGACATTACTTTGCCAACAAAGGTCCGTCTAGTCAAGGCTATGGTTTTTCCTGTGGTCATGTATGGATGTGAGAGTTGGACTGTGAAGAAGGCTGAGCGCTGAAGAATTGATGCTTTTGAACTGTGGTGTTGGAGAAGACTCTTGAGAGTCCCTTGGACTGCAAGGAGATCCAACCTGTCCATACTGAAGGAGATCAGCCCTGGGATTTCTTTGGAAGGAATGATACTAAAGCTGAAACTCCAGTACTTTGTCCACCTCATGTGAAGAGTTGACTCATTGGAAAGGACTCTGATGCTGGGAGGGATTGGGGACAAGAGGAGAAGGGGACGACAGAGGATGAGATGGCTGGATGGCATCACTGACTCGATGGACGTGAGTCTGAGTGAAGTCTGGGAGTTGGTGATGGACAGGGAGGCCTGGCGTGCTGTGATTCATGGGATCGCAAAGAGTCAGACACGACTGAGCGACTGATCTGATCTGATCTGATCTGATTTCACTCTATCTTATATTCTTCAAATCATAAAAGATTCTCAGGCATATCATTCATCATTTATTTCTACCTATTAATATTTATGGCTTTAGTGAAGTGTTTATTTTTAGGAGAATATATCTTCTCAGAATATTTATTTTATATCATACATATATTGGAATCCCACTAGACATAGTGTAGGTAGAAAAATCATTTGTAACACTATGTACACCAGTATAAAGCAAAAGAGCAGTTACTCTTGTAATGTAAATTTTAAATATTCAAATCAAATGACATAAGTTTAACTTATTTTATTGCTTACAATGATGGCTGTCACAGTGAATAAAACACATTTCACATATATGTTCATTCACTTATTTAGTTTTACAACAGACACACCTAATACACATATGTACACATACTACACTTCCTAGTTTCTAGTTCTTTTTTTGTTTGTTTTGGCTTTATTTTTTTTTTAATTTCAGTGGACTGTCGTTCATTTACAGTGTTGTGTTAGTTTCAGGTGTACAGCAAAGTGCTTCAGTTATACATATACATGTATTCATTCTTTTTCTCATATATTCATTCACTCTTTTCTCATATAGATTTTCACGGTTCTTAATTCAACTGAATTAAAGTCAGCATTTTAACAATTTCACAGCTACTCCTTTACACAAAATAGAGATAATTGATTATACACTAGTGTCACAGTTACTCAAGGCTTCCCAATATAAGGTGACTGGATGAAAGAATCCATAGTTTTACACTTTAAACATTTAGGTGAAAGATACACTATAAGATCAACGCCAAATTGCTGGGGGAAAATAATGTATCGAATAGTTTTCCATCTATGGATCTCCTGTGATCATCTCAGGTAGGCAATCTCACATCAATCCAGTCTTCCTTTCTCTATATAGTATGAAGAGTCTCTTGGTGCTGGAACACTTCTTTGAACCAATGTTCAGGTAAGACCCTCATGCTTCTCGACGGTTTTGTCTGATCATTGAACACCCACTGAGTGTAGCCTTTGTTGTCTTTCCATTAGCAAAGTCCATATAACATCCATACTCAGTGACAGTCAGCATCCCCATCAGATTCTTTTCACAATCTTCCGAGGTAGGGAAGAGGTCACCAGGTGTACATTTCGCATTCTACATTGTTTTAAAGCTCTCTTCACTTGTAATAAATACTTTCACATCTTTCAGCTTCTCTAGTAGAGTGAATCTCTTGAGATTTCTTTGAAAGAGGTATCCTCAGATTAAAATCAGTTCTTTCAGTGATTCACTAACAGAAGTGAAAGGAATTAAGTGGTGAATATCATCTAACTTGGCTGAAAATATCGCCGGTGACTTCTGAAGTGATCCGAGTGTTCTGTGCTCAGACCCAGTGCATACCATGTGCTTTCCCCCAAGGTCAGAGCTCAAAGCAGAAGAGCCATAATCTAAGTTTTGTGTGTGTGTGTGTGTGTTTTTCAATTACAATAATTTCATGGAATGTGTGCAAATTACTAAAGTAATTACAGCTTATACTATCCTTCCTCTGTTATCTTCCTTGAATAAACACTTAGATGGTTGCTTGGAGTGGGGAGAATGGGGGGAAGAGATAGGGAGCCTGGGATGGACATGTACAGACTGCTATATTTAAAATGGATAACCTACTGTATAGGACTTACTGTACAGCACAGGGAACTCTGCTGAGTGTTATGTGGCAGCCTGGATGGGAGGGGACTTTGGTGGAGAATGGATACATGTATATGTATGGCTGAGTCCCTTTGCTGTCCACCTAAAACTATCACAACATAGTCAATTGGCTATACTCTATTGTAAAGATAGAAGTTTAAAAAAAACACAGATACATTTTCTGTCTTGAAAACAACTCATTTACTCAAAGAACAGGTTCCAATTGCTTCCCAAGGATATTTAGAGAGATGGTGAGGCCCACTGACCGACAGGTGTGATTTGACACCGAGGGAACATCAAACTGTGTTTAGTTGTTGCCACCTATTGTTCACCTAAGGTGGCCGGATAATATACACGTACAAGAGAAAAGCAGAGAAAGGGAGTCTGCAGTGTGGAAAAGAGCCTGCCTTAACAGATAACCCAATATCAATCCTCTCACCTTTTCCTTGTACATTTTTAAGTTCCCTGGACATACACTTCTCTCATTCCACAAAGAACCATTGAGCAGCTACTCTGTCAGAGACTGCACCTCCTGAAGATACGCAGAGAGCAAAGACAGGACTAGTCATTTTCACAGGATCGCTGGTGCCCAGGTGACAGGGCTATTCCTCTGGTCGCTCCTGTGAGGCCCTGATGAGCATGACCATCACCATGGGCCACACCTGGTGTGCACATTAAAATGTATCTGGCTCAGCAGCCGGGAAACCTGGTATCAAGAGACTTCAGTAAAAAGGTTAAAATATAAATTTAGGATCTTTCTTCTCTCTCTCCAAAAGCTGCCTGTCAGATGATTTCTACAAAGTTCTAGCAAATCCCAGAAACCAGAGATAAACAACTTTCCCATGAGATCCATAAATTTTGAGAAACACTAAACTGGAGAAAACTGCCAAGTTTCCAAAAGTTACACATTTTTCTAAGCTTTATCTGAAATTCTGATCATACCATGAGGCCGGATAGAAAATTAAAAATAATCTATCCATTAGACCTAGAGACTGTTATACCAAGTGAAGTCAGAAAGAAAAAAAAATATTGTATAATATTGCTTATATGTGGAATCTAGAAAAAATGATACAGAAGAACTTACTTACAAAGCAGAAATAGGCACACACACTAGAGAGCAAATTTATGGCTATCAAAGGGGGAAGAAGAGGCTGGGATGACTGGGAGATTGGGATTGACGTATACACACTATTGATACTATATATAATACAGGTTGGAGACGGGCATGGCAACCCACTCCAGTATTTTTGCCTGGAGAACCCCCCAGACAGAGGAGCCTGGCAGGCTACCGTCCATGGGGTCACAAAGAGTCAGACACGACTGAGCAACTAACACACACACACATGTGGTTTAATTAAGTGTGTGTACATCTGTTATCACTGTTATAATATAGGCAGCTAATGAGAACCTACATTATACCACAGTGAACTTGACTCAATGCTCTGTGGTGGCCTAAATGGGAAGGAAAATCCAAAAAAGAGGGGATATGTATACACATAACTGATTCACTTTACTGAATAGCAGAAACTAGCTACCAACGCTGTAAAATGACTATATCGCAATAAAAATTAATTTTAAAAAAAGATTCAGTTAAGAAATGCTGGTGTAATATTGATGGGTGTAGCTTTACTTAGGGTGGTTTTAAGAATTCCACATCTGGAAACTGTATACACTAAGATGCTAAACATGGCACCGTTGAACATAGCAAAAGCAATTTAAAAGCTAAACATCTACCACTTAGTTATAGTAAAAACTGAACAAAGTCATGCTTTGTTCAAGGCTTCAAAATGTTTAACTATTATGATCTTACATATATATTTAGCATTTATAATGAGGAACTATTTACCTTGCCAAGCAGAGACATATTTTAAAACTATTTCTATAATAAATCAACGTAAGAAAAGTGAAGAGAGAAAGCAAGCAAAATAGCAATGTTTCTGGAAAGATGCTTGCCAAACTATTAACTTACAGGTGTTCATATATTTTAGTTATGTAAATATTATGACATTCGAGTGATCACTAACTACATGCATTGCCTTTTCTGATACACAGCCATGTTTGCAAGCCAGTGATTTATAGAACAAGATCCTCACGTGTGCATGTCTATAGACTTAACTGCAGTGCAATGATTATTTGCTGGATACAAACATACATGAGTAAGTGAAGTTTTGAACAACATTATAAAAACATCATACAGTTTATCTGGAGAAAAAGCAGCTAATTGTCAATCATGGTAGATAAGAAAACCTGACACGAGGCAAGATCGCCTTTTGAGTTGAGAAGATGAACAGCCAGACTAAGCTATGGGTTGTTTTTTTTTTTTAATTTAATCTTTATCTTACATTATAGTTGATTCACAATGTTGTGTTAGTTTTAGGTGTACAGCAAAGTGATTCAGTTATACATATACATCTTGAATAAAGTTTAGAAATAGATAGAGGTGTATTTTGCATCCTGCCTTTTCTCCACTCAGTTTCATATTCAAACACTCAGGGCTCTCCTATTCTCTCCCACTTTTAACAAAACCTGCTTTCAGGAAAGTATTAGGTACCTGTCATGTCCATGTTGACATGAATCCCATTCATTGTTCCCCGTCCCAGGTGTCGTGGTGAGATTTAGTTTGAATAATCTCCTTCCACTTTGTAGTTAGGCTCTTTGGTCATCAGACTTCCAAAATCATGCCGATGAGCCTAAGATGTAAAGCTGGCTGATGCAACTTGCTTAGAAGACAGCAGCTTAGGCACTAATGCTATGTTTGAAATGAATGGGAATAGATGGTTTTCAGTTATGTGTTTTAAAAGAATTGATGGGTTTGTTCACATAAGCAGCCTCAAGCTTAGTGCTTAGACCCCACTGATGTGAAAAAATGGTTTAGTAACTACCTACATGGTCCCTGCAAATGATGTTGGATGATCTGACCCCTGACACCTGACCACTCTCACCAGAGGTGAGCTGGTCGGGAGTAAGTCCAACTGGTTCCATGGGAGAGAAGGGGAAAAGACTGGGTTTCAAAGCCAGTTGAACTCCACAAGACCTACACCAGAGCCCAGCTTGCTATGCCATGCCCTCACTGGAGATTTACCTGAGCATTCTGTGTAGAATAACAGTCCCTCAGCCACTAGGATTTTCTATTTTCCTTTTGCTGCCTTAATATTCTTCATAACACCCCTTAGCATGTGATCTCCTCCATATTTTTAATTCATCTTATTTATTGTCCATTTGCCTTCATGGAAGCATAAGCCCCATGAAGGCAGGATTCTTTGTCATTTCATTTACCATTGTGATATCTGTGTCTTAAACTGTTTGGTACATAATAGGTGCTCAATATTGAGTTCGGTTCAGTTCAGTCGCTCAGTAGTGTCTGACTCTTTGTGACCCCATGGACTGCAGCACGCCAGGCCTCCCTGTCCATCACCAACACTTAGAGTTTACTCAAACCCATGTCCATTGAGTCGGTGATGCCATCCAACCATCTCATCCTCTGTCAACCCCTTCTCCTCCCACCCAGGGTCTTTTCCAATGAGTCAGTTCTTCGCATCAGGTGGCCAAAGTATTGGAGTTTCAGCTTCAGCATCAGCCCTTCCAATGAATATTCAGGACTGATTTCCTTTAGCATGGACTGGTTGAATTTCCATGTGTTCAAGGGACTCTAAAGAGTCTTCTCCAATACCACAGTTCAAAAGCATCAATTCTTCTGTGCTCAGCTTTCTTTATAGTCCAACTCTCAATCCATCCATGACTACTGGAAAAACCATAGCCTTGACTAGATGGACCTTTGTTGGCAAAGTAATGTCTCTGCTTTTCAATATGCTATCTAGGTTGGTCATAACTTTTCTTCCAAGGAGCAAGCATCATTTAATTTCATGGCTGCAGTCACCATTGGCAGTGATTTTGGAACCCCAAAAAATAAAGTCTGTCACTGTTTCCACTGTTTGTCCATCTATTTCCCATGAAGTGATGGGACCAGATGCCATGGTCTTCGTTTTCTGAATGTTGAGCTTTAAGCCAACTTTTTAACTCTCCTCTTTCATCAAGAGACTGTTTAGTTCTTCACTTTCTGCCATAAGGGTGGTGTCATCTGCATATCTGAGGTTATTGGTATTTCTCCCAGCAATCTTGATTCCAGTCTGTGCTTCATCCACCCCAGCATTTCTCATGATGTACTCTGCATATAAGTTAAATAAGCAGGGTGACAATATACAGCCTCGAGGTACTCCTTTCCTGATTTGGAACCAGTCTGTTGTTCCATGTCCAGTTCTAACTGTTGCTTCTTGACCTGCATCCAGATTTCTCAGGAGGCAGGTCAGGTGGTCTGGTATTCCCATCTCTTGAAGAATTTTCCCAGTTTGTTGTGATCCACACAGTCAAAGGCTTTGGCATAGTCAATAAAGCAGAAGTAGATATTTTCCTGGTACTTAGTAAGTGCTCAAAATAGGTGCATTAAATAAACTGTTGACAAAATAATTCATAATTGCCATAAATAGTCCCTGGTATGAATATGATGATGGAGAAAGCTAAATCAGTTTGTTGGGAGGGGATGGGGCACTTGGCAGAGTATGTGATAGTTGAGGATGAGTAATTGACAAGAATTAGCCAGGTGGAAGGGTAGAGGAGGTACATTAGTTAAAGTGCGGCTGTGAGGCTGGGAATCTGTGGCCTGAGACCCAAAAGAAGGTGGCTGCTTCCAGGAAGTGAGCCAAGCAGAAGGCAGCTTGGATCTGGATAGATATGTGGGCGAAAGCCAGACATGAAGGCATGTCAGCCATGTAGGAATTGTGGAGTCTGTCCTACAAGGAAGGAGGGGTCAATTCATCATTTTAAGTGGAAAAGTCATGTGATTAGATCAACAATTTCGCAGTTTGACTTTGACTCCAATATGGAGAAAGACTGGAGGAGAGCAGGACCAAGTAGGAGATCCCTACTCTCATAGAGCGTATGTTCCCTGCAAAGAGAGAAAATGAATAAAACAAATTTTCTATTTCATCAGTTCATTGCTTGAGCATCCTCACAACATGATAGCTGACTGCAAACACTGTATCCTCTTTAGAATGTAGTCTTGGAGGTCACACAGCATCCACTTGTTGCATTCTATTCATGAGAAGTGAGTCACTAAGTCAAGCCCACATCCAGAGGGAGGAGAATCAGATTCCACCTTCTGCAGGGAAATTTTGTGGGAAGATTTAAAACCACTGGAACCACACTGATAATAAAGACCATCTTTCAGGTACCTAACAGATGTTAAGATCTGTGCTATTTTATATACATTGTCTAATCTTCATCCTCAAACCTGCATCTTGCAGATAGGGTTACTGACATTCAGAAGGTTCACTGACTTGTCACTGTATCAAGGCTGGAAAGTGACAGAGACAGTGTTTAAATCCAGGCAGTCTAACTGGGATTCCAAAGTGGCTGTTGTTTTGCCCCATAACCAGCAGACCTTCACCCTTTCCCCAGACCACACAGAGAACTTTAAGAAAAAAATGTGGTATTTTGATCATGTATAATGCATCAGGTATTTGTTTTAAATTATCTGCTATTCAGAAACAATGACCACTTTGTTGCAAATATGAAATTATATTAATTTGAACTTCACTATTTAGAATTTGCAATAATCATTAAAGCTTGTGACATCATTGAAACCTTTCAAACAAGTCGATGGTATACATAAGACTGCATTTTATTTATTTAATTTAAAATGTTTATTTATTTATTTATGGGTCTTCAATGCTGTGCAGTCTTTTCTCTCATTATGGAGAGTGAGGGTTACTCTTTAGTTGCAGTGTGCTGGCTTCTCATCGTGGTGGCTTTTTTTGTTGTGGAGTACAGGCTCTAGGCAATGGCACCCCACTCCAGTACTCTTGCCTGGAAAATCCCATGGACAGAGGAACCTGGTGGGCTACAGTCCATGGGGTCGCTAGGAGTCAGACACGACTGACAACTTCACTTTCACTTTTCACTTTCATGCACTGGAGAAGGAAATGGCAACCCACTCCAGTGTTCTTGCCTGGAGAATCCCAGGGACAGGGGAGCCTGGTGGGCTGCTGTCTCTGGGATCGCACAGAGTCGGACACGACTGAAGCGACTTAGCAGCAGCAGAGGCACAGGCTCTAGGGCTCTTGGGCTTCAGAAGCTGCAGTACATGGGCTCAGTAGTTGTGGCTCGCAGGCTCTAGAGCACAGGCTCAGTAGTTATGACATATGAGCTTAGTTGCTCCGCAGCATGTAGGATCTTCCCGGATCAGGGATTGAACCCATGTCTCCTGCATTAGCAGGCAGATTCTTTTCCATTGAACCATCAGGGAGCCCAAGATTACACTTAAAATGTGATCATTTTCACAGATGTTTATTATGCAAAATTCAAAATCATATTTTTATTAAAGCAGCTTTGGCAAAATTCATATGCTCTAAAGCTTCTTGGATGAGAATTTATGTCTCTTTTCATACCGGAAATGATTAATGTGAATATTTTCCGTAAGATAAGCATTTTGACTGGTTCACTGTTTCCAGCTGATAGTCTTCTTTATTCCCAAAGGGATATGGAGTCTTAGACTTTATGTTTTTCCTATTTTTATTTAAATATGGCACAATTGAGAATATCTCGGTGCTCACCCTGAATCCAAACTACTAAAAATAGGGTGCTAATAAAGAAGTGTCTTTTTAGGGGTACCTTCGACACTTGTAGGGCTTCCCTGGTAGCTCAGATGGTAAAGCATCTGCCTGTAAAGCGGGAGACCTGGGTTCAATCCCTGGGTCAGGAAGATCCCCTGGAGAAGGAAATGGCAACCCACTCCAGTACTGTTGCCTGGAAAATTCCATGGATGGAGGAGACTGGTAGGCTACAGTCCATGGGATCACAAAGAATCGGACACGACTAAGCGACTTCACTGGTTCCCTGGTTCGACACTTGTAAATATGCAAGAAATATAAGCTACAGCTGCATACAGAAGCCACGCTAAGAGTCTGTGATGTGCTTGCTATAAAAAAAAAAAGCTTAGTTTGGAGGATCCTGAACCTCTGTCCTGAACAAGCCTGACACAAAGGAAAATGCAATGGAATAGAGACTCCTTTGCTCTGAGAAGACCCTGATGATGAGAAAGAATGAAGGCAACAGGAGAAGAGGGCAGCAGAGGATGAGATGGCAAAATAGCATCACTGACTCAATGGACATGAATTTGAGCAAACTCCGGGAGATAGTGAAGGACAGGGAAGCCTGGTGTGCTACAGTCCACAGGGTTGCAAAGAGTCAGCCACAACTTAGCGACCAAACAACTACAAGCTCTGAGAAAATGAGTTAGAGGCACGCTCTCCCATTGCTCTCTCCCTCTGCCAATGGCAGGCACCTGCCTTACAAATCAGCTCAGATCTATGTCTGCGTGAGGCCCAGGCTGGCTTGGGAGAGGCCAGAGTCAAGCCCATGAGCTTCTGGGGTTCCTTTCAGGATCAACCACTGGAAGTTTCCTGTCTTGCCCAGAATGCATTTTCTTCTGTTTTCTGCCAGGTCACTACTCTCTCTCCTCCCTGAAGTTTTACCTAATTCATATATAGTACATATTTTGTCCTTTATTTTCTGTCTCATACTCTGTCTCTTACCCTTTACTTAAACACAAACACAAACTCACTATTGGGAAAGATCTGCTTTTGTCTGCCTGCTTTAGTTACAATATCTACCAATTATGTGTTTATTTGGCATTGGGTCTTAGCGGCAGCACACGGGATCTTTCATTGTGGCACATGGGCTCTCTAGTTGCGACTCTCAGGATCCAGAGCTCCTGCGCTCAGTAGTTGCAATGAACGAATTTAGTTGCCCCAAGGCATGTGGGATCTTAGTTCCTGGACCAGGGCTTGAAGCCACGTACCCTGCATTTCAAGACAGAGTTTTAACCACTGGACCACCAGGGAAGTCCCCAGTATCTACTAATTTTGAAAAGAAAATCTATTCTGGAAAATCCTGACTACAACTAGCTAACACCTCACCCTCTGTCATAGAACTCACAGTGGCAGAGCTGAGGTTCAAACCCCCGTTCTTGATATCTCTGCCCCAGCTGCCTCGCCAGCAGCCTCTGGCCTGCATGCAGGCAACATGATATCTGAGTGCTAAAAGGTTTTAAATTTGATCTCCAGGGGACAGATTATTTTTGCTCTTTCAGCTCTACATTAAAGAAAAGTTATAATCCTCTTATTGTGTGGCTCATGATTCCATGGATTTGAATAGAACATGGATCAAATCAAACCCCTCAAAACACAATGACACAAAAGCCAGTTAAAGACTAGTATACATGGTATATGTTAATATCAGCATTGCCTTCAACGCTATAGCATCTGATATGTGTATTTTACATCAGAGAGAAAGAAGCAATTTGACCTGAGCAAACATCCTGTGAAATCTTGGGGAGGAGGTGGACCGATGTGGCCTTGGAAGCAGAGGGCCTGGGTTTGAGTTCCTGTCCTACCACGTACAAGTTGCTTGCTTTCTGTGCCTCAGCTTTCACATCTGTAAAATGGGCATAATAAAAAGACCTATTTTGTAGGCTTGAAGATTGAAGGAGTTCATATATATCAAGCTTCTGGGACAATGCCTAACATGTCATAAGCTCCTAAAAATGTTAGCAACTATTTCACTTGAGCAGGAATTATTCTCACCACATTGTTTAGATAAGAAGACAAGGGGAAAGTAAAGTTGGCTGATTTGCACCAATCCCACAGCAGTCAGTTAAAGCAATGTTTGACTTCAAATATGCTTTTTACGACCCACAGTCTTTTGGAGAGGCTAACAGGAAGCAACTGCATTTTACAATTAGCCCTCATAGTCTCACATTTCCCTGGTCCTCCCTCCACTCCATCTCCTCAAACGCCACGTGATGGTGTCATTTCACCCTCAGAATCATCGTAATGAAGGCAGGGAAGTTGCTGATTTACCATGTACACTTTCTGGAAATCCCCAGCAAGGCTAACATTTAACATTTCCCAAGAATATAAGCTCCCCCAGATTGAGATCCACTATCTTAAATTATTAAATAGTCCACAGCGAATTCCTTCCTTTCCAACACCATTTTTAGAAACTCTGCTGAGTGACAGCCTGTCGTCAGAGGCAGCCAGAGGATAAGAGGTGGAGAGAGCAGCCCAGCCTAGGGGATGCTGACCTTTTCCTCTTGCCTGTGGCTGGGTGGTGACTCCATCCGAAGATCCCTGGTAGAGGCAGCCCATGGAGCAGGGGTTCATGCTCCACCAGGGCTGCAAGTACACTCAGGATCAGCTGATAAACCCCTGAAGCAAGTTTACCCTCACTAACATATATCAGGCAACTGTGGGAGACACACTGTCCCCTCTAAGCTGCTTATGCCTCGAGCCTTTTGATTTCACCTGGGCACAGATACGTGGGCTGGGGTGGGGGGACAGAACAGGAAAGCCATCAGTTTTCAGTACAGCTCTATATAAATCATAGATCTTTAAAATGTGCCATGTTCAACAAGGATAGAATGTTAAAGAGTGCAAATTCTCCCCTAGAAACTTACAGAAGGCTCGGGGCAATGAGACTAAATTCAATTTTGCAAAAATGGAATCAAACAGAAGCTGAGTTCATGTGTAAACAGGAGAAGTACTTTGTAGAGGGTAGACCTTGAAATTTGACCTTCATATTCAGGGAGGAGTGGGTACCAAAAGATTGTTCCCAAACGGGAAGAATGAACCTTGGGACAGAAGGTTGGACCCAAGAAGTTGAAGTACTTAGGAGCCAAGGCGCTCGTCAGTGGTTTGGATGTCAATGGTGAGGAACTAAAGATGCAAACGGGGACTTTCCTGATGGTCCAGTGACTCCACGCTTCCAACAGAGGGTCACTGTCCCATCCCTGGTCAGACCACACATGTCACACAGCTTAGCCAAAAAAAAAAAGAAGAAAATGCAGAAGTGCACGGTTGTGGGGAAACAAATGGATGATTTTTCAATGGAAAATCAATTTCACTTGGAAGCCTTTAACACTAAAAAGCCTTCAAAATGCTAAGTCGAGACATTCCAAAGATTCCTCTCTCCTTCGGAAGAGCTTCATGATATGAGTGTTACCCAGGGCAGGCCAACATCCTGCATCTGAGAGAATGATCATTATAAGTTCATATAAATGCTTCCTAATTCCACATTCCATCTTGACTAATTGTGAAAATGATATTTTTGTTAATCCAATAACTTAAAGAGAGGATAATCAAACATTCACTGACATGGGCTTTGTGATTTAATTAATTCAAACAGAAGAGATGCAGCCGCTTCTTGTTTTTTAATCTATTTCTGAAAAGCCTTCATTTGATTTGATACCTTTAAATCCATTTGAGGGCATGTTTTACATAGCTTTTCTTAGACACTGGGTCAGAAGATTACCTCTCAAAATCAACTGAGAGAAGCATTCTCTACCCCTCACAATGTCCTAAGATATATAAACATAAAAAACATTTACATTATATATGATATATATAATATATATAAATATAAAAAAAAACAATGTCCTAATATAAATAATAGTGTACAAAATAGAAATCAGGGTTAAAAAAAAAACCACAAAACTGAATCTTAACAAGAGAGGGATATTCCACAAATGATAAAATTCATCAAGATGTGATTCAAAAATCTTTGTATTAATAGTTTTCATTTTAATATGGTTTCTTTGATTATTTTATAATAAAAATAGCTTCTATTTTCTCCAAATAAAAGTAGAATGTGATTCATATCTGAGAGTATTTCCTATACGCATGGATTTTGATTTAAGGGAAAAATTCCTACTTGGGGATAAAAGCTGGAAAAGCCATATAAATGCACTAGAGCTAATATTCAATTTATGTTTCCATTAAAAGTATGTGTGTGTGTGCGTGTGTGTGTGTGTGTGTGTGTTAGCCGCTCAGTTATGTCCAACTCTTTGCGACCCCATGGACTGTAGCCTGCCAGGCTCCTTGTCCATGGAATTCTCCAGGCAACAATACTGGAGTGGGTTGCCATTTCCTTCTCCAGGGGATCTTGCCCACCCAGGGATTGAACCCGGGGTTTCCTGCATTGCAGGCAGATTCTTTTATAGCTGAGCACCAGGGAAGCCCCATTAAAAGAGCAAATTTGTGCATCATGTTCCATGAAGCTAAAAAATCTTACACAAGTACATTCTTTGTACCACTCTATCTAATAACTAAACCTTAAACACACACACTCAGAAAACGAAGATCATGGCATCTGGTCCCATCACTTCATGGGAAATAGATGGGGAAACAGTGGAAACAGTGTCAGACTTTAGTTTTTTGGGCTCCAATTAAATTAAAAGACGCTTACTCCTTGGAAGGAAAGTTATGACCAACCTAGAGAGCATATTCAAAAGCAAAGACATTACTTTGCCAACAAAGGATCGTCTAGTCAAGGCTACGGTTTTTCCTGTGGTCATGTATGGATGTGAGAGTTGGACTATGAAGAAGGCTGAGCACCGAAGAATTGATGCTTTTGAACTGTGGTGTTGGAGAAGACTCTTGAGAGTCCCTTGGACTGCAAGGAGATCCAACCAGTCCATTCTGAAGGAGATCAGCCCTGGGATTTCTTTGGAAGGAATGATGCTGAAGCTGAAACTCCAGTACTTTGGCCACCTCATGCGAAGAGTTGACTCATTGGAAAAGACTCTGATGCTGGGAGGGATTGGGGGCAGGAGGGGAAGGGGACGACAGAGGATGAGATGGCTGGATGGCATCACTGACTCGATGGATGTGAGTTTGAGTGAACTCTGGGAGTTGGTGATGGACAGGCAGGCCTGGCGTGCTGTGACTCATGGGGTCGCAAAGAGTCAGACATGACTGAGCAACTGAACTAAACTGATCTGAAGCACACACACAAGTCCCAAAGTCATATAGATAATTAACCATCTGGTTATATGAGTTCCTCTTCTCAAATCCTGACCTTCCCCTCAGCTCACATTAACTTCATTTTTAGGATATTTTAGGCCAAAAGAAGAATCGTTTTTGGCTAGCTTCTCAAAGATCATAGGCTCATTTCCCGTCCCTCACATGACACAGCCCCAGGTTGGTTGGGCAGGGCAAGTGACAGGCTCAGTGTCACCTCTCCTTTCCTGATAACGATCCTCGGTACCAGCTTAGCTGCCTCCTCCAGAAACCCGCGGTGTTTTGCCTCAGGCTCTCTCTTAAAGGAAATTGGACACAGCTTAAAGATTTGATTATTCTGACTTCCACAGCTCATTAAGATAACACCTAAAGCACCGAGTCCTGGAACCTCCACGAGCGTCCTGAGTCCTTACCGGCGTTTAGCTTCAACTTCCGGTCATCTGCATTTTCCGGGACGGTGGACCGCATTGCCCAGTGGTGGGCATCACACGCAGCAACCCTTCATTTGATAGAACAGAGATGGTCCCGTCGCTGCTCAAATCTGGTAATTATCTCCTCTTCCTACACCGCATGGTCCCTTCTCATGCCATGTCAGATGAATAGTCAAAAGAGAAAAAGAAAGCGACAAAGCGGCATGCATAGGGCTAACAGGTGTTACAAGCAACTTTATGTTCCCTGTCTGTCGGCAACATCAGAATCGCCTCCAGTGTGATGGGCTGGCAGGTACGATGGACCAGGGGGCCGGAGAGCTTCACCTGCTCGCCAGGGTCTGTCTTCACTGTCCTCTCCTACTAGAATCTGTTGACAGTTCTTCCGAAAAACACTTTTTTGAAGCGAGAAAAGGGGCTTAATACATCATCAGTTCAAAGCTCTAGTCAAAGTACATACACTGACAATTCTTCCAAACCATCACTTCTCCTCTGTTTATTGCTTTCCACTGATATTTTCATTGCTATCTTTTCTCCAAAATGGCACACTTCAGCTCCCTAAAACTGGATTGTTGCCAGCTCCCTGGTTACCTCCCTTTCCCCCATCAGCTGACCACACAGGAAGTAAGTGCCCTGGTGAGGCATCACTGACCTATGGCAGAGTCAGTTTCCAGTTGCTCTGGAAAAATGAGAGAACTCAATTTATCAGAGTTCCAGCCTGCAGGGAAAACAAATTCAGACCCTGCCAGAAAGATCCAGTCCCCCGACCAGTCGTGTTCTATTAGCTAGTATATTTAAATGATCGCTCAATATCTTGGCGAAAAAGGGGGAAAAGACCCCCTGATTTTTTTTTTTTTTGGCAATTCCACAGTTAAAGAGAATCACAGACCAGGATGCAGGAAGGTCTCCTGGCTGACCTTCTCTCCATTTCCTGCCAAAGGAGGAGTGGGCTCCTGAGACCATCCAGCAGAATGAGGAGGAAGTCAGGGCTGCAGGGCTTCAAAAATCTCAAGGCTGAGCAAGCTTTCTCCACTGGGACAAATCTTGGTACGTCTGACCAGGTCATTGTTTTATTAGAAAAGATATCAGTGCTTGAAATTTCACCATGGATTCAGAGTTAAAAGGCAAGAGGACCAAAAAAAAAAAAAAAAAAAAAAATTCCTTACAGACAACAAGCTTTAGAAATATAAAGAAGCTCCTATGTAGAGCAGGGATCTTCCAGATGAGTCAGTAGAGAGCGGAACTTGATAATTAGTCAGTGTTGGACGTGAGACAGAACTTTTGCTATGTGGCTGCTGTACAGGATAATTCCATTGCCTTTCCTATAAAGGGAGAGGAACTGAATGCCTTTCTGGTACTATCATCTCCCACCCTCCCTCTGATGGTGCCTTGGTTTAGTTAAAAAAAAAAAAAAAAAAGCATAAGCATTTATTTATTCAACAGAATTTTAATAGAATCACAAAGCCAGCATTTATATGGTAGATTTGTCCTTGTAAACAATATGACCTGTGAACAACTACAACAACCACAACGCTGTTTTAACCATTGAGGAAATTATAAAAGGAGGCTGATTAAAGTCCAATTTCAGGTAAAAGGAATGGATCTGCCCCCTGCCTGGAATTGGAAACGCAGCTGATTCGTCCCTTCTCAAAATCTCTGCTGACCAGTGTCCACTGACTTCCGAGGAATATCCCACTGACCTCTTCAGCAAAGATTATTTTGGTTTCCTAAGTGTTTGCATATCTTCTTCCTCCATGTCTCAGTGTTCTCCCTCCCTAAGCACCAAACTTGAGTCTGGATCACTCTATTTTTAGTGCCTGTATACAACCTAAGTGGGCCTTCCCTGGTGGCTCAGTGGTAAAGAATCTATCTGTGATGCAGGATATGCAGGTTCAATCCCTGGGTTGGGAAGATCCCCTGGAAGAGGGGCACGGCAACCCACTCCAGTATTCTTGCTCGGAGAATCCCCATGGACAGAGGAGCCTAGAGGGCTACAGTCCATGGGGTCACAGAGTCAGAAACAACTGAAGCCACTTAGCACACCGGGACACAGGTTGCTTGCTATCCTTTGTTGATAATGAGAAACTTTATTGGTAAGGACAAGTTAAATCAACCAGCAGTATTTTGAATTAAAAAAAAAAAAAAAAAAAAACTCCTAGTGGAGAATAAAAAAATAGTAAAAGAAATAAAAAAGCAAGTGATAATAAACAGACCTGAACATCTTACTATCACTAAACATGGGTGGAGTTTGTTTTAAAAAATGTTAAATAACCATAGTATCATCCTATTTAACAAGTGGGTATGCAGCTTTGATTATAAAATGTAATATTTTCAGGAGGGCAACTTAGAATCGCTGACTATACAGTAGATCCTTGTTGATTATCCGTTTTATACACAACAGTATAGTAGTGTGTGTCTGTAAATCGCCAACTCCAAATTTATCCCTCCCCATCCCTCTACTTTGTGTGGTTTTTTTAAAAACTCAGGCTTGTAGTAGTAGTGCTCAGTCACTCAGTTGTGTTTGAGTCTTTGGGAACCCCATAGACTATAGGCTGCCAGGATCCTCTGTCTATGGGATTTCCCAGGCAAGAATACTGGAGTGGGTTGCCATTTCCTTCTCCAAATACAGGCTATAACCCACCAATTTATTTCAGGACCCACGATTTGATCAACACTGACTTTGAGGGGGGAAAAAAAAAAAGCCCTAATAATTTAGCATGATTAGGACCACCGAAAATTCTGTGGTTCCTCTCCTATTACTATCTCTCCATCCATCTTACTCTCTAGTCACAGGAAATCATTTGCCAGCCTCCAGTATTTGTCCTTCATGTCTCCACACAGGGTCCAGATCTCCTGAGACTGTTCTTATCTTCTTATTCTAGGCAAACAGTCATTCTTTAGTATTAACTCAGGGCCTATTTTCTAACACCTCACCCAACCACATCCTCTGACTCTCATAGCAGCTTGCACCCATGTATCAGTTCAGTCACTCAGTCGTATCTGACTCTTTGCAACCCCATGGACCACAGCATGCCAGGCTTCCCTGTCCATCACCAATTCCTGGAGCTTACTCAAACTCATGTCCATCAGGTTGGTGATGCTGTTCAACCATCTCATCCTCTGTCGTCTCCTTTGCCTTCCACCTTCAATCTTTCCCACCATCAGGGTCTTTTCAAATGAGTCAGTTTTTTGCATCAGGTAGCCAAAGTATTGGAGTTTCAGCTTCAGCATCAGTCCTTCCAATGAATATTCAGGACTGATTTCCTTTAGGATGGGCTGGTTAGATCTCCTTGCAGTCTAAGAGACTCTCAAGAGTCTTCTCCAACACCACAGTTCAAAAGCATCAATTCTTCAGCTCAGCTTTCTTTATAGTCCAACTCTCACATCCATACATGTCTACTGGTAAAACCATAGTTTTGACTAGATGGACCTTTGTTGGCAAAGTAATGTCTTAGCTTTTGAATATGCTGTCTATTTGATCATAGCTTTTCTTCCAAGGAGCAATCATCTTTTAATTTAATGGCTGCATTCACCATATGCAGTAATTTTGGAGACCAAATAAAAGTCTCTCATTGTTTCCATTGTTTCCCCATCTATTTGCCATGAAGTGATGGGACCAGATGCCATGATCTTAGTTTTCTGAATGTTGAGCTTTAAGCCAACATTTTCACTCTCCTCTTTCACTTTCATCAGGAGGCACTTTAGTTCTTCTTTGTTTTCTACCATAAGGGTGGTGTCATCTGCATATCTTAGGTTATTGATTCTCCCAGAAATCTTGATTCCAGCTTGTGCTTAATCCAGCCCTGCATTTCACATGATGTACTCTGCATGTAAGTTAAATATGCAGGGTGACAATATACAGCCTTGATGTACTGCTTTCCCGATTTGGAACTAATCTATTGTTCCATGTCCAGTTCTAAACTGTTGCTTCTTGACCTGCATGCAGATTTCTCAGGAGGCAGGTCAGGTGGTCTGATATTCCCATCTCTTTTAGAATTGTCCACAGTTTGTTGTGATCCACACAGTCAAAGGCTTTGGCATAGTCAATAAAGCACAGCTAGATGTTTTTCTGGAACTCTGTCGCTTTTTCAATGATTCAACGGATGTTGGCAATTTGATCTCTGATCCTCTGCCTATTCTAAATCCAAATTGAACATCTGAAAGTTCAAGGTTCACATACTGTTGAAGCCTGGCTTGGAGGATTTTGAGCATTACTTTGCTAGCATGTGAGATGAGTTCAGTTGTGGGGTAGTTTGAACATTCTTTGGCATTGCCTTTCTTAAGGATTGGAATGAAAACTGATATTTTTCCAGCCCTGTGGCCACTGCTGAGTTTTCCAAATTTGCTGGCATATTGAGGGCAGCACTTTCACAGCATCATCTTTTAGGATTTGAAATAACTCAACTGGAATTCCATCACCTCCACTAGCTTTGTTCGTAGTGATGCTTCCTAAGGCCCACTTGACTTCTCATTCAGGATGTCTGGCTCTAGGTGAGTGATCACACCATTGTGGTTATCTGGGTCATGAAGATCCTTTTTGTATAGTTCTTCTGTGTATTCTTGCCACCTCTTCTTATATCTTCTGCTTCTGTTAGGTCCATACCATTTCTGTCCTTTATTGTATCCATCTTTGCAGGAAATGTTCCCTTGGTATCTCTAATTTTCTTGAAGTGATCCCTAGTCATTCCCATTATATTGTTTTCCTCTGTTTCTTTGCATTGATCACTGAGGAAGCTTTCTTATCTCTCCTTACTATTCTTTGGAATTCTGCATTCAGATGGGTATACCTTTCCTTTTCTCCTTTGCCTTTAGTTTCTCTTCTTTTCTCAGCTATCTGTAAGGCCTCCTCAGACAATCATTTTGCCTTTTTGCATTTCTTTTTCTTGGGGATGACCTTGATCACTGCCTTCCGTACAATGTCATGAACCTCAGTCCATAGTTCATCAGGCACTCTATCAGATCTAATCCCTTAAATCTATTTGTCATTTCCATGGTAAGGGATTTGATTTATATCTTACCTGAATGGTCTAGTGGTTTTCCCTACTTTCTTCAATTTAAGTCTGAATTTGGCAATAAGGAGTTCATGATCTGAGCCACAGTCTACTTCCAGTCTTGTTTTTGCTGAGTATAGAGCTTCTCCATCTTTGGCTGCAAAGGATATAATTAATCTGATTTCGGTATTGACCATCTGGTGATGTCCATCTGTAGAGTCTTCTCTTGTATTGTTTGAAGAGGGTGTTTGTTATGACCAGTGCGTTCTCTTGGCAGAACTCTATTAGCCTTTGCCCTGCTTCATCTGTACTCCAAGGCCAAATTTGCCTATTACTCCAGGTGTTTCTTGACTTCCTGCTTTTGCATTCTAGTCCCCTATAATGAAAAGGACATCTTTTTTGGGTGTTAGTTCTAGAAGATCTTGTAGGTCTTCATAGAACTGTTCAACTTCAGCTTCTTCAGCATTACTGGTTGGGGCATAGACTTGGATTACCATGATATTGAATGGTTTGCCTTGGAACTGAACAGAGATCATTCTGTCCTTTTTGAGATTGCATCTCAGTACTGCATTTTGGACTCTTTTGTTGACTATTATGGCTACTCCATTTCTTCTAAGGGATTCGTGCCCACAGTAGTAGATATAATGGTCATCTGAGTTAAATTCACCCATTCCAGTCCATCTTATTTCGCTAATTCCTAGAATGTCTATGTTCATTCTTGCCATCTCCTGTTTGACCACTTCCAATTTGCCTTGATTCATGGACCTAACATTCCAGGTTCCTATGTAATATTGCTCTTTGCAGCATTGGATTTTACTTCCATCACCAGTCACATCCACAACTGGGTGTTGTTTTTGCTTTGGCTCTGTCTCTTCATTCTTTCTGGAGTTATTTCTCCACTCTTCTCCAGTAGCATATTGGACACCTATCAACCTGGAGAGGTCATCTTTCAGTGTCCTATCTTTTTGCCTTTTCATATTGTTCATGAGGTTCTCAAGGCAAGAATACTGAAGTGGTTTGCCATTCCCTTCTCCAGGGGACCACTTTTTGTCAGAACTCTCCACCATGACCCGTCCATCTTGGGTGGCCCTACATGGCATGGCTCATAGTTTCATTGAGTTAGACAAGGCTGTGCTCCATGTGACCAGTTTGTTTAGTTTCCTGTGATTGTGGTTTTCAGTCTGTCTGCCCTCTGATGGAGAAGGATAAGAGGCTTATGGAAGCTTCCTGAGGGGAGAGACTGACTGAGGGGGAAACTGTGTCTTATTCTGATGGGCGGGGCTATGCTCAGTAAATCTTTAATCCAATTTTCTGTTGATGGACAGGGTGTGTTCCCTCCCTGTTGTTTTACCTGAGGCCAAACAAGGGTGGAGGTAATGAAGATAATGGTGACCTCCTTCAAAAGATCCCATGCAAGCACTGCTACACTCAGTGCCCCTGACCCTGCAGCAGACCACCGTCATTCATGCCTCTGCCAGAGACTCCCGGACACTCACAGGCAAGGCTGGGTCAGTCTCTTGTGGGGTCACTGCTCCTTTCTCCTGGGTCCTGGTGCACACAAGATTCTATTTGTCCCCTCCAAGAGTCTGTTTCCCCAGTCCTGTGTAAGTTCTGGCAGCTCTGTGGTGGGGTTTATGGCGACCTCCTCCAAGAGGGCTTATGCCATACCCAGGTCTGCTGCACCCAGAGCGCCTGCCCCTGAGGCAGGCCACTGCTGACCTATACCTTGACAGGAGACACTCAAACACAATTCTGGCTCCATCTCTGTGGGGTCTCTGGGTCCTGGTGTGCACAAGGTTTGTTTGAGCCCTCTGAATGTCTCTGGTGGATAAGGAGTTTGATTCTAAATTCGTTCCTCATGATTTCGTCCCTCCTACTATCTTGCTGGGGCCTCTACTCCATTTCATCTGTTTCATCTCCCAGTCATGTCTGACCTTGCCCTTCAGAACTCAGCAGTGCTTGCTGGGAGACAAAGGCATGCTCAACCTTGGGTGCCCAGGGCTTGTACAACCTTGGGACAGAGTCTCTCAATACATACTGAACAAAGGAGTGGGTAAGAGATAGAGATGGGAAATACGTCAGCCTTTGCCTACTTTTATCTATCTTCTGACTGAAAACTAGTGGGACAATGTCTATGGAGGTCTTTTGTGTACATTAATCACATTTGAGTTTATTCTGGTACCAAACATGTCTTCAATGTAGAAAATTTAGAAATACAGCCAAGTTAAAAATTAGAAAAGAAAACCACCATTAATCTCACTCCCCAAAGATGATCACCACTAATATTTTGATGTTTTCTTAAAGTGTTTTTATGGTTTTTATAATATATATATGCATATATATATCTGTATATATGTATATGTATCTTTTTTTCCAAGATACATTTAATAATAAACATCTATTCATGATAAAAGCTTTTTGAAAACTAGGCATAGAAAAAAGTTTCATTACTTTGATAGGAAGACTATTTTCTGCTTTTCAATTTCTGGTTGGGTAAGGTATTCTTCCATTTTATTTTTCTCTTGCCTTTTTTAAGGCTATTTTTCTCTTTCTGTGTTTTGTTTTGTTTGCTTTTTATTGAAGTGTAGCTGACCTACAATGTTATGTTACTTCCAAGTACACAATATGTGCTTCTAATTCGCTTCAGTCATGTCCGACTCTTTGGAATCATGTCCAACTCCTGTCAGGCTCCTCTGTCCATGGGATTCTCCAGGCAAGAATACTGGAATGAGTTGCTGTGCCCTCCTTCAGGTGATCTTCTCAGCCCAGGGATCAAACCTGTGTCTCTTAAGTCTCCTGCATTGGCAGGTAGGTTCTTTACCATTAGTGCTGCCTGGGAAGCCCAACAACGCTGTATTACTTCCAAGTAATTACTTCCAACATAGTGATTCACTATTTCTATATGTTACAAAATGATCCCCACAGTACCTCCAGTTACCATTTGCCCCATACAAAGTTATGACAATGTTATTGACTGTATGTTTTATCTCCATGACTCATTTATTTTGTAACTGAAGTTTGCATCTTAGTCTCAGTCGCCTATTTCACTCAACCCTTCCTCCTCCTCTTCTCTGACAACCACCTGTTTGTTCTCTGTGTCTATGAATCTGTTTCTGTTTTGCTATGTATATTTGTTTTGTTTTAGATTCCACAAGTAAGTGAAATCATGATATTTTTACTTCTCTGTTGGACTTATTTGACTTACCTTAATACTCTCTACATTCATTTATGTTGTCAAAAATAGCAAGATTTCATTCTTTGTATGGCTGAGTAATATGCTACATTACTTGGATATTCTATATTATTTGAATATTCAATTAATATTGAATATGCATTGGAAGGATATTTGGCCAATATACTTTGGCCACCTGATGTGAAGAACAGACTCATTGGAGAAAACCCTGATGCTGGGAAAGATTGAAGGTGGGAGGAGAAGGGGAAGACAGAGGATGAGATGGTTGGATGGCATCACTGACTCGATGGACATGAGTTTGAGTAAGCTCTTGGAGTTGGTGATGGACAGGGAAGTCTGGTGTGCTGCAGTCCATGGGGTCGCAAAGAGTCAGACATGACTGAGCAACTGAACTGAACTGAATATTATATATATATATATTCCTCCTCCAGGGGATCTTCCTGACCCATGGATAGAACCCATGCCTCTTGTGTCTCCTGAATTGACAGGTGGATTCTTTACCACTAGTGCCACCTTTAAAGCCATACCTTTATATATATATACATATACAAATGTATATGTATATATATATAAAATTTTCTCTATTTGTCTACCAATGGACACTTACGTTACTTACATAGCATGGCAATTTTAAGTAATGCTGCCATGAACATAGGGATGCATGTAGCTCTTCAAATTAGTATTTTCTTTGGAAAACTAGCCAGAAGTGGAACTGCTGAATTATATGCTGGTTCTATTTTTAGTTTTTTCAGGAACCTCCATACTGTTTTTCATACTGGCTGTACCAATTTACATTCTCATCAACAGTGCACAAGGGTTCCATTTTCTCTACATCCTCATCAACATTTGTTATTTGTTGTCTTTTTGATAATAGCCATTTGGACAGGTGTGAGGTGTTACAGCATTGTGCTCTTGATTTGCCTTTCCCTGATGATTAGGGATGCTGAGCATCCTTTCATTTGTCTATTGGCCATCTATTTGTCTTTTTTAAAATGTCTAATCAGGTCTTCTGCCAATTTTTAACTGGATTGTTTGTTTTATGTTAAGTTGTATAAGTTCCTTCTATATTTTGGAAAAATGTCTAATCACAGCAGCCACAGGGACCCTCCAGGACTGGTTCAGTATGAAAGAAACACCCCTAGACCCACTTTTCCTGCTAGGCAGGAACCAGATACCCTGAGAGCACTTGGGCAGCCTCACAGGTGAGAAGACCCTGGAATTCCACCTGCTCCCAGGACCCAAAGCAAGGATGAAATCAGCTACCCCTAACTTCTCTCTCTCTCTCTTCAGAGGACCTGTTCCTCCTTCCACAGGCAAACATAAACACTACCTCTTTCCTGGTTAAAAGGAGCAGATAAATATCACATTGGTTTTTAAGAGTATTGAAATAGGTGTTAGGACTGGGTTCCAACCATAGGGCTGCCATTCCTTAATTGTGTGAGGACAGACACAAGACTGGATGTCATTATTTCTTCAAGATTTCTTTTGCCCCCAAAGGATGATATTCTTTGGTTGTAGTTCAGTCACTAAGAATTGTCCAACTTTTTGTGACCCCGTGTAGTGCAGCACGCTAGGCTTCCCTGTCCTTCACCATCACCTGGAATTTGCTCAAACTCATGTCCATTGAGTCGGTAATGCCATCCAACCATCTCATCCTCAGTCATCCCCTTCTCCTCCTGCCCTCAATCTTTCCCAGAATAGGGGTCTTTTTCAATGATATTCCTAGTTTTTCAATGATATTCCTAGAACAGAATGAGAATGACATGAGCTCATCATGATAAGCATACCCTGCAAAGAGGTAGCATTGTCGCACATGACAGATAGACAGTCACAGGTGGAGGGTAGCATTTTCACAGGTCGGGGTTGCATCGCAGCAGGTACGCAGTAGCATGTTCCTCCACATCGTGCACACACCCCTTTCCAGCCTGGAACCCCGGCTGGGATGGGAAACACCCCTCGGAGCCACTGCAATGGGTAAAGAATGAACGCCCACATTCATATCCCTTGTATCTTTGCTGCCCAGCACACTTATTCTCCATGTGGTGCTGACTGTCATTGTGCCCAAAAGTAAAAATAGCTCCACTTCTCAGCTTCACCTCAATAAATTAGGACAAGGGTCAGAGGCCAAGGATCTCACAGAGGGAACCTTGGTAGCGACAATGGGCTAGCCCTTCAGACCAAGGAGAGGTTAGTCCTGGGGCACAACCTTCACTAATTTGCCTTCACTCACTTCATCTCTCTATGACAGCACCACCCACCTAAAGATCAGATGCACGTTCCTGGATACTGAATGGTCTTTGAAAAAATGAATATGTTCAACAGAGTCTATTTATCTTAGGGGGAAATGAATATAACTCCAGTCAGTTTCAAAAGATATTATTTTTTTTAACCAGTACAGTAGCCTATGCTTAAGGTAAGGTAACGTGTCAAACCAACGTCTTTTGTGAATCCAGGGCAGAGCTCTTTTTTTCCCAATGACATAAGGTAATTATGAATAGAAGGGTGATCCTCCTTCAAGTCCAGCAGGAGCTCAATTCTGACTATTCATATTGGCCATACCCACTTGGAATGACAAAATCATTTGATGGACGGTGGATAGACATGCATTATTCACAGAGGCATCTTCAAAGAATTCCATAAATTATAGGTTTCTGGAAACTGAACGTTCCATTGAGCTGGCGGTGAATGCCAGGGGTGAAGAGGTGTAATCAGCATGAATATTGTTCCTGGTTAATTTGTCCCTTATAGGTGGCTGCATTTGATGCCCCAGGAAGAAAGACTGTCTTTGTGCTTTCTCAGCACTGCCTTTCCCTCTGGAAAATTCACTGGTCCTTGACCCTGGCTTTGCACTTGGATAGCCCTGGAGCTTTTAAAACCCCAGTCCTGGATCAAACACTAGAGATTCTTCATTTTCTGGTGTGGGGCCTAGGCATCAGAATTTTTAGTCTCCCCCATTGATTCTAATATGCTGCCATGGGCTTGAAATATTAAACTCATCACTACAATTCCTTAAAAGATGTGCATAATTTTTTAACCTAAAGAGAGTTGTTGTGAGAACTAAATAGTAGTTTCCCAGTAAGCTTAGATTCCAGTGCATTTAAGTTAGGGTTCAGAGAAACCAGCAGAACCAATAGAATGTGTCCATGTATATATGTTTACGGAGAGAGAGAGGGAGAGAGAATTATTTTAAGGAATTGATTCCTGTGATTGTGGAGGATGTCAATTCTTAAATTTACAGGACAGAAGACTCAGGGAAGAACTGATATTGCAACACAAGTCCAAAGGCAGACTGAAGGCAGAAATTCTTCCTCCTTGAGAGACCTCAATCTTTTCTCTTAAGGCCTTCAACTGATTGGATGAGATCCACCCACGTTATGAAGGCTAATTTATTTTACTTAAAGTCTACTGATTTCAATGTTAATCGCAGCTAAAAAGAACCCTCAGGACCCTCACAGCAAAATATATAACTAGTGTTTGACCTAACAACTTTGCACCATAGTCCGGCCAAATTAACTCAAGATTAACCACCGCAGTGACCTTCAGATGGTGTGTCTAGCTAACAACAGAGATGTCTCAGCTCTGGGTCCATCCATAAAAGTGCTTCAATTCTGCTCCTCCCACCTTTCTTCAATTATTTAAACTATTTACTAGCATTGGAAAAGACCCTGATTCTGGGAGGGATTGGGGGCAGGAGGAGAAGGGGACGACAGAGGATGAGGTGGTTGGATGGCATCACCAACTCGATGGACATGAGTTTGAGTGAACTCCAGGAGTTGGTGATGGACAGAGAGGCCTGGCGTGCTGTGATTCATGGGGTCGCAAAGAGTCGGACACCACTGAGTGACTGAACTGAATTGAACTGAACTGAATTAATCAATGTGTTTACCTTCAGAGAGGACAGATGTTGTTAACCAGTGAGTCATGGGCACCACCAGGAAGGCTGAGGGAGCTGGGGAACAAGCAGGAAATATTTGAGACTGAGATCCTGAAATCATCTGGAGAGAGAGACTTACCGAGATCTCAGACAAATGGAGGCATGATGCCAGGATCAGAAAAAAGTACCAGCCTCCACTGCCATTTAGGAACTTCAGGTGGAGAGTCCCTGACACAGAGTCAGTTGGGGAGAGGGGGAAGGGGTACAGAATGGGCTGGGCTTCCCTGGTGGCTCAGAATTTGGTAAATAATCTGCGTGCCAATGCAGGGGACCAAGGTTCAATCCCTGGGTTGGGAAGATCCCCTGGAGAAGGAAATGGCAATCCCTTCCAGTATTCTTGCCTGGAGAATCCCATGGACAGCGGAGCCTGATGGGCTGGGTCCATGGGGTCACAAAGAGTTGGACATGACTGAGCAACTAACACACACATACACACAGAGTGGGCTATGGTTCCCAGGGGCAGGAGGATTGTTCCAAACCCTGTAAAGCAGGAACTAAAGGCAGCCCTGTAGGAGAAGCTCTGTTTGCCTTGACAGGCCCCTGAGAAGCATCATCATGTCTGAAATACGTCCCCAACACTGGTGTGGACAAATAGTATATCTTCCAGCTGTTTGAATAAAGCATAAGATGTAAACCAAGTTGAAATACAAAACATGCCTATCAAGGAACTCTTCCCCATTCATCGTGTTGGCCACCTTCCCAGACCCACACCCCACTTTCTCCCCATCATGGGCAGCTCCATCAGGGAACACCCTGGCTCTTGGCTCCAAGCAGAAGATGGAGTAGGAAACCAGAGGGATGGAGAATGCTGAGGTTGGGGGACACATATCACAGGCTGGCTGACAGCATTCCCCACTCCAAAGGTCCTCAGGAAGCTTTCTCCACAAGGCCCTTCTCCTTCCCTCCAGGCTGAACCAGGCTTGTAGAAGTGCACATTATCTTGGGACTGCAAATCACCAAGGGTAGGGAAAGGGCAGGTGGATGCTGAAGGCAGTGGAGGTCTCTAGCACAAGGAACTCGTAAGAATCCCCAAAGCCAATGCTTTTGTCTGCGGTTCGTCTTTCCTAGCAGGACACTGGCTGATTATAGATTACTGACTACACTGATTGCACATTTACTATGAATGTGGACTGGAGCTGCAGCCACCAGCCCTGGGCTCCATGCAAATGACAGTAATCCAGCCCATCTCAGAAGCAAGGCTCAGATACCCCTGAATGGAAGCCAGATGAGGCCTCTGCTGCGTCCCACCTGTGAGACCTTGGACAGGTAACCTCTGGACCTCAGTGTCCTCCTGGGTAAAGTGGGAGAGTAATATCGCCTCCTAAAGAGAATCATCGTGAGAACTAAATAATTTAATATGTTTAAATCACAGAGAAGTGCCTGGTGCATAAGATACACTTAATAAAGCTAAGTCAGTAGTTCTCAAAGTGTGTTCCACAGAGCCCTGAGGTCTCCAAGACCATTTCAGGGGGGTGATGAGGCCAAAATGATTTTCATTATAACATGAGGCATTATTTGCCATTTTCATCCTGATATTTGCACTGATAGTGTAACAGCAGAGGTGGGTTGAATTCCTGTACATGAATCAAGACTCCAGTGGCGCTGGTGATCTTTCCTGGGAGTCTTCACTGTCACTGAAAAAAGTCAGTGCCATATAAGAACTTAAGAATGTCCTTGATGTGATGAGGTCAATTATTAGTATTATTAAACCTCAATTCTTGAATGAATACCTTTAGTGTATTGAACAATATTTAGCATAAATGAACAATATTTAGCATGACAAGACAAGAAGTATACATATGGCACTTCTGCTGCCTAAGGAAGAAAACCAAAGTGCAATCATCTCAATTGTGAGCCAAACAAGGCTCTTTTTTCATGGAATAGACTTACCTGAAAGGACTGTTGACCAGCAAACAATGGTCCTTCAGACTCAGGTATTTGTGAGGCATTGTCTCTCATGTCAAGAATGACATGACCTTGTCACTTCAAGGAATAATACTTACAGAACTATCTGCCAATGATAAAAATCTCTATCTGCCACCATGAGCTTGAGAACTTCCCAGTATTTAGAGACCTTGTTAATGAGATGGAGGGACATGTACCCGATGTAATCTTTTGATGCTTTTTAAGGGAATATGGCAGCATTTGGAAGATCTGTACAACTCACTGAACCAATATTTTCCAATGACCAATGAATGAAGTTACAAAACCACACACAGGTTAAAAACCCAACCTCAGTGCACAAGAGACCGATGGATTACAACATGGCAAAATTCATTGATAAGGTTTCAAATTCCACAACTGCAACCAACCTTTAAGAAATTGATTCTTGTCAAATTCTAGTGTAGTATCAAAGAATATTCACAAGAATCTTAAAATGCTATTCAAATACTTCTACCCTTTCTAATAAATCTAGGTGAGGCCAGATTTCCTCCAGCTATTTTGACCAAAACAAAAAACTGCAACAGATTGAATGAAGAAGCAGATAAAAGAAACCAGCTGTCTTCTACTAAGATTTGTAAAAACAATGCCACTCTTCTTACTAAAATGTTTTGTTTTAGAAAATAGAATTATTTTTCCCCAAAATGTTACTTATATTGACTTATAAGAGTATGCTATTGTTAAGTCAAGTAATAAATCTTTCCAATATCTCATTTTTAATTTCAAATCTAGTAAATGTGGATAGAAATTACTCACATATACAAAAATTCTTTGACATGTTAAGTAATTTTTTAAAGTGTCAAGGGGTCTCAGGACCCTAAAGTATAAGAACCCCTGACTCAAGCCCTGTTGCTCTACAACTGAAGCTGGGCTGGGAGATGCCACCCCTGTGTGTGCTCCATCGTGTCCGACTCTCTGCGACCTCATGGACTGCAGTCCACCAGGCTCCTCTGTTGTGGAATTCTCCAGGCAAGAATACCGGAGTGGGTTGCCATTTCCTTCTTCAGGGGATCTTCCCCACCCAGGGATTAAACCTATGTCTCCTGTGTCTCCTGGACTGGCAGGTGGATTCTTTACCACTGAGCCACGTGGGAAGCCCCAAGCAGCCTTTTATAAGGCAGCACATCTTTGCATCTCTGCTATAATTGGCTCCTCGACTTGCCCTTCCTCTTTCTCTCCATCCTCCCAAATCTTGCCAGTTCTTCCAGGTGTATCTGAAGGGCCTCATGTCCAAGCAGCCCTCCCTGAGAACTGTAAGTCATAAATCTCACTGGCACCGACTTTCACTGCTCTTACAAATGCCTGTGCACTGTATTGTATGTCCTTCAGTTGTCCAGGGTTATATCTCATCGTGCCACCTTGATTATTATCTTTAAGAGAAGAGACTCTGCTCAGTGACTATTTTTAAATGTTTATATTTATTTGTTTATTTGGCTGTGCCAGGTCCTGGCTGCTCTGCACAGGATTTTGAGTTGCAGCTGTGAACTCTTAGTTATGGCATGTGGGATCTCGTTCCCTGACTCTGATCACAGAGTCTTAGCCACTGGACCAGCAAGGAAGTTCATTGCTCAAAGATTCTTTATCTTCTATACCCAGCCCGTGGATGCATATCTGCACCATTTAGTGTAATTGTGATCATCTGATTTGAATGGACGCATCCGAATAAGTCATGACCAGGCTTTTGTCACACACCTTCTCCCTTAGAAACCAACCTTTTCTTTTAGAAACCCACCTTCCCTAATTTTCATTTTCATCCTTGTGTAGTTGAAGACTTTTCTGCACACAACTTTTCCTTTATCTGTGAACAAAACTTTTCTGAAAGTAGGCTGCCAGTTTTCTCAATGAAAGCTAATTGGGCAAGGGAGCAGATCAACCTTGGTCCTTCATTTTCAACATTTTTAAAATAGATCCCCCAGAATCTTGTGAACAACTGTGTTCCCTGGGAGAGCTGTGGTCAAGTAAGCTGGATGAGACATGAGGATAACTAGGAATGTGTATAGTTTTAAAAAGGGAATATAAAAGCCACAAACATAATAATTATATTAGAATGGTAGGTTATAGATCATTCTTTTTTGTTTTACAAATTTTCTGTAATGTATTTTGTATTAATTTTTTTTAATCATTCTATATTGAAAATCCAGTTGTACATTTCTTAAAGGGGATTTGTGCCAGTTGCAACTTGTAATTACATGTATAAAAAGCCAATTGTGAGAATTGTATGGTATATAAATAATATTTCAATAATGCTGATATTAAATAAATGTATCTGTGAAATACTGGGTAGCAGAAAAGAAAATTCTGGGAAGTCTCAAGAATGCACTAAGGATATAGACAGGAAACAAAACAAGCTTGAGAGCCCGGAATCCATCCATATTTGCACCAGAAAATCTGTTTAGGGCTCCAGAACTGATGACCACCCTCCCTGCCTCTACCCCCACCCTGGGCACTCATCACTGCTGTAAATTTCCGCAGACAGTTTCACAGTATTGGCCAGGAGCATCTGACTGGCCAAGTTCATGTTGTGGTCAATGTCAAGAAGCAAGGATAGGGGAACTTTGTCCCCTTCTGCAGCTTCTGCTGGGGTTCTTGGCCCTCCCTCCCACCAAGATCTGCACAATGAAGGCCTCTTCACTAAGAAAGAGTTTAAATGTTTGAAGCCAAAAGCTGACACATGATCACCACATACTGTATAAAACTGCAGCACTGGAAAGGGCCACGGACAAAAATGACAGTAAATGCATTACAATGGATTAAATGAAAAATGCTTTCCATTCACTTAAGAAGAAAACCATCTTCTGTCTTTTGAAGACTATGTTGAAAAGACCCAGTTTATCCAGACTCTACCACCACGTGGTAGCAGATAACTCACCATCATCATTCCTTTTATTTATTTATTTAGATTTTTTGTGATGTGGGCCATTTTTAAAGGCTTGATTGAATTTGTTACCATGTTGCTTCAGTTTTATGTTTAGGTTTTTTGGCCATGAGGCATGTGAGAACTTAGCTCCCTGACCCAGGATCAAACCTGCACCTGCTTCTTTGGAAGGCAAAGTCTTAACCACTGAACCAATCGGAAAGCCCCTATCACTTCTTTTTAATCATTCTGAATCCTGCCCATTCTTTAAGACCAATCTTAAGTCTCCACCCTTCCTTCCAGGAAGTGACATAGTCCTCTTCTGTTAAACCAATCACCTACCCTTTGACTGAAATGCGTGTATTTGCCAATATCCTAGAATTTAAATAAAAGCAAATGTTAAGAGAAGTAGAGTAATCCTCATGCCAGTGACACCTATTGAGAAAACTGTGTCCCAGAAACTGATATTAATCAGTTAGTAGCCAACAGGTGTAAGTTTATACTCTTTGTGACCCCATGGACTGTAGTCCACCAGGCTTCTCTGTCTATGGGATTTTCTGGATAAGAATACTGGAGTGTGTTGGCATTTCCTTCTCCAGGGATCTTCCTGACCCAGGGATCAAACCTGGGTCTCCTGCTTGGCAGGCAGATTCTTAAGTTTCAACCTCTCACAATCTATCTGAAAACAGGACAGTGCTTGGCTTACTGTACTTATTGGGAGCAAGTGGACAGCAGCTGGAGTACCACCCTCTCTATGTCCTGGCTATGCAACCTTGGGTCCAGTTACTTAAAACTCTAACCCAGAGTTGCCTCAACTGCAAAATAATAATAGTAACAGCACCTACCTCTTAGGGACATTGTTGGAATTGCACAAGATAATGCACATAGAGTAATTACCAAGTACCTAATTCATAATCACTTGATAAATGTGAGCTATGATTATTATACATTGACCTCAACTCTGATCTCAAGCTTAATTTTTCATATAAAGTAATAATCATTACTTTCAATACTTCTGGTTTCAGCATCAGTAGCAGGCAACAGACCCAGCTTGATGTGTAAGTAGTTACTTAATATTAGGAGCTAAGATAACTATTAGGTAATTTATCATTTAGAAAAAAGCTGGGTTGAATGTGATTTTCATCATTTTGTCCCAACTTTTAAAAAAATTTATTTTTTAATTGGATAATAATTGCTTTACAATGTATTAATTTCTGCTTACAACAATGTGAATCAGCTATATGTATACATACATCCCCTCCCTCTTAAGCCTCCCTCCTTCTTAAGCGTCCCTCCCACCCACCCCTATTCCATCCCACTAGGTCATCACAGAGAACCAAGCTGGTCTCCTTGGGCTATAGAGAAGCTTCCCTCTAGCTATCTATTTTACACATGGGCAGCGCGTATAAGGCAGTTCTACTCTCTCAATTCATCCTACCTTCTCCCAACTTTTAAATGGTTAAAATTCAGAGTCCTGTTCAATGGTTCCCTCAAGCATTCATAGTGTGGAGCTAAAACACAAGGACAAAGATTTGATCCCTCCCTTAGAGAATGATGCTCGGGCAAGCAGGAAACATTACCACGCTGGCTTAGGAAAAGGAAGAGGAAATGAATTCACATGCTGGGGAGGGAAGGAGGGACCTATCACAAATAATGCACTGCATTCGTGAGCACCTCCAAAGGGTTCTGAAATGTTATTCACCGCTGAGAGAGGAAATCTGAGCTGACATGTTATTTTCTGAGCTGTTTATTAATGCATTGACTGTGGAAGAAGCAGGAGCAGCCTTCAATCCCATCCCCCAGTTCAAAATCAATGCCTTGTCACCAGCTCTCCTGGCTGGCTGAGGGGAGAAGGGGAAAAGGATGAAGATTCTGAAAAAGCTGTTAAGGCCTGTGCAGAAAAGAAGAAACCTGATCTTTTCCCTCCTTGCATGAATCTAACAAAGCTGATGCTTCCAGTGGGAGCATCTGCAGTGGAATTCCCATTAATTGGGGGCCAGAAGAAATGACTTCTGTTCGGCCACCGATCAGTCAGCCCCAATGAAGGAGGAGGGGAACGTTTTCAATCAAGAGAAATGCTTTGTCTCTGACAAATGTGAGAGTAAAGGAAATTAATCAGACATGTACTGACGACCAAGCCTCAAAGTTGAATCTGTGTTGATGGGTCCTAACTCTGCAGTTGACCAGTTCATGGGAAAAAAACCAACAGATGATTCAGCCCAGCCTCACCAAGGGCCAAGAGCTAATCTTGCTATCATGGTAAAAAGCATAAATGATCTTTCCACATAACATAGCAAAGTGACCGAAATTCATCTCTCCTATGAGAAGACATAAAAATAAAGGGGATTAAAACGCATTTTGTGAGACTGGAGTTATCAAGAAGCTTTTACTGTTACCAAGAGGTGTGCAGAATTAGAATCAGTTATCAGCTGATTTCAACTCTTTTGATTCCTTCTCTTGGGGCCTTTTCACTATCAAACTGATTTGGGTACCAGCCTCAGCTCCTGACCGGAAGTGCATTCAAACAACTCAGTCAAATGCAAAATAAGAATCCATAGACTGAAACAAAAGTTCATTTCAAACTCTCTCAGGCCAAGTACAAAGCCCACCTCATGTCTCTCCTGCGCTTGTCGCCAACTGAACCATGGAATACATTGACAGGGTACCAGATATTTGAAAATTCAATTCAACCCGCCTTTATTAAGCAACTATTACTGCAAAGTATTGTGTGAAATGCTAAGGGATTCACTGATGAATACATGTCTCATTTAAGTCCTGACACAGCTTAAAATCTTACTGGAGAGATAGGCAAACAACTAGAGTAAAAAAAGCAAAATGACGTAAGGAGTAGAACTGGAGAAACAAGGAAAGGCTGTGGAACATAATTGGGATGTCCCCTCCCCCGCAGTCCTGTCACCTGCTAATGACCGTTGCCAAAGTAAATGACCCAACGGTTGAATCGCTGCCACCTTCCTATTACGATTCTGCACATGTCACCTTCCTGCAGAGCCCTTAATCAGCACTTTCACTTCAGTCACCATGATGGCAAAGACCTGACTGCAGAACAACTGCAGAAAAGTCACTTTTTTTCAGCCTGACCAGTGTGGTTTGAAAAGTTACTATCTTCAGAGAAAGTAGGAACTCATTAAAAAAAAAAAAAGTGCAATTTTCCTCTTCAAGGTCTTTGCCAAAGTACATGATATCATAGTATTTTGCAAAGCAACATATATGAAAATCTCTAATTAGCATATCATGGGATCATATACCTCATCTCTTTTCTTTCCTCTGATCTCTTCCTAGTTGTAATTAAACCAGCTGTGGCTATTTAGACCTTTTTCATGCTCCGAGAATAACCTTCCCCTTTCTCTATCAGAACCATTAGAAAAAAGTAAAGTCTTAACTTTGCCTTGGATAAACACTCCAGGATCTTATCTGAACCCATAATTAACATTCAATTTAATCCACAGCAAATAATTAATCTAATCTAGCAGACCCCAGTGAGAGGCTCCCATAGAAATTGCTCTTCATGTACCTGATGGAAATAACTAAAAAGAACTATCCCACCAACCACCTTCCTCAGCTTCCAAAGATCCATGAAACAGAACCATCAAGGATGTTTGAACCCACATATATACATTAATATACAATAAGCATTTTTCTTTTTCTGACTTACTTCACTCTGTATGACTCTCTAGGTCCAAATGAATCTATCTGCAAAACAGAAATAGAGACTCAGACATAGAGAACAAACATATGGACCCCAAGGGTGGGGGAAAGGGAGGGGATAGATTGGGAGATTGGGACGGACACATATACACTACTGTGTAAAAACAGACAACAAACGAGAACCTACTGTATAGCATGGGGGGCGGGGAGAGAAAGCACAATCTGTGGGACATATATTAAGGTAATCTTAAAACTGCATTCCAATATACAATCAGTTCAGTCACTCAGTTGTGTCCGACTCTTTGCGACCCCATGGACTGAAGCAGACCAGGCTTCCTTGCCATCACCAACTCCCAGATCTTGCTCAAACTCATGTCTATCGGGTCAGTGATGCCATCCAACCATCTCGTCCTCTGTCATCCCCTTCTCCTGCCTTCAGTCTTGTAGGTGCAGACAAATACTGTTCGATTCCACTTATATGAGGTACTAGAATAGTCAAATTCATAGAGTCAGAAAGTATATTGGTGGATGCCAGGGGCTGTGGGATGAAGGGGTAGGGAGTAGAAAGGGAGATTTAGTGGTTAACGGGGACAGAATTTCAGTTTAGAAAGGTGAAAAATTCAGGAGGTGGATGATGATGAGAGTTGTACAACCATGTGAATGTACTTAGTGCCACTGAGCTGTACAGTTAAATATGGTGAAAATAATATTTTATGTGACTTTTACTACATAAAAAAAGTTAAAAAAAAAAAAAAAGGATCTTTGAAGGCTCCATTTTATAATTCAAGACAGAGTAACTAGGCACTGTGCTAGAAAATGCATCACATTTAACTTACCTGTCCCTAGTGAGGCTTACCTCACTGTCCTTATCTTATAAACATGAAGCAATTCAGAAGGGAGAATCAGGATTTGAACCTAGGTCTTTTGAACCAGTTCTCTCTAACCAGTGATCTGTTCCCCAGCCTGTGCTAACTCCCAAAGGTGAACCATATTCATGAACTGCGGCGACAGTGCAGCAGCCAGGGGTCCCATGGCCATGCAGGCACGGGAGAGGCACGGGTCTGGACTCAGCAGCCTTGCTCCCAGTCTGCTGCTGCTGACCAGGGAACTCGTGTGATTCCTTCAGGACACATATCCCATCTTTATTTCTCCTTCCTTCTTATTTCTTACTCTAACATTATCTTTCTTCCCAGGCTGCGGTGGGATTCTCTATCCTGGCTTAAATGTCACTTTTCCAGGACAACCCATAAAGTCATCTTGGGGTCTACTTTCCCCCACCCCCACTCCTCAGTTTATTTCTTATATTCCCTCCTCCAGGAATGCCATGCTCTCTGGAGACTTAATACCATCCTAATCCCTATGTCATAAAAGACAAAACCTGTCAATAAATGCTGCAGCTGTGCTTGTGGAAAGGGAGGAAATTCCCTTTAAATCACCCATCCCTGAAATGAAAAAAATGCTGATCCAGTGGGACATGGTAGACAATCTGGAAAGGTCTTCACCCAAGTCGCACGGGAAGTGGTGGTGCCGCCTGGCTGTATACTGACAACACTGTCAGTATTGTTCATGCTGGGGAAGGGTTTCAGTTCTCACTATTATGAAATTCCACCACATGGATGTCCTGGAAAACAATCGCGGACTCCAAGAACAACACAAACCAGAGCTTACTGTCAAGCTGTCCAAGGAGATGTAATCTATCGACCCCTTCATCCCCAAAGTTGTGGGCACTGTGGGATTTCTCACCCACACTGGGACAGGTCTGAGATTCAAAGGAGCTCTGCTAACAACCACACTGGCCACCAGGTGCAAACAAGACTGCTGGGACCAAAGAAAACATCCTACCAGAGAGAAATGCACTTCAGAGCCAAGTCTCAGCATAAATCACTCTTCCTGAATATTTCAGTTCAAAGGACTGATCAATTCCTCTTGCTGTTAGAGAGGAATATTTATTCCCCACTCTTCAGCTTGCACAAGGAGGCCCTTAAGTAGGACTCACCCTCCCTGTCCTTCTTCCCTGTCCCCCCACCTCACTCAGCATCAGGTGATGATGCTTGTCCTCCGGGGAACCTGCCCGACTGCAAAGGGTGTGATGCTGGTCCTCTCTCTGCTCTGTAATCACACTTGGTTGGTGGTGGCAGCTTGGAGATGTTGGGGCTGACAGAACCAAGGGCTTCAACCCTCAATCCAAGTGGGATGTGTCCACAAGCCCTTTCCTCTACAAGTTAAGAGCCACATCACCCAACTGGCTTCATCAGTAACGAGGTGACTTTGTATCTCTGACTGCTGGTTCTTAGTTCTCAGCTGGTTCTGAATTTGGATGGGGAAGCCATCTGAGTTACATTTTGACCCCTAAGATTCTCATCCTTGGGCTTCCCTGGTGGCTCAGATGGTAAAGAACCTGCAGCAATGCAGGAGACCTAGGTTCAATCCCTGGGTCAGGAAGGTCTCCAGGAGAAGGGAATGGCTACCCACTCCAGTATTCTTGCCTGGAGAATCCCATGAACAGAGGAGCATGGGGGGCTACAGTCCATGGGGTCGCAAAGAGTCAGACACGTCTGAGCGACAAACAACACTAACATACTTGATCCTCATCCTTGTTGTTTGCATAGCTGGTGGAAACAGCTGCTGCTAAGTCGCTTCAGTCGTGTCTGACTCTGTGCGACCCCATAGACAGCAGCCCACCAGGCTCCCCCGTCCCTGGGATTCTCCAGGCAAGAACACTGGAGTGGGTTGCCATTTCCTTCGGTGGAAACAGAGGCTGATGAGAATCTCAGGGATGTATAAGAAAGAAGACAAGCAAGAAATTAGGAGAGCAAACATCTCTCATCTTCGATGGCAAAAAAAAATACCCCATGTTTTACTTCAAAAGTAACTTGGATATAAAGTTTCTTTAAGGAGTTAGCATCATATTAATTTTCACACACACACAGTCTGGAAAAGATGCAGCCATAGGAACTTTCCTTTTGAACGATACTCCTCTTTAAGGCTAGAGAGCCTGGCAAGAGTGATGGAAAGACTACGTAAATATCTTAAAGTATTTCTGGAAGGTGGAAGATTCCAGAAACCCCAATCCATAGTATACCATAACAGACTCTGAGGATACTTATCTTGTGCACATACTCTCTCTCTCTCTCTCTCTCTCTCACACACACACACACACACAGGTACTTACACTATTTTGAACATCTCAACAACCAGGGATCAAGCTTCTCTTATTTTTCTTTATTTCTAATGTGAACAATGGCTGAAGTCAGAAATAGACTTGGAAAGGAAACCTCCCTAATCAGCAGTTCCTAAGGAAAGAGCAGACAGACTAGAGTCCAGACTAGTCGTTTTTCCACATCATGTCACAGGGTGCAATAATTTTCAAAGTCGGATACTTCTAACTAAATGTCAGCTCTCTTTTGACGGGCCTGAAAAAGAATACCACTTTTAAATTGCTGCAGTACACAAACCACCTTCTAAAACTAGTGATTTTTGCTAGGCAAATGATTCCACCTAACATTACTTCAACACACAAATGAAATATAAACTACTTTTGGGAGATATGCTTCGGATGGTTCTGATGCTTTCATTTGCTGTATGATTTCTTCGAGTTGAGAAAGGCCAACTAGTTAGCAACTGTTTGAATTAAGAAGACTCCTAATTTTTCTTGATAAGTTTGGGCAGTTGTAGCACTAATATTTTCACCTGCCTGATGTCCCACCAATTGGGATAGTAACTGGCTTTTAAATTTTTTTATTTATTTAGTAATTTATTCACTTTTGGCTGTGCTGAGCCTTCGTTGCTGCTCAGGCTTTTCTTTAGGTACAGCAAGCAGGGGCCACTCTCTAGTTGCGGTGTGCAGGCTTCTCATTGGGGTGGCTTCCCTCGTCATGGAGCACAGGCTCTAGGGCACGTGGGCTCAGCAGTCGCGGCTCCCAGGCTCTGGAGCTCAGGCTCAGTAGTTGTGGTGCACGGGCTTAGTTGCTTGGCCTCATGTGGGCTCTTCTGGGAACAAGGATCGAACCCATGTCTCCTGCATTGGCGGGTGGATTCTTTACTGCTGAGTCACCAGGGAAGCCCAGCAACTGGCTTTTAGACAGGATCAGTTGGCATTAGATGTCACCAGACCCTTTCAGCCAAGTGCTCAAATTAGCTGTTGTGTTCAGAGAGCAGTAGGTAGGTGTTAGCTTATATAAATCTACCAAAAAGTTCACATTTTAAAAATGTAACAAGGGTGGGAAGAGGAAGGCAGTGTACTAAGAAATGAGTCCAGATTTAGATTTGTGCAATCCTGCAGTTCTTATCTTCCCAAATCTTTATGTTTCTGCTAAAATATTCACCCCTGTTGGTCTAATTATAGCCCCAGAGGAAAACAGAGCGCACACAGAGAGTGGAGAGTGCAAATACTCAAAAATCACCCATGTGGAGAGAAACGGGAACATTTGACTTTTTGCCAGCTTCGTCACTGAGCAAAAACCACGTACTTTTCACTGAGCCAAGGTTTGCCAATCTTGCCATCAGCAAAACACGTTCTGATTGCATCCTGAGTCATTTCCCATGATAGAAAAATATTTCCACTTCAATTTAGGATTTTTGTCTCACAAAACACTAAAACTTTGTCCAGAGGTAAAATGCTCAACCCCAAATTAATTAGTGAGAAAAACTGCAGGAGAGAGAAGAGAGTTTCTACAGACTTTCACATCATTCTCCTGAAAATGTGAAGGACGGGGCATTTTGGGAACCCTGAGCAGGAGCCAGGTACTGTCTCCTGGAGGTTTAAGGGGGTTCCAAACCACAACAAAATATAACATCTGAATCAGGAGCGAGGAAACCAAATTGCAGTTCTCCTGACTTTAGGTCCAAAATGAGTCATATCTGTGATTCCCTGCACACAGCACTTCAGCTTACTCAGCAGACCTGTCCCCACCCATCAGCAGCCACACACACCATTTACTGGACAAAGATACAAGCCTAAGGGATGTCAGAGCCCCTAAGGGTGTCAGAGTCTCCCTAAGCTGAGCAAGTTTACTAGAAGCACATCAGACCAAGCCTTCTTCCTGCATGGGGGCAAAGAACACAACCCTCATCCATGTCTTTCTCTAGGACTATTCTGTGAAATTTATGAACACACAGGCCAGGTCTTATTTATACTCATACTTAACATGTGTGCTAAGTCACTTCAGTCATGTCCAACTCTTTGCAACCCCATGGACTATAGCCCTCCAGGCTCCTCTGTCCATGAGATTCCCAAGCAAGAATACTTGAGTGGGTTGCCATACCCTCCTCTAGGAGAATCTTCTCCCGCCAAGGATCAAAACCACATCTCCTGTGTCTCCTGTATTGGAAGCAGTTTCTTTACCACTGAGCCACCAGGGAAGCCCTATTTATACTCACTTGTCCCCAGATGGTGAGGAGGCTCTAGTGCTTAACACACAGTGGTTCCAGTTTCTGCTTTGTCCTTTTTTATGCATGTCTTTTTGAAAAGATTAATCAATCTTTTTTTGAAGTAGTTAGGTTTTTTACTGAAGTATAGTTTGTTCACAATGTTGTGTTCGTTTCAGGTATACAACAAAGTGAACCATAAATATGTATCTGCTCTTTTTTTTAGATCCTTGTCCCAGTTGGCCCCTTATGGAGTGTTGGATAGGGTTCCCTGGGGCTAAACAGTAGGTTCTTATTAGTTATCTATTTAATAATCGTGTGTATTTGTCAATCCCAATCTCCCCATTTATCCCCTGGTCTCCATCAGCTTGTTTTCCACATCTGTGACTCTATTTAGGTTTTGTAAATATGTTCATCTGTACGCTTTAGACTCCACATGTAAGCCATGTCTCATGGTATTTGTCTTTCTGTGCCTGACTTACTTAATCAATCTTAAAAAAGACCATAGGCTTCCTGAACTTGACTGAGACAACTGACCCCAGGCCTTCTGAGGATTTACCTCTTAGACGTTAGTCCTACTGAACAACCCAAGATAATCTTCACAAGCACGTTTTCACACTGCATGTTGCTGTTGTTAAGTCCCTGCATCACGTGAGACTCTTTGTGACCCCATGGATTATAACCACCAGGCTACTCTGTCCATGGGATTCTCCAGGCAAGACGGTTGCCATTTCCTTCTCCAGGGAATCTTCCTGACTTGGGAATCGAATCTGCATCTCCTGCATTGCAAGTTGATTCTTTACCACTGAGCCACCAGGGAAGCCCCCAACTACAGATTATGTCCCTGCTTTTATGGATTGAACTGAGTCCAGGTGCCTCTGCTGGTGGGTGACTTCGCCCACAAGGACAGACCCACTGGAGTCACCGCCTCACGTTTGACTCCCAACCCCAATGCCTTTGTCTCACTTAGTGTTTTCTTCTCATTTTCCCTTATCATTTGCCAAGCCAGCCTTCTATCTAATTCACAAGCCTCGAAAACCCCACATCCATGCAAAAAGCCTACCTGGTTAGACGAGTTGAGAAAAATCACCCTTTTCCTAAAATTCCCACCAACTATTGACCTGATCTATCCTTTCCCCACCTCCTTCATAGGGGGAAATTCCAAATAAAAGCAGGAAGGGATGGAAAGAGAGAGAAATAGGGAGCGAGGGAAGAAGGAGAGAAGAAAAAAGATAAGAAGTCCAGAAAAGTGTCAGCTCCATGAATGCCCAGGCAGAGACGCACTCTAAAGCATCCCATTAGACTCTCTCACCACCAGTCAGTGCATCATTGGGTCTTTTCTGTATTTAGATGCGCTATTCCCCACCCACAACCTTATTACCTAGTTCTCTTCATTGGGAATTATTAGCAAATCAAAAAAAGACAGCTTTACAAAGGAGCAAGGAAGCTGTTAACTAGAGTAAATGTCAGCTAACAAAGTTAGCTGATGAGTCCCTAATGAAGACAGAGCACGTCTACCGAATCAGTTGTTCTACTAGTAGAAATGATGGTGGAGAAACAGCCCACCTGGGTGTGCACGCCTCCCCTCTCCCATTGTTCGTTATGTATTCTGGACCCCTGGGTAAGGTATGTGGTTTGTCTCCTTGGGTATAACCATGTCTGGTGGAATTTGAGTCGCCTACTTTTCTGGAAAAGGAGGTAGAGTGAAGTGACCCTAGTGAATAGGGCTTGGATTCAGGCTCTAAGGCAAACAGTGGCCTGCTAAATGCAGAATTTACCACTTTTAGATTGCCATGACTTCTTTTTCTTTTGGCCATGCATACAGGATCTTACCTCCTGGATCAAGGATCAAACCCATGCCCCCTGAAATGGAAGAGCAGAGTGCTGACCACTAGACTCCTAGGGAATTTCCTGCCATAATTTCTTAACAGTTACGTATATCATGGGAAGGTCCAGTGTACCTATAGATAAATGTATACATTGAGTTCAGCTTTTGAATACCTTAATTATTTGTATGGCAAATTGTCCCTGTTGACATATTAGATTAAGTCCTAAGTAATACAGACAGACTAACAATAGGAGCCGTCTGTATGATGTCATGTAATTTGTGAACTCCTTGGTCCTTGTATCAAGGTATCAGACACCAAGTCAAGGGTCCTGAACCCAGCGATGCATCCCTCCCTTCTTTGTACCAAACCATTTCATCATGTGTTTGCCAAGGCCTCCACCCTGTGCTACCCTGGGTCTTACCACAGTCTATAGCCCATGCTACCAGAAAGTGTTCAAATGTATCACCACAATACAATAAAATAATAGATAATTAATTAGTACTACATCTGCAGTCAGTACAGCTACTACTACAACTGGGAAGGGAGGTGGGAAAGATGATATTAACTTCCGGTGCTTGATCAAGATCCAAACAGATGGTAATGGGAGTAGCAGGACTCAAGACCAAAGGACCCCCAGTGATGGAATTTCTGCAGAACATCTGTACACCTCCAACCAAATTGGTGGTGGGTTAGGGAAGGAGTCACAAACAAGATCATCAGCTGTCCCTTGAAAGGAGATGTAAAAGAGCATGAAGTGCTCAAGAAATGACAAGCAGTCAGCAGGGCTGAGCTTCATATTGTAGGAAGAATTGGAGCGGTGGGAGATGAGCCTGGAGCAGAGCCTCAAAGCATCAAATCACGAAGGTCCTTGAGTGCCATGCTCAGATATCCGGTGATGCCCAAGCTTCTGAGGAGATAAGTTTTGCTTCAGGGACTGCTAACAGGAAGCAACAGAAGAACAAAATCAGCTTCAGTTCAGTTCAGTTCAGTCGCTCAGTCGTGTCTGACTCTTTGAGACCCCATGAATCGCAGCATGCCAGGCCTCCCTATCCATCACCAACCCCCGGAGTTCACTCAGACTCACGTCCATTGAGTCAGTGATGCCATCCAGCCATCTCATCCTCTGTCATCCCCTTCTCCTCCTGCCCCCAATCCCTCCCAGCATCAGAGTCTTTCCCAATGAGTCAACTCTTCACATGAGATGGCCAAAGTATTGGAGTTTCAGCCTTAGCATCATTCCTTCCAAAGAAATCCCAGGGCTGATCTCCTTCAGAATGGACTGGTTGGATCTCCTTGCAGTCCAAGGGACTCTCAAGAGTCTTCTCCAACACCACAGTTCAAAAGCACCAATTCTTCAGCACTCAGCTTTCTTCACAGTCCAACTCTCACACCCATACATGACTACTGGAGAAACCATAGCCTTGACTAGATGGACCTTTGTTGGCAAAATAATGTCTCTGCTTTTCAATATGCTATCTAGGTTGGTCATAACTTTCCTTCCAAGGAGTAAGCGTCTTTTAATTTCATGGCTGCAGTCACTATCTGCAGTGATTTTGGAGCCCAAAAAATGAAGTCTGATACTGCTTCCACTGTTTCCCCATCTATTTCCCATGAAGTGATGGGACCAGATGCCATGATCTTCGTTTTCTGAATGAAAATCAGCTTAGATCTCAGAAAAGCCTCCTCCTGTCTTGAGCTCCTATTACATCTCTATCACTCCAGGGAATATACACCAAGAAAACTAGGGTATCAAGGAGTTCAGTGGTACAGGCAATCTGTGGATGGTAGGTGGGGGAGAAGCCACAGTAGGGCAGAAATTGGATGCACAAACTTAGGCTCATCCTGTGAGGACTGAGATCCAAGAAAGAACCAATCCCAGAAGAAGCTAAGGTACTGAGTCAGACCAAGAGAATAAAACAGGAGTCTGGTTTCTGCCCTAGGTTAAAAGCAAGTTTGCAAGCCAGAAGCCCAGATCTTAGACAAGAACAAGGGCTTGAGTGCCATGTCTGAGCAACTGCAGCAACCAAGATGAGCTCTGTGAAGTCAATGGGTGAATGAACCTCCAAGAGATGACCCCATGCATCTATGATGAGATTGAATCCACAGTGCCCTGTGCATGTGAGAGCGCTGTGCTGACCTGTGCTCCTCAGTAGGGTGCACACTGTTTGGAGAACTAATGGCAAAAAAGCTACCCGATGGGTCTGGGGTGTAAAACATGAAGCACACTGCAGGGATAAGGACCAGCTTGAAACAGGAGGTTAAAAAAAAAAGCCAGACTCATTTTGCAAAATCTATCTACACAACCACTATGGGTCCATATTTTTTTTCCTTTTTAGAGCCCGAGTCCTGCTGTGGAATGTACGTGTTGTGAAATTCCAGCACATCACGAGAACACAAACTTTTTCTCTTACCAGTGGGGTTTATCAGCACAGAATCTTTTACTTGAAGCCAGCAAAATTTTCCGTGTAGGCAGGAGCGGGTGTAATGAATCTCTGTTCATGAATAAAGGCGTTTTTTCACCTGCTGAGGCCATTAGTCATTATCTGGGGTCTCACTGTGACATGCACGGTGGAGAAGCAAGGCCACTGAAAAATAAGATAAATTGGTAATTTCAAGTTTGCAGGATGAGTGAGTCTCCCTTTTGACGTTTTTAGGTTAAATGAACAGGTGTTCTCATTGGCATCTATACATTTATGAGCACACCTTTAAAAAAAATATCTATTCATTCCTCTGGGGAACAAGCCAGGACGCAGTGTGAAAGAACCAGCATCTTTGGGCACTTTGTTGGCATCTGAGGTTCGCAGTGCAACTCATGTTTCCTCCTGGTGGGGATCTGAGGAACACAGACACAAACAAAAATAAATCCCGGTTATTATCAGTTCTGTAAGAATCTACAACTCCAGCTGCAGGAATGGTGGGTAAACGTTTGGAAAACACAACTTAGGATAAGGAGCTCCTTGAATATTTGCTTTGGAATCAGCCTACTTGGTCAAGTCTGCAGAGACAGGACAAAGATCTATCAAACTCTGAGACCAGTCTGCTCTCCCCTTCAATGCAAGGGTTGAGCCCATGGGGAGGAGTGACCCAGTGAATGTCATGTGCTGACCCAAAAACCAATGCCTGAGGGGCAGGGTGAGGGGGTGGAGAGAAGAGGCTCCTCCTGCATCCTCTCTCTTACTCCTAAGGGAAGAGGAACAATCATCTCACTCTGTGTAGACCAGAGTAGGAGAGTGAGAGAGGATGAAAGTGAATTCTCTATGGCAATTTACTTGTGCTGCCAGATTTAATCTGCACATATAGATGGTGTTATCTGTATTTATACAAATAAAGAGATTGAGATTCAAAGGTTAGGTTACCTGTGTGAGGTTAGACCATAAAGGAGAATGTCCAAATGTCAACTTGTGTTCATGTTCATTTCATTCTACCTTGAAGACCGAAGCAACAAATAACCACAAATTTGGTGGCTAAAACAAGAGAATTTGGGGGAATTTCCTGGCAGTCCTGTAGTTAGGACTCTGCACTTCCACTGCAGGGGGGCCCTATTCGAGTCTTGTGCCCATTTTTTAATGATTAAGATTTTTTTGGTTTTTGTTGTTCAATTTTAAGAGTTTTTATACATTTCTAGGTAAGTCCTTTATCAGATACGTCTTTTGCAAATATTTTCTCCCAGTCTGTAGCTTACCTTCTTATTCTCTTGACAGTGTCTTTCACAGATCAGAAGTGTTTAGATGAAGTTTAGCTTATCAAATATTTCTTTCATGGATTGTGCCTCTGGTGGTATATTTTAAAAGTTATGGCTGTACTGAGGTCACCTGGATTTTCTCCTACATTTTCTCCTCAGAGTTTTATAGGTATGCTTTACATGTAGATCTATGATCTACTTTGAGTTCATTTTTTCTTAAGGATATAGGGTCTAGATTCATCTTTTTGCATGCAGAAATCTAGTCATTTCAGCAACAGTATCCCCAACAAAGAGGAGATGTAATTTTATATGCAACATGCACCAATAGAAAGTCACATTTTAATTTATTTTTTAGATTTTTTTGATGTGGACTATTTTTTAAGGTCTTATTGAATTTGTTACCATATTGCTTCCATTTTACATTACTTTTTTTGGCCTCAAGGCCTGTGAGATCTCAGCTCCCTGACCAGGGGTCGAATCCATACCTCACTACTACAGATCCTTTCAGCCCCTTCCTCTGATGCAGAAGCATCACCCAATTATCTTAATCAAGTATTTGAAGAACACGAGGAATCAGACTCCTTGTGACCCTATGCTTTTTATTCATCCAGGGTTAATATCAAAGGTTAATGGAAAGGCCTCTGCTTCTTGGAAGAACTGAGAGGAATTCCCACCATGGTGAAATTTCACCATTAGATATTAATGCACTACAGACCCAGTGTGAATTGACTGATTTTCTGATTTAGCAATTATAATGTGAACACTCAAAACTATATCCCGAGAGTTCTTCTTACTTAGCTGAGCCCACTTAGATGATGTAGTTGAGTTCTAATTGCAGTAAATTGGAAATAGGGCAGTACATCTATTAGATAGAAAATTTTACTCATGGCAGTTTGCCTTGGTCATAGGGTCCCGTCTTCATTCAGAACACCCCTCCTTTCTTTTCCAGCTTTCACTGACCCTCTGTTAGAGAGGATCCCAATTAGACTGGGAAATCTACTGAAATGAGCAATGGGTCAGGGGAAATGAGGGAGAGGTGAGATCAAAAGGGAAGGAGAATAAAAGAGAAGCAGGGGGACAGGAACACTTCCCATACTTCGCCCAGAGGGGATCTTTTGCCAGACATTGCATTTCACTCCAAGTAGCTTTAGCAAATGTGGGTCCTTTTCACACGGTACCTCAAGAGATTTCATGTGTGACTTTGAAATACTTTGCTAGTACAGAATTTCACAGCTTTGCTACAAACAAGAATCTGATCCTTATGATGACCACTTTCACAGAAGCTCCGGGCCACAGACTGTCAGTGATCACAAACAGAGAAAAGGAGTCTCTGAACTGCAGGGTCTGTGTGCTGTCCTGAAACCATGCACTGTCTGGACCACTCATCAGCTTCTAATTGTCTTGGTACAGTTTTTTTTTTTTTTTAACATGTGCATTGCTTCTTATCCCTAAATTAGAAGTTTCTTGAAGGCAGGGACTGGAATTGACCCTACAGCCCAATCTCCTTGGCTCACTTCCAGCCTACAGGATGTCTCCTTAACAGATTCGCCTGTCCAGATGCTCTTGTGTTTAAATGTGAGAAAATAAAACATGCAGATCTGAGTGTATTGGCCTTTCTTCTCCAAATTATTGATGAAGTCCCTGGGAAAACACTTAATCCCAGTGGACTCCAGTTTAGCCCAGAGACAGTGCACCAGCCTCAAAAGCTACTCAGTTCAGTTCAGTTGCTCAGTTATGTCTGACTCTTTGTGACTCCATGGACTGCAGCATGCCAGGCTTCCCTGTCCATCACCAATTCCTGGAGCTTGCTCAAACTTATGTCCATTGAGTCAGTGATGCCATCCAACCATCTCATCCTCTGTTGTCCCCTTCTCCTCCCACCTTCAATCTTTCCCAGCATTAGGGTCTTTTCCAATGAGTCAGTTCTTTACATCAGGTGGCCAAAGTATTGGCGCTTCAGCTTCAGCAAAAGCTACTATCGTGTGTTTATTTCTATTTATTTCCAGGCTTGAATACCTGGGAGAGTTACACACGACTTGATGTTGTCAATCTGTCAGTGGCTGATTTAAGGCTTAAAAGCAGGCAGGATCCTGACAGTTAAGTGCATGCAGATCTAGCTGGAGCCTCTCCCGAGGCTGGGGGTCATGTTCACTCAAGGCTGAATGAGACTTAGGGCGCTGCTAGAGGCAGATTAGCAAGAGATATCTGAGAACAGGAAAAGCTGTCGGAGTAGGTGTGTGTTTCCCCAAGTCTTTAGAAGCAGGGATATTAAGAAGGCCCTCTTGACAAGCTACAAGGCTACAGGAAGAAGATTCTCTTTTTTTCCTTTAAATATGTCAACTAATATATATATATATATAGTTTGATAAGATACATGGGGAAAAGAATTTTTTCTTCTCTTTTGCAAAGAAGGGTCAAAATAAACCTGGTAAAAATCCCTCTGCTGGGGGTTTTATCTCTGATGCAGGCTGTGCTGATTACATGAAAGACCCTAAGGTTGGGGTAACAGGCCTCAGCCTGAGCCCTAAGGGGGGGATTGGAAGAGGCTGTAGGCAGGGTATCCTGGAGGTCAGGTCTCCTAACAGGACTGCATCCCTTACAGAAGCACAGAGATGTAAATATACACTGTGTCTCATTAACAGTCTCTTCAGAACTGAAAGTGGCGAAGTGTTTCAGGGTGTATAGGTTGTCCCTAAATATTTCTCTGTCAGACCCTCACAGAGATCTTGCTAACATTAAGCTCTGGGATCCCTTTGGGAGGAGACATGCTGCTCACAAATTCCTGCAAGGAATGTGAAACTTCTTCTCAGGCCTCAGGTGCCTGTGTGCAGAGATCTACTTTCAGAGATAAGAGCAGGGAGCAAGACATCATGGAGCTTCCAGTTTCCTTTGGGCAAAACACAAGGAGCAGGAGGGAAGAAAAGTAAGCTGGGCACCTGGCACCTGAGAAGAAGTTTCTTGCAGGAATATGTGAGCAGCATCAGTTCAGTTCAGTTCATTTCAGTCGCTCAGTCGTGAGCAGCATATCTCCTCTCAAATGGGCCCCAGAGCTTAACGTTAGAGAGATCTTTGTGGGAGTCTGACCAGAGAAATATTTAGGGACAGCCTGTACGCCCTGGAACACTTCCAGTCTCTCCAGGCAGACAGTTACCACTCCTGTCCCAGAAAAGCATCGCCTCACTCAGGCAATCACCGGAGCACCGCTTAGCACCTGCCCGGATGCGGACAGAGGGTAGAGCCCCGCCAGTCAGCCCCACCCACTTGGACCACTGGAAGGAAGTGGAGTAGAACCATCAAATCACCGCATCAAAATCCACAAGTCAGGCTTCCCAGGTGGCTCAGTGGTTAAAAAAAAAAAAAAAAAAAATCCGCCTGCCAATGCAGGAGACATGGGTTCTATATCTGATCTGGGTGGATCCCACATGCTGCCAAGCAACTAAGCCCGTGTGCCGCAACTAGGGAGTAGCCCCCACTTGGGGCAACTAGAGGAAAACCCTCGTAGCTCCTACCCAGCACAGACAAAAATAAATAAATGAGTAAGTAAATAAACAAACCACAAGCCATTTCTATCATAGAAAAGGGGTATGATGTTCGGAGAGCATATTGCATGCAGGGTCCCTATAAGCAGGGGTCACACAGAAATGAAATTTGCTTCTGACAGTGAAAAATACTGTGTCTTAAGGTGAGACAACACCTTCTAGACTCTCTGATAAAATGGCATCTGTGTTTTTTGTTAAGGAACCAAATGCTTCAGCTGTGGTCTTTAGGACATGTTAAAATGACTCTAACCTTCCCCTTCTCCCCCAGTAAATCTAAGCAAGACTGATGACTACTATTTTAAACATTTCCTAACAGAATATTTCAAGCTCACATCTCTAGTGTACCTTGAACTAATTAACAATTTAGCTTAAGTTGAGAGAAAGTTCACTCCAGGCACTTTTATAGGGAAGACCAAGTACAAAGTTCTTTTGCATGTCTTAACACATTTTTTAAAAATGAATGTCCTGAAGGAAATGGAATACCAGGAATAATTTTATAGAGGCAGAATTTAATTTTAACCTTCACATTTTTATATGTTGAAATGCTTAACGAATTCTGATCCAGATCAGTGGAATATCAGACATGGGCCACAAAAGAGGAACAATGAAAAATCAGTATTTCTTGGTCTAGTTCCTCAGAGTCATTTATGGTGATTAAATGAGTTTTGATTAGATAGCAGTTACAGTAATATCCGGCATTTTAAAGAAAAAAAATCTGAATGATGTTTCCATATATTTTGTCCTATATACACAAAATATTTATTCCCTTACAATTTTGAAAAATGCTAATAGCCCACTGACAGTTCCTGTGGTCAATTACAAAGATGATTTCATTCTTCACCTGCCCTGTATCCACACTCTGCCATGTAACTCTGTTTGCCCTTATACTTTGATGTCTTCCAGCTGTGGACATCCAGGCTTAGCTGGCAGCCAGCAAACCCCAGACATGTGAAAGAGTCCGGGTAAGACCAGCAGACGTGTGAGCAATGAAAGCTTACCACTGCATGTAACTGAAGACCATGGTTGCTCTTTGAGTGGCATTATTGGGTCGACACTAAAGCAACTACTATCCTGCATATAACTGTCTTCTTTCCTGCATATTCTGCTCTTTTGCCTCCATGCTTTACATTACCTTCCTGATAAATTCCATCCATTGATTAATCTACCTTCTGCTTCCTCCACTGTTACACCTGCCTGGCTAAGGATTCCTGGAGGAAACCACAAAGCTATTCCTATAGAGGCTACTAGAAACTGATGCCACCTTAACAGGTATCTCACATGCTGAGCAACCCTATCCCACATCCCTTTCAAGAACCTTTCCCCATCTCCTTAGAAGCTCCTTCAAACTGCCCTATGCTCCTCAAGCTCCCAACTCCATCACTATATCCTTCACCAAGATAACTGCCTGCTTTTTCCTTATATCCTCAGATAAACATAGAAGCCCATGTGATCCAGTTTTCGAGGGCCGTCTTAGTAAAACATTGTCTGCCTCCGTAAGAAATTATCAGGTGACTACGATCCTTCCCTTTTATTTCTCTTCTCATGTAAAAAGGGAATCCAAACATGTAACTTACTATTGCACTTATTAGAATTCTCTTTCCTCACTTTCTTAATTATTTAGTTTCTCTTAAAAACAAACAAACCAAACACTCCAGAAGCTTTCACTAACTCCCTAAATGTGTTCTCATCCACACTAGACAACCTCTTCCTCTAGTTCTTTTTGTCTGTTTGTTCAAAATATACAGTCTTAGACCCAAAGCTAGACTCACTGAATCCGAATTCTTACAGAAGAGGCCAGGAAATGTATGTAGTTAAATAGGACCCGGGCAATTCTTATAATCAAGCAAGTTTGAAAAACTGGATCTTGAATTCTGGTTCTCAGTCTTTGACTGCATGTTGGAATCCCTGGGGAAGTTTAAAAAAAAAAAAAACAAAAAAAAAAACAACTCCTGATGCTTGTGCTGGCCCCTCACTCCCACCTCAGGTTCTGATTTAATTGAAATGGAGCCAGTCCTGGACATCTGTACTTTTAAGAGCTCCCCAGGTGATTCTAATGCGCAGCACAGTGGTCCTGTGTCATATGGTACAGATATAGCCCCAGGTGTGCAGGGGGGAGACACTGCAGGGTAAGTAACTCGGGGTAGAATTGGAGGAAACCAAAACCTCACATATGCAAATCTTTCCCCGCCCCCACACTCCAGAGTCCAAACAAACACACTGGAAATGATGTCCCTTTAAAAACAAGGAGCCAATGAAAATTATGCGTTTCCCACTTGCATCCAGAGTAATTCTCAGAACTGGGGATGTGGGAGGAGGAAGGAAAGAGAACAGAGGAAAGATGAGGTGGAATAATGAGATACGTTATAAACAGGTTTCTTGACACAGAGTAGAGACCAGAGCAGTCTTTTTTTCTGGTGGCTCTGTGGCAAAAAGAATCTGCCTGCAATGCAGGAGACATGGGTTCAATCCCTGGGTTGGGAAGATCCACTGGAGAAGGAAATGGCAACCCACTCCAGTATTTTTGCCTGAGAAATCTCATGAACAGAGGAGCCCGGCAAGCTATAGTTTATGGGTCGCAAAGAGTCAGACACGACTGAGTGATTAATCAACAACAAATAGTTGCTGTACAAAGTTGTGTTAGTTTCTTCTGTACAGCAAAATGAATCAGCTCTACATATACTCTCTTTTTTTAAAATTTCCTTCCCATTTAGGTCATCACAAATCATTGGGTAGAGTTCCCTGTGCTATGTGGTAAGTTATCAGTTATCTACTTAATACATAATATCATTAGCTAAAACAAATGCCTCACAGTTGCACATTTTCCCACAAAGTACACATAGAGAATATAGTTTCTTTCTTTCCTTCCCCTTCCCTCCTCCTTCTTTCCTTCCCTCTCTCCCTCTCTCCTTCCCTTCCTACCTTTCTTCCTTTTTTCTTCATTTTCTACAACAGATTTAATCTTCCTCTTAAGCCTCTTTATTGAAGGAGGGCATGGATAGAGGAGCAGGAAGATCTTTTTAGACAATCCGACAAACTCATATTCACTCAAAATGCAAAGAATTCCCTGTAGTAGCTAATCTCTTTGCCAAGGTCACTTTAAAGGTCCCACTCTTGGCTTACATGGTCCTCGAGATCACGAGGAAGAAGATGGTGTGGAATCCACGTACGCCCATTGGATCTTGGGTGCCCTTTGCCTTTTGCCCTCTGGTCTGGTCTCTGACCTGTAACCATTGAGTTATGTGGCCCTGTGCCATCTGCCCATGCCAGAGTGACATTCTGGCTCCCATGAGTGTAGTCTATTGTCCCAGGCTCCAATCTCGAGTCTCACACACACTGTGAGCTTCTTCGTTCTAGCCCTAGCCTCCATTCACCCCATGATGCCTCAGTGGTCCTGCGTTCCTCAGTGGGCATGCAGACATCTGAGCCTTCTGCCTGCCATGTACATGCTGGGGGAGCCACGCTGCTGCCCCAGGTTCACTGCTCTGACTTCCTGCTGCACACCGATTGAAATCTCAATCTGGCCACATATTTTGTGGAGCCCAGTGCAAAATGAATATGAAGCCCCTTGTTCAAAATCTTGTTAAGAATTTCAAGACAGTGATGGAGAGTGTCCAGCCTTGTGGGATCTGTCTGAGTCTTTGCACAGTCTTTTGCACATTCACAAAGCAAGCCCCAATTGCAGTCACCCTAAAAATAACCTCTGTCCCTCGCCTGCCAGATTTGTGGCCAGATCTGATGGGGGGAAGAAAATCAAAGGAATCAACCTGTAGAATGTCACATATGATTCACTTCCAGATGCTAGGAAAAAAAAGAAAAACTGTAAGTTTTTTTTTTTAACATAACTGTCTTATTTTCTAAGAATGTCTTTCAAAAACAGTCATTTACATTCTCCATTCTTCAACCCTCCTGCTCTATCCATCTTCCAATTAAAGGGGAGGTCCCTGAACTCATCAAAATGCAAAACACCAGTGTGTCCCCTTTTTCCTCCCTCCTTCACTTTGATATTTGGAATAAAGTATGTTCATCTCAGCACACCTTTACTTGATCCTCCAGTTAATTATAAGGCTTTCAGAGATTCCCCTTTATGGAGAAGGCTGTGGATTTCCCAAACTCAATCCAGGCATGACAACCCCTCAAATTATAGAGCAAAGGGTGGCTTAAAGAAAAATGACAACAATGTTTTAACAACGACTTATACCAGTGTCTCAAGATTTGACTGTTCTTCCTATTCTTATGAAGGGTATGGTGCACACACACAAAGGATAACATTGCACAATCCCAAGATACTCTTGTTTCCTGCAGAGCAGATTTGAGAGTATATTCCTGTTGTTATAATTACCATTCTGCTAGGAGTGTCTTCCAATCAGAACATACAATTAAAAGAGAATTCACTTTATACGACAAGGGAAATTAAGCCATGGAAACAGCATCACTCTTTTTTTTGTTTAATAATATCGGTAGTGAGTGAATCGTGGAGAGTATCCAGCCCTGTCAGAGGAATGTGAATGATATACATATGAACTGGGCAGGAATAGTTTGGGGTTCTTCAGCTCAACACAAAGAGCTCAACATATAACAATGGATGGATCCATCAGTGGGTGTCTCATGGTGGTACAGACTTTAACACAACTCACCTTTCTAAATATCAACATTAAAGGTGATGAGATTGGATGCTTTACTGTCAGAAGGACAGACTGCTGACTTGGCTTTTGTTCAGCAAATCGTAAGTCCAGACGGACTCCTGCCCACTGAGAGCCATAAGTGGAGATGTCATATCTAGATGTCTCTACCATAAAGCTTTGAGGCAAAGCACCAAGGCAATGCACGAAAACAATAGCAACAGCTAGTGTGTATTGAGTTCTAAGAGTTTTGGATACTATGGAGGTAGGTACTATTTTTACATGAATTTTACAGAAGAGGAAATTGACATTCAGGGAAGCTGACCCCACAGCCATTAAGTCACAGAGCCAGAGTTCCAAGACTCCATCTCAAAAGTTTGCACTCTTATCCATAGATGCTACTTCTCATCAGAAAGCAGAAGGCAAACCTAAGCACTCTATCAAATATAGCATAAAATGTAGAAATCTAAATTCATTCTGGCTGAATATCTTCATTATTTTATTCAAAACAAATGGCCTGGTCTTAAAATACTAATCAGATGCACAAGCAATCATAGCCAAAGGACTTGGCATTCAAATTTGAATATAATCTGTTCTTCACCTCATGTTCTAATCATAAACACAATTAGTTTGTAAATAATACAACTCAGTTTTATAAACACGTTGCCCTCAAAAATCATTTGAACAGCTATACGGTGATTTGAAGAAATGAACAAAAATGAACAATTGACTGTAAGATTTTATGAACTGTTTTCACACGCGATTGCCAGTGATTTGTTTCCTATAGTAATGCACAAGCTTGCACATCGTTAACCAGATGCTAAAATGCACAAGCAAACTCTTAACCTACTCTCATTTTCCAAGTTAGGGGTGAATCAAATCACCCTGAGAATTGGGGTCAGCTGCCTTGCTAGGGATCTGAATCATGACAGAAAACTACCCGTTGTAAAGCGATTAAGTCTGACCAGTTATGATGGCCATTTAATGAGCCTCCTTATGGCAGAAAGGAGTTCAGTCTACCTGTCTCAAATAGGTTGTGATATGCCATAAAGCTCATGTAATAAATAATTTAAATGTCAAAATATTCCAGCAGAAGGGCTTTCTTGCTGACTGTGTAATACCTGGCAGTACTGTCATAAGTGGAGCAGTCGGTGGTTAGGAACCTGCCCACTGATTGGTCAACTAAGGGATGGGAAATACACCATCTCTTTTGATGGACAAAGAGTTAAAACACTGGTTAAGAGTTGCAGATATTGGTGCTTGTACTTCACATCCATTTATTGGGTGCGATGGACAGGCCCTGTCTGCTGTGTCAGGCACCTAGAAGGCCTGGCCCTGAGATTGAATTAATGGTGAGAAGGAGGATATCCTATAATTATGGGAGAAATCACATACTCTGCTATTTAGCCAGCAAAGCTGAGTGGTTTCTGTAGATGGTAAATTAATCCAGTGGGGATTGGGGGCATATTTCTGTGCAAAATATTTCTTTATTCATGAGAATAATTGGATATTGAAAAACCATCATGTATTGTATCTTGATTTGAAACTGTCAACTGATGTGTGAAGCCCTCTCCCTCCCTGCCTCCTCTCCTTGGCCCTGTGCGTCTTTGCTCAGCCAATTATGGAATCTCCTCGTTGCAGTGAGCCCCGGGAACCACGATGGCTCCCAAACCACAGAGGCCAGGGCACAAACCCTCTGGCTTGAGAAGTCTCTCCTGACTGGCATTGTCCATGCAGGTCACCCAAGTGACCTCGAGACCAAGAGGAATTATATATATATATATATATATATATATATTTTTTTTTTTTTTTTTTTTTAAGGAGATGAAAGAACAGTCCACTTTTCAGGCAGCCGTGTGAGATTAGCTTCCAAGTAGCATCCTCCAGGAATGAAAAAAAGGAGGGCTTATTTTTACAGTGACTGCATTTTTCAAGCATTTTCTCTCCCCAGTCACATTCCAAAGATATCATTTAGAGAGAAAAGACCAGACAAACGCACTGGAAGTTCACAAGTTATGAGGTAATTGCATTAGCACATAGGAAAAAAAAAAAAAAGGGGGGGGGGGAAGTATGCACGAAATCCTGATTGGCATTTCTGTGTTTGAAAGGCATTATTTTCCAATACCTGAGCATGCCCAGAGGAGCTGTCTAGGAGCAGCTGTGAAACAGAACCTTTTTACTTCAGGGTTAGTGCAAGGAGCTCATTAGCACGGCTCTACCCCCAGCTAAACAGCCTTGTTTGCATATCGAAGCAATAGATAGTGAAGGTGTTAAAAAGGAAGAATTGCTCCCCTACTCCTGACTGACATGTCTATCTGGGCTCTTGTGTTTACAAGAGAATAACGAAGCTGCCCCAAAGCCCCTACTGGGCCTGATTATTATGCAGAGGCTTCTTAGATTATGTATAATTGATATCCTTTTTCCCTCCAGCTAACCAATGGCAGCTCTCAAGAGTAATGCTAATTCTCCTGCATCTTACCATCCAAGCAAACACTGGAAATTGCCAGCTTTCTCACTGCTTAATAATTTTTAAAGACCAAAAAAGTGACATTTACGTTTTTTAGAAGCACAATGACTGTGCAGTTGGTGTGGGTTTACTGCTTAATAACCATCATTGAATCAAACAGTTGAGAGACAGTATTCAGGACTAGCTTAGCCCATGTGTATACGTGTGTGTGTATGTGTGCATGTGTGTGTGCACGAAGGCGTACTATGGGCTTGATAGAAATACACTGAACAACTGTCACTCTTTCTTGAAGGCAAAGTATTGCTTCAAATGATCCCCCTTATTGGGGGTAGGGGGAGGAGGGCACTGGGATCCCAGATTACATGGGAAATGGTTTTTGGTGCTTTAAGTCTTGGAAATTAATTTTCAAAGGAGGAAGTCATATGTGTGCTACATGGTTAGGCAAAATGGACAGAGTTTAGCTGGGTTGCATTTCTGATCTCAGTTTGTTCAAAAGGAGCAAATGGAGGGAGGTGGATTCGAGGTGTGAAGGCTCCATTCTCCATTTATGGAGATGCCCAGGTCTCCACTGCAGTCATACTCCCCAACCTCTTGCAAATACAGGTATTGGTGTGCTACTTGGAGAATGGAGCCTCTCAGCTTAAATATCCCTCCCTACAAAAATTGAGCTAAAGAGTCCACCCGGTACCCGGGCAAGTGTCTGGACAACAGAACACCCTCAACTTGTGGATGCATCCAGAAACAGCTCCAGAAGCAGTTTCCAAGGAAACAAGGACATTTGGATTCAAACTGGGGAGACTCAATCATGTTATGAATTTTATTGAGTGACTATTAACTGCCAAAGAGAATTCAAATGCTAATTGAGAGCAGGTCAGTTTCCTGCCTCCTAGGGCTCACTCTCCAGGGAGGGAAAGATATAATGCCACTTACAGTTGCAAGGAACTGTGATGTGAACCAAAATAAAGGAGGCACAGGATACTGTGAAGCATCTGAGGGTCAATCCTGGGCCCCATCAACTTTTGTAATCAACTGTTACTCCAAGCCAGAAATTCAGGAAGACCCCTCACGTTTCCAGATGGCTCCAGCTCAAGACCCCACCTATAGGAAATGACCAAGACCAAGGGAAGAATGAGGCTATTCTGAACTCATCTTGGGCTCACCCTGACAGTCCCTCTGCCCAGGAAGATGGTAAGGGAGAGGTGTGATCTCCTTAGTGGTCAACAACAGGCTCCCTCCTTCTTCTTGGGGAATGTCCATAAATTTTACTTAATTGTTTCAAACTTATTTGTATTTCACTTGCTATCACTTGGGGGAACAGCATTCCCCCAAATTGCACAGTGTGAGGAGGGGCTGCCCCATGAAGAGAATGAAGCGGGGAGCCAGCTAAGAGGAATTCCATTTCCTTTCTCCCGACTTGGATGCTTGTTCCCCTCTGTTCTCAAAGGAGAACTGGGTGTGAGATATTAAGGGCACTAGTGATTACACAGGTAGTGCTAGTGGTGAAGAATCCTCCTGCCGCCAGAGACACAAGAGAACGCAGGTTCACTCCCTGGGTCAGGAAGATCCCTTGGAGAAGGAAATGGCAACCCACTCCAGTATCCTTGCCTGGAAAATCTCATGGACAGAGGAGCCTGGTGGACTATGTCCATGGGGTCACAAAGAGTTGGACGTGACTGAGCACATGTTATTGACCACTATTAAGGGCATTAGGGGGCTCAGTTCATCAGAGAAAGAGCTAAATTATGAGGAAAATAAAAGATAATTATATTTTCTTTGAAAATAATTTTGTTCACAGCCTTTGTACTAGGCTCTTGACACCCCGGAATTTCTGATGCTTCATCAGCCTCTTAAATTTAAGAGGAAGTTGGAACATTCATCTTGATCATTACCCTCACCAGTCTACATGCACCTTGAAGAAATATCAGAACTTTGTGCTTTGAGTTGGAATGGTTTCTTTAAAAGGCCATTTCCTAGTGCTATGACAGTTCTATTTCTAATACAGACTTACGGCAACTGGGCCTAAGACTGGCCTTAGGGTGAGGCCATGGGTGGGTGTAGGGCTCCTTGAAATGGCTGGAAGGAGCAGGTCAGATCTGGCCTTGGTTTCTCCCCACTGGAGCACACTGCTTTTCCAGGGCTCCCTTTAGGGAGGAAAGAAGAGGAGATACCTCAAGGCTGCCAGCTGCTTTGTTGCCAGTTTTCCTCTAAGTCTTCATCATCCGCAGAGCCTCCTCCTTGCCTGCAATCCAGTGGCTAGAGCCACCAAGGATGGGAAATCTCAGCAAAGCTGGAAATGGAGCATTTGAGAAGACAACTCAGGTGTGAATCCCATCAGCTGTCATTCTGCTTTGAGACTGCCCGTCAGCAGCTGAAGTCTATGTTTCTTCCCTCTGTTTCAAATATTCCTCTCTCTTTGTTTAGTTTTTCCTGCACATATTTTGTGAGATTTATTCCTAGGTGCTCGATATTTCTTACAAAAATTCCATTTCCTCCAAAAATTCCATTTCCTACTTTTCTGGTACATAAAAATAAAATAGATTTTTGCTCTTTGTGTACAATGACATGGCTAAATCCATTTATTACCTCTAGTGGTTTGACTGTAGATTATTTTTGGATTTTCTAGGCACGCCTTCATGTCATTTGTGAATAAAGAAAGTTTTATTTCTTCCTTTCCAATCTTTGTGCTTTTTATTTATTTTTCTTGCCTCATTGCATTTGGTAGAACCTCCAGTATAATGTTGAGGAGATGTGATTGCAGGCATCCCTGTCTTACTTCTAATCTCAGGCTGAACATTTTTCAAATGTTATACTGAATATATTCCTTTCTTTGGATGAACCTCTTCAGGGTTAAGGTTGATGAATATTCCATTGTGTTGCTCTTATTTTAAAGTCAGTTTATTTATTTATACCCTGGTGACTGGGACAGTAAAGAATCTGCCTGCAATGTAGAGTTTGATCCCTGGGTCAGGAAGATCCCCTGGAGAAGGGAATTGCTACGAACTCCAGTATTCTTGTGGAGAGAATTGCATGGACAGAGGAGCCTGGTGGGCTACAGTCCACGCAGTTGCAAAGAGTCAGACACGACTGAGCAACTAACACTTTCACTTTCAATTTATTTTTGCTAAATTTTTTTCAGATCTGTTCTCTCCAGTTAGCTTCAAAAACAAGACAGTTTGTCCTCATTTAATTACAAAAAGAATTAAATAGTCACCTGCATGCTAGTGTCTATCTGGTCCCTGTCTTCACTGGGTTGCATCAAAGATATCAAAATCCTTCTCCTTCCTTTACAATGACTAACAGATTACGATAGGCTGGTTCAGACTAACCCAGGCTAGAGGTACTTACCGTCACTTTGGAATTTCTTCCCAGCATCTCATCTACAGAAAGCTAGTTTCTAGGAAGGAAAGGAAGGTAAAGGTTGCCTCTATTTCAATCAAAGAGAAACAGTAATGATGGCTAGATCTTTTAACCATTGGGCCAACTATTCAATATGGAGAGTTTCCTTCAGGAGCAAAGAAATGAATCAGTATGAGGATGCTGGTTTGTCCTGAATGCAAAAACGAGGCAGACTGGTTTGAGTTGAAGGTAGCTGTGTGAATACCAACAGGAGCCTGTCATATGGAGCATTAGTAGCATGTCTGAGCCGACAAAATTGCAAAAGACAAAGGCCCCGCCCTCCAGGAATGCCCAACTTACTAAGAGAGAGAATTGTGCAAAGAAACAAAATAGAGTGAAGAAAATGTTAAGTGGAGAAGTGCTCAGAGGTGATAAGCAGTCAGAGGAGGAAGAGAGACTTCAGGATGGTTTCACAGAGAATCAGAGAAATGAGGCTTTGACGTATGAACAGGAGTTTGCTCCACAAAAGAGGGAGACACCAGTCCGAGCAGAGACAGCAGTCTACAAGAAGGTAAAGAGACATTAAAGAAGGTAAAGTCAAGACCGGAGCCTGACAGGAGCAAGAACAATAGGGGGATTTGGTGGTGATGGAAATGCCTTCATGACAATTAGTAAGAACCCAGTGATGGAGCTTTACTGGAGATGTGTCCTGAAAAGAGTATTCTAAAATTCAGAGCACCAGTCAGTTCTGGACTCGGGTGATCACTTAGCCAAAGTTCATTTCCTGGTGACCTTGGCTCTTTAAAATTCAGTCAAGATCTAGGAAGACTTGTGAGCAGTTACCTGGGTTTGCTCAAAGTTACCTGCCCAAAGACATTTCAAGTTATTAGTTAGAGAGTGCCTCCAGCTCTTACAAAGAATCTATTTGTGCTTAAGTAAAAGATAATTCTAATAATAAATTGGACTATTTTCATATATATGATATAAATTGAAGGGAAGGGAAAGCCTGTTAAATGGACTTGAACAGCATTACTAAAATATTTAAACTGAAGGGGAAAAAAATAACCTAAAAAAAAGCCCAGTGATATGACATCATGAGCCTTAATTTTCTTGACTGATGAGCATCCAACTTTTAAGGTTTTAAAGCAATAGAGTGCTAAGTTTCAGTGTCAAAATCTAGATAAATATTTAAAAGTAACACCTTATTTTCTTGACAGCACTGATAATAAAGTTGTACATGTTATTAAAATCTGTCCGTAGCACCACAAAGCACCACAAAGTCTGTACTGGTATAATCTGAGAACTGAATCTTAAAAAAAAAAAAAAAATACATGTGATGGCATGGGAGTAGAAACACAATTATTTAAATCAATATTCCTCAAGTGGGGGTGATTTTGACCCCAGGGTGGGGGGCATTTGGCAGTGCCTAGGGTTTTCTTCAAAGAAGGCAATGGCACCCCACTCCAGTACTCTCGCCTGGAAAACCCCATGGGCGGAGGAGCCTGGTAGGCTGCAGTCCATGGGGTCGCTAAGAGTCGGACACGACTGAGTGACTTCACTTTCACTTTTCACTTTCATGCATTGGAGAAGGAAATGGCAACCCAGGGACGGGGGAGCCTGGTCAGACACGACTGAAGTGACTTAGCAGCAGGGTTTTCTTGGTGGCTCAGATGGTAAAATGTCTGCCTGCAATGCGGGAGACCACAGTTCAATTCCTGGATTGGGAAGATCCCCCTGGAGAAGGGAATCGCTACCCCCTCCAGTATTCTTGCCTGGAGAATTCCACGGACAGGCTACAGTCCTGGTGGGCTACAGTCCATGGGGTTGCAAAGAGTTGGACATGACTGAATGACTAACATTTAAGAAGTATTTTGTTTGTTACAATGGGAGCAGAAGAATTCTACACTACTTGGGAACCAGAAAATCTGCTGACTTTCCTACTGTGCAGAGAACAGCCCCTTACAAAAATTCTCCGGCCAAAATCACCAACAGCACCAAGGTGGGGAAATCTTGGTTTCAGTGCAGGAAAAGCTGTGGGGTCCTAACAGTTCCATATTGATAATGTCAAATTTATTTTCTCCTGGAGAACTTTGAACAACAAAGAAAATTAGTAGTTATATATAGTTGTGTATATATTTTAATTAACAGTTAAAATAATAAACTGTTTGTTATTGTCATTGTCTAGCCATTAAGTCGTGTTCAACTCATTTCAACTTCATGAATCCATGAACTGTGGTCCACCAGGCTCCTCTGTCCATGGGATTCTCCAGGCAAGAATACTGGAGTGGTTTGCCATTTCCTTCTCCAGGGGATCTTCCCAACCCAGGGATCAAACCCACATCTCTTGCATTGGCAGGTGGATTCTTTACCACTGTGCCCCCAGGGAAGCCCCTTAAATTTATATGAGCTTCATTTAAACTCATCTCCAAGTGATCATATACTAGCTTTAAAAGTCCTGAGATTTCAAAGTATCCTCATGAAAGAAGTCTGTTGTGAGAATTGCTCAATTAAATTATTTCAAGATTTGCTGACTTTTTGATGAAACAAACTCAATAAAGACTTTAAAATTGGTCCACATAAAAAAATGTTTTTAATTTCTTGAACATATGGGACTCTGCCATTAATATACTTATTCAAGAGAATCATGCATCGTTTCACAATAAGCAACCAACAAAATGTCCTGTTCATTTATTTTCTACTGATCATACTCCTGTAACACCTTATTTTATAAGAAACCTAAGGATGCAGCATCACACATCTATCACTTGTACTGGCTTCCCTGGTGATTCAGTGGTAAACAATCCACCTGCCAATGTAGGAGATGGAGGTTTGACCCCTGGGTCGGGAAGATCCCGTTAGAGAAGGAAACGGCAACCCAGTCTAGTATTCTTGCCTGCAAAAATCCCATGGACACAGGAGCCTGGCAGGCTACAGTCCATGGAGTTGCAAAGAGTCAGACATGACTTAGCAGCCAAACAACAACCACCAATTGTACTATTATGTCAATTACTTTATTTAATGTAGCCCTGAAAATGAAAGAAGAAGCAGGCATAAGAGCAGGCTGGATTATCCTCCCAGGATGCATTTCACATTGCACTAGATGAAAAAAGGTGTTTCATGAGAATCTCTAAGTCATAATGTGTCCCTAACGCAGGAGCTAAGGATCCAAAAGAAACCTGTACTTTCGCATGCTGTCAGGGCAGGACTGAAGTTGTGGCAACCCTGTGGAGAAGGCTCCAGATGGTTTGGATGACAGCCATCCTGTTTGAGGGACTGTAGCCAGTTGTCATCAGGTTCCAGCACTACTGGACATGAGAAAATTCAGGGACAAGAAACACTGAAGAAGAGCCTCTTGCTCATACGCTAACAGCCATGGGTTTTATGCATCCGGTTTATCCATGAAGTTAGAAAGTTTTTACACTGCAAACCAGCAGATCATCCATGAGGTTAGAAACTTTTTACACTGCAAACTAGCAGAACTTCAACTTCTATGAAGACTGAGACTCAGCTATATCCTTCTGATGATATTGAGATCTACCTTCACCCTCTTTCCTAAATTTATATATAATATTCAGTAACATCTCAATTGATCATTAGAATCAGCTTCTCTCTTGTGCTTGAAATCCTCAACACCATACAAATCTTTGAGTGACTGGGTAACTTGCTTGAATTTTTCCAAATACTTATGACTGACCAAGAATTCTTGGAAACATTAGGTTTTTATAATATATTTCAGCAATATGTCCTCTTCTGAGATAAGATAGTGATTAGGAATAATGAGTAGATTTTAGAAGTAAAATGAGTTTATTCTTTTTCAAATTAATCAAGAACTGTTTCTCCTCTTATCCTGTTCGTATCCAGCTAACTTCTAGTAAAACATCCTTAGAATTTTTTTCTAACATGTATGCTACTACCAATTATATTTATCTCTCATCTGCATCTGGACATGTTGCCTTGCCCTTGTGGACAAAAGAATTCATAATCCTGTTAAGAATCGTTATTCATTTGGATTGCCTTCAATTCCCTCTCATTCTAAACCAAAAGTCCTTGATAAATTGAGGCCAGGATGATGATAACTTTGGAGATAAACACGAGGTAAAGCCAAGGCACCACTGAGATCACTCCTTTCTTCTTCTTCTTCTTCTTCTTTCTGGTATCCTAGCTTAGCAATTTTGGGTGAGTTCTCCCTACTAGAAAAAGTCAGAGGGCTATAGCACTGGTAGGTTTCTTAGAGGTTATTCATATTCAAAACTTTTAATATTTTTCCTTATCTCAGAAAGGAGCTGGAGTCTGGAGAGATTAAGCAACTCCCAGAAGAAGCCACTGATAACCAGCAACACAATCAAAACTCCAGAGCTTGGATCAGCCCCAAGGTTGTACCCTGCCTTCCAACTCCCGGGTTCTTTTCTTACAGGCCCAGCGATCTATTAAAGGAAGAAACCCCTTCAAATCTCTAAGTACCCAAGGAAGGCAGGAGGCAGGTAGTGAGAGGGCAAAGTGGGATTTCCTCTTGGGCAAGCACAGCTGCTGACTACAGAATGTAGGAAGGCAGGTGCCCATCTCTGCAAGGTGGCAAAAAGGAGTCCAGGCTTTTCTGCAGAGCTGAATTGTGACAGATCCCTGCTCACCTCTCAGGGAATGCCGTCTGATTCATCTGTCATGAGTGACAGCTCTGACAGGTGTAAATACCCCTTGTGTTGCAAATTTCATGAAAGCAATACACCTGGGCCATCTGGCTGTGTGCTCCTCCTGGACACCTCAACTGCTGGGGAAACGCAATGCACAGCCCAGGCCTCAGTGGGCAGGAATCACAAGGCTGGGGGTAGGGGGGGTGGGGGGCAAGACCAGCAAAATAATCACAAATATTAATAGTCACAGCCACTCAATAGCATCACTGATGGCCCCAGACTACTTGGATGCATTTTCTAATTTATGCCCACTTGTGTCCATTCATTGAATCTTAGATAACATCTTCACATCGCTGATAAAGACACAGAGAGGTTAATTTTTTTGCTCCATGTCCTGAGCTAATCAGCAGCTGACCCATGATTTCAACCCACGTCCATCTGTTGACTCCAGGGCTCAAGATTTTTACAACTATGTTAAAACATTTTTATCCTGTTTCCTCTCCTGTTCCTCTGCACCACTGCTCCAAGAGGTGGTAATAGGGCTTTATTAATGTAAGAAAAATCAGAGCTCTGTAAACTCTCAGCTCTTGAAAGTCTAAGCAGAGCATTTTAGAGGCTGCTGAAGGGCCAGACATAATAGTTAAACAGCTGGAAGAATCACTTTAATGACTCACCACAGCTGTAGTTTCTTTTTTTTCTCTTGGCATTGGTTGTTTGGATTAAAACATGGAAAATGTAATGAAATCTTTTAAAGAGAGGAGTGAAAAACTTACAACAGAAGCTGAATTCTGAAATGCACGGAGATACGATGACAGACAAAAGCCATCGTGGGGTCAAGGGTAGCAGACTTTTCGTATCTCTGCTGGTCCTGGAAACCACATGGCTTTGGGTGCCAGACACCACCCCTAGCACCTCACCGTGGCCCCCAGCCACCAGTCCACGGAGCTGCAGAACTGGTGACTCAGATGAACACTGTTTTAGAGATGAGGCTGCCACTGTAAATTACTCCCACACACGAATCAGGATTTGGATGGCATTAGGAGGGTGTTTGAAACAACAATACCTAAGAAACTAAGGATAGAAGACAACTTTGAAAGGCATGCTAAAGAATCCACCTGCAATGTAGGAGACCCAGGTTCAATTCCTGGGTCAGGAAGATCCCCTGGAGAAGGAAATGGCTACCCAGCCCCGTATTCTTGCCTGGAGAATTCCATGGATGGAGGAGCCTGATGGGGTACAGTCCATGGGGTTGCACAGAGTTGGACACAACTGAGTGACTAACACACAACACTTGAAAGGCATGTATTTTCACAGAGTTCTCAGGAGCCCATTTGAGTCCTGCTACAGTTTTACATACCTGGCGATGACAACATCCATCTTGGCCCAGCTCATATCCACGGATGAGATCATTGACAACTGGCTGTGCTGCCCTGGGATGCTTGTGGTTTGCTCCCCTCTCCTGCCCATCTGTCTGCCCTAGAGTCTCTTGGCTGCCAAGAGCGCAGCCTGGTTGTCAGCCTGGTTGTCAGCCTCCATGTTGCCTACATGGAGGTTTCTAGAAGATGTCTGTTACTTCCGTAATGAGTGTTCCAAAATACCCCTGCTGTGCCTATTAAGCTGTGTATGCCTTATCTCTTATGCTGTGCTGAGCACACTTAGTCGCTCAGTTGTGTCCGACTTTTTTTGACACCATGGACGGTAGCCCACCAGTCTCCTCTGTCCATGGGGTTTCCCAGGCAAGAATACTTGAGTAGGTTGCCATGCCCTCCTCCAGGGGGTCTTCCCAACCCAGGGATCAAACCTGGGTCTCCCACATTGCAGGCAGATTCTTTATTGACTGAGCCAACCAGGGACGTCCAAGAATATTGGAGTGGGTAGCCTTCTCCAGGGGAACTTCCCACTCTGCCCCAAGACTTAGTGGTCTAGAATAACCACCCATTTATCTGGTCCTGATTCTTTGGGTTCACAGTGAGACTGGGGTACAACTGGGAGGGCAGGGCTCTGCCCCTGTGGTACTGGCAGGTCAGCTGCAGACTGGTTCACCCCAGGTGGCCTCATTCACACTTGGCAGCTGCCTGGGGTGGTCAGCCAGGGCACCCAACTTCTCTTCCACAAGCCTCTCATCCTCCAGCGGGCTGGATGGAGCTCTTTTTCATGATAGTGGGAGCATCCAAAGAGGATAAGAAGAGTAGCGAGAAGCGCTCTCGAGGGCTTGCTCATGTGGTACAGCATTCAGTGTGTTCTTTTGGGGAAAACCAGTCACATGGTCAGTCCAGGTTCAAGTGTTGGGGAAATAGACTCCAAGTCTTGGTGGGAGGAGCTGCAAAGAATTTGTGAATATGTTTAACCCACCACATGCTCACATTATGTAACACCCTCTGCTATGTCTATCCTTTAACTGTGGTGCTATTTTCTGATGGACATTGGTTACTCTGCTGGGTCCAGAGTCTTATCCTGAGCTTCAGTCTATTGGGTTGTGACTGTCCCCTGTCCCTCAGGAAACAGCTGTACCCCAAGGCACCAGCTGGTATCCAGTTCCAAACTTGTGCTCCAGTCATGGTAAGAAGCTCTTGTGGTTTCTAGCTTTCTTCATAAGATCAGACACCAGAATATTAAATTCTGGCCCAGAATATTCATCCAATAAATGTTTACTAGGTTTCTGCTTTATGTCACTGGACACTAGATACTTGAGGAATTACTGATGTTTTGGAAAGATATGTATAAGTAAATTGCATTGTAATGTAGTAATTTTTGCTCCAGAAATATGAATGACAAGTTAGTGGGTACCAAGGGCTCAGGGAAACTTGGCCAAAGAGGGGGCATTTAAACTGAATCTAAAGGATGAACAAGAGTTTGTCAGCTGATGATGGTAAAGAAAGGAATTTTAGATAAAAGAAGCTGCAAAATTATGATGAGGATCTCAGTCATATTTAGAAAAGTCTGAGTCCTGCTGCCTGTGGATCTGAAGCTTAGAGGGTGAGGTGGAAGACTAGGTTCAGTCCTGTGGGAAGGCAGCTAAGCCGAGAAGTTTGTTTTCCATCCTACAGGCTGGAATCCAGCTGCGAGGTGTGCCCAGACTTGCTGATCCTCAGAATAACCGGGATCTCAGCCCAGACCAATGAATCAGGAGAGCCATGGAGCCTGGGAGTCTGAGTTGTTAAAAACTACCCCCGTCATGCTGATGACCAGCCTTATTGGGAAGCCCTGGCCTAATCTAACACAGAAGGGTTTAAGTAAAGAAAGTGATATGACAGCGTTTGGAGACTGGAAAAGTGACTGCCGAAGCAGTATGGAGGGGAATGCAGTGTGGAGGGCGAAGAGAAAGCAGCTGGAAGGCATTGCAAGAATCAGGGAAAGGAGTAGTGATGTGGATCTGGTCTGGAACATGGCTCTGTGGGGAGACTGAAGAGAGCTTTCCATGGAAGAATCACCTAAATGTTATGGGAAGGAGGTGGGGTCAGTCAGGAAAAACAGAGGGTAACTCTAATGTTTCTTGCTCGAAAGTCTAAGTAGACAGACATGCCACTGACTGGGTTTCAGTATTTGGAATATCAGTTTCAGGGGAAGGATGATAAAGTGTTTCACTTTAGACAGGTAGGGTTTGAGATATCAATAAGACAGCAAGGTGGATCTGTCCATATGATAGTTGGAAAAGTGTATTTTAAGCTTAAAAATAATGAAGACCCCTAAACTGAAAGATACCAGCAAGAGACAGGAGCTGAAGGCAGGGCAATAGATGAATTAACCAGGGACCATGCGGAATAATAGCTCTCAAACTTTAAAAAGAATAAGAATCAACTATAAAGTCTGTTCAAAGATATATCCCTTGAGCTATTCCTTAGAGATTCTGATCCAAGAGGCTAGGATGTGGCTCAGGGATAAATATTTGTAACCAGAAGTACAGGTGATTCCAGAGGCCATATTTTGAGAAACATTGATGTGGACCCAACATAAGGATAAGCCTAAGAGAATGCCTCAGGACTGAACTGTGAACCCTCAGAATTAATATGTTGAAGTCCTACCTCCTCCCCACTCTTTACCTCAGAATGGGACTGTATTTGGAGATAAGGCCTTTAAAGAGGTAATCGAAGTGTATCAAGGCCATATGTTGTGGTCCAATATGACTATTGTCTCCATAAGAAGGGAAGATTAAGACACAGACACACACAGGATGGCCAAGAGAGGACTCTGAAAGAAGATGGTCATCTACGAAAAAGGAGAAAGGCCTCAGAAGACACCAACCCTCCTGAAAACTTCATTCTTAAATTCTTAGCCTCCAGATCTATAAGAAAATCAATTTCTGCTGAGTAAGCCACCCAGTCTGTGGTGCTTGTTATGGCAGCCCTAGCCAAGGAATGCAAAAGCTAAGATGGACTATCACAAAGATGAGAACTGAAAACAAGAGAAGCTACACCCCCAAGATAAAGGAAGGGAACAATCAGCAATTGTCTGATTCCACAGGAAGACCAAGATGGGGAGACATGAAAGCAGGGTAACTGCTAAGTGATCCTTGCAAAACCAGCAACAGCAGGGTAAGGAGGCAGACAGCAGGTTGCTGAGGGTCCAAGCTGGCCCCGGCAGTGGTGAGGTGGGCATTAGGATGATATCTTAAGGGCAGATACATTCGAGCGGAAAGAGTAGGACACGTTTGAGATTAAGGAGAAGAACCGAGGAAGAAGGCTGTATTAAAGGTGAACAACATTAGGGCAGGGAACAACCAGAAAAGTAGAGAGACATGAGACCAGGTTTAGATGAGGGAGGACAGGAAAAGGAAATGATTGGATGAGATAGAGAGGAAGAGGAAATGGAGGGGGAGAAGGAGAAGGGATGGAGGGGGAGAAGGAGAAGGGTTTGAGGGGGAGAAGGAGAAGGGTTGGAGAAGCTTATACCTTTCCTCAACAGAGGAGGAGAAAAAGATGGAAGGTGGGACAGGGGGTTGACTGTCTGTGTTTTCCTGGAAAAGCAAATGGTGTGGTTATCAGCCTAGAGTTAGGATTTGGGGTGAGCTTTTAATCTAGATTAAGCAAACATATAGGATGCATCCCAAAGGAAGCACAATGCTGCTGAGGATGTGTGATGAGACTGGGACTACCTAATTTGATCCAATTTACAAAATAAACATAGGAGACTTGGAGCCAACCCTTTCTTTCATTCTCTCTTCAGTTGACTGATGCATCTGAAATTAGTCCTTTTGGGTTTACGATTAACTGTGCAGTCCTTAAATTGGGGAGTATGAGATGGGAGAAACAAAGATCAGACCAACTCTGATCCATGTAGTCATTTCATTGAGTTAAGGGTTGGCTTCAGGAATTCTGTGTATAAGGCTTTACCAAGTTTCTTATATGAGTCAATACAGTCCCTTAGTGACAGGAGATACAAAACCAAGTAAAACCTATTACTGCCTTTGATCTTAGATCCTAACCTAATATGATATATACAAATTGCATTCAGCACTTAGGCTGAAAGATAGGTAAACACAAGGTGGAGAGAGAGGAAAGGGAGCAAATGACATCAAAAGAAGAGGTCCTCACTGGTTCTTTACTAGGATACGGGGTCAATCCAATCGGATTCCAGGCAGTGGGGATACACACACACAGAGGGAGGGAGCAGCCTGATTTGTGGAAAGAATATGTCATGTAAAAGTGCTGTCATTTTGGAGTAGTGAGGGGTTGATCAGAGAGAGATGAAACTGAAAGTTAGACAAAAAGACATAACATGAAGGCTTCGTTGGCTTTGTCAGGGGGTTGCAGCTTCATTCAGAAGGAAGGAGAAGCCACAAGAACATGTGGAATCACTCAGGACAGTGGAGTAGAAAGGAGAAGAAAGAGCCCAATGGGGACATGAAATCCCAGGGAATACCAGTATCCAGAGTCTGAGAGGAAGCCGGTAGAAAAGCCTGGAAAAAGCAATCATCTCAGTAGAAAGAGAACTAGGCAGAGATGGCATTAGATATCTCAGGAAATTCACTGGAAAAAAAAAAAAAAAAAAAAGCTGAAATTCTATTGGACTTTGCAAATAGGAGGCAGTAGAGACCTCAGCAAGGGCAGTTTCAGTGGTGTGGTGACAACTAAGGGGTTAGTACCCAGGTGGCCTTTTTTATTTTCAGTAATGTCCTCACACCACAGCCAACATCAAGGGCCCCCAGGTGACTAGTCATGTCTTATGGTCTAGGCATTCACTTCACACGGACACACTTACCTAAATGAGAGAATACAGAACACAATACTACCAAAAAGAAAGAAAGAAAGAAAGAAAGAAACTATCAAAAATATTCAATATTCAGTTGAAGACCATTTAGAAAAAAGTTTCTAGAAACACCCTGAAACTTTGGAATAGATTTCTTTTTTTCTTAGTTGTAGTAAGAACATTCAACATGAGATCTCCTCTCTTTTCAAAGGCTTAAGTGCACAATTCAGTCTTGTTCCTATGGGCATGATGTTGTACAGCAGATTTCTGGAACATTCTCATTCTGCAGAACTGAACAGTGACCTTGACGGACTACTAATCTAAAAAGTGTTGACATTTTCCAACGAGCTGCATGCAACATTAATTCAACTAAAGTTGAATTTCCCTTGATCTGGGTGACGCTCAATGGTAAGATGTGCTTTTTTTTCTCTCAAGGAGCTTCCACGCCCCCTTGATCATGTAGGTCTGATAACACAGACCCTATTACTTCCAACTCATTTGAGACGAAGCCCATGCATGTTCTGAGCACTTCTCTGATTATAGTGCAGATCACTTTTGCCCCGTGGCAAAAGAAAAGTGCAGAAATGATGTAACAGCGGAAAATCGAGTTTTGTAACATTTGATTCTACCCTACCCATCAATCATTTCCTATACTCTGATTAGTCCATCTCTTCCTGTTCTCCCCACATCAGGCACTGGAAATCTTACTATCATTGTCCTGGTCACAAGGAAACCTGGAAATCAGCCTCTGCTGAAAAGCGTTACATATGGTCTAACATTTTTAAACAAAGTAGATAGTGTGTATTTTTTTTTTAACAAAACAGAATCTAAAATCCTGTCTTTTCTTATTAAAAAAACTTTGTTTCAGTAAGGTCAGCAAATTAATTGGAATGGCCTTAGATGAGGTACAGCCATGGACTAGACTTTCAACGAGGTAGTTTTTCTACTGTTGACTGATCAACCAAAACTTTTAAATGACTTTCTTCCACTCCTGGTACCATTTGCCCTAATGAGAAATTTACTCTCTGTGAGTCATGACTTATGAAGTCAGCTATTATAATAGAAGGTCTTGAAAATTTTACAAAAGACTTCAACATCCAAGAATTGAATTTTTTATTTAATTTTTCATGTGGACCATTTTTAAAGTCTTTATTTGATTTGTTACAATGTTGCTTCTGTTTTATTTTTTGGCTTTTTGACGGAGAGGTATGAGGACTCTCAGCTCCCTGACCAAGAATTGAACCCACATTCCTTGCATTGGAAGGTGGAGTCTTAACTACTGGACAGCCAGGGAAATCCCAAGGATAAAATTCTTAATGATGGAATTTCAGACCTGTAACAACCGAAAGGGCTTCCCTGGTGGCTCAGTGGTAAAGAACTATCCTGCCAATGCAGGAGACACGGGTTCAGTCTCTGAGTCAGAAAGATCCCCTGGAGAAGAAAATGGCAACCCACTCCAGTATTCTTGCCTGGGAAATCCCATGGACAGAGGAGCCTGGCAGGCCTCAGTCTATGGGGTCACAAAGAGTCGGACACGACTGAGCAACAGAACAATAACAGCAAACAACTGAAAACAACTTTGAGGAAAGAAGTATTGCTCATGGGCTGTCAATCAAGCTACATGTGTGCCCTGGTATAGGGGACACAGGGATGGGCATGTCGGTCACACAGTCTGACAGTGTCCACAGTGGTTGAAATCAGGACCACCCAGGCACTCCCAGGATGTGTTGGTGACTTTCTCTATCAGGGTGGCCACACTTTTCTGGTTGTGCAAAAAGCATCTGGCTTCTCAGACCAACCCCGTCTGTAGCTGGCCCATCTATTTCTTGGCAATCAGAAAGCAAGCTGTTGCATCTGCCAGCCTTGCCCACCTGTCATGTGTCTCGGTCTCCAAACAGCTGGTGAAAACCAATCTTGCCCTGAGCGCCAGCCCCTGCTGCGGAGGCGGACGTGGCTGGGGATTAGACACACACATGTTCACTCAAGCTCTCTCGGACTTGGCAAACATATTGTGACAAGTCGCACACTATTCTGAACAGAACCACAAAGCCTTGGGTTTTGATTACAAGAAACGCCTCTGGTTTAAAAAAAAAAAAAAAAAAAAAAGAGCTCTTTCTCAGCCACATGTGGTCCCTGACTCTGGATTTGGGGTAGAAAGGACCCTGCCTGTAGAATGTCTGTTCCACTCCCACAGACTCTGAGCTGAATTCTGTCCCGAGTTAGACCAACACTCCCAGCAGCAGGGAAGCCCAAGCAGGAATCTTTTCCCAGGCAAGACCCAGCAGGGATAAGATTTCCCCAGGCAGAGGAAAGAAGATGATTTTCCCTTGTCACTGGCTTCATTTATCTGGAAGGTAACTACTTGACATGTTGCATTTCTCTGTTGTAAATAAGCCTGATGATATGAGCCTTCCAGGCTGTGGCTTTACTGGCAAGTATCAGGTGTCACAATCCATATCTTGATACAATGTATTTAAGACTCTAGATCTAGTTGGGACTATCTGTCAAAAAAGCTGGGCTGATCCAAATGAACAGTTCAGTGGGACCGATGCTATGGCCTTAAAGAGAAAAGAGCTGTAGAATCAATAACACAGTTTGGGTTTATTCATCATGATTCTTTATGATTTCTTGCAAGCAATTAAGAAAACAGCAAAGGACAAAGACATGGAAGACTTTTTTTTTAATCACTTATAATGCCTAAGTGTTACAACACTCTCTGGTAAGACCTACTTATTTAAGTATTTTTTAAAAGATTCCCAACCTAATTTTCTGCAAGCAGATATCCTTCTCCACCCTCCAGACTTCTTAGATTTATTTCGTGGCATCTTTATTCTAATCCAAGCAAAACTGCATGTAGGAAATGACTAGTTATTTGCACATAAATGTGCAGTTAAGTCAGTGTGATCCGTATGTATTTCCACTGGATTCTATACCTGACCTCTGATAGGGAGAAGGGTGAGGAAGACTTTGACATTGTCTCATTGGACCTTTGATTACTTGGCTTTGACTGTGGAGTAAAGCCCGAATTCCTTAGCATTAACAAATCAACAAGTATTTGAGTGCCTAATATTTTACATTGTACAGTCCTAATAGTATGGAGGAAACAAAAAATCATCTATCAACAGATGACATGCTAGATGACCCACAAATGTTTGCTAAAAGAACAAATAAGTGAATGAACCAGGGGGTGGACAAAGTACATATTATTATTCTGATTTGTGTTTGTGGTCTCATTGCAGAGGTAAAATATTTATTTTCAGGTGACCATATTATATTCTGAACCAACTACGAAAGAGGCAAGGAGAAGGAAAATGAAAATCAAAATAATACCTCCAACACTGAGAATGGCTGGGCTGGAAAATATGCCCTTGGTATGTGGCAATAATGGGCTTCCTAATAAGAAACCCCAAAATAAGACAAAATCACCCAGTTGTAGACACAGTGGACAGCCACGGACATTTGTGTTGAAGTTATCCCCAGAAAACTTTTCAAGCAGAGCAGCAAGAAATGATGCATAGGAAAGTCTGGCCTCCCAGGGAGGATTAGAGAGTAAGGGGCCAAGCAATGGACCATCCATTTTCCCATCCCAGGCTCACCAATCAGGGCAAGAGGCAGTATGCTCAGGGAAGCATTTTCCTTCCTGGAAACAAGAGGAGTTGAACAGAAGTGTTTCTCTTCCTTGACAGTTCACCTTGGACATCGTCCAGCACCATATGGGCTATATGACACTACATGACAAAGAACTAGCATGAACAAGAATTTTAGAAGAGGGAGGCATCATCTAACACTTGGGAATAAAAGAACAATCTTGACCTGAGTCTTAATGGAAGGATTTGAGTGGAGGAAGAGGCGTTCCTGGAACTGGAGGGAGCATCTGGGGATGGTGAGTGGGGAAGAATACCCCAGGAGCAAACGTGGAGTCTCCCAATCTTACTTCCCCTTTTTACTCCTGTTTCCAACATCCTCTCCTCATTACTGACATGTGACCTCAGATTTCAGCCTCTGCACCTCTGTTCCCTCTAATCTAGCCAGCTGGCTGCCCTCACAGCCCACCTCTATCTGGAGAGACCCCGAAGACCTCTGCCATACGCCTCACACACTTGAGAAGACCTGCTTCCATCCTTTCTTCAAACAGAATTCTTTCTCCCCCCTCAGTCTCTCTTCACTTTTTATTTGGGCATATATCATATTCTATACTGGTTCTTAGTTTTTCTTAAATGCACCAGCCTCTCAACCAGATTATAAAGTTCACTGGGTCTAAAACTTGCCTTTTTATCTCTCAGCAGTCTAGGATAGCTAGTGCTACATGAATGTACTTTTCATTCTAGGAATCTCAAACATTGGTGAGTAGTGTTCCTTTAAGTAAGATTAATCTTTGTCTTCAGAAAAATCCTTCATAATCTTGCATCTTAAAAGAGAAAATGGGGACTTCCCTGGTGGCCCAGTGGTTAAGAATCTGTCTTCTAATATAGGGAACGTGTGTTCAGTCCCTGACGGGGGAACTAAGATCTCACATGCTGCGGGACACCTATGTGTGCACGCTGCAACTAAGCCCCGATGCAACAAAAAACAAATAAATATTTTTAAAAAGAGAAAGAAAAGGTAACTTCATCATTCCAGTCCTATTTGTTTTATAACAAAGATCAAGGTAGACTTTAAAGAAAAAGCAACAGCCAGGTGGGGCCACAAATACTTAACTGACAACTTTAGTTCAAACACCACAATTAATTTAGGTGTCGTTGATGGTGAGTTTTAGGTACAGAAAAGGCTATAGTTCCTTTGGACTTTAAGCTTTATCACAGTCATTAATTCAAAACTCTATTTCTTACCCAAGCTTTTATTTTTAAAAAATTTTATTGACGTATAGCTGATCTACAATGTTGTGTTATTCTATTTTCAAGCACACAGCATAGTGATTCAGCCGTACTTACACATGTATGTGCATGTATTTTTCAGATTATTTTTCAGATTCATCTCCCATACAGGTTACCACAGGACACTGAGTAAAGCTCCCCATGCCACAGAGTAGGTCACTACTGGTCACCTACCCTATATATATTTAGTAGTGTATGAATGTCAGCCCCAAGCACCCCGTTCACCACTCCCCACCACATTTCCCCTCTTGGTAACCAGGCAGAAGATCTAAATAGACTTTTCTCCAAAGAAGGTGTATAGATGGCAAAAAAAAAAAAAAAAAAAGTACTTGAAAAGATTCCCAACATCACTATTCACTAATTTATCAGAGAAGAGCAAATCAAAACTACAATGAGGTATGAACAAAAAGCCATCATCAAAAAGCCTACAAACAATAAATCCTGGAGATGGTATGGAGAATAGGGAACCCTTCTACACGTTAGTGGGAAAATAAATTGGTATAGCCGCTATGGAAAACAGTATGGAGCTTTCTTTAAAAAAGCTTCCTTAAAAGAGCTAAAAATACAACTACCATATGATCCAGCAATCCCACTCCTGGGCATATATCTGGAGAAAATCATAATTTGAAAAGGTGCATGCACCCTAATATTCATTGCAACAATATTGACAATAGCAACCAAATATTCATTGACAGAAGAATGGATAAAGAAGATGTGGTACTTATTCTATATACACAATCCAATGTTATTCAGCCATAAAAAAGAATAAAATTATGCCATTTGCAGCAATGTGGACGGACTTAGACATTATCATACTTAGAAAAAGACAAATATCAGGTGATGTCACTCATATTTGGAATCTGACTAACAATAAATTATATAGATGGACTTGTGTTGTGGGACAGAGGCAGATTCACAGATTTCTAGGACAGACTTATGGTTACCTAAGCTTTTAAGTTTAATTTATAACTTTATAACTCCTGGTCTACAACACTATATTGAATTCCATATTGCTTAATATTCCCCTCTGACTTGCACCTACTCCCATCTGCTTTACAGGAACAGTTAACCTCATTCCCTGCCTGTTTGGATCTAGGAGGTTTGTTTGTTGGTTTGGTTTGGGTTCACTGCTCTTTCATGACATTCTAATGTCTGCCTGATTCTAAAAACTCTCTTTACTGGGCATTTCACTTGATTCCTCAGACTCTAAGGTATTTCTTTCATAATTTTTACCACCTAATTTGAGAAGATCAGATCTAATAAACATTTTTCCTCTCATTTTTTCCTTCTTTTGCCAAAGCCACAATTCCTAAGGATAGCACTATGACACCCAGCGGGTTTCTGTGCTCTCTGTGGCTTTGTGAGACTCTAGTTATAATACTAAAGTCGCATTAATGACAACAAATACATGGAAAAGCCATCTTACACCCCAGCTCCTGGCCTAGCTTATAACTGCAATCTTCCTCTGAATTCTCCTGACCTCCTTTTACCTGGCTCGGTTTGTTTTTTTGTTTGTTTTTCTTTTTTCCTTAGCATCTGTCATCTTCAGGCATGACATATAAGAATGGTTTATTGCACTTGATTTTATTGTCATCTCCTAGCAACTGGAATGTACATTCCATGAAGGCAGGAAACTCTGATGCCTTGTTCCCCGAAATATTTCTGCACCCGGAAGAGTGTGTGGCAGTTAGCCCTCAAAGAGGCATGTTGAATGAGTATACAAATATCAGCCAAACAGGTTCCATATTTGTGGGACCCAATGTAAAATGAAAACACAAGGAGTCTTATTCAAAAATGAGGAAGACTTGCAAGATAGTAACAGCAGAGTATTAACCAGCACTGGCTACACCTCAGCATAGGATGTTGTATGACAACACAGGTCACATACCCATAAAGCTGGCCCCAAATATAAGCGTATGTGTGCTTGGTCACTCAGTCGTGTCTGACTCTTTGCAACTGCATGGACTGAAGTCAGTCAGGCTCCTCTGTCCATGGAATTTTCCAGGCAAGAATACTGGAGTGGGTTGCCATGCCCTCCTCCAGGGGATCTTCTTGACCTAGGGATCAAACTTATCTCTTGCATTTCCTGCAGTGGCAGGCAGATTCTTTACCACTAGTGCCACCCAGGAAATACAAGTGTACAAAGATACATGCTAAAGTGGCAAAGGGAACATGGAATTCTAGTCCAGTTGTGGATCTGTCAGACCCACTTGGTTATAAACTCCTTGTGGGCAAGATTTGTATGCTCTTCGTGTTTGTGTGTCCAGTCTCTGTATCCTTGGTTATGTCACGAAGGCAGCATCATATGAGCAGTAAGTGATCCAGTGCCCAACATAGTAACAAACAAATTGTTACTGGTAACAAACAAATAGATGTTTGTGCTTACACAAGCACATGTTCACAGAGGAACGTTCTGACCAAGAGTAGAGTGTTTCAAATTGAGAGTACCCTTTCATCTTCTGTGATCCCGTGGATGGATGCAGGTGTCACTGAAGGCACTCAGTACTTTCAGTATTTATGTCTTATCTGGGGACCCTTGAGTCTGGAATTGTACCCTCAAGCCTGGTGCTAAAGAATCATCATCTCATACTTACAGCATCTGTATTTTCTCAGCAGGTACTCTGTCCAAGCAAGAAGTGTGAGGAAAAACATCAGCCACAGAAAATGCATCCTCAGGTCACATTCTGGGAAGTTAGCGCACCAAAAATCCTGACAGAAACTACAGAAATAGGTCAACTGCAAAGATGCTATGAGAGGCTATATTCGTTCTTGAGGAATAAATTTCATGTAAGATTGGAAAACAAGTTTTTATAGAATAAGCAATTTTTAGCTTGCATCTTAAAATTTGGTTGGAAAATAACCTCATGAACAAATCAAGGAGAAAAAACAATTGCTATGGATATTTTGTTTTGCTTTTAAATACGGGGCATAGTAAGATTTCTTTCTGTTAGAATTAGTCAATAAGGAAGTTTAAACCAAGCTGGAAGAGTGTACAGCACTGGATGAAGGGCAGGGATGTTATTTCCCTTGGTGAAAAAGAGACAGCGGCTTTGCATCACCAAGGGTGAGTCTGGGTGACCGCGAGGTCACCCCGTGATGAGTGGAGATAGAGTCAAGACCAAAAATACAGTCAGGAAAGTGAGCGCTGCCGGGGAAACAAACACACGAAGCATAACTCATAGTTTTGGAAAGCCCCCAGCGTTTTCAGCAACAGTCAGGATATAAATCAGACGAGCACTTAACTATTTGACCATTTACCTGAAGCCAATAAGTTTCAGGGAGAACATGTCTATACATGCCTCCTCAGTGGGTTCTAGAATCTTCCCTCCCTCCCTTCCAATTCTCAAATACGCACCAGTCTAAAGTCTGAGTAGGGTATTGTAGAGCCAACAGGAAATACAGATGGGCCCCAGGAAGGGAAGTTTCTGTAGCTTTGGCTGTAGCACTAAGACAGCAGTAAGCACTGAGATGCGATCTTTGAAAGCATGGGCTCAGTGTAAGAAAAAGCCTCTTAAACCACTCAGAACACGATCAGGCTTCCAAGGCAGATCCGACAGACACAGCACTGTGAGAATAGAAAAAGCAGGAAGGAACTTGCAGAAGTCACATAAAGGGGATGATAGCAGCCTCAGGAGGGACACAGGGACACATTGGTGGGGAGGTAAGGGACACGTCATCAGTTTCCCAGTGTCTGCAGCTGTAGAAGGACTGGGAACTCTCTACGTGTTCTTAACTTAATAAGCATAAAGGTTCAACTAGAGTTAGCTAGTCAATACAATCGGGTGTTAAATTGGCTTTTTCCTTTGACAATAAAGTATTTTCATAAGATGCAGTAAGGAAAAAAAAAAAAAAACTGCCTTCTTGCTGTTTGAAGAAAATGGCCTTAAACAGCTTGCAGTTTCTGAAAACATAAAGGATTTTTTTTTAATGAAGAATTTGTTTCAAAAGTGAAGACATTGTCTAACATGTCTTTCAGAACCAATTGGAAATAAACATACAAAAAGAATTCATCTCACTGATGAGGTTAAGCAAGATTTGAAAAGAAAAAAAAAATTCAAAGACTCAAAATAATATGACACAGAGAAACAGTTTGGCAAAGCAGAAAGAAAATATGGAAGTACTTTGTCTCTCCTAAAACCCAGCCCTGGGCTAGACATGAGCATCCAATAATGATAAATTAGGCCAAACCAATAATGAGTGTGTGTCCACCTGACTTTGTATCAATGGGACACCTACTAGACACAAACTGTTGTTTAGTTGCTAAGTCGTGTTTGACTCTATTGTGACCCCATGGACTGCAGCCCGCCAAGCTCCTCTGTCCATGGGATTTCCCAGGCAAGAATACTGAAATGGGTTACTATTTCCTCCTCCATGGGATCTTCCTTACCCAGGAATCAAACCCATGTCTCTTGAGTCTCCTGCATTGGCAGGTGGATTCTTTACCACTGCATCACCTGGAAAGCCATACATATATATAATATATGTGTGTATATATATGAATCATATATATATATTGCTTCCCAATGGGCTTTCCAAGTGGTACAGTGGTAAAGAATCCACCTACCAATGCCGGAAACATGGGTTTGATCCCTGGTCCAGGAAGATCCTCTAGAGAAGGAAATGGCAACCCACTCCAGTATTCTTGCCTGGAGAATTCCATGGAGAGAGGAGCCTGGTGGGCTACAGTCTATGGAATCCCAAAAGAGTCAGACACAACTTAGCAACTAAACAACAACAAAATATATCTAAATATGCTATACATACTCTCTCTATATATAAAATCATATATATGTGCATACATACACACATATATATATAGTCATATATATGTTTATATACATATATATACTGGCTTTCCTGGTAAAGAATCTACCTGCAATGCAGGAGACTCGGGTTCAATTCCTAGGTCAGAACAATCCCCTGGAGAAGTGACAGGTTCCCACTCCAGTATTCATGGGCTTCCCTGATGGTTCAGATGGTAAAGAACTCACCTGCAATGCGGGAGACCTGGGTTCCATCCCTGGGTTGGGAAGATCCCCTGGAGGAGGGTATGGCAGCCCACTCCAGTATTCTTGCCTGGAGAATCCCCATGGATAGAGGAGCCTGGTGGGCTATAGTCCATGAGGTTGCAAAGAGTCAGACACGACTGAGCTAAAGTATTTATTTTTGGGGGGCTTCCCTGGGGGCTCAGATGGTAAAGACTTTGCTTGCAATGCAGGAAACCTAGGTTCGATCCCTGGGTTGGGAAGATCCCTGGAGAAGGAAATGGCAACCCACTCCAGTATTCTTGCCTGGAAAATCCCATGGACAAAGGAGCCTGGTGGGTTAAAATCCATGGAATCGCAGAGAGTCGGACACAACTGAGCAACTAACACTTTCACTTCATGTATGTAAAACTGAATTGCTTTCACTTCACGTATGTAAAACTGAATTGCTTTCACTTCATGTATGTAAAACTGAATTACTTTCACTTCACATATGTAAAACTGAATTACTTTGCTGTACACCTGAAACTGACACAACTTTGTAAATCAACTATTCTCTAATAAAAAATTTTTTTAAACAAAAAAGGTCATCATTTTCCAAGTTTCTAGCTCCTTAAATCTCTGCTACACAGCACTTCTGGGTTAGAAGGAGTGGTTTTATTTCTGAACAAATTGGGTTACTCTTTCTCTAACAAAAGTTGTACAGCATTCTTGCATCAGGCCCTCGATCAAGAAAATCTATTTTAATTGTTTCATCATTTACTTTTCATCCATTGTACTTATTTATCTGGTCAACAAACACCTATGTGGATGGCACTTTTTAAAGTCATTCCTCTCTCTTTTTCACTCCAGAGAATGTCAGTAAACTGGAAACCATGTCATCTGATCTACCTAGAGTTACATAAACACATGGGTGAGAATTACAGAGTAGCAACAACAAATGATGATGCCAGCTCCGGGGTGTGGATAAGACAGCATCTCGCCACTCAGACTTCACACATTCTGAGTTCCAGCTGCGACGACTGAGTTTGAGCTGTGTCTACAGCAGAAGGTGGCACAACAGCATGTTGACAAAATAGGTTAACGAATGCATTTGGCACTTTTTCTCTCCACCCTTGTCTGCCTTTTGAAGTCTAGAAAGGTGTCACTTGTTAACCAAGTTACCACTTTTGAAAGAAATGCCCCCTGATTTGGAATTCTGTGTGGCCAGACTTGCCTTCCTTCCTGAAAGTCTACTGAAGTCGGGTCTGGTCTCTCACGTCAAGGCTGAAACTTCAAGGAAGTGGACAAGGGGAGGGAGGGAGGAAGCAAACCTGTGATGGCATCTTCCCTGCTCTTAAAGGCCACTGGAGCAGCGTCTTGGTCCATGAGTATGTTTGTTTTCTGTCTTAATTTTTCTTCTCTCTCTTACCAATCAGTCCCTGAACTATTGAGGATGGAGCTGCTGTCTTTTAAAAGAGTAATCCCACTAGATACAGATTCAGAACCTAGCCCTTAAGGAAGGGAACCAGGTAGACTGAATTCCATCCCTGTCTCTGTCATAGACCAAAAACAGAGCAGTAGCTAAGGCAAACATGGTCATTCTATATCATTTATGCCATTAATTTGACTTTCTCTCCTTTAAAAACAAAATAATTCTTTTAAAAAAAGAAAAACAAGGAATTGAGGGGATTTACAGAGGTACCTAAAACAAGTTAAAAATGAACACGGATAAGGAAAATGTTAAGATGAATAAAATAAACAATTTATAAGACATATCTACATGAGTTTCCCAGGTGGCTCAGTGGTAAAGAATTCGCCTGCCAAGCAGGAAACTCAGCAAGACAGTAGGAGGGGTGAAATCGCATTTAGAATCAAACCCATAGCCGCCAGAGACGCTCAGAGGGCTCAAACAAACCTTGTGCGCACCAGGACACAGAGACCCCACAGAGACTGAGACAGAACTGTGTTTGAGTGTCTCCTTTGGAGGCATGGGCCAGCAGTGGACTGCCGCAGGGGCAGGGGCTCTGAGTGCAGCACCTAGGTATGGCATAAGCCCTCTTGGAGGAGGTCGCCATAAACCCCACCACAGAGCTGCCAGAACTTACACAGGACTGGGGAAATAGACTCTAGGAGGGCACAAACAGAATCATGTGCACAAGAACCCAGGAGAAAGGAGCAGTGATCCCACAAGCAACTGACCCAGACCTGCTCGTGAGTGTCCAGGAGTCTCCGGCAGAGGAGTGGGTCAGTGGTGGCCTGCTGCAGGGTTGGGGGCACTGAGTGTAGCAGTGCCTGCATGGTACCTATTGAAGGAGGTCACCATTATCTTCATTACCTCCACCATAGTTTGGCCCCAAGTAAATAAAAGGGAGGGAACACAGCTCCACCCATCAACAGAAAATTGGATTAAAGATTTACTGAGCATGACCCCCCTCATCAGAATGAGACCCAGTTGACCCCTCAGTCAGTCTCTCCTATGAGGAAGCTTCCATAAGCCTCTTATCCTTATCCATCACAGGGCAGACAGACTGAAAACCACAATCACAGAAAACTAACCAATCTAATCACATGGACCACAGCCTTGTCTAACTCAATGAAACTATGAACCATGCCATGTAGGGCCACCCAAGATGGACAGATCATAGTAGAGAGTTCTGACAAAAAGTGGTCCACTGGAGAAGGGAATGGCAAACCATTTCAGTATTCTTGCCTGAGAGCCTCATGAACAGTATGAAAAGGCAAAAGGACAGGACACTGAAAGAGGAACTCCCCAGGTTGGTAGATGCCCAATATGCTACTGGAGATCAGTGGAGAAATAACTCCAGAAAGGATGAAGAGACAGAGGCAAAGCAAAAACAACACCTAGTTGTGGATGTTGACTGAGGATAGAAGTAAAGTCTGATGCTGTAAAGAGCAATACTGCATAGGAATCTGGACTGTTAGGTCCATGAATCAAGGCAAATTGGAAGTGGTCAAACAGGCAAGAGTGAACATTGACATTTTAGGAATCAGTGAACTAAAATAGACTGGAATGGGGGAATTTAACTCATATGACCATTATGTCTACTACTGTGGGCAACAACCCCTTAGAAGAAATCGAGTAGCCATCACAGTTAAACAAAGAGTTCAAAATGCAGTACTTGATTGCAATCTCAAAAACATCAGAATGATCTCTGTTTATTTCCAAGGCAAACCATTCAGTATCAGAGCAATCCAAGTCTATGCCCCAACCAGTAATGCTGAAGAAGCTGAACTTGAATGGTTCTATGAAGACCTACAAGACCTTCTAGAACTAACGAAAAGATGTCCTTTTCATTATAGGGGACTGGAATGCAAAAGTAGGAAGTCAAGAAATACCTGGATTAACAAGCATATTTGGCCTTGGAGTACAGATGAAACAGGGCAAAGGCTAATAGAGATTTGCCAATAGAATACATTGGTCAAAGCAAACACCCTCTTCCAACAACATAAGAGAAGACTCTACACATGGGCATCACCAGATGGTCAAAACTAAAATCAGATTAATTATATTCTTTGCAGCAAAAGATGGAGAAGCTCTATACAGTCAGCAAAAACAAGACCAGGAGTTGACTGTGACTGAAATCATGAACTCCTTATTGCCAAATTCAGACTTAAATTGAAGAAAGTAGGGAAAACCACTAGACCATTCAGGTATGACCTAAATCAAATCCCTTATGATTATACAGTGGATGTGAGAAATAGATTCAAGAGATTAGATCTGATAGACAGAGCCCCTGAAGAACTATGGACAGAGGTTCATGACATTGTACAGGAGGCAGTGATCAAGACCATCCCCAAGAAAAAGAAATGCAAAAAGGCAAAGTGGTTGTTTGAGGAGGCCTTAAAAATAGCTGAGAAAAGAAGAGAAGAGAAAGGCAAAGGAGAAAAGGAAAAATATACCCATTTGAATGCAGAGTTCCAAAGAATAGCAAGGAGAGATAAGAAAGCCTTCTTCAGTGTTCAATGCAAAGAAATAGAGGAAAACAATAGAATGGGATCGACTAGGGATCTCTTCAAGAAAATTAGAGATACCAAGGGAACATCTCCTGCAAAGATGGGCACAACAGAGGATAGAAATGGTATAAACATAGCAGAAGCAGAAGATAGTAAGAAGAGATGGCAAGAATACACAGAAGAACTGTACAAAAAAAGATCTGCATGACCTAGATAATCACGATGGTATGATCACTCACCTAGAGCCAGACATCCTGGAATGTGAAGTCACATGGGCCTTAGGAAGCATCACTACAAACATAGCTAGTGGAGGTGATGGAATTCCAGTTGAACTATTTCAAATCCTGAAAGATGATGCTGTGAAAGTGCTGCCCTCAATACGCCAGCAAATTTGGAAAACTCAGCAGTGGCCACAAGACTGGAAAAGGTCAGTTTTCATTCCAATCCCAAAGCCAAAGAATGCTCAAACTACAGCACAATTGCACTCATCTCACACGCTAGTAAAGTAATGCTCAAAATTCTCCAAGCCAGGCTTCACCAGTATGTGAACAATGAACTCCCAGGTGTTCAAGCTGGATTAAAAAAGGCAGAGGAATCAGAGATCAAATTGCCAATATCTGTTGGGTTATCGAAAAAGCAAGAAAGTTCCAGAAAATATCTAGTTCTACTTTATTGACTATGCCAAAGCCTTTGACTGTGTGGATCACAACAAACTCTGGAAAATTCTTAAAGAGATAGGAATACCAGACCACCTGACCTGCCTCCTGAGAAATCTGTATGCAGGCCAGGAAGCAATAGTTAGAACTGGACATGGAACAACAGACTGGTTCCAAATCAGCAAAGGAGTGCACCAAGGCTGTATATTGTCACCCTGATTATTTAACTTATATGCAGAATACATCATGAAAAATGCTGGGCTAGATGAAGCACAAGCTGGAATCAAGATTGCTGGGAGAAATATCAATAACCTCAGATATGCAGATGACACCACTCTTATGGCAGAAAGCAAAGAAGAACTAAAGAGCTTCTTGATGAAAGTGAAAGAGGAGAGTGAAAAAGTTGACTTAAAGCTCAACATTCAGAAAACGAAGATCATGGCATCTGGTCCCATCACTTCATGGCAAATAGATGGAGAAACAGTGGAAACAATAACAGACTTTATTTTGGGGGGCTCCAAAATCACTGCAGATGGTGACTGCAGCCATGAAATTAAATGATGCTTGCTCCTTGGAAGAAAAGTTATGACCAACCTAAACATCATATTAAAAAGCAAAGAGATTACTTTGCCAACAAAGGTCAGTCTAGTCAAAGCTATGGTTTTTCCAGAAGTCATGTACAGATATGAGAGTTGGACTATAAAGAAAACTGAACACCAATACTTTTGAACTGTGGTGTTGGAGAAGACTCTTGAGAGTCCCTTGGACTGCAAAGAGATACAATGAGGCCATCCTAAAAGAAATCAGTCCTGAATATTCATCAGAAAGACTGATGCTGAAGCTGAACTCCAATACTTTGGCCATTTGATGCAAAGAACTGACTCATTTGAAAAGACCCTGATGCTGGGAAAGATTGATAGAAGGTGGAGAAGGGGAAAACAGAGGATGAGATGGTTGGATGACATCACTGACTCAATGGACATGAGTTTGAGTAAACTCTGGGAGTTGGTGATGGACGGGGAGGACTGGCGTGCTGCATCCCATGGGGTCAAAAAGAGTCAGACACGACTGAGCGACTGAACTGACTGAAGCAGGAAACTCAGGTTCAATCCCTGGGTCAGGAAGATCCCCTGGAGAAGGAAATGGCAACCCACTCCAGTATTCTTGTCTTGGGAATTCCATGGACAGAAGATCCTGGTGGACTACAGTCCATGGAGTCACAAAGAGTTGGACACGATTTACAGCAACAACAATCTACTATGGGTATCAATTGGGCATTTAAATTAGGTGCTAAGATTCCTGGTGCTCATAAAAAGCAAAATCACTTAGATCCTGTTTCTTCACTTTTATCTATAAATTGGAATAAAAAATACACCTAAAAGACTGGTCAATCACAAGTACAAACATTTATCATCTGGTGTTTAAGAGTGAATAACTTAATTAAATCTGAATCTATTTCTTGAGCACCTGCTCCAGCAAAGTCACTTTGAAAGTTTGAAATTCTATCTTATGTTACGATGGTTTTTGTTAACCTCTGAGTCAGAGCCATACTGAGCTAAAAAAGGGGTTTATCGCCTGCAGTTATCTCATTACCAACAGGGTCTAGAAAGCACATCTCAATATGATTTTATTTTCCTGGGAAGAATTTAAATTTTTTAAAAAGTACTTTCCCTATGTCTGTGAATCTAGGAAATGTTTGTACAAATGGACAGCAAAGAAAAGTTTGAAAGGGGTGATTGTTCAGACTAGAAAGTGTCCCTTTGGTTGGGAGATTGAGGACGCTGCGTCATCTTCCTTTCAACACGCTTCTGAGAATGGGGCTAATGCTGTCTGGGAAGTCCCCCAGCTCCGCACTGTTCCTCTCTTGACTGGCCGGAGACTGTGTGACTCCGTTTAATGAGCATGAGATAGCAACCATCACACCAGATTGTTCATCTGTAATTTGAGATTCCTGGAAGAAACACACTGCACAGTAGCTTATATTTGACTTTAGTTGAATTTCCCTCAATATGTTGATGACAGAGGAAATCTCTCTCATGCTCTATCAGGATGGGTGGCTTATGCTTTGGAGTTAAATAAGTGTGGCTTCAAAACCCAGGACCGCCACTTGTGAATGGTGAGAATTTGGGCCAACAATTTAACCACACTGAGCCTAACGTTTCTCTTTTACAAAATGATAATAACATTTCATACCCCCACAAGATGCATTGAAAGTGCCTGGCTCATAATTAACTCTAAAAATATTTGTTTTACTTTTGCAGTTTCTTACTCATGGCATCAAAATAACCGTGATCTCAGGAACAATGATGAGCTGACAAAGTAATTCTTTTCTTTTCTTTTTCAACTCTCTGCTTTAATAAATTACAAAAAGACCTAGAAAAGATTAAGAACATGTTTTCAAACTAAAATCATATTTTTGTTGATCACAATACTGCTATTAATTAATAATAGTATCTTGAACAGTTCTTCATTTTTGCCAACTAGAAAATTCATCAGTTATTTATTGAAGAAGAAATGGAAAAGATAGCATAATTTTTGAGCTTTTTCTGGCTCTTCTTGAGAATGAATGTTGTAGAATTTTTAACCCTGCCCCCTAGCAATAAATAACAGAACACAGACAATACGAGCCAAACAAAGGCAACACTTACGAGTTGTGTTCAAGGCATAGTTTTGACTTGGTCTGGGCTTTTGGTACATAGAATATCTGCTTATACGTAAAAGATGTCTAGAGTTCATCTGCATGACTATGTCAGTCCATGTGAAATCCAACAGAAGTCAAAGATCTGCCGCTGAGGTCATCTCCAGAGAGATAGTCAGGGACTTATGCCCATAGCATAGCAGCAATAGCTTCTTGTTTACCTGGAACTTAGTGGTTCCAGATGGTTCAAAATTCCCCCTAAACTTGAGTCACTACTCTCTAATGAGTAGGCTTTAAGAAAGTGCCACATATTCAGGATAACTTTGATGAGGTTTCCCTTTCTTTGAAGCTATTATCCACCCATTTGATAAGTGGCGTTTGTGGTATAGGCCTGATTTGTGCTAAAAAATCAGCCATGTTATTGTAATTAATTGTGTTTTATATAGATCAACACAATGTCAAGTGTCCAAAGTCTAAAACTTGGTACATGCCACTAGATGTTACTTTTTGTCTTCAGTAACTTAAGTCGTGTCCGACTCTTTGAGACCCTGAGAACTGCAGCACGCCAGGCTTCCCTCTTAGTTTTACATCTTGCTAGATGCTCAAATACTTATTAATAGATTGTTTTTTCAGACAAACATTTCAAAAGAAATGTTCACCTGGAGATGCAGCCCTAGTCAAACTACAGATGCTGTATAAGAACACATATTCCTTAGTATTGGGGAAAAATAGATGTAAAACTGTTTTATTTTTCTTAGGAAGTAAAGGATCCAATTTAAGATGTTTCTCCCAGATGTTTGCTTCATGGAAAGAAGCAAACAGTGACAAGAAAAACCTGAGTCTGTCCAAGATAATCATTATTAAGCAATGTGTCTGGGAATGTACGCCATAAACCTGAAAAATTAAAACCGTTACCGACATTTCTGTAACTCCTTCTTGCATATTGCCTTTACTGGAAATTTTTTTCTAATTGTTTGCTTTCCATTTCTGTTCATTAGCCTTTTTTCCTTATAGGAAAAAAGGCTGAGAGAAGACAAAAAACTTTACATTGTCTATTTTTATCTTAATTGCATTTAAGTATTTAGAAACTAACCCATCATACCTCCTAACATTCAAAGTCCAGTTATTTTCTTCACATTTATTTCATAGTTTTCACTGGGCTGCTCTCTCACCACATAAATGTACATTTTCCAGACTGTTCTAGACTCAATCTGCCCAGACTATTAGCTTGAATAATTGCAACTTTTTCTCCCACAGCCCTTCCTATGTGTAACTAAACTCAGTAAGATATTCCCCCTGGGTCATACACCTCAAATTGTTAGTGGGTCTTCAGGATTAATCACATCAGACTCACTGAGGAAGGTGAAGCTGTGTGAAGGTGTGAAGCTGAAGCAACACAGAGGGGTGAGCTAGAGACCTTGGCTCTGAAAATGTGGTTCCCTGGCTCCCTGGATGAGAACCACACCAGCACCCAGATGTTGGTCCACGAGAAGTCTTCTCTGGGAGACTTTATGATCACTTAGATCATTTAAACAAGAGGGGAGGCCTCGGTAGTCCTGGAAGAAATGCCAGCGGTCATGTACCCAGCCCTTATTTGCATAAACAGAAAGTAAGACCTGGACAGGCTGGGACCACACCCCATGAGCAGAGCTGGTCCTGGGGTTCCATCTATAACTCCTTGTTCAGTCCACAGGTGGCTTCACTCAAGGCAACACGGAAGCTCTCAGCCGTGATGCGATCATCTGAAAAGCTTGACCAGAATGTGGAGTTCTTGAGACCATCAGAGCTGGAAGGACTCGGCAGACAGTGTTTTTGCCTACTAATCATTCATCCACTTTCTCTCACTCCAGAATCCCAGTTCAGCTGCAGAGAAGTGGACATTTTCTGAGCCAAGTCTCCTGTTCCTCTTGCCAGCGAGGGGTCAGCAAGAATGTCAGTCACAACTCCAGTCTGTGACATGTGAGATTTCTGCTAGTTCTGCTGGGGACATTTTCCTCCATCTTAAGATGGATCATAAAATCAGGATGACCTCTTGTTTGTCCTCTGGCCTCTGTGTTGTCTGAGGATGACGTGGTTGAACCGCATCAGCACCTTACAGTCACAAGGGAGCAGCCTGATGACAAAAGGCAGAAAGAAAAGATGAGGGGAACTCTGCCCTTGATATCTGCAGAGCCACTCAATTAACCTCCCCAGGGACCCGTTCTTCCTGTAAGCTTTTTTATGAGAGAAGATAACTTCTCTTCATTGTTTGGTCATTTGAGTTGAGTTCCGTTGTTCACATCTGAATAGGTTCTTTTTTGTTTTCTTTTGAATTTTTAAATTTGTCTTGGGGTATAGCTGATTAACAATGTTGCGATGGTCTCAGGTAAACAGTGAAGGAACTCAGCCATACATATACAGGTATCCATTCTCCCCCAAACCCTCCTCCCATCCAGGCTTTTTTTAATTAAATTTTTTATTGTTGAAAAAGTCACATTATATAAAACATATTATTCTCTTTTTTTTAACATATAAACCAACTTTTTTTTTTTTTAACTTTACAATATTGTATTGGTTTTGCCGTATATCAACACGAATCCGCCACAGGTATACACGTGTTCCCCATCCTGAACCCTCCTCCCTCCTCCCTCCCTGTACCATCCCTCTGGGTCGTCCCAGTGCACCAGCCCCAAGCATCCAGTATCGTGCATCGAACCTGGACTGGCGACTCGTTTCTTATATGATATTATACATGTTTCAATGCCATTCTCCCAAATGATCCCACCCTCTCCCTCTCCCACAGAGTCCAAAAGACTGTTCTATACATCAGTGTCTCTTTTGCTGTCTTGTATACAGGGTTATTGTTACCATCTTTCTACCATGTTTAACTGTACAGCTCAGTGGAACTAAGTACATTCACATGGTTGTACAACTCCCACCATCATCCATCTCCCGAATTTTTCACCTTTCTCAACTGAAACTCTGTCCTTATTAAACACTAAATCTCCCTTTCTACTCCCTACCCCTCCATCCCTAGCTCCTGGTATCCACCAGTGTGCTTTCTGATTCTATGAATTTGACTATTCTAGGTACTTCATATAAGTAAATCAAACAGTATTTGTCTGCACCTACTGTATATTGGAATGCATTTTTAAGGTTAACTTAATAGATGTCCCACAAACAAATTGTACCTTCCTTATTTTCCCTGTGCTATACAGGCCATCTACTTCATACACAATAGAGTATATATGTGAATACATTCTTTTACAAGATGTTTCAGCTACTCTGTTCTCTTATGAGACCAGCTATTGAATCAACTATTGGCCCAATTTTGGCCAAAGAGTACAAAGTTTCAACTATGCAAGGTGAATACTTCTGGAAATATGATGCAAAGCATTGGAGCTAGAGTTAACAAGCCTGTATTGTATACCTGAAATTTCCTGAGGGGTGATCTTATTTGTTCTCATCACATTCAAAAAAAGACATGGTAACTGTGAGGTGATGAATATGCTAATTAGCTTGACTGAGAGGATTACTTCACAATGGATATGCATTATCAAAACATGAGGTTGTGCACTTATATATATATGCTTATAATTTTTAAATTATATACAATTTTCATTTGTCAATTATACCTCAATAAATCTGGAAAAAAATACATAATCACTCCGCAATATAAAATGAGGCACTCTAAGATAAGAAAAAGAATGAAGGACTAAGAAATTCAAAGTTCTGGTCTTAGGACACTGGAAAGAATAGATTATAATTTACAATTATAATTTTTGATAAATATGAATTATTTCAACTATTGGGAAAACAAGCATATTTTCCACTGAATTACTTGAGTGACTGCCTCCCATCTCTGCCTCCCCCACACTGTCACTTTAGGCACAGGAAGATACATACGTCTTTTTAAAAGAATAATTTTACTGTGATCAAAATGTAAACATCGTATGGCCAAATTTTTTTAAAGAATTCTAAACCATGGATTTATTTCCACAATCTAGCAAAATAAAATATTTCTAGGTGCTCCTCCACAGGAAAAAAAAAAAAAATGTGTTTCAGAATTCCAGCCTGGAGGCCACAGGCTGACATGATACATTTCTGGAGTGTGTGTCTGAAACGTGAGATAAAGTACTGGTTTCTAGTTAAAGTCTCTGCCCCCAAACAGAGCTGGTGGGTTGGCATGAAAGGACTCTCATCAACCTTTCCATTGCCCAGGGGGGCTTAAGGATGTAGAGTAAAAATGAGGGAAGAGGAATCTTCTTTCTTCTTTTTCGTAGGATTTTCCCAAACCTGAACTCAATGGAATACCTTTTTTTAAAAAAATTGTGAGCAACCAGAACAAGGAAATTAGAGGCAGTTGGGGGCCCTGAGGGAAGTCAAATTAGCTATCTGAACTCAGCTCCTCAACTCCAAAATGAATAGGATGCTTTCTGGTCACCTCCTCCATCCAGCACACAGCCCTGCACAGGATCATCCTGATCTAAATAGGAAGAATTTGTGTGTAACTCTATAAAACAATTCACAGGTATCCCTTAAGGTCAAATCCAAAGTTCTTGAAAGCAGTTTTACAAGAAGCTCTTCCATCCTAATTATTATCTGATTTTCTATCCTCATCTCCTCCCTAGGACCCTCATGCTGGTTTGTGGATCTGATCATCCTCTAGTCCTCTCCCTTTCCAAGAATATTCGGCACTGAAAGTCACCAGTCAGCTCAACGTAGGAGTAAGGAGGAACCCCTGGGCACCTCTCTTTGACTTGTCCTCCACCTCTAATCTATCTATCCCCAGACCTGTTGAATATCTTTAATGCTATTGTCTGGTCTTCAATGTCTATTTCAGCAACCTCCAAGCTCTGATACACATGGCTTTTCCCAAACGATTTCCCATCCTACAGAGGAGAGAACTCTTCGTAAAGGTCAATTCTTTGTAAAGGCATCAATACACATACTTTCCAAACTCTTCAAGGATCATCTTCACACTCAGCGTGAATGAACATGCCTCTTTTTACCAAGCAGTGTCTCCTCCCCAACACCACAATGCATAGCCTTCTTCCTCAGGGAAGCCGCCTCTGCCTCCCTGACCAGTCAGATTCCTTCATCATGGGGCGGTCCCCTGATGGAAGTGGCAGGACAGCTGGGTTGGACCTCGGAAAACAGGAAGCCAACACTGGTCTCATGGGTATCTGCATGTAGGTTCTTACAATTTTTTTAAAAATTTATTTTACTGAAATATAGTTGATTTACAGTGTTTTGTTAATTTCTGCTGGACAGCAAAGTGATTCAGTTGTACATATATATATATATATTCTTTTTCATTATGGTTTATCACAAGATATTGAATATAGTTCCCTGTGCTGTCCAGTAAGGTCTTGTTGTTTATCGATCCTATATATAACAGTTTGCATAGGTTTTTAAAATTTTGAAAGTTTTTCTCAATTAAAACTGGAAAGAGAAAAGTCACATATGTCATAGGAAGCCAGATATCAGACTTAGCATTTTGGTATATTTTCTTCAAGTCTGTATATATATTTTCATAGAGCTATGACCAAATGATTAAAAAATTCTACTAGCAACATGTCAGACTAAAATGAAGTCACTTTTTACTAAATTATAGGGCAAGTGCCAAAAATAGTACCACAGATTTTCCAGCTCTGTAGCCAAAAGGTCCCTTCAGAACTCCATGTAGTTCCCCTTCATCATTGCTGGGAGTTATAGTTGGGAGGGACGGTGGGAGTAGACAAAAAGTGTTTTAATAATATAGAAACAAAGCTTAAAAATAAATAATAGAATGAACCTTAAGTATAACTGACTCAGGCTCACGTGTCACTTTCTGAACATGTTTGAAGGGGGTGTCATTCACAAACAAATAACACAACTCACCCTTGCATAAACTGAAGAGCAATTAAAGACAAATCTTCTCCTCCAAAACATCACAGCATGAATGACTTAATGCCAGTTAATAAAATATTCTAGTTAATCAGAGCAAGACATTAGCAGACCATGCTGATTAAGTTAGAATTTTTACCCAATGCAATTTAAATTTCTTTGAAGATAAACTATAAGCTTCCAGATCTTGGATTCTAGTACCATTCTCCAATAAAAGGGAGGAGAGCACCTTGAAGATATGATTGATTTGATGACTGAGACAGGGAAAATACAAGATGAGCCTAGAGCATTTGTAGTACTCAAAAAAAGCAAAGAGAAACAAAAGCCCATAATGATGAGGTTGTGTCAAAGGGACACAGAAAACAAGTGAAAGAGGTCCCCAAGCCCAACATTGGACAATTTTAACAACAAAATAGAGTAGCATTGGATTATAATTCAGAGTATAAAATAAATACCCGTAAATCCATCCTGATATAGACAAGCAATTGAATAAATTAATAAATAGGGGAGATAGAGATTTCTCATGCATAAAAACAAACAAATGATGTAGATACTTCATCCTAAAGCTGAGGGGCATAACTCTCTGCTCCTTAAATGTGGGCTGTGCCTCATGACCTCCTTCTAAAGACTAGAGTCTGGGAAGTGGGGAAAAAGTGACTTCAAAGAGGAGAAGTCTAGCAAATGCTACTCAAGCCATGTGGTCAAGGTCAACACACTGTGATATTATGTTCCCAAGATACCATGTGATGACAATGGTCCTTTGCCTCTGTGATCTCCTCCTCAAAACCTAAACTCCCAGCCTGCTCATAAGGAAAACAATAACACAAATTGTAATAAAGGGGCATCTGACAATATACCTGCCCAGTACTCCTCCAAACTGTCAAGATCACCTTAAATAAGGAAAGTCTAAGACACTGTCACAGCTAAGAGGAACCTTGACTAAATGTAAGGCAATATCCTGGATGGGATTCTGAAGTCAAAAAAAGAAAGATAAACACTAAGGACATCAGAGTAAACTATGGTCTTTAGTAAATCATAATGTATCAATATCAGCTCATTAATTATAAAAAAGTATACCATACTAGTGTAAGATGTTAATAATTGGGAAAATAGCAGTACAGCTACTGTACAGGGGATATATGTGAATTCTCTATACTATCTGCTCAATTTTTGTGTTATTCTAAATCTGTTCCATTAATTTATATATATATATATATAATTCATAGCAAGTTTTTTTAACTATTTTTTGTTTTGTAAATTTATTTATTTATTTATTGGCCACTTCGTGTGACCAAGGATCAAACCCGTGCCTCCTGTAGTGGAAGCACAGAGTCTTAACCATTGGACCACCAGGGAAGTCTGTCATCCTAAGCTTTGATTGACAAAAATGTCCAGCTGGGTCTGTCCCCTTTTCATATCAAGATCCTAGCAAAATAAGCACTTCAGGTCAGGATAGTCTAGGAAGGCATGAATAGTTCTCAGACCTGCTGTGCATTTAAATCACCTGATGTATCTTAATAACAATAAATCAGAATCTCTGCTGATGGGCATCAGCAATTTTTAAAACCTTTTCATACTAACAAAAGTCTCGTTTTGCCAACAGAAAGATCCCATATAACCATACCATAAAATTGCACCTTTTGTCATCAGCATGAAATGTCTCTTTTTCATAGCAGGAAGCAATGTTACCCCCCCTCCTTCCTTTTCTCCATTAAGATACCTGGGGGCTTCAGCCATGATTCTGGCAATATAAAGATAAGTAAGAAAGTGATTCTAGCCAACTTAACAAATTTTAAACATTTAAATATGCCAGCAAATTTGGAAAACTCAGCAGTGGCCACAGGACTGGAAAAGGTCAGTTTTCATTCCAATCCCAAAGAAAGGCAATGTCAAAGAATGCTCAAACTACCACACAATTGCGCTCGTCTCACACGCTAGTAAAGTAATGCTTTAAATTCTCCAAGACAGGCTTCAGCAATACATGAACCGTGAAATTCCAGATGTTCAAGCTGGTTTTAGAAAAGGCAGAGGAACCTGAGATCAAATTGCCACTATCTGCTAGATCATCAAAAAAGCAAGAGAGTTCCAGAAAAACATCTATTTCTGCTTTATTGACTATGCCAAAGCCTTTGACTGTGTGGATCACAATAAACTGTGGGAAATTCTGAAAGAGATGGGAATACCAGACCACCTGACCTGCCTCTTGAGAAACCTGTATGCAGGTCAGGAAGCAACAGTTAGAACTGGACATGGAACAACAGACTGGTTCCAAATAGGAAAAGGAGTACGTCAAGGCTGTATATTGTCACCCTGCTTATTTAACTTCTACGCAGAGTACATCATGAGAAATGCTGGGCTGGAAGAAGCACAAGCTGGAATCAAGATTGCTGGGAGAAATATCAATAACTTCAGATATGCAGATGACACCACCCTTATGGCAGAAAGTGAAGAAGAACTAAAGAGCCTCTCGATGAAGGTGAAAGAGGAGAGTGAAAAAGTTGGCTTAAAGCTCAACATTCAGAAAACTAAGATCATGGCATCAGGTCCCATCACTTCATGGGAAATAGATGGGGAAACAGTGAAAACAGTGGCTGATTTTATTTATGGGGGCTCCAAAATCACTGCAGATGGTGATTGCAACCATGAAATTAAAAGACACTTACTCCTTGGAAGGAAAGTTGTGACCAACCTAGATAGCATATTGAAAAGCAGAGATATTACTTTGCCAACAAAGGTCCGTCTAGTCAAGGCTATGGTTTTTCCAGTGGTCATGTATGGATGTGAGAGTTGGACTGTGAAGAAAGCTGAGCGCCAAAGAATTGATACTTTTGAACTGTGATGTTGGAGAAGACTCTTGAGAGTCCCTTGGACTGCAAGGAGATCCAACCAGTCCATTCTGAAGGAGATCGGTCCTGGGTGTTCATTGGTAGAACTTATGTTGAAGCTGAAACTCCAATACTTTGACCACCTGATGCGAAGAGCTGACTCATTTGAAAAGACCCTGATGCTGCAAAAGATTGAGGCCAGGAGGAGAAGGGGATGACAGAGGATGAGATGCTTGGATGGCATCTCCAACTCAATGGACATGAGTTTGGGTGAACTCCGGGAGTTGGTGATGGACAGGGAGGCCTGGCATGCTGCAGTTCATGGGGTCGCAAAGAGTTGGACACGACTGAGCGACTGAACTGAACTGAACTGAAACACTTAGAGCAGCAAACTACAGACTCTCTCTTACTTTATTTCTCTTTTATTTTCTTGAGAAATTCTTTCTTAAAATATTGAAGACTAGTGTGATTGAAAAGAAAAGAGTTTGAATTAGGGCAGAAAAATATGAAATTTTTTTCATCATAGAGAAAACCAAAATTTCAACTTCAAATTGAAGGCATCTAATGTTTTCATGAGTTCAGACAGAGTCCCTACCACTCCAGGGACATGGAATCAGAACATTCTTAAACCCAAACCCACGTGGCCTCTCTGTGTGTCCTGGACAGTGAATCACCAAACTAGCCCCAAGCTCTGGCATTAGGCTCCAGGGTGTGTCCATCTCCAGCTCCCAGCTTGGCTTCCTGAACTCTTGGAAAGCCTTGCTAGGCTCTGTCTCCACCTGTTTTCATAATACTATTTAAAGAACAGGAGCCCATCTTAGCCCCTAACTGGAAACGATGTCAGTTCTCTACTAACAAAATGAACTCTCCTGATGCCATGAAATCAGGAAGCTGCAACACATGGCCAACATTTGAGCTTGCTTTCCCCTGCAATACTTTCCCACTGCCCATGTGGGAAGGTCTGGGGAGGTCAGGGGAATTTTAAAGCCCTGACAGTTGCAGGTCCGTCTCAACAGCAGATATAAACTGAGATATATTTTAAAGGGGGTCAGGGGGCTTCCATCAGAGCCTTGGTTGCTGAAGACAGTCAAAGAAATCCACCAGGTTTAAGATGATTCATTCTGAGACCCTGAGTACAGAAGTCCTAGATCCTTCTTAAATGCTTATATCATCAAATTAAAACTCTGGTCTGGAATTTCCCTGGTGGTCCAGTGGTTAAGAGTTCACCTTCCAATGCAGGGGGTGCAGGGTTGATCCCTGGTCAAGTGCTAAAATTCCATATGCTTTGTGGCCAAAAAACCAAAACATGAAACAGAAGCAATATTGTGACAAATTCAATAAAGACTTTAAAAATGGTCCACATTTTATAAAAAATGTTAAAGTAAAAGCAAAATCAAAAAGCTCTAGCCCATGTACTGGGGGGAAGTGGAATTACAAGCACCTTGGAGTCAGAAAGCATATAGGCTGAGCCCAGACCCACCATGACAAGCTGATAGTATGAACTTCTGTGCTTCTGTCTCCTCATGTGCAAAAGAAAGCTAAGAATTCTTCATATATATAAGGATGGGATTCTGAAGATCAGGTGGATCACATACAACTTCCCTCTGTACTGTGTCAGTAAACAGAAGGCACACATTATTACGAAGAATCACCTCATGAATATTAATGATTTTAAGGTCTATCTACAATTGATACTCTTATCTCTCTCTCTCTGACCTTCAGCTTCAGCTCAGATATATTTCAATGAGAAAAATTTACCTTTCACCCTCCATGTGGTTCATGTCTTTGCTATGATTCTGCCTCCTAGGTCCTTCAGTGACCCACTTCACGGCCTTTCAGCTCAGCTCCACCTCTGCTTCTTGGGGACAATATTCCCACTTAATACCACTCACGTCACTACCCAGACCCACGGGCACCCTTTTATGTGTAACCTGACAGCTTCCACAGCCTGCTTGTCTAGGACTCATAAATCCATTTGAGAGATGAAAAAAACTGTATAAACCACTTTGTCTGATGTCTTAATTTTACAAAAGAGGAAACCAAGGCTCAAGTCATTTAACTGACCTGTGAGTTGGTAGTAGAATGGAGACCAAAGCCCAGACCTCCAGAGAACATGGGCCAACATCTGGGTCCAAATGGGACAACATTAAGCCATGAAAGTGTCAACATCTTTTACTAAAATACACAGAGTTATTTACTACAAAACACAGATGTCCCGAAGTCTTATCATCCAAGCAGTTGTTAACTCTCTTTACAATAAAAGAGTAGTTGGTTTGTCTAATAAACATGAGATGGTAAAGAATCTGCCTGCAATGGGGGAGACCCAGGTTGTATCCCTGGGTCAGGAAGATACTCTGAAGAAGGGAATGGCACCCCAACTTCGGTAGTCTTGCCTGGAGAATTCCATGGACAGAAAAGTCTGGTGTGCTACAGTCCATGGAGTCGCAAAGAGTTGGACATGGACTCATGAGGGAAGGGCTTCTAAAACCATCATCACAGGATTTCAATTGCAAAATTGAAAGCTTTATTTAGCACAGAACTCCATTCCTTCTCTAGAAATCTAGACCTTTTGAAATGAACTTTGCAGAGTCCCTGTGCTATTTGGAGACAGTATATTCCACATGTACAGACGTCAAAGGCAAAAACTACCCAGGATCATATTAAACCAATGCAGCTCCAACCAGAATTCCAGCTGGAGTCTGAAAAACAAGAGCCATGTAGTTAAAATGACTCTACCAGATATTAAGGCATGGAACATGCTGTAACGATTAAAAGATTATATTTCTGGTCCAGTTATTTTAAAAAATTGAGCAATGGAACAGAATGGAGAATTTAAAAACAGACCCAAACTCATACCAAACTGAGTTGTGATAGAAGTGGCATCACACACGAGCAGAGGAAACATGGATCATGTTCAGTAGTGTTGGCGAAACGAGATCATTGTAATGAAAAGGTGCAATTATATCCCTCTCTCACTTTACATGGAAAAATAAATTCAGATGGCTTCAAAACCTTAGTATATGTACCAGGAGAGTATCTTATTAAGTAAAGTAAATCAGACAGAGAAAGACAAATATCACAGGATATCATGTATGTGGAATAATGATATAACAAATGATACAAATGTACTTATTTACAAAAAAAAAAAAAGAAACAGACTCACAGGCATAGAAAACAAACTGATGGTTACCAACGGGGAAAGTGGGAAAGTGATAAATTGGGCATCTGGGATTAAAAGATATACACTACTGAATATAAAATAAATAAACAACCAGGACAGGAAACTATATTCAACATCTTTTAATAACTTATAAGGGAAACTAATATGAAAAAAGAGTAGATTTATGTGTGTGTAACTGAATCACTTGCTATACACCTGAAACTAACACAACATTGTAAATCAACTATACTTTAATTTTTAAAAGTTTAAAACTTCAGTATTAAACAAGTAAAGTGAGGAGGGGAAAGAAGACTCGCTTTATGATTCTAGGACTAAGAAAGATTTTTTTAAGTATATCAGAAAAAGCACTACCTGTAAAGGGGGGAAATGGAAAGATCTGATTACACCAAAATTAAAGATTTCTGCTTTGTTAAATACACTATGAGTGAGTGATAGTTGCTCAGTTGTGTCTGACTCTTTGTGACCCCATGTATTATAGCCTGCCAGGCTCCTTTGTCCATGGCATTCTCCAGGCAAGAACACTGGAGTGGGTTGCTATTTTAAACACACTATAGACAAAGTTAAAAGATAGGTGACAGATGGAGAAAAGATATTTCCAATGTATACAATCAAGAAAAAGATTAATACTCAGAATATTTAAGAAACTTTTATAAATCAGTAAAAACAAAAAGCCATCTAATCGAAAAATGTACAACAGCTATAAAAGCTCAACTTCCTGAGTAGGAATGGGATGACTGTTATGAAATATACTTGTCTTCACCGGTAGGTAACCAGAGAATGCCAAAATACAGGCATCAATTTAGAGCCACACAGACAAAAAATAAATATTCAGATAATAGCCAATGTCAGCAAGCATGATGGGAAATCATTACTCTCACATGTGTTACTGACCCTGCAAATATTTGCAACAATCATTTTGCTGAACAATCCAGCAGAATGTTGTAAAATTGTATTAGCACACACCCTTTAACACAGGAATTTCCAGATACACACCTCCAGAGAACTCAATAAAGACAATGTATAAAGACTGTTAGAATAGGGACTTCTCAGAAGGTCCAGTGATTAAGATTTCATGTTGCAATGCAGGGGCCGTGGGTTGGACCCCTCAATGGGGAGCTAAGACTCCACATGCCCCAAGACCAAAAACCAAAACATAAAAACAATTTTACAACAAATTCCATAAAGACTTTAAAAAGAGTTTGTTAGAATAGCAAAATAAGGGGAAAATATTTTCCAAATGGTGTTTTTGTACCTATTACTATTCAGAGAGGGGTTTCACAGGTGGCTCCGTGGTAAAAGAATCTGCCTGCCAGTGTAAGCGACAAGGGTCTGATCCCTGGGTCAGTAAGACCCCCTGGAGAAGGAAATGGCAGCCGGCTCAAGTATTCTTGCCTGGGAAATCCCATGGACAGAGGAACCTGGCGGGCTACAGTCCATAGGGTCACAGAGTTGGACATGACTTAGCAACTAAACAACAGTAACAACTATTCAGAGGTCAAGAAATGATTCATTACCAAGAACGGAACTGGAAAACAATGTTGAGGAAAAAATATCTAAGTTCAACCTAGTGTCTAATACAGTTATATTAAGATCAAGTTCAGAACATATGCAAGACATGTATTTTTTATAGACATTCATGTGTATCCATAAAAGAAGACTGACCATTAATCTGACGGGATTCAGCACCTTATAAAAGCCAATGCAGTTGAAAGACAAAGAGGAACAATGAAAACGTTTCTGATTAGAATAAATCTTTTAATTGACACAAACCAAGGAGCAGCATTAATATAATTTGGGGTGTTTAGAGACCAAAAGTTACAAACAGTAAAGAGAACAGTTGAAAGTGGGGCAGGAAAGAGAAAATGGATGATCCGTCTTTCATTTATGGACAGTGAGAGTAGAGAAAGGGGTTAACCTCAAATCCACTGAAGTCAGAAACTTGTCTGGAGGAGGGGCAACCCCCCTGGATAGCCTTTCATCCTTTTCATCGTCAGGGGTAATTGAGTGTTAATTCCGCTGACCTTATTTGCTGCAGCTTCTCCATCCCCGGAGCGTCCCTGGCTGTCAGACAGCAGGCTTTACAGAGCTGTCGACTTAATGTTTTTCTTTTGACTGAATTTTTTACCCGAGGCATTTCAATCCTGTAACTTCAGCAATCAATTTAGGCCCCAAAGCAGCACAGGCTTCAGCCCCCTCGAAGCAGGTATTTGCATGGGAGCTAAGAGCTTAAGCACCAGGGAATGGGTTCTGTCCAAACAGACCTGAGAAGTAGGAGAAGTAGGACCTTATGCTAAATCACCACCCAGTCAGCTGACTAGTCTCTGCAGAATTGAGCTGTGTGTGGGGGGTGGGGGGGGTGAGGGGATAGGGGGGAGGGCTGTGGGTGGGTGGTAGGGAGATGACCAGTTAAACTTTATACTCTTTTTTTTTAATTGAAGGATAATTGCTTTGCAATGTTGTGTTAGTTTCCGCTGTACAACAACATGAATCAGCTATAAATTTTATACTTTTTTAAAGTTGCCAGCTATTTCTAATGCTGTTGGTTTCAATAATCCTAAGCCAACTTTTTAAAAGTCAACATGAAATTCCAATAGCTAGGTGTGTCAGAGAAAGAGAAATTGCTTGCAGTATAACTTAAATAGAATTATACTAAGAAAATCAAAATTTTGGATTTTTTATCTTTATTTTTTAAACAACTCCATATCTTCAAACACTAGAATGACAAAGGGCACAAGTTAGGCACGGACTGCCAAGAAATAGAACACCAGCCCCACTGAGGACTTGTCATTATTTATTTTAAAAGATTCTTAACCTCTAAAATGACATAGAGCCATTTTCTACCCATTACAAGAAATTCTTGCTGTGGAATAAGACATTTGTGGGGATCTTGCAAGCCAAGTAGTAGATCGTTTATTAAATCCAGATCTTTCACCCAAGACAGAAGTTGCTACGTTCATTGCATTATTCGTTAAGGAGGAAGCCAGACTCCAAGCTCAAAGTTTCCTGTGTCCTCTCAGCTACTCTACAGAATAATGATCTAGCCTAAACAACCAAGCCTAGCAAGACTGACATCCAAAGCATCTCAGATCTGGATATTTCTGTGGGTATTTGGAAAGAGGGCAGCTCCCCTCTCAGCTCTACCACAGGAGAGAAGACCATACTGCATTCTCAGCTAGCCCCTGGGGTGACAGTCAATATTTCTAACTCCACCCAACAGATGGTACAACTTGATCCCCTAACAGTAGAATGAAAATAATCGTACCGATTCCATTGGCCTGTATGTCAGTATTGAGAAAAACAGTCATTCCTTAGTAAGAAGCAATGCATCCATCTACAGGAAGAGGACGGAGAAGAGAAGGGTAAAATAAAACAAGACCCAAAAAACCCCACCACCATCAATAAATTGAGTCAAGGATAAGTTTGCCTGAAAACAGAAGCTAGCAAGTTTCAGCCTACCATACTGAGAGGTTACTGAAGATGATACAGAGAAATAAAGGCACGTGTTCTGTGAGATACAAACATAAGATGATAAGGGAGCATCTAATTTTCCCCCCTTATACAAGGATTCATGGGAAGAAAATCCAGGAGATGCAAAGATGCTCCTGGTAGAAGACCACCTTTAGGGGTGCACATAGCCTCCCGCCCCCAGGGCGGTAGTGTCACTTAGAAGAAACAGCTACTGGGCACGTGGTCCCAGCATCTTCATTCCAAGCTCCCCTCCATCCAGGAGCCTCCCCTGACCCCCAGCGGCCGGAAGAGAAGCCACCTCTCCTCCCCAAGAGATCAATGCAGAGCACTCCATGGGACGGAAGAAGATTGTCTGAGATTTCAATAATCACTGCAGATGCAGGCAGAGAGGGGGGCGGAGGATGAGCGAACAGAGAGCCAAGGCTTCTGGACCTTACTGTGCAGATAACTCACCTTGGGGTGGGGCAGTGTTCATTCCAGCAGGGCTGAGGCAGAATTGGGAGAGCCCGTTTCTAATCAGCTCCCCGACGTGGACAGTGCTGAAGGTTTGACCTCACTCCGAGTGACCAAGTTTACAGGAATGATGGAAAAACTCAAAGTGGGTGGCAGATGCCAAGACTCCTCTAATGTGATGAAATGATGGGGGAAGATGCTATGAAGTGATGGGGGAAGATGCTATAAAGTGATCACCTGCACACCTCGTTGCCTCGGAAGGACTGTGTTCTTAGAGATGCTCACAATGGGTTGGGTGCCTTTCTCTTTTCCCCATAGCCCTGCTCCTTGCTGGGGTACCTGGGTCTGGGAGTGGCATCCACACCCAAACCCTTGAGATAAAAAACTCAGATTTATTCTCCATGCCTCCTTTTTCTCAACTCCACATCAGACTTACTATTTTCACCACTGAGTTTGGGTGACCTGTTCCTTGGCACGGAAAATTGGAAAAGGTCCTTAATGTATATCAGGCACTGTGTTGGGTATTGGGACACTTCTCTCCTCATGGAGTTTAAACCTTGCTGACCCGGCACTCTCTGTGCAGGTAAGCGAACTCTGGTCTCCCCGATTTTGCTATACAAATGGCAATATAGAATATGTTCATAGAAACAGCGGTATACCAATGTAAGAATATACTGGTAAGTGCTAGAGGGTTGAACAGCAACAGAATTGAGTAGAAGAAGAGAACTCTTGGGACTCGTACAATCAGGGAAAGTCAGCAAGGAACCAGGAACTGGGCTGAATGGGCAGGATTGGTGTGGGGACGGGTGCTGGGAAGAGCAGGCATTTTCATCCTGAGCCTGGTGGGTGTCATGGGCTGGCTGGGGAGAGAGTTCCCACCCAAGGAAGTGTGTAAGTGAAATGCCTGGAAAAACCAATAGGAGGCAGAAGGTAAAGGGTCTTGAGGTCACAGGAAAGTTTGGACCCTTTTTTCTAGGCAAGAGGATGGTCCTGAAGATTTACAAACCACAGATGAGCCATGGTGAGAAGTGCAATGAACCACACAGTAGAGGAACACGCACTGGATTCATACAGCACACGGGGACTCCAATGGGGGCATCTTGAAATAATGTTCGAGCAGATAAAGAAGGGTCTTTCACTGTTCGTTACCCCTTCTCTCCTGCCCTAGTCCTTCCAAAATATCATTTCCTGCCTCTCCTGTCTGTTTCAGCATTTTCTTTCTTTTTTCTTAGATTTGATTTTATTATTTATTTTTTTAACTTGGCCACGCCATGAGGCATGTGGGATCTTAGTTCCCTGACCAGGGATCGAACCTGAGGCCCCTGAGTTGGAAGTGTGGTGTCTTACCCACTGGACTGCCAGGGAAGTTCCTGTTTCAGCACTTTCGGGCCTCCAGAGTCATGATGTTCTCTTCCTGACCCACATTCCCTGTGCTGGGCCCAGTGATGGAAAAGCTGCCTGGCAGCTGGCAACCCAATGGGTGGGCGCCTGCCATCACAAGCCCCCTGGCAGCTGCTTCCTGGTGATATGAGGGCTTCTCCATTCCTGTTGTTTGTTTTGCCTGTTTGATCCTTCATGCTCTACATGCTAGTATTAGTTCACCAGTGACTGACAAGTTTTACCCTCAAGTGAGCCCTGCCTGTGAAGACAAAGTCAGGTGTCCCTGAAGCAGAAACATTCCTGGCTTCTGGAAGAGATGCTCTGTAGTGACAATTGTGTGGTGCTTTCCTCTTCAAAGCCCTCCACAAATACTACCTAATTAACTCTCCCCAAATACCTGGAAAGCTGGGAAGCATCTCTGAACCGGGTTTCAAGAGAGGAGATGGGAAGCTGAAACCCTCCACCAGAAAGGCTCAGCTTGATGCCCAAACCATCCCCGTACAGAGCCAAGGAAGAGACTCAACACCGAAGTGTTCCATTTATTGCCAGGATCAGAGGCAGCACCTCCTTGTAAGTCTCAGCAGAGCATCAGGAAGGCAGTGTGTATTCATACGGAAGGCAGGGTGTCGAGTGCTGGATTTAGGAGACTAGTTGTAGGAACTCTGTACGCTGAATCCCTCTTCTGTCGAAGGAGCCCTATTAGTCTGTGATTCCCATCACATAACAACACTAAAACGATTCATGCAAAGAGTGCTCAGAAAATGAACTCTAAAGAGGTCCTACAATATGGATCATTTTAGCAGCTGGGGAAAAAAATCTTAACCAGATGAGTCCTCATCTTCCTTTTTTACGAAATTTCTACCTCTCTGCCACGTCCTCACCAACAACAACATCCATCGTTACCTCTCTGAGCAATGTCCTTGGGATCTCTCTCCCTCTCCCCCATTAAAGCCACTTCAGAAACAGCCTCACTGCAGCCAAGGTTAGAAGAGAATTAAAGCTAAGTGTAACCCATCCAGAGGACTCTGCATTTCAATAGGGGACACATGCCTGCTGAGCTGAAGTTCAGCCTGTGGGCTTCCAGCCACTGGGAACTAACCTGCAGAGGCACCTGGGTGCCGGGACCTTGATACCATACACCTTTGAGTTGTTGTTGTTCAGGCATGTTGAACCTTTGTTGTTGCTGTTCAGTCGTGTTCGACTCTTTGCAACCCCATGGACTGCAGCATGCCAGGCTTCCCCGTCCTTCACCATCTCCTGGAGTTTGTTCAAACTCAAGTCCTTTGAGTCAGTGATGCCGTTCAACCACCTCAGCCTCTGCTGTCCTCTTCTCTTCCTGTCCTCAATCTTTCCCAGCATCAGGCTTTTTGCATCAGGTGGCCATAGTATTGGAGCTTCAGCATCAGTCCTTCCGATGAATATTCAGGGTTACTTTCCTTTAGGATTGACTGTTTTGAACTCCTTGCTCTCCAAGGGACTCTCAAGAGTCTTCTCCAGCACCACAGTTTGAAAGCTCAGCCTTCTTTATGATCTAACTCTCACATTGGTACTTGACTACTGGAAAAAACATAGCTTTGACTAGATGGACCCTTGTCTACAAAGTGCTGTCTCTGCTTTTTAATATGCTGTCTAGGTTTGTCATAGTTTTTCTTCCAAGGAACAAGCGTCTTTTAATTTCAAGGCTGCAGTCACCTTCCACAGGGATTTGGGAGCCCAAGAAAACAAAGTCTGTCAATGTTTCCACTTTTTCCCCAGCTACTTGAGTGCTTAGTTGGATCCAAGCCCTGTTGTAAAGGAAGCCTGGTGCTGTGGTTAAGAGCATGGCCCCCTGGGCCTCCTACCACCGAGACACTGCTTCATCTCTCTGTGCCTGTTTCTTCTCAAAACTGGGAATAGTAACTTATCCCCTGAACGTGCTATAATGCTGCCATAAATTACTGCACATACAGTGCATAGCATGGTGCCAGCACTAATAAACATCAAAATATAGCTTGGTGTTTTTTTTTTAAGATTTTTTTGATGCAAACCATTTTTTTTTAAGTCTTTATTGAATTTGTTACAGTATTGCTTCTGTTTTATGTTTTTGCCACAGGGCATATGGGATCTTAGCTCCCCAACCAGGGATCGAACCTGCACCTCCTGCATTGGAAAGAAGACTGGTGGGGAAGTCTCCAGCTTGTATTATGATAGGCACTCTACTTGCAGTAACAAGTGTGTATTACACAGTTTTGGCATGGGCACTAGTTCCAGTCCCACTTACAGACAGAAACTGAGCACAGGAGTGAACACACAGCTTGGTCACACGGTTGGTCGGCAGTGCAGCTGGGCCGTCACCTGGCAGCAGCTAATGTGGTCCTTACCCCACGCTGTGCTGCCCCAGCCTCACCGTGCACCAGGGCCCTGGAAGATGTGGGAGACGGGCACAAGGCAGCCACTTGGGCTGGTGAGAGGAACCTGAGTTCAAGCCATGCCTCCACAGCAAATACACAAAGGAAGCTCTCTTTTCCTCCTATCTTGGCATCTCCATCTTTAACACAGACACAAGCCACCATTGCAGGTGGCCAGGAAGATCAAATAACTGTGCAAGGGGTTTTGAAAATTCTCAAGAGCTCTCTTTTGAAATTTAAAGGATATTTATGATCCACTGCAGGACGAGGGGCTGGAAGGCATGGAGGTCACTTGTGCTGCCGTGGGTCCTTGTTCATGGAAGCAAATGGCTGTTAGACAAACCTGGTCGGAGCTGGGCCCAGGATCAACCCCACACCACAAATCCTACTGTGGGTCCCAGAGTGCAGGACCGCCCCTGACCGCGTAAACCAAGGACCTACCCCATTGCAGAAACCTGTGAGGCTGACCTTCACTTCCTCCCAAGAGCCTCTCCCAGGCCAGGCACCCCCTGGGAAGGCCCTTGGACTGTGGCCCCTGGAGGTCCCAAGGGGTTCAACATGAGGGTCTGCAGGGTCTGCAGGCCCCTGTGTCCTTGGCCCCCAGCACGGGGCTTGATCGGCCCTGCTGCACCGTCTGTTTTAGGCCAGATGCACACTGAGGTCCTCAAGGCACATGGACTGTCCAGGTCAGCACCCAGCTGTGGGGTCTGGAAAGAATGTACCGATCGGGGCTTTGGAGAAATTCACTTGATTCTTGGGTACCCAACGTTCTCAGTGTGCAGACTTTTAAATCCCCAAAGGCAGGTGACCCACACTGCTATGGGATGTTAAGGGTATGCAAACGCATTTTCAAATGACTGCATTCTTTGATGGGAGCAAATTTGCTTTCACAGCTAATCGGAAGAATTCCTTTTAAAAATCGTTACTTTTTTATCCTGTGTTTTGGTTAACAAAAGCCACCAACCCCGGCTCCTGAATGAGAACAAAGGACAAAGGGCAGCCCTGAGAAGACAGTATCCAGCCTGAAGTCGGGATCCCTCCTCCACCTGCAGCCGCCCCGGGGTGTGACGAGCTAAGGCGACAGGGTCCAGGGGTTGATGACATTGCAGCTCCCAGCTGCTCTGGGGTCTTCACACCATCAAGCTGCTCACTGGCTCCTCTGAACGCTATTTCCTGTGTTCACAGCTTGATTTTGCTGCAATTTGCATGTATTTTACCACTCATGAGTAATGCCCCATTCATATCTGTCACAAGCCACTCAACGGCAAAGGTGAATGATTTGCCCAAACTTGTATACATTTTCTGACACCTATTTCCCACTGTTTTTCTGCCTGCCAACCCCAGCTCAGGGTCTGTGTCTTTTGTCACAGAATCACCATTTAACCATATCAAGTATGCTCTGCGTGCCCAGCTCTCTAGCAAGTGAACAGAAACATAACGTTCCTGCCATGTTGATTTAGCAACTAAGCCGAGAGAGCAAGAGAAGAAACAAACAGTAGAAGGATATGTCCCTATCACGCTGAGGTCAGACCATGGTAAAACTGGGTCTGATGTCTTCCCTGAACACTCCCCCTACAGCTGCTTCTCTAAGGGAGACGACTGTGGGGAGAGGTTTAAATTTTTTTTTTTTTTTTCCTGAAATAAGATTACCACTCTATTTGGGACATCCCCTAAAACAGTCTCCTGGTCTCAGCAACCTCGTTTATCCACCCTAAGCCACAACTCTGGTCCCCCTTCAGTCTGCTACCCTCATTCCATCCTCCAAGGAGAGTATTCCTCCCACACAATTTTATTTGAAATTGCATCAAGAAGAATAAAATACCTAGAGATAAATTTAAGACAGGAATGACTTGTACACGGAAAATTGTAAGACACTGATGAACGAAACTGAAGAAGTCACAAATACATGGAAAGACATATTCCATGCTTACAATTTGAAAGAATTAAAGCTGTTTTTTTAAAAAGTCAGCATTAACCAAAGCAATCTACTGTATCAGTGTAAACCCTATCAAACTTCCAACAGAATTTTTCACAGAGATAGGATAAACAATCCTAAGATTTACATGGAACCACACCCCAAACAGCCAAAGAAATTGAAAAAAAAAAAAAAGAACAAAGTTGGCAACATCATGCTTCCTGGTTTCAAACTGTATTATAAAGCTATAGTAACCAAAACAGAATGGCATTGGCTCAAAAACAGACACATAGATTAATGGTACAAAGTAGAGAATCCAGAAGTAACACCACACCTACATGGTCAATTAATTTTTAACAAAAGAGCCAAGAATGTATAATAGGGTAAGGGCAGCCTCTTCAATAAATAGTGTTGGGAAAACGGGATAGTCACATGCAAAAGAATGCAACTGGGCCACTATCTAACACCATACACAAAAATCAACTCAAAATAGATTAAAAACTTGAACATAAGACCTGACACCATGAAACTCCCTGGAGAAAACCTATTGGGTAAGCTCCTTGCCGTGCAACTTGGTAATAATATTTTGGATTTGACCCCAAAAGCAAAGGCAGCAAAAGCCAAAATAATCGTGGGACTACATTAAACTAAAAAGCTTCTGCACAACAAAGGGAACTATCAACAAAATAAAAAGGCAACCTATAGAATGGGAGAAAATATCTGAAAATCATCTATATGATAAGGAGTCAATATCCAAAATATATCAAGAACTTACATAACTCATAGCATAAAATCCAATTACAAAATAGGCAGAGGATCTGAATAGACTATTTTTTTCTGAATAAGATAAACAAGTGTCCAACAGATACATAAAAATGTGCCCAATATCACTAACCATGAGGAAAATGCAAATCAAAAGCAAAATGAGACATCACCTCACATCTATTAGAATAATAATAATCAAAAATCAAATAATCAAAAATAATCAAAGAGAGGAGAAATAACAAGTCTTGTGAAGAAGAACTAAAGAGCCTCCTGATGAAAGTGAAAGAGGAGAGTGAAGAAGTTGGCTTAAAGCTCAACATTCAGAAAACGAAGATCATGGCATCCGGTCCCACCACTTCATGGGAAATAGATGGGGAAACAGTGGAAACAGTGGCTGACTTTATTTTCTGGGCTCCAAAATCACTGCAGATGGTGATTGAAGCCATGAAATAAAAAGACGCTTACTTCTTGGGAGGAAAGTTATGACCAACCTGGATAGCATATTAAAAAGCAGAGACATTACTTTGTCAACAAAGGTTTTCTAGTCAAGGCTATGGTTTTTCCAGTGGTCATGTATGGATGTGAGAGTTGGACTGTGAAGAAAGCTGAGCACCGAAGAATTGATGCTTTTGAACTGTGGTGTTGGAGAAGACTCTTGAGAGTCCCTTGGACCGCAAGAAGATCAAACCAGTCCATACTAAAGGAGATCAGTCCTGGGTGTTCATTGGAAGGACTGATGTTGAAGCTGAAACTCCAATACTTTGGCCACCTGATGAGAAGAGCTGACTCATTGGAAAAGACCCTGATGCCGGGAAAGATTGAGGGCAGGAGGAGAAGGGGACGACAGAGGATAAGATGGTTGGATGGCATCACCAAATCTATGGACATGGGTTTGGGTGGTCTCTGGGAGTTGGTGATGGACAGGGAGGCCTGGCATGCTGTGGGTTCATGGGGTCACAAAGAGTCAGACACGATTGAGCGACTGCACTGAACTGAACTGAACAAGTCTTGGTGAGGATGTGGAGAAAGAGGAACTCTTATGCACTGTTGGTGGGAAGGCAAATTGATGCAGCCACTATGGGAAACAGTAGGGAGTTGCCTTGAAAAATTAAAAATAGAGCAACAATATGATTCAGCAATTTCACTTCTGGGTATTTATCCTAAGAAAACGAAATCACTATCTGGAAAAGGTATCTGCACCTGCATGTTCACTGCAGCATTATTTACAGTAGCCAAGATATGAAAGTAACCTATGTGTCCATCAGCGGATGTATGGATTTAAAAAAAAATATGACACATAATTCCTGAAAGTCTGCTATTTGCAACAGTAGGAATGGATCTTGAGGGCATTGTGCTAAATGAGATAAGCAGCTCAAAGGTTTTATGAATAGGATTACATGTAGAAATTGTTTAGGGAATTCCTTGGTGGTCCAATGGTTAGGATTCTGTGCTTTCACTGCAGGAGGCATGGGTTTGATACCTGGTTCTTGGTTAAAGAACTAAGACTCCATCTGCCACCTAGTGCTGCCAAAAAAAAAAGTTTTAATGTGTAGTGCTTGGTTCATTTCTGTCTTATCTGGTACCTTGTATCCTATAATGACTAAATCCCTGAGTTAGAGGATGAGACTGACAGTACTTTACAAAGGTTTTATGACTCATCACATCATAAAGGTGAGAAGGAAACTCTTCTGACCTCAACATCTAGGTCATGTTTTGCCCAGGATCCTGCTGTCATGTCCATGTGGCTCTGGAGATCAATAAGGGAGGATGTTCTTCTCCAGCATGTTCTGTGCTTCTAGAATCTTCTCTTATCGCCTCTATTTCTGAAGCAGAGTCCAGTTAATAAGTCAATATGGGGTGTGAGTATAACTTTTTCTTTAAGATTTGACAGTAATTTTATTTTTATAAACAAGCAAGGGGGGACTTCCCTGGTGGTCCAGTAGTTAAGAAGAATCTGTATTCCAATGCGAAGGATGCAGATTCAATCCCTGGTCGGGAACTAAGATCCCACAGGCTGCAGGGCAACTAAACCCGTCAGAGAGAAGCCCACATGCTGCAACTGAAGATCTTATGTGCTGCAGCTAAGACCCAACACAGATAAAAAATAAATAAATTAATTTTTTTTAAAAAGCAAGAGGAGGACAGTATTTTCACCACTAACTTGTAGGTTTGCTTTTCTTCTTTGGATTATATTTTAGAAAAATAAAAAAGCAATGCTTCTGGGTTGTGGTTGTGAGCGCTCATTATCTTGATCATCAGAAAGCACTCATTAAGCCCTAATTGGGCCAGGTGCTTCAATTAGAGATGGCACCATCAAATGCAGAGTTGTAGGAAGCTTCTCATTGTGCCTAATGGAAAGACACATGTGTCTGAGAAGGGTTTAACTTCACATATTTGCAAGTATGTTCGTTCCCAGGGGATTTGTTTTGTGTGAGTCTCCAGATAGCAAGATGGAAGATGAGAGGGAAGAGAAGGGGGAGGGTAGAGCTGCTTGCTTGCAAACAGACACTGGTGTCTATCACTAAAATATAGATATGCACATATCTATATTCCCCTGAAATAAGTCCTCTAATGAAGGCATCTCCCCCTGGAGAGTAGCATATTTAATTAGAATGGATTTATGTACGCCTTGACTCACCAGGATAGCCTCCAGAGATGAATATCTTGTTATGGGAAAGCCCAAGAGGTGTAGCCGCCAATCTTCCTCCAGCAGAATCTGCACATTCCGAACTAACTGTAGGTACAGGGCATTCTGCTTCTAATAAAGACACAGATCCTGAGTCACTGGCTGCTGCTCATTTTTGAAGAATAGCCCCTAAGAACCTGAGTATCCCTCCTTTCACCATATTAGGTAAACCAACTTCTGTGGTCAATGTTGAAGCTCCAAGAACCTACCCGGCTTGCCTCTTAACTGTTGTAACTGCTGGAAACTGTTGTTTAGCAAGAATGAGGAGCCTCATTTTTACCCAAATTCATACCATGTTGGATTTCTAAATGGAAAGCACACAAATCCTTTACATGCAAATATTTCTTTCTTTCCCTTATAACCAAAAAGTCCCTCTGATCATGCCTCATTTAGATCCTATTTTTTGTTGTTGTTAATTTATTCTAGAAAACAAAAGTTTTCTTTAAAATAAGGTTTTTGCATTTCAGATTATTACATAAAAAGGAAAAAATAATGATTTAAAAGGGATGATATTTTATATACTTTCAGTTTTTAAAACTGAAAACAGTGGCTAAACATGTTAATATATTAAATAATGGAAGTGAATAATGGAATATTGAAATATCTTATGTTTTCACAGCCCCTCTAAATTGACAAAAATCTTGAGAATCTTTCCAACAGCTCTTTTGAGGAGGGCCAGGGATGTATTACCATCACTAAGATTCTACCAGCAAATCATAACTTCCTCTGTTGATTTCAAAACTATGAAATAGAGACTACAGGTCTAAATCATAAAAATTTTAAGTTGAATTGTAGATTGTGTTAAACTAAAATGTGATGGAAATGGCCATTTATACAGGCATCTCTCATCCCAGCTGTTCTGGTCATTGTTGTTGACTAGTTACTTCTAACCCACAATTTATTCAGTCAATACTAGTGTCCATTTAAAAGGGACCACACGGCCATGTGAGAAATGCCTGGGGTCTTGATACAAATGGATTTATCTAAAAAACAGACTCACAGACTTCAAAAACAAGGTTACCAACGAGGAAAAGGAAAGGGAGGGATAAATTAGGAGTTTGGGATTAACACATACACACTACTATATATAAAATACTCAATAAGCAGGTACTATATAGCACAGGGAACTCTGCTCAATATTCTGTAACAACCTATATGGGAAAAGTATCTGAAAAAGAATCGATATATGCATAACTGAATCACTTTGCTGTGCACCTGAAACTAACACATTGTAGTCAACTATACACTAAGACAAAATTTTTAAAAAATTTAAAAACGGATGTACAGCAAATCTTCTACAAAAGCAAAAACATTAAAAATTAAAAGGGACCACATGGCCATGTGAGAAGTTCTTGGGGTGTTGGGTCACCCCTCTTGTCCAGCACATGTAATCCATAATAATCTTTTGGTAACTGACCTATTTAGCTGAAACATTTTATATAAAAGGAAATTCAGCAGAATGAATCCTGTCTCTTATTGTACCCCATACACTCAGCTATCCCAGTGATCATTTGCAATTCTGGTAAGGTTGTAGAAAACTGCTTTATCGGGAGACTTAACAAATAAACAGAAAGAAAGTTTCCAGGCTTTAACAAAAAGACACAGGCAAAGAACACAGACTCAAATAAGGAATAGGGTGCTCCAGAGGAGAAGGGAATCAGAGTAGCCAACGCCCTCCCAGAGTTCATTATGCCTCTTGAGCTGCTAGTAGGAAAGTTAATTTTTAAATGCTTTGAGGTGATTAAGAAGCTGGGCATCACTCTAAATGTAAATAAGTCCCGTTTCATTTCCTGGAAGCTGACTCTGATTGGGGCAGTCACCAGCTACTTAGCCTGCTGATAAATTTCAGATCCATAGTCTGGTTCATAATTAACCCTGTCTTCTTATGAAGTCAAAGCTTAGCACACTCATTTGTAAATACAAGCACAGCCAGAGACTTCAGTGCTCGACAGTTTCACTGAGGAAAAGTTGGTTTATCAGAGAAAGCCATATTAAGACCTGAAAGCCTTCTTGCGTTGACGATGGAGTGCTGACCAAATATTTGGTGGAATGCGGTGTTATTTCCTTCAGCCAACAAATAAGAAAAGTCATTTGAAAGACCATCCTAGAGATGGAGTTTGGGTCCTTTTTTGATACCAGGATTTCAGTCCCTTCTACTTACAACCTCTGGAAGGAGCCCAGTGAATTATTTATTTCCCACTCACTCGCTCTTTCTCTCTGCGTAGGCTCTATTCATTCCTCTATCTTATCGTAATGAGCCAGGTCACCGCTGAAATGAACTTAAATCACAACCGCTTGGCAGTGCCTGTTTTACAGGCCTGGATGGCCTACTTTATATTGTTTGTACTGAGCTGATGTCGGCGCGCTGGTGTAAGATTGTAGGACTGCTTTACCCTGGGGACCCTCATAAAAATGAGTGGGCTGGCTCATAAAACTGTCCCACTGTGCAAAACTGTAAATAGCTTCCTTAGGGGCACGACAAGTCCAAGGCTGCAAAAAGGGCATACCCTCGGTGCCAGAGACCGGAACTGTCCTGCTAGGATTTGGACCTCCGCAACCCGGCAGGGTCCTGTTTATCCTGGGAATTGTAGCGCCGATTGTTTTATCCGTGTTTTGCAACTCAACACCATTTCCTCACTCATAGTTCCCTTCTGTTTCCTCTTTGCCACTGTTTGCGGACACAGGAAAAGGCCAGTGGGCTCACATGAGGACAAGGTCCCTGCTGGAGCTCGGTCATGTTGACAAGCCAAGTGATGATCCGTCATTGTCACTGTGTTTACATGAGGGATTAAATAAATAAACTAAATAAACAGTCTCGGTACAGCTGCTGTCTTTACTATCTGCTTTCAAGATTCAGAATGGTGCTCCAGATTAGTTAGACTCTGACCCAGTAGACTGAGCAGAAATGACTTGGGGGATGACTCTGTGTGATACTGTTTGTAAGCCTTCCACTCCCGCACACTGGGACATCCCGAGTTATAGGAAATATTGTCTTCAGCCAGCTACTGGGAACAACAAGCACCTCAATTCAAAACAGCTTCCTCCTCTGAAGCACTGAGAGAAGACTGAACACTGAGATGCTATCACAGATACAGATTCAGTACAGGAGAAGCAGCACTGTGGCCTCCTGGCTCTTTTACTGATGGGTGAGGTACAAGCCAGCTGCGAATTAGTAGCAATCTCACATTTCACCTTTCCTAAAGCAACTGGAACCACTGGAATGGGGACACCCACGAGGACTAGATCTGCATTTCTCAATATAGGGGCCTCACTAATACCATGTGGGAACTTGTTAGAAATGCAAATTATCAGCCTTAAGAATCAGAGACTTTAGGAGTGGGGCCCAGAAAATTGTGCTTAAAAAAGCCCTTCTGGTCATTTCAATGGAGCTAAAGTTTGAGAAGCAGTGGCCTAGAAAGAGGAAACACAGATCACAGCTCGAGTCTGTCATCAAGCTGCTGTGTGCAAACCCAGGCTCTGCTGCTTGAGGACGAGTTATTTATGTCCCTTAAATCCCAAATTGCATCTGGAAAACAGGCAGGAATAAGCTGTCGGGACATTTCAGTGAATGTATTCAGCCTATTAAACACTTAGTATAGGGCCTGCTAAAAGAATAGTAAATCTTAGCTTGCATTGTTTTAAAGCACTAGAACTGGAACAAAGCATGTGCCTAGTATCTGAAATGCACAAATGAATCCACGAATAAATGACAGGGTGACAGATGCTCAACTTGTGCAGAGAAGGAAAATGCTGACAAAAATGCATAACTGGACCTCTGCTTGCAGAACACAGATGAAAAAAAAATTACACATACTCTTCTCAGAGACCTTGTGAACATCAAATGCATTTAACAAGTGGGAAAGGGAGGAAGAGAGAGAGAAGAAAAAGGTAAAAGGGAGGGAGTGGGAAGGCCAGGAATTGGAGTTACTTGCTTTCCTGCATTGCATTAGATCTATGACTCTGAGCATCTATTTCCTCCAAGTGGTCAACCCCAGAGCCTAAAGTTTCTGATGCCTCGAAAGTCTTTGTCCTCTTCTCCTTCACCCATGTCCCTTCAGTTTAAGACCCCTTTTTCCTGATGAAGGAGTAATTTTTGTTTCCCCTAATTCTGCTGCTTGCAAAGGAAGAGGGCTGAGCAGGGAATGCAGGAGTGGGGGGTTCTGAGAGTACTAGGAGGTGGGACCCCGGAGCTAAAGGGCAGAACCAGAAGACGTCAGCTCGTGGGATCATCACAGCGAGCATCTGCTCGTGGGATCATAGCGATCGTCTGATCATGGCCTGAGAAAACAGTTTCTAAACCAACCCAGGTGTGAAGGTAGATCTGGTGAGAAAATGCAAGCCACTTGCTGGAAATCTCTGTGAAAAACCAGCGGAATCCGATAGCTCTGCTGCCTTCATTTTGCTGTGAGAAAAGTCTGCAGTGACTTGATAGATTGAGAAAGGATTTCCCTATGCATGAGGTCATGAATCAACTACGAACCCAAACGGAGACTAAGGGAGACTGTCTGTCATTCAAGCCGATAGTGAATTTCCTCTGCTGGACACGACTACCAAATTCTACAGAGTCTGAGAAAACAAAGAGGCAGCTGCAAAATGTTAAAAGGTAGATCTTTGCCTGAATTTAGCTGGGTATTTTTTCAGTTTTCTGGTCAGAAATCAGGTCCACCCAAGTCAAGGAACAATGAAAGAAAATAGCTTGTATAATTGCAAGGTAAAGGCAGCTCTTGTGAATCAGAATCACTGTGCTCTGAAACGAGAGCAACAGGCTTGACCCTGGGCTTAAGTCAACAGAGTTACCTACTGTCGACAAGGTATCTGCAGCATTATCTCAGGGTTACAGCCTGTAACCATGGTCCCACCTTCTCTAAGCCATTCTTATTAAACTCTCTTCATAAAGGCTGTGACTATGAATCAGGTATAAACTACTCTCTAGTTGGGTTCCTTGCCTGCTTCTCTAATGGACACAGGATGCTGTCTATTCTGGGCGGGAGAAGTCTTACTGAGAGCCTCCCACCACTGCCGTTTTCCAGCCTCTGAAAATATCTGAGCTGACGGCTCTTCTTGGTAGACAAGACTCCTTCTCTTCCCAGTCTTTTCTCTCCACCTGGCCCTGGTGAGCAATATATCAGGTTGGCCAAAAAGTTCAATTGGGTTTTCCAGCAATGTGTCACAGAAAATTCAAACAAACTTTTTGGCCAGCCCAATAAGCCCCTTCACAGTCCTCTTTTCCCCCATTCAAGACCATTTTCTCATTAAAAAAGGAATTCCAGCCTGGAGCTTCTAATGCTGAGAGATGATGCCCATCAATGGTTGGGGGTTGTTTTTGTCCCTAGAGTGTAGAGCAATGTCTACTGAATGAAAACCCCTTTCTCCTTTATTTTTTGCATAATAGTAATTCTTTATTCATGAGGTCTTTTTATTTCCATGAAAAACACTGAGGTCATTTTAACTTTTAATTACACTAGAGTTCCATTGATTTTAACTTCTGTAGTAGTGAGCACAGAAGCTAGAGCTTTACTCACCCATTTCTACTTAAAAAAAAATATATAAAGGAGGAAAAGACAGTTTAAAAGGGTCATGGATTTCATTTAGTTATAACCTTTGGCTGTATCTTACTTCTAATGTTATGCAAACCTGCCCTGCAATTTTATATCCTATTAATTCTCTTATTTTTGTCTAGACCCATTGGCTAAAAGTATGGTTACAGGAAGTAAACTATGATCGAAAACTTGGCAGTGGATGTTGGTAGAATAATTAGTTTGGGAGACATGGATTGCTGTGGAATAATGGAAGAAACAGAGAACTAATTCTGATACGTATTTAATTGAGTAATCTTGGGCGAATCACTTCACTTCTCTGACCTTCAATTTCTTTCTTTTCTTCTGTATTATTTTTGAAGCATAGTTAATTTACAATGTTGTGTTAGCTTCGGGTGTACAGCAAATGACTTAGTTTTAAATATTCTTTTCCATTGTAGGTTATTACAATATATTGAATATAGTTCCTTGGGCTATACAGTAGGACCTTGTTGTTTGCCTGTATTTCATACATTAAAATCACTTCACTATTTTTTTTTAAGTTTTCTTTTTTAAACGTGGACCATTTTTTAAGTCTTCATTGAATTTGTTACAATACTGTTTCTCCTTTATGTTTTGGGGTTTTTTGGTCAAGAGACATGTGGGATTTTAGTTCCCAGACCGGGAATCAAACCGGCACCCCCTACTTGGAAGGTGGAGTCTTAACACCTGGACCGCCAGGGAAGTCCCCAGATCTCTTCATTCTTATCTTCAACCCTCCTCTCTGAGGTCTTTACTGGATTCTCCATCCAGAATCACCAGGTCTGTTCTACATAGAAAATCACTCCCAGCTGCTCCACAAAAGCTATCAGACCTAAGAGAAAGAAAGGAGTAGTCTTAATTATTGGACCGCCAAGGACGTCTCCCCCAGAACTGTTTAGAGGGCAGTTTGTAATCTAAGGTGGGAAAGACAAGCTCCCTACTAAACACATGTCCAGGAACTCCACCTGACCTGGGCTCTCATTTTGTAGACTCTGGAGGTGAGGGCGGAGGTGGAGGTACAGGTACAGGGAAGGTGAGCACCTGGCCCGGGAGTCACCTGTGCACGCGCAGTGCAGGTGGTCGCCCGGTGGCCCTTTGCAGACCCAGCCACACAGGGCTCCTCCACCTAAGAGAGGAGAGCCTGCAGAGCCACGGGAGAGCTGGTAATTTTGCGACCAGCAAATGAAAGGGCAGAGAAAAAGCACCAGGAAACCTTTCATTCCGAGGTATCTCTAATTTGTGCAATTATGTAAATGCATTATGCAGCCCTCCTGGAGTCGGTACTGCTGCCTGACAAGGCCAGCTTGGACTGCTGCTCCGTTTTGTGTTGGAAGGCTGGGGGTGAAGGAGGGGGGTTGAGGAGGAGGGGAGATGGGGTCAGAGGAGAAGCCCTTATTCAATTCAAATATTTCATACTTTTGGAATCTTTTATTTCTGCTCCATTTTCTAAATTTTAGGCTGCAGCAGAATGTGACTTTTCGTTGTATGCCACATCTATTTTATGATAAATCTTATACAGATTGACAGACCCTAAATAGAGTTATTTCTGTGCCACAGGCAAGATCAAAGAAGGCCAGTGGATGATTTGACAATAATGGGGAGAGGGGCAGATTGCACCCCTGCTGGAGGAAGACTGGGGGAGGGGATGCTGACCCCGTGGGAATGGCACCAGCCAGCTCTTGGCCACTGTGAAGATAAATAATAGGTCCCTGACTCTGGTTTCTCCAGTGATGGTGGTAAAATGTCCAGCTGAAATTAACACACAGGATAGTAACAGCCTTTGTCACCACTTGGTAAAATCAGTTGGTAGTTTTTAAAATGTCTTGACTTGAGACTCATTGTGCTTTGTTTCTAAAAGTGTCAGAACTAGACTGGAGGTCACCTAACATCTCACCTCTGCTAAAAAGTCTCCTTTGTTTTATCTACAGTTTCTTTTTTTTCTTTAAGTATTTATTGAATTTATTACAATACTGCTTCTGTTTTATGTTTGTTTTGTTTTGTTTTGGCCATGAGATATGAGGGATCTTAGCTCCCCAGACAGGGATCGAACCCACATCCCCCTGCATTGGAAGCCGAAGTCTTAACCACTGGTTTGCCCCATCGTCTATAATTTCCAAGAAGGTTTTTTGACCTCATTCCCTGAAGTGTGAGCCTAAGTTCAGCTGGAGCTCAGAGAAAGAAGGTGAAGTATAACCTGGGTGTCCATGAAGGGGGCTTAGGTCAGGTGAACCCTCTCTGGAAGCCTAGGGGCTAAGAGGCAGGGCTGTGGTAGAGCCAAGGCCAAGGCCTCGGCCTAGGCATGGAAAGCAGGCCAGACTAAAAGACTGCAAGGAACACTGAACTGGGGCTTCCCTGATAGCTCAGTTGGTAAAGAATCTACCTGCAATGCAGGAGACCCTGGTTCGATCCCTGGGTTGGGAAGATCCTCTGGAGAAGGGTATGGCAACCCGCTCCAGTATTCTTGCCTGGAGAATCCCCATGGACAGAGTAGCCTGGCAGGCTACAGTCCATGGGGTCACAAAGAGTTGGACATGACTGAGTGACTAAGCACAGCATGGGGACTAGATGGTGGAAAAAAATAGGAACCTGGCAGCAGGTACCAGAAGGCTTACAATTATTACATTTGTGCCTCAATCAGTCAGTTCAGTCGCTCAGTCATGTCCGACTCTTTGCACCCCCATGGACTGCAGCACGCCAGGGTTCACTGTCCATTACCAACTCCCAGAGCTTACTCAAACTCAGGTCTATCGAGTCGGTGATGGCATCCAATCATCTCATCCTCTGTCATCCCCTTCTCCTCCTGCCTTCAACCTTTCCCAACATCAGGGTCTTTTCAATGAGTCAGTTCTTCACATCAGGTGGCCAAAGTATTATGTTTGTGACTCAGAACATCCCAAAAGTTATTTTTTAATCTCTATTTTATAAATGAGGAAATAGGCTCAAAAAGTTCAGAGATTTGGTCAAGGTCATGAGATATAGAGCAAGGGCTTAGCCCCAGGCAGTGCTCTCCTGGATGGTGATAAAGGCTGCCAAATAGAATGAATTCAGGGTTTGTTTAGGTGGGAAATCATCCCACAGATTCTCCTCCATAAAGGAAGGAGGGCCAAGCTTTGCCCTGGAGGGGCTCACAGTCTCATGGAACAGACAGGAGGCAAAAGTCACCCAGTTACCCAGCTGAAGGGAGCAGCAGATGGGTGGCTTTGAGAAGAAGCAAAGGTCACAGACAAGCTCACCTGGGAGAAGAAAGCTGAAGGAATCCACTGTCTGGAGCTCAGACCCATCAGGGGAAGAGGCGGCAAGGAGGCTGGAGGGGGATGGTGGGTTTGGAACTTCTCGCCCTGGCACATACACCGAGATCTTTATCCTAAAGGGTGAGGGGAGCCCTTGGGGAGATTTAAAAGCAGGAAAATGGACTTTCCCGGTGGTCCAGTGGTTTAAAACTCCACGCTTCCTCTGTAGGGGGCATGTAATGGACCCCTGGCCAGGGAACTAAGATCCCACATGCCACTGGGTGAGACTAAAAATTGAAAAAAGATTCAAAGCAGGACATTGACTGGGCTATGTTTGCCTTTTAGATGATCCCCCTGCCCCAGGGATGGAGAATGGATTCAGGGCTGCTTTGGACATAGAGGTTGCCACCTCCTCCTACATCCCCACTTCCTTATTCCTAACAGATTTTGTTCCATTAACGTGATGCTTAGGCTGCATTGATCCTTCCAGAAATAACCACACCCTGACCCCCTCACCCCCATCCCTTGCCCCTCTGACCCTGTTCTCAGCATTACCTGGCCTTCCTTGCCCTTAGGTTCCTGTGTGGGGTCAGCCTTAGGCGGCACCCCAGCTGGGTTTCCTCCTGGCCCCAGCTCCCATCTGCAGGGCTTTCCCATAACTACAACTCATTTTGTCTCCGTGACACAGCTCCCTCTGCGGACCTCAGCCTCAGGGGTGGCACGATCTTCCCATAATTACTAGTCCCTGGGAGCCTCACCATTCTTTATTGGCCTCCTTAACCCTACCCACCCCTCAGTAATTTGCCCCCTTTTTGTTGTTGTTCATTCACTCAGTCGTGTCCAGCTCTTTGTGATGCCATGGACTGCAGCACGCCAGGCTTCCCCGTCCTTCACCATTTCCCGGAGTTTCCTCAAACTCATGTCCATTGGGTTCAGTGATGCCATCCAACCATCTCTGTTGTCCTCTGTTGTCTCCTTCTCCTCCTGCCCTTATTTAATCCTTTTGAAATTGAGTATGCTATGTGATTCCTGTGGAGACTATATACTACTCCATCCCCATATTCAGAGGTCAGTTAGTCTAGGGTAATCACGATTAGTCTAAGCCAATCAGCGTTCGACATTGCCTTGACCATTGTTCTTGGTCCAGTGATTGGCAAGACTTTCTCTCTCTCTCTCTCTAACATGTGATTTACATCACATGAGTCACAACAGATGTCACCATAATAAAGCTGATCCTAAGAAGGTGGCAAGTGGAAAGTTATAATTTTCCCCGTCATGGTTCAGCTACTGGTGGTGATGCTATGCTTTGAGTCAGCTCTACCTTTGGACTCCCAGTTATTTGAAATAATACATTTTCCTTTGTGTAAGTCAGTTTAGTCAAAGCTATGGTTTTTCCAGGAGTCATGTATGGATGTGAGAGTTGGACCATAAAGAAAGATGAGCACCAAAGAATTGATGCTTTTGAACTGTGGTGTTGGAGAAGACTCTTAAGAGTCCCTTGGACTGCATGGAGATCCAACCAGTCCATCCTAAAGGAAATCAGTCCTGAATATTCATTGGAAGAACTGATGCTGAAGATGAAACTCCAATACTTTGGCCACCTGTTGCAAAGCATTGACTCCTTGGAAAAGACCCTGATGCTGGGAAACAGTGAAGGCAGGAGGAGAAGGGGATGTCAGAGGATGCTTGGATGGCATCACTGACTCAATGAACATGAGTCTGAGCAAACTCTGAGAGTTGGTGGTGGACAGGGAAGCCTGGCGTGCTGCAGTCCACGGGGTCTCAAAGAGTCAGACATGACTGAGTGACTGAACTGAACTGATGTCAGTTTAGGACAAGTATTTCTATCACTTGCAGCCCAAAAGCATTACCTGGTTATACTAAGGGGAAAATGAATGGAATCAAAAAGATAGAAGAGACTATCAAAGTTGTCTAAGCCATAAAAAAAAAATAAAAACAAAAGGAAAGAGAGAGAAAAAAAAAGCACCTTGACTGGCAGTGACAGAGGGAGAAAGAAGAGGACAAACGCTTGGTAGGTTTGTCTCCACAAATTGTGTGAGTGGTAGATACAGGTCACCACACCACTGATTCAGGTGAAGGCCAAAATGATGGGTAGAAATGAACTGTATGCATAGAAATAGTTAAACTTCTAAATGTTATGTTATATATGCCTGGGTGCTAAGTCGCTTCAGTCACATCCAACTTTTGAGACCCTATGGACCATAGCCTGCCAAGCTCCTCCTCCATGGTATTCTCCAGGCAAGAATACTGGAGTGGGTTGCCATGCCCTCCTCCAGAGGATCTCCCTAACCTAGTGGTAGAACCCACATCTCTTACATCTCCTGCATTGGCAGGTGGGTTCTTTACCACTAGCACCACCTGGCAAGCCCTATGTTATATATATTACCATAATTTTAAAAAACATAACTTTTAAAACACAAAATATGCCAAAAAAGCCAAAATGATGGGTAAAAATCATCACTGGGTATCTAAATACCTAGATAATCCAAGCTGAATGTGTCAGGAGTCAGCTAGGAACGTGGTATAAATGATACAAGCACTCATCTCAAAGATGGCTTTATGACTTCAGGTCATAAAATGCTGTTTCAGCTTTGTCAGATGTTAGTGTCAGAATTTGGGGACATGGTCCTCTGTCTGCTGGAAACACTCTGTCACTGGATATTCTAAGGGTGCACACTCATGGTACCTGGTGCTACAGCATTTCTGTCACCTGTAATGGGATTTTTGGTAAATAAAAGCCACGCATTTCACATTTGAAGTCCTCGGGGTTTGGTGGGTTTTTTTTTTTTTTTTTTTTTTTTAATAAAACCTGTGCTACACTTCCTTTAAATTTTTGTTGAGGTGAAGAATTCTTTTATAAAACAAATAATCACATTCTTGATATGTGTGTTCAGATGTATAAATCCCTGTTTTTTGCCCTCAAAATTTTCTTAAAACAGCACATAGCTTTACACAAGCAACCTCTTGAAGTGACCTTAATCAGTGAACACATATTTATTGTTTCTAGATATTTTAAGATACTTTTCCAGGAATGCTAAGGTCAAATTGGCCTCAAATACTTTGTCAACAGTCTAGTTAAAAGAGTGAAATAAAGTAAGCTTTACTAGAGACCAAAGAAACATGGTAAGTGAAACATGTATTAAAAGATGCACAAGATCTCTGGAACTTCGCAGAGATCAGACTGATCAAGATGATCAAATATGGCAGATACTATGGGTTGACTGCACAACTCTCTTCCTAAATGCCTTCTTGAACACCCATGCCAGAGCTGCCACCTGCGTTCCTCAGACTCCTCTGCAGCTGTGGTTTCTGGATATGGTCTGAGGTGCTGCCCTCACAGACGTCACCTCCATGACAAAGAAATTGCACACATAGCTGGGTTATTCTTGCTGATAGTGGTGATGGTGGCTGAAACTCTCATGCCCTTTCCCTGGTGTCATAGATGTTAGATCAGATCAGATCAGTTGCTCAGTCGTGTCCGACTCTTTGCAACCCCATGAATCGCAGCATGCCAGGCCTCCCTGTCCATCACCAACTCCCAGAGTTCACCTAGACTCACATCCATCAAGTCAGCGATGCCATCCAGCTATCTCATCCTCTGTCGTCCCCTTCTCCTCCTACCCCCAATCCCTCCCAGCATCAGAGTCTTTCCAGTGAGTCAACTCTGCGCATGAGGTGGCCAAAGTATTGGAGTTTCAGCTTTAGCATCAGTCCTTCCAAAGAAATCCCAGGGCTGATCTTCTTCAGAATGAACTGGTTGGATCTCCCTGCAGTCCAAGGGACTCTCAAGAGTCTTCTCCAACACCACAGTTCAAAAGCATCAATTCTTCGGAGCTCAGCCTTCTTCACAGTCCAACTCTCACATCCATACATGACCACAGGAAAAACCATAGCCTTGACTAGACGGACCTTTGTTGGCAAAGTAATGTCTCTGCTTTTGAATATGCTGTCTAGGTTGGTCATAACTTTCCTTCCAAGGAGTAAGCGTCTTTTAATTTCATGGCTGCAGTCACCATCAGTAGTGATTTTGGAGCCCAGAAAAATAAAGCCTGATACTGTTTCCACTGTTTCCCCATCTATTTCCCATGAAGTGGTGGGACCGGATGCCATGATCTTCGTTTTCTGAATGTTGAGCTTTAAGCCAACTTTTTCACTCTCCACTTTCACTTTCATCAAGAGGCTTTTGAGTTCCTCTTCACTTTCTGCCATAAGGGTGGTGTCATCTGCATATCTGAGGTTATTGAGATTTCTCCCAGCAATCTTGATTCCAGCTTGTGTTTCTTCCAGTCCAGCATTTCTCATGATGTACTCTGCATATAAGTTAAATAAACAGGGTGACAATATACAGCCTTGATGAACTCCTTTTCCTATTTGGAACCAGTCTGTTGTTCCATGTCCAGTTCTAACTGTTGCTTCCTGACCTGCATACACATTTCTCAAGAGGCAGATCAGGTGTTCTGGTATTCCCATCTCTTTCAGAATTTTCCACAGTTTATTGTGATCCACACAGTCAAAGGCTTTGGCATAGTCAATAAAGCAGAAATAGATGTTTTTCTGGAACTCTCTTGCTTTTTCCATGATCCAGCAGATGTTGGCAATTTGATCTCTGGTTCCTCTGCCTTTTCTAAAACCAGCTTGAACATCAGGAAGTTCACGGTTCACATTTTGCTGAAGCCTGGCTTGGAGAATTTTGAGCATTACTTTACTAGCGTGTGAGATGAGTGCAATTGTGCAGTAGTTTGAGCATTCTTTGGCATTGCCTTTCTTTGGGATTGGAATGAAAACTGACCTTTTCCAGTCCTGTGGCCACTGCTGAGTTTTCCAAATTTGCTGGCATAGTGAGTGCAGCACTTTCACAGCATCATCTTTCAGGATTTGGAATAGCTCAACTGGAATTCCATCACCTCCACTAGCTTTGTTCGTAGTGATGCTTTCTAAGGCCCACTTGACTTCACATTCCAGGATGTCTGGCTCTAGGTCAGTGATCACACCATTGTGATTATCTGGGTCGTGAAGAACTTTTTGTACAGTTCTTCTGTGTATTCTTGCCATCTCTTCTTAATATCTTCTGCTTCTGTTAGGTCCATACCATTTCTGTCCTTTATTGAGCTCATCTTTGCATGAAATGTTCCTTTGGTATCTCTGATTTTCTTGAAGAGATCCCTAGTCTTTCCCATTCTGTTGTTTTCCTCTATTTCTTTGCATTGATCGCTGAAGAAGGCTTTCTTATCTCTTCTTGCTATTCTTTGGAACTCTGCATTCAGATATTTATATCTTTCCTTTTCTCCTTTGCTTTTCACTTCTCTTCTTTTCACAGCTATTTATAAGGCCTCCCCAGACAGCCATTTGCTTTTTTGCATTTCTTTTCTATGGGAATGGTCTTGATCCCTGTCTCCTGTACAATGTCACGAACCTCATTCCATAGTTCATCAGGCACTCTATCTATCAGATCTAGGCCCTTAAATCTATTTCTCACTTCCACTGTATAATCATAAAGGATTTGATTTAGGTCATACCTGAATGATCTAGTGGTTTTCCCTACTTTCTTCAATTTAAGTCTGAATCTGGCAATAAGGAGTTCATGGTCTGAGCCACAGTCAGCTCCTGGTCTTGTTTTTGCTGACTGTATAGAACTTCTCCATCTTTGGCTGCAAAGAATATAATCAATCTGATTTCAGTGTTGACCATCTGGTGATGTCCATGTGTAGAGTCTTCTCTTGTGTTGTTGGAAGAGGGTGTTTGCTATGACCAGTGCATTTTCTTGGCAAAATTCTATTAGTCTTTGCCCTGCTTCATTCCATATTCCAAGGCCAAATTTGCCTGTTACTCCAGGTGTTTCTTGACTTCCTACTTTTGCATTCCAGTCCCCTATAATGAAAAGGCCATCTTTTTAGTGTTAGTTCTAAAAGGTCTTGTAAGTCTTCATAGAACCGTTCAACTTCAGCTTCTTCAGCGTTACTGGTTGGGGCATAGACTTGGATTACTGTGATATTGAATGGTTTGCCTTGGAAAACAACAGAGATCATTCTGTCATTTTTGAGATTGCATCCAAGTACTGCATTTCGGACTCCTTTGTTGACCATGATGGCCACTCCATTTCTTCTGAGGGATTCCTGCCCGCAGTAGTATATATAATGGTCATCTGAGTTAAATTCACCCATTCCAGTCCATTTCAGTTCGCTGATTCCGAGAATGTCGACATTCACTCTTGCCATCTCTTGTTTGACCACTTGCAATTTGCCTTGATTTATGGGCCTGACATTCCAGGTTCCTATGTGATATTGCTCTTTACAGCATCGGACCTTGCTTCTATCACCAGTCACATCCACAGCTGGGTATTGTTTTTGCTTTGACTCCATCCCTTCATTCTTTCTGGAGTTATTTCTCCACTGATCTCCAGTAGCATATTGGGCACCTACTGACCTGGGGAGTTTCTCTTTCAGTATCCTACCATTTTGCCTTTTCATACTGTTCCTGGGGTTCTCAAGGCAAGAATACTGAAGTGGTTTGCCATTCCCTTCTCCATTCCGTCAAATCTCTCCACCATGACCCGCCTGTCTTGGGTTGCCCCAAGGGCATGGCTTAGTTTCATTGAGTTAGACAAGGCTGTGGTCCTAGTGTGATTAGATTGACTACCTTTCTGTGAGTATGGTTTCAGTGTGTTTGCCCTCTGATGCCCTCTTGCAACCCCTACCGTCTTACTTGGGTTTCTCTTACCTTGGGCGTAGGGTACCTGAAAATATGTGTGATAGTTACTCAGTCATGTCCGACTCTTTGAGATTGCATGGACTGAAGCCTGCCAGGCTCCTCTGTGCACAGAATTCTCTATGCAAGAATACTGGAGTGGGTTGCCATCCCCTTCTCCAGGGGATCTTCCCAAGCCAGGGACTGAACCCAGGTCTCAAGCATTGCAAGTGGATTCTTTACCATCTGATCCACCAGGGAAGCCCAAGAAACCCAAGGTTGTGGCAGTGTCTCCTGACTGCTGTGGTCGACAGCTGTGTAGCATCCAAACCTGGTTTTCCAACTAAATTATTCACTACTTGCTAATAAATCAGTTTCTGCTTAAACTGCTGCTGCTAAGTTGCTTCAGTCGTGTCCGACTCTGTGCGACCCCATAGACGGCAGCCCACCAGGCTCCCCCGTCCCCAGGATTTTCCAGGCAAGAACACTGGAGTGGGTTGCCATTTCCTTCTCCAATGCATGAAAGTGAAAAGTGAAAGTGAAGTCGCTCAGTCGTGTCCAACTCTTCACGACCCCATGGATTGCAGCCCACCAGGCTCCTCCGTCCATGGGGTTTTCCAGGCAAGAGTACTGGAGTGGGGTGCCATTGCCTTCTCCCTAAATCCTGACACAGGAAATCAAGAAAGACTTTATAAAGAGAACAAGGAATCTGGGCTAAGCCTTTGAAAATTCGGTAGAATTTGAATAATTGAAAAAGGAGAGAAGAGGAAATTCCAGGTGACAAGAAACAAAAAAGCAGTGGAAAAAATATGTGCAGAAAATAGTCAATAAGACAGAAGAGAGGACTGATAGTGAAGAGATGTAGAAATAAGAGAAAAGGAGAGTCCATCTCAGAGTGGTTGCTGGGTCCTTATGAGAAATTAAAAAGTACTGTGGGTTCTCACCTGGAATCCAACAAAAGAGACCAAAGAAAAGGGGATGTGATTTACAGTCATCAAACTAGATAACAAACTGCTTTAATTGAAAGCATTAAAGGAGGAAAAATAAGTAAAAAAACATGAATAAAAGAGAAGTCCTAATCAAACACTAATTACAACCCATGCATGCTAAGTCACTTCAATAGTGTCTGTCTCTGAGACCCCAGGGACTGCTCCCAGAGCCTGCCAAGCTCCTCTGTCCATGGGATTCTCCAGGCAAGAACACTGGAGTGGATTGCCATTTCCTTCTCCAATAGCCTAACAGTTAAACATGTGAATCCAGAACCACATTCTCTGAGCTGTCTCTTTTCCATTTACTTGTTGTGTAAACTTGAGCAGCTGTCTTAGCCTAGTTGTATTTCAGTTTCCTCATTTGTAAAGAGAATATGTTTCATCTTCCTCATAAGGGTAATGTGGAGATTCAGTGTATAACATCGTTAAACCATGCCTGGTATGTGGTAAGCACAAATACATGTGCTATTGTTATAACTAATGTATCAATTTGCTCAACTCACCAATCAAAAGAATGCGTGGTACAAATTAGGTCAAAAAGAACAGATGATCACGTTTTCCACTAATACAGAGATGAAAAACAAGTCAGGTGAATATGTGTTAACTTTGGTACCAATTTTAGTCTTGGACAAAATACAATTCAAAGTGAAAAACATGATACATACATATATATTTTTTTAACCTACTTTTTCCCTTTAAAAGAGTGTACATCATCACCATAAAAGAGTATACATCATTACATGAAATCAGTAACAAAAAATGTTAGCTGAAAAAAATTAACCCATATGTCTAGAAACAAAAACACCACTGAATATACCTTATTTGAAGAAGAAATTGTGCAAAATTTTAAAATACTAAAACTGAACAATAAAAAACAATTCCTGTCAACAGGTATATGCTAAAACAAATGTAATACTCAAAAGGAAAAGTATAATTCTAAATATATTTACCAGAAAACGAGAGAGAAAAACAAATCACCAAAGTGTTCTAAGAGCACATATAAGTGTAGGTCATATTTGTACTGAAAGCTTTTCTCTGCAGCTTTAATTCAAGGCAGGAAGATTTAAAGAAACATCCAACCTTCTTAATTTCTCCTGATTGAAGATTTCAATTTATGTTCTTCTAGGGACTGGCAGATTTGTGTTCCTAGGAGTATTTATTTTCAATCATTCTATCAAGGCTCAGTGAGATGACTAATTTTGTTGGCACTGTGCTCCCATCCAGCAACAAGGCACCAGCTGCAAGATGCAGTGTGAGCTCCTCGGCTTCCACTTAGGATTCTTGCCCCCAGGCATTTGTGCCAGAAACCTTCATGAAATCACCCTACTCCCTTCTTCCCAGGCAGCCCCAGACAAGCAAGGCCTACACAGACTTGTCACGTCTTTCTAGTCTCCTGGTCCTAAACCTTTTCATTTCCCCTCCTTTTCCAAATATTGATTTGGAAATATTGATGATAAGCATAGTAAGTCATCGAAAGTACCACTTGAGTGAAATTTCCTCCTTCTTTTGAAAATCGAATATATATATAATAAAACAGAACTAGCTGCTCTGAATATGTATATTTGCACACATAAATTAGAGAGAGAGATCATTTAGTCCTTTTTTGTTCTAAGTTCCAAAGATACAGCAATAAACCAAAATGACAACTTTTTTTTTTTTGTTTTCTGTCCTGGTCAGGGGAAGTGGAGGCAATTAGCAAAATACATAAATATAGTTGTAGCATTTTACATAGTCTGATGATGCTGAGGAGAAAAGGAAAACAAGTAATGGTTAAGGAGTGGGAAAGGGTAGGAGAGAGATGTGTGGCGATTATTAAAGGATAGATTTAGAGCCACAATTTGACTGCAGTCAGAAAAGCAGACAGCGTTATCATTCTCTAGTGAACGAGAACCTCTGTCGCCTTCTTTCCCTTGTCCTTACCCCCTCAAAGCCACCATCAACTTCTTTATTTATTCCTAGTCTTTCACTTCTCCTCCTTGTCCTCTCTCCTCTCCCCATGACTCTGCTCATACCACTCTCCTTCCAGGAAGTCTTCCAGGATGATTCCCAGGAACCCTGGCCTGAGCTGACCTCCCTGACTTCCACATCGCATCTCATTTACCCTCAGCAACACTCTTTGAGCACTTAGCATTCACTGCTGTGAACTCTTAGTCACTCATTCATACCTGATCAGGAGTGTGAATCTAACGTACTGGGAATAAGTGTTCACGTGTCACCTTGACCAGCATCCGCATGTTTTACTTCTAAGTTTGGAAAAGCTTAGGTGGGAGATACATGGACAGAGAAACATGAACAGTTAAGGGAGGTTCAGAGTAAGCCCTGCAAGTTCTCCTTCCTGCTTTCCTGAGATGGATAAAAAATGTTTGCCCAGTTGCTTCTGTGAAAAGCTGCCTTCGTGGTCAAGGACCTTCTCAGAATCTAACATCCAGCTGCCTTAAAAGAGCCCCCACATTTTGCCACCTGTCAGGAGTCAGCTGAATGCAGGTTCCCCCTGCAGCTTGTCCAGGAGGGTTCTGGGACCAAGGAGAGAGGCTTCTTTCTGAGAACAATGCAGAGGGAGGGCCACTGTCTTTTCCCAGGAAGAGCCTGTGGTGTGAGGCTCTGTAAATGGCATCCAGGTCTTCTGTTCACTTAAGTCCCTCCCCATCAAGGAAAGATCAAGTTTTTCAATCAGCATCAAGTTTATCAGTCTTGTTTTTGAACCCAAGATTCAGGAGCTGACAACTCCCAAGCGAGAAACTGCCAGAGGAGTCTCTCAGTTGGCCAAGTGAGAGCCCAGACAGGGTTCCAGAGGGGCAGGCAGCAAAGTGTAGCCAATCCTACCTGCCTGCATATTCTTACTAGTAAGATACAGAAATACTTCAGGATTGCTTACATGATAGAGCCTCACCTGTCCATGCTGAATTCACATTCTTGAGTGCAGGTACATTTTCTTAGACTCTGTCTGTAAGTCCTTACCACCTTGTATGTGACACAGACTTCATCACCCTTGGTTAGTCAAATAGATACAAAAATTCATGCTACATCCTATCAGATATTTTTTTTATGGATGAGCCTCCAGTGGAAACAGCCCAATCTTGTGGTGTCTTCAACTCTTTAGCTTTGTGTCCTACCCATGATGATGAGACATGGGGCAGTGTCATGCCTGATGGAAGGAAATTCCAACCTTAACCAAAAAAGAAACAGGCAGTAGAGTTCTAAGACTAATGTATCATGTCTTGTTGAAAGGGATAAGACGCATGAAAAGACCCCACCACATGTGCAAGTTTTTCCTTATAAATCACCGATTGGAAACAAGAGGTCATAAATTACTTCAAGCTTGTGGGGTCAATGTCCAGGGATGTCAATTACCATGGACTCTGGATGGGCAAGGCTGAGACTCATGTGTGAAGGATTTAACTCTCAGCAGAGCTGCTGCTGATGAGGGGAAAGCCACTAATAAGTGGGTTATTTTTTACATGGGGAATAAAAGCAAATGCTTAGTGAAGAAGAAATAATTTTTTAAGAAAAATCACCTGAGCAGTAGAATTCATTGCTTTCTTTCAGTGGCTTTAGAGATGGGCTCTAATAAGCACCAAACAGCCAGGCAGCTTGCCTTGTTATCCTTGGCAGCATCTGATCGCACACCTGTTCATGTTCATTAACCCTTCATGTCAGATAGTGTTTCTGTAATTCCCGTGGAACGGGCATTTTCTCCTCACCTCATAATGAACTGCGTAGGGCACGCAGCTGAAGAGGAATCCAGTGAGTGCCCAGAAATCAGAGCCTGATGGTCCAGGCTGCATGTGAGTGAGACGGACGCCTGGTCCAGGGGTCACTTGGGGCCGAGACCCCCTCTGCGCAGGGGCCTCAGGAGGCTGGGGGTCAACATCCCTTCTCGCCCAGCCAAGTGTGAGCGCTCTTTCCTCACCTCATAGAATGCATTCTCATCACAGTCTTGACATATTTACAGATCAACGACATGCCCATTATTTAATTTTCTCCCTGAAAGCCTAACTCACACTGACAGTAATTGTGTTTGGTAGAGTGTCCAAATTAACTGGGATTTGAAGGTTTCAAATGACCTAGGCAGCCCCATAAATACTGCCACCAAAATTATCTGAATTATCTGCAAATTCTCAGCTACACAGCCAGGAGGAGTGATTCTGGAGAGACGGGAGCAGGTACAGGAAAAATTATTCCTCCAATGCTCTCCTTGGGATTGCTCTCCATCACTCCATGTTTTATATAGGTGGTCTTTGTTTGCAAAGTAGAAATAGAGACACAGAGAGAACAAGCATATGGACACCAAGACTGGGAAGGGAGAATGGGGTGGATTGGGAGATTGGGACTGATACATACACGTTGCTGCTGCTGCTGCTGCTAAGTCGCTTCAGTCGTGTCCAACTCTGTGCGACCCCATAGACGGCAGCCCACCAGGCTCCCCCGTCCCACATTAGTATGTATAAAATGGGCTTCCCAGGTGACTCAAGTGGTTAAAGAAAAAAAAATCCACCTGCCACTAAGGGAGGTGCAGGTTCAATCTCTGGGTTGGGAAGATCCCCTGGGGGGAGGAAATGGCGACCCAGGATCCTTGCCTGGAAAATCCCTTGGACAGAGGAGCTGGTTGTCTACAGTCTGAACCGTCACAAAGAGTTAGACATGGCTGAGCATGCTCACACATGTATAAGATAGATCACTAATGAGAACCTACTGTATAGCTCAGGGAACTCTACTCAATGCTCTGTGGTGAACTAAATGGAAAGGAAATCCAAAAAAGAGAGGATATATGTACACATGTAGCTGATTAACTTTGCTTTACAGCAGAAACTAACACAATATTGTAAAACAACTACTCCAATAAAAAATAACTAAAAGAAAGAACCCATTTTGCTCTAACTCTGCTCTGGCTTATACATGTCTCTGTCGGTATTCTTGCTGCCCCTGTTGCGTTGGCTTCTGCAGAACACCTGCCATCTGTGTGAGTGTCAGGGACCCCCCAGGCATTGGCTGGGGCTCAGCAAGGTCTGCAGAGCTGGTTGGAGCCGAACCTCCTTTGCACCCAGTACCACAGCTGTCTCCGCCCTCCCATACCTTCCTCATCCTTTTCCTCCATGTAACAGAAAAGTAGAACATAGATGCCTCCCAAAGCAGCTGACATTGGTCACCAGTGGGAAGCTATGCCAAGCTGGAGCATCCTTCTGGGAAATCATGCTCCCCTCTGTGTGCTCAGAGCCAAAACATGCCTGGTCCCTGAATGCCCTGCTGGCCCCACAAGGAAGGAGGGGGTGGGGAAGAGACAGACACATGGTCTCAAGCCGCTGGTTCTGGTCAGGGGACCACCACCTAGCCCTTGACGCTCCTTCACCTCCAGGGGCAGATGCTGACTCTCTGCTTTGTCTTTGCCATGTCCCTGCCAGGCATGGGGACTCTCCTGGGAAGTCCAGGGCTTTCTCTTTGCTCAGAGCCCATCCTCGGGCTCTGGGCATGGCTGATGTGGGTGAAGCAGACTTGAATGGATATTCCTTGAATAATCAAGCAGACAGATCTGTCTCCAGACTCCCTTCCTCTGTGTTCCTCTGTTACTTGGGCTGCACTTTGGTCCCTTCTCATCCCTCTTTCCCATCATCCCATTCACTCTGACTTTACCTGGATAAAAGCCCCTTGAGATTTGGGATTTTGTAAACTAGAGGAGCTGCTATAGAGCCCTGCTTGGGGGCTATTTTTTTTCTCCATCTTAGATCACCCTTTTTCAGTGTATCTACGAATGGATACACTTTCTCACTGTATCTACGAATGGATACAAATCTGTTGCTATTTCTATACATAAACTGTGTAATAAAAGTTTGAGCCCAGATATCACATAAAAAGAACAGGATCAAGAATACAGTAGTGGTTACATCATTTAGAGTCCCATCAACAATACAAGAGGCTTCTCTTTTCTCCACACGCTCTCCAGTATCTATAGTTTATAGATTTTTTTGATGCTGTGTTAATACATATATACGGAGTCTAGAAAAATGGTACCAATGAACTCAGTGGCAGGGCGGGAATAGAGACGCAGATGTAGACACAGCGGTTGAAGGAGAGGGTGGCGCAAATTGAGAGTAGCATTGAAGCATGTACACTACCATGTGTAAAATGGATAGCTAGTGGAAAGCTGTTATACAACACAGGGAGCCCAGTCCAGGGCTCTCTGATGACCTAGATGGGTGCGAGGGGAGTGGGTAGGAGGAAGGCTCAGAAAAAAGGGAACCCTCTCCAATATTCTTGCCTGGAGAATTCCATGGACAGAGGAGCCTGGTGGGTTACAGTCCATGGAATCACAAAGAGTCAGACACGACTGAGCAGATAACACACTACTTACCAGATACCAGTAGCTAGCCTTATCAGTTGTGAAATTCAAAATTATCTTCAGGCATATTGTCCAGGGTGACATCACGAAAATGGCAACATAGGAGACCCCAGCCTTCACCCCCCTAAAAAGATCAACAATAAAAAGAGAGCTACCTACTAACCCCCTACAAAGATCAAGCTACCTACTAATGAAAACAGCCTGGGAGATCTCTTTAGCCCACTTGAGAAACTTTAGCAATACAGTTTTTGTTTTAAAACTTAAGAATAATCTCACAAGAAGAGAAGAAGAACACCCTCTTTTTGCCTGCATCAGCCCATGCCCCGACACGACTGAGCAACTAAGCACATATGTGTGTGTGTGTGTGTGTGTATACTTATAGATGATTTGCATTGTTGTATGGCAGAAACCAGCAAAACAGTGTAGAGCAATTATCCTCCAATTAATTTTTTTAAAGGAATTCCTCTTATGTTCAGGTACCTAGAATAGTCTAATTCCCAGAGTCAGAAAGTGCATTGGTAGATGCCAGTGGCTGGGGTTGGGGGATGAGGAGTTGGTGTTTAATGCAGACAGAATTTCAGTTTAGAAAGGTGAAAAATTCGGGGGATGGATGATGGTGTTGCACGACAATGTGAGTGTATTTAGTGCCATTGAACTGTGCAGTTAAATATGATGAAAATGGTATGTTTTTTATTATGTGACTTTTACCACACACACACACACACACAAAAACATGAAAAAAGGGAAGATGGAATATAAGAGTAAAATGAGACGGGGTTCACCTGGGAAAGCTCTTGTGGAAATTCACAACACCAACCAGGGACATCTGGACAGAGACGCTGCTCCACCTCATTTGATGAAAAACTCCTAAGGTTTCCAGGAGCTTGCTGATGCAAGCCTCTCTTTGCTCCCCTTCTGTCCCCCAAGTTGAAATCATGGCCACCTCACCTGGACTAGGAGATCCATAGCCTTATGGCCTGCCTCCCTGACTGCCAGTCCTGCTCTCAGACAGTTTTCCACAAGAAAGGTCTTTTCATAACATAATTCTCTCTGCATCATTCCCTAATTAAGACCCATTAACAGACACATTCCCTTCATTCAAATGCAGAGCAAAAACTAGATGAAACAGAAAAACGGAAAACTAAAGGTGTTACTAGAAAAATAGAAAACTGAAGATGAAATAGAAAAATAGACAACTAAATGTGTTAATGAGGCTCAAAAATCAAGGTGAATCTCTCCCTGAACCAGAAACAGAAGAGAAAAAGTCCCTGGGCTCTGCCAGAGCCACAGGCTTGCTGGGGCCCTTTCTGGAAGGAGGCAGTCTGCATTTTGATTCCAGAGGAGCAAAGAGGATAAAATTACTCCACTCAAGAGTGGGAATCTAGGCTAATGTCACTCACGGACTACTGTCTTCACTCCCAACACCCACTCATAAAAGAAACTAAAAGCTGTAGCTTTTAGCTTCCCTGGGGGTCAAATTTTTAATAGGATACCAGCCCAAGAAGGAAAAAGCAGACAGAAGCGCAGTCTTCTATCAAGTCAGGAAGCAGGCCACAATATCCCCAATTCCACCGTGGGACCAAAGCTCTGGAATACCAGGTTTGGTGCAGGGAGTCCTGAGCAGCTGGGCCTCGGTAGCCACAAAACCACTGGCCCAGGAGAGGTGAATGCAAAGGAAACAGAAAAACAAAAACAAACGCCTCCCACTGAAAATAAGCCTGCAAAGCAAAATTCCAAAACAGACGGTAAAATCTAATACCAAGAAAGACAGCCAAGAAAATCAACATGCTCAACATGAATATGCCCTCAGGGAAATTAAGTTTGTGGCACCATCTGGCAAAACTTTAAAATAGGTATGTTTGGTTGCCCAGTGAGATAAATGAATAGCTTCCATTTTTTTAATGGTATTTATTTATTTATAAGTTTTGGCTGAGCTGTTTCTTCATCACAGCACACAGACTTTCTCTAGTTGTGGCACGAAGGCTTCTCATTGTGGGGGCTTCTCTTGTTGTGGAGCACCGGCTCTAGACGTGCAGCTTCTAGTTTAGGAACACCAGCTTAGTTGTCCCAAGGCATGTGGGATTTTATTTCCCTGACCAGGGATCGAACCTGCAACCCCTGCATTGGAAGAGGGATTCTTAACCACTGGACCACCAGGGAAGTCCCAATAACCTCTATTTTTTTTTTTTTAACTTTACAATATTGTATTAGTTTTGCCAAATATCAAAATGAATCCGCCACAGGTATACCTGTGTTCCCCATCCTGAACCCTCCTCCCTCCTCCCTCCTCCCTCCCCATACCCTCCCTCTGGGTCGTCCCAGTGCACCAGCCCCAAGCATCCAGTATCGTGCGTGCATCGAGCCTGGACTGGCAACTCGTTTCATACATGATATTATACATGTTTCAATGCCATTCTCCCAAATCTCCCCACCCTCTCCCTCTCCCACAGAGTCCATAAGACTGATCTATACATCAGTGTCTCTTTTGCTGTCTCGTACACAGGGTTATTGTTACCATCTTTCTAAATTCTATATATATGTGTTAGTATACTGTATTGGTGTTTTTCTTTCTGGCTTACTTCACTCTGTATAATAGGTTCCAGTTTCATCCATCTCATTAGAACTGATTCAAATGTATTCTTTTTAATGGCTGAGTAATACTCCATTGTGTATATGTACCACAGCTTTCTTATCCATTCATCTGCTGATGGGCATCTAGGTTGCTTCCATGTCCTGGCTATTATAAACAGTGCTGCGATGAACATTGGGGTACACGTGTCTCTTTCCCTTCTGGTTTCCTCAGTGTGTATGCCCAGCAGTGGGATTGCTGGATCATAAGGCAGTTCTATTTCCAGTTTTTTAAGGAATCTCCACACTGTTCTCCATAGTGGCTGTACTAGTTTACATTCCCAGCAACAGTATAAGAGAGTTCCCTTTTCTCCACACCCTCTCCAGCATTTATTGCTTGTAGACTTATGGATCGCAACCATTCTGACTGGCGTGAAATGGTACCTCATAGTGGTTTTGATTTGCATTTCTCTGATAATGAGTGATGTTGAGCATAATTATTATTATTTAAAATTTATGCCTGTCTTTATGTTAAAGTTTCTCATTTTTTAAAAATAGAGACCAATAACCAATAACCTCTATTTTTAAAAAATGAGAAACTTTAACATAAAGACAGGCATAAATTTTAAATAATAATAGTGATAAAGGTATCAAGTTTATTAATAAAAACTCAAAACATGGTACAGGCCCAGACCTGACACATGGAGAGAAGGAATGTAGCCCCAAGAGCACATGTGCAGTGCAGATACACGAACAGTGGGCGAGAGAGGCACTTGTGCCTCATAGGAGTTCTCAGACACGGAAAGCGATACATGGTTCAGAATGAAAACTCTGCAGATTTAAAGAAAGACGCCCAGTGAATCTCTAGATGGAAAGTATACTCAGAATAAATTATGGTAAAGTTATTCCAAGACTTATCAGAGTAAAACGGCAGAACATGAAGAATATAAAAGAAAATGTTTACAGCCAAGTACAAGAATGTTCTTAGCACATTGTCTATATCAGCAAAATATTGGAAAATTTCCTAAATGTCTATTAATGGGAAGATGTATACATAAGTGGTGGTGTATTAACAGTATAATCACACACTAAAATGTTATATAGCAGTTAAAAACAAATGCCTTGCTATGCCAAAATAGCTGAATCTCAGAAACAAAGATGTGTGGGGAAAAAAGCAAGTAGCAAAATCATAGAGTGTACTATTAATTATATAAAAATTGAAACCATATTTTATTTATGTCTATATAAAGTTTTAGTGGGAATGTGTGTGTTTGTGAGCTCAGTTGTGTTTGGCTCTTTGCGACCCCGTGGACTGTAGCCTGTCAGGATCCTCTGTTCATGGAATTTTCCACACAAGAATACTGGAGCGAGTTACCATTTCCTACTCCAGGGAATCTTCCCTACCCAGGGATCAAACCCATGTCTCTTGTGTCTCCTGCATTGGCAGGCCGATTCTTTACCACTGCACCATCTGGAAAGCCCTTTACTGGGACTATAAAAGCCTAAATGTGAATGGTGGATACAAACATTACAGATTGATGTAATGATCTCTGAAAAGAGTGAAAGACACACAGGCAGCCTTCACGTGCATCTAGATTGTTACATTAGAATGGCTCGTGTGACTTGAGTCAATCCAAGGTACAGACTTTTCAGAGTACCTCTAAGTGCAGCATCTAGAGGTCAAGGAATTTGAGGATCAAAGAAAACTTACTGATTCTAGTACAACCCCTTCATTTTAAGACGGAGGAAACTGAGACTCTTACTCTCCATTAGAATCTTTTAATATTTAATAGGAGCACACTTAAATGAGAACTAATAGATCGATTGGTTGCAAAAGATGGTCCTGACACACAGTGAGGTCCCTGATGGACAAGGCAAAGCCAGAGCTCTATAAATTTCTAGTGGAAGAATGACTTCATAGAAGGATGTTGCCAAGACAAATCTTATAATCCCTAGTTTCTCAAGAGAACTCAAGGTCAGCCCATTGTTTTTAACTAAGGCGTCTGGCCACTTGGCTTCCACTTAACTGGCAGTAAAATAGGGGTTCTTTTTCCAGTGGCTTGCTTCCAATACTCCCCATCAGAGCCCCAGTTATTACAATTATGTTTTTTAAAAATGCCATTTATTCCCACTGCTAAATTTTAGTCTCTTTAAATGAGTGCTATCTCTGGGAAGATAAGGAGTAGAACATGAAGAGAAACAATTGCCATACAAATTCCTTCATACACGAAGCATGCAATTGACTATAGAATAATAGAATCTATGAGTTGGACCTTATTCCTACCTCCCAGTTATTGAAGAAATCCCACCTACAACATGAATGACTTGGTTTTTCCATCTCAGAATATATCTGGATTCAAACATTCCCTGTTTGACAAAGACATCTGTTCCACTTTTACAGCACTCTATTTCATAGAAAGATTTCTTTTTCTCCCTATAACCCGTCTCCCCAGAACTTCTCCCTGTGGTTCCTAGTTATTACCCTGGAGCTACAGCTTGGACACAGACATATTAATCACAATTTTTATTTTCTATATGTTAGGATGTCTTGACATTTTGAGTAGCTAACTGATCAGGGTGGGCAGGGTGATAGGGCAGGAAGACTGCACCTCTCAGGGCTAGCTGATTCCTAAAAACACAGTAAGTTCCCTACATACGAACTTTCAAGTTTCAAACTTTCAAAGATGTGAATGTGCATTTGCATGTCCAGTCACATGTGTCAGTTCATGTGTCTGGCATACACTGTCCTATGCATGCATTTTCTATAAGCGGCTGTGCTTTTGTGTACTTTACTGTACAGTACTATATAGGGTACAGTATCTTTATTTCATGCCCAGGATGCCCAGAAGCAAGCACAAAAGCTCCAGTGATGCAGCTGGTACAGTGCTACCCAGACATCACTAGATCATTTTTTCAAGAGGGTAGCTAGAATTGATTCCAGCGAGGAACCAGACACCTGTGCTGTCAACATCAGGCTGAAAATGCAGCTTGCCCTCAGTCTCCTATTGCTGACGACCCTTCAGCTCTCCCATCTCCCGCCTCCTCTCCCTCCTCCAGCCAGTACCTCCTCCTGCCTGTTCACTCGATGCCAGCTGCTGTGTGCCAGCAGTTGTGCTCTACTACTGTACTTTTCAAGGTACCGTACTATAAGAGTAAAAATATTTATTTTTGTGTTTGTTTTGTATATATGTATTATTTGTGTGAAAAGTATTACAAATCTGTTACAGTACAGTACTATATAGCCAACTAGGTTAGTTGAGTACGTCGGCTAACCTTGTTAGACTTAGGAACAAAATAGACTTAGGAATGGGCTCTTGGAACAGAACTAGTTCCCATGTGGGGGCTTACTGTACAAACCAACAGATCGTGAGTCCATACCCTCAACAACCTCTGTATGCTACTGCTACTCACCATGCTAATATTTCCCTCCCCCTAAATCAACTACAGCCAGGTACCAGACTACTAGGGACACTCCCAGGCCCCAAAGCCTGCTGGGATTGTGCAAGCTAGCCAGTCCTAGGCTGTTTGCCCTGCTCTGCCTTGTCTTTCTCATGGAAAACTTAATAAAGCCTGCGGCTATGCTTTCCCAGCACCCTTTGCTCGCTCCTGACCAACACTACTTCTTGCCTGTGTGGCTCTGCACAGTGTGCCAGCTCCTACTCTCAGGAACTGTAAGTAGTGAACATCTTCTTTCCCTCTGATTAGCCCCTCTGGGCTGCACTTGGCCACCTCTGTGAATTATTGAGATGCTTGTTGACCCGTTTCATCCTGCTACCTTTTAGGCCCTCGATGCTTATCTTCAACACCTTTCTCAAGACTACAATCTCTCATGTAGGGTCTGGTCATTTTAGAGTGCTGAAGGACTTTTTGCTTCTTTGACCTGGGCAATATGCTTTTATCTACTCAGCCATTACCATTTTCAGCAACTAATTTACACCACTGGTTAAGATAAAGCTTCCTTGTTAACAAAAACCTTCAACTCCATTTCACATGAATATTTGATTAAACAAATTTCTCAGTTCTTATTTGCACAATTGATCATTTCCATGGAATGTTGTTATTAATTACATAATAAATACATATGTTATCAATTGTACGTCATTATTTTTATTGAGGTATAATTGATATATAAAATTATATTGATTTTAGGTATATAATATAATGATCGAATATTTGTATATATCTTGAAATTATTACCACAGTTAATTTAGTTAGCATCTATCACCATCAGATCAGATCAGATCAGTCGCTCAGTCATGTCCGTCTCTTTGCGACCCCATGAATCGAAGCATGCCAGGCCTCCCTGTCCATCACCAGCTCCCGGAGTTCACACTGACTCACATCCATCGAGTCAGTGATGCCATCCAGCCATCTCATCCTCTGTCGTCCCCTTCTCCTCTTGCCCTCAATCCCTCCCAGCATCAGAGTCTTTTCCAATGAGTCAACTCTTCGCATGAGGTGGCCAAAGTACTGGAGTTTCAGCATCACTCCTTCCAAAGAAATCCCAGGGCTGATCTCCTTCAGAATGGACTGGTTGGATCTCCTTGCAGTCCAAGGGACTCTCAAGAGTCTTCTCCAACACCACAGTTCAAAAGCATCAATTCTTCGGTGCTCAGCCTTCTTCACAGTCCAACTCTCACATCCATACATGACCACAGGAAAAACCATAGCCTTGACTAGATGGACCTTTGTTGGCAAAGTAATGTCTCTGCTTTTGAATATGCTATCCAGGTTGGTCATAACTTTCCTTCCAAGGAGTAAGTGTCTTTTAATTTCATGGCTGCAGTCACCATTTGTAGTGATTTTGGAGCCCAGAAAAATAAAGTCTGACACTGTTTCCACTGTTTCCTCATCTATTTCCCATGAAGTGGTGGGACCAGATGCCATGATTTTCGTTTTCTGAATGTTGAGCTTTAAGCCAACTTTTTCACTCTCCACTTTCACTTTCATCAAGAGGCTTTTGAGTTCCTCTTCACTTTCTACCATAAGGGTGGTGTCATCTGCATATCTGAGGTTATTGAGATTTCTCCTGGCAATGTTGATTCCAGCTTATGTTTCTTCCAGTCCAGTGTTTCTCATGATGTACTCTGCATAGAAGTTAAATAAGCAGGGTGACAATATACAGCCTTGATGAACTCCTTTTCCTATTTGGAACCAGTCTGTTGTTCCATGTCCAGTTCTAACTGTTGCTTCCTGACCTGCATACACATTTCTCAAGAGGCAGATCAGGTGATCTGGTATTCCCATCTCTTGAAGAATCTTCCACAGTTTATTGTGATCCACATAGTCAAAGGCTTTGGCATAGTCAATAAAGCAGAACTAGATGTTTTTCTGGAACTCTCTTGCTTTTTCCATGATCCAGCAGATGTTGGCAATTTGATCTCTGGTTCCTCTGCCTTTTCTGAAACCAACTTGAACATCAGGAAGTTCACAGTTCACATATTGCTGAAGCCTGGCTTGGAGAATTTTGAGCATTACTTTACTAGTGTGTGAGATGAGTGCAATTGTGCGGTAGTTTGAGCATTCTTTGGCATTGCCTTTCTTTGGGATTGGAATGAAAACTGACCTTTTCCAGTCCTGTGGCCACGGCTGAGTTTTCCAAATTTGCTGGCATATTGAGTGCAGCACTTTCACAGCATCATCTTTCAGGATTTGAAATAGTTCAACTGGAATTCCATCACCTCCACTAGCTTTGTTCATAGTGATGCTTTCTAAGGCCCATTTGACTTCACATTCCAGGATGTCTGGCTCTAGGTCAGTGATCACACCATCGTGATTATCTGGGTCATGAAGATCTTTTTTGTACAGCTCTTCTGTGTATTCTTGCCATCTCTTCTTAATATCTTCTGCTTCTGTTAGGTCCATACCATTTCTCTCCTTTATCGAGCTCTTCTTTGCATGAAATGTTCCTTTGGTATCTCTGATTTTCTTGAAGAGATCCCTAGTCTTTCCCATTCTGTTGTTTTCCTCTATTTCTTTGCATCCATCACCATACACAGTTACAAATTATTTTCCTATGATAAGAATGTTTAAGGTCTATCTACTTTTGGCAACATTCAAATATACAATACAACATTATTAACTTTAGGCATCATACTGTCCATTACATCTCCATGACTTAATAATTTTATAACTGGAAGTTTGTACTTTTTTAGTCCTTTCACTCATTTAATATTAAATCATAAATCTTGAGCTTCCCTGGTGGCTCAGCGGTGAAGAATTAGCCTGCCAGTGCAGGAGACATGGATTCAATCTCTGGTCCAGGAAGATCCCACATGCCACAGAGGAACTAAGCCCGTGTGCCTCAACGACTGAGCCTGCGCTCTGGAGCCTGGGAGCTTCAACTACTGAGCCCACGTGCCACAGCTACTGAAGCCTTGCACCCTGGAGCCCGTGCTCCATAGCAAGAGAAGTCACTACAATAAGAAGCCCTTGAAAAGCAACTAGAGAGTAGCCCCACTTGCTGCAACTATGCAGCCCAGGCAGCCAAAAATAAATATTTTTAACTGAAAATTAGTTTATTTATTTTAATTGGAGGCTAATTACTTTACACTACTGTGGTGGCTTTTGCCATACATGGACTCTAATTAGCCATGGGTGTACATGTGTCTTCCCATCCTGAACCCCTGCTTTAATTAAATTAAATTTAATAAATTTAATTTTTAATTTAAAAAATTATGTCTCATATCTGTCTTGTTGCATCTTATTTTAATTGTTTAAGGTTTTCTCCCCATTACATTATTAAAACCCTCAATATTTCTCTTTATACAGCCTCCCCTTTGCATCTGACTTGAGTGCTCAGGTATTTGTTTCCATTGGACTCTAGGTTAAATCTTAATGGTTCATCATTCTTATTGCCCAGTCTGCCTGGATTGGCACAGACAGTTGTTTGTCTTCAAGTAGCCATTGACAAATACATTAAAGCACATGAAACTCTGTAACTTTCCTTGAGACCTCCTTCTCTTTGAGAAAATGATACTGGCTTTGAAGTATGGTTGTCCACAGGCTATGGGTCTCTCAACATTTCTCCCTTCATATACCAAGTGCCTCCTGAGTGTCAGCATTATTCCGACCTGAACACCTACATTCGACCATGAGAGAGAGTTTTCATGATTTTTAAAATTATTATTACTTCAAGTTTACAGTCAGGCAGTTCTCTAACAGTGATCACTTTATCAAAAGAAGGGGGGCATGAGTTTTCTTCCTTTTCCTCTGTACCAAAAGACTCATCTACCTCTATTCTGAGCATGCTCTATCACATTTAATGATGCATTCCAGTTTCTCCTTTTTTTAAAAGAAATTTTTGATGTGGGCCATTTTTAAAGTCTCTATTGAATTTGTTAGGATAGTGCTTCTGTCTTCTATGTTTTAGTTTTTTTGGCTGCGAAGCAAGTAGTATCTTAGCTCCCCAGTCAGGAATCAAACCTACGCCCTCTGCACTGGAAGTCTTAACCCCTGGACCACCAGGGAATTCCCATTCCAGTTTCATTGATGCAGATTGTGTTGACTTTCCATCATTCAAACACCTTATACTCCAATAGTGTTTTGTAATTTACCAAAAACAAAAAAAATCTTTCAGAAAATGTGCATGCATGAGTGCTAAGTCACTTCAGTCATGTTCAACTCTTTGCGGGGCTAAGGACTGTAGTCTGCCAGACTCCTCTGTCCATAGGATTCTCCAGGCAAGAATACAGGGGGTCTTCCTGACCTGGAGGAGAAGGCAATGGCACCCCACTCCATTACTCTTGCCTGGAAAATCCCATGGACAGAGGAGCCTGGTAGGCTGCAGTCCATGGGGTGGCTAAGAGTTGGACACGACTGAGTGACTTCCTTTTCTCTTTTCACTTTCATGCATTGGAGAAGGAAATGGCAACCCACTCCAGTGTTCTTGCCTTGAGAATGCCAGGGACGGGGGAGCCTTGTGGGCTGCCATCTATGGGGTCGCACAGAGTTGGACACAACTGAAGTGACTTAGCATAGCATCCTGACCTGGGGATTGAACCCACAACATCTGTGGTTCCTGCATTGCAGGCAGATTCTTCACCCTTGAGCCACCAGGGAAGCCCTCACAATATGTAAGGATGCTGTAAATCCCCTTCCAGAAGATATTAGCTGTAGGAGGCTCAGCCAATGGAAGACCTTAAACCAGGTCTTCTCTCTGTGCCTCCAGAACCCCTGGTATGCCCTTGCCTGACCCCCATGGAAGCAATACGGAAGCAAGATAGCACTTTGCGCTCTGTTGGTTCTCTGAAGCCTCTAGAAACCGTCATCCGGAAGTGGAGACTGGAGCCAGTTTCAAGTGTTTGGGAGCTCATCTCCTCATCCCTGGCATGTTTCAGTCCCCTCCCTGGGTGGCGTGTTCTGTGCTTCCAAGTGTAGAGGTCACTATTCACTGCAAAGATCAAAGCAATAAAAAAATATTTATTCACATATGCACAAGATTTTACATTCCTTTCAATATTCTTACACCTGCAACTTTTGACCTGGAAAATCTCTCCAGGAGAAGACTTCAAACTGCAGCATTCCACATGGAAAACTTGGGGCAGGAAGCCTTCCCAGAGCAATAACAGGAGAATTTGTAACACTTGGTGGGCAGGGAGGGGCTATGTTTACAGCTGTAAGGTAGAGTGGGGCACAGTTGCTCTATGCTGGTTCTCACGGGGCATCATTTCAAAGACCTCCCTTCCTCTGTGCCCCAAACCTGTTTACAAGAGTCTCTTTCTTCCCTGGAACTTGCCACAGGTAGTTAGATATGAATAATGACAACTGAAAAAAGAAAACTAAATTCCCATTACTAAAGAAAAACTCAAGTCAGCCCTCTGGGGGAGACACTCACAGGATTAATTATATTGTAGGAGTGGATATCTTTCTTCATTTCCCTTTCCAGCAGTTTTGCAAATGCATTTTTCCACATTTTAAAAGAAATGGAAGAACTCGCTAGTTCCACAGCCAGAAAATCCTGACAGTCTCTGATAGCTGAATAATGGATGAAGCTCTACTGTTTACTTAGCAGGGGGAGGGAAAAAAAAAGAGGGGCGATAGAGCAGTCCAGATAAAGTGTAGGAATCTGACATCCTCTTGTGCTAGACAATGGTGAGAAGAATATTCTGGCTCCTTTTCTTTTTTGTCCATGTATGAAATATATGTTGGAAACAACACTTCAGTATCATCTTCATTATTACTATTAACTCTTAGGACTGTACCTAGGACTCAATCCCAGATTTCTACTCATGTCAACCTGATTACTCCCTGGAACACAGATTAGGAAACATCCCCATCTCAAAAAATCTCAGATTTCCTATTGCACAAATACTAAAGAGACTTTCCCTAAGACAGTGTATAATTTTCCCTGCAGGAAAATGTCTCCCACGTCACCATACATTCATTGATTGGAAAACTGATTAAAACATGATTATAATTAGCAAAGGCTTAAGGTTTTTCTTTTCCATTAAGTTCAGCACTTTCTTGCTGATTAATTCACATTCCTGTCCTCCTTTGTAGGGCCAACCGTACCAAGTCAGAGGAGTTGAAGGCTGTCAGTGTGTTTGCCTTCTGAGGGAACCCTCCCTATAAAAAACTCCCACCAAATCTGTCATAGAGACCTAAAATTCCACCATTAGAGATTCACTCTTTTGGTTCTGGAGGCTTTTAATCCCTGGGGGCCTTATTAAAATGCAAAAAAAACACTCTGAGAAGAATAACAGCATCGGAAGCTATTATTAACTGACAGCAAGAAGGCCCTTGGGAATCGGACACAGGCTAGAGCCTGAGGAATGACTACAGGGAATCAGGACAGAGGAGAGGATGGTAAGAAGGTAGCAAAAATAAACTTTACCTACTTCACAATTTTTCAGGGACAAGGGGCCTACTTCCGCTCTTCCCCTACACCAGAGGAATTCCATTCAAGGTGGGATAATGGGCTCCATAGAAGCAATTTATTTTCAGGTGTTCTAAAGGAGAAAACCAGCAGTGACACATACTAGCATTTATGTAGAAGTCTGACTTTCACTGAGGTTACTTGATCATGACATCACCCCTGGATTTTCTCTTCCAAGGCCTTGAAGTCGTCATTTGGGCTTGTCAATAAGGGCTGCACCTAAATCATATGATTACATGCTCCTGTCCCTCTGTTTCCTCACCCTCCTGGGACAATAACAGAATCAATGCTACCATGGTGAAGTCAGCAAGATGTACAGAACAGCTTTGAGCTTTTGGAGACAGCAATATGGGAATTTGCTTTGAAAATTATATACACACCAGGTGTGTTTTTTTTGAAAACATGGAAGTGACTTAAACTAATTAGGTCTCCAAAAAAGAAGAACTTGGAAGTTCCTGAAGCTGACTTTCCGAATTTCAGGAACGTCTGTCTCCCATGCAGTGAAAAGTGAAAAAGTGAAAGTGAAAGTCGCTCTTTGTGACCACATGGACTATATAGTCCATGGAATTCTCCAGGCCAGAATATTAGAGTGGGTAGTCTTTTCCTTCTCCAGGGGATCTTGCGAACCCAGGGATCGAACCCAGGTCTCCTGCATTGCAGACAGATTCTTTACCAGCTGAGCCACAAAGGAAGCGCAACAAGGTTCTTATTTGCACCTGCAGGGAGAGGTCCTGGAGCAGTTTCTGCATCCTCCAGAGACGCTTCCTTCCTTGGAAGAGTGATGTGGACACTAAAGTTTAAAAAATGCCAGAAAAGTTTGAAATTCCTTCTAATTATTGTGTTGAGGTTGGCGTGCCCTTGCAGGTGTGTCTATGTACGTGTTTAAGCACATAGATGCATAATAAGAAAAAGTGCACTGGGAAGTTAAACTTTTCCTAGAAAAAATTCCAAGTATTATTTGAAAGCGTTATGCCTTATAGGAGCAAGGGTAGTTTTTATGTTTTTCTTGTGTACCTAGAATAAAAGACTATGAAAGTATTTTTTGTGTTTTGTTAATCTGTGTGGTAATTTCATATAGTAAGTAGATGGGAAAACTTGACTCACACCCAGACCCCTTGGAGCACTTCAAAATACAGTGAAGGCTCTGTTCACTGCATGGTGACCTTGTTGAATCAGCAGATCTCTGCCCAGAAGAGAGACATGGTCTAGGGAATATGTCCAATCTCCAGGGAATACAGTGGCTGAGCCTTAAGTAATCTATAGAAGGAAGAGTAGATATATATATATATATATATATTTTGATATATTTCTTTAAATCTCGATCCACATAGTGTTTTCACCCTAAGTGAATAACCATGTAACTGCAATTAATTAAGGATCGATGGTTATATTATAACTGATGAATATGTTCTTACTTTAACAAAAATTGTATATTTTTTAGATAAAGCCCAATCAAGCTGCCTTTTTCCCTCATCTCATTTATCTGAGCCTTACATAAGATTCTTCACTTGCTTGACTTCACCATCATAAGCACACCTCAGACATGAAGTACTCCCTTTCTGACATGCCAGAAGAGCAAAACACAAAAGTCAGGAGCATCTGAGAAAAATCCAAGAGAATCCTAGGCTGTAAGTATAAACTTCTGGAAGCCCACATACAAGGAAAACTGCAAAATTAATGTCCTCTGACCACAGTTCAGTAGCCTTTATAGGATGTGAAAAACGGCAGCTCGTTTTCCTTTTTGCCTTGTGCACAGCTTTTACTCTGCACTCTGCCCTTCCCAGTGTAGAGAAAAAGGAGCAAGGATTTACAGGAACCCCCAAGTCACCTTCTGTAGCCACTTCTAAGAGAAGTAACAGTGAATCCAGCGCTTGGGGATAGTCAGCATTTTTATCACGGATGTGGAGGTCTATAGTGTGCACATGTGTGCTGTGTCTTATGACTAAAAAACAGGCAGTTTCATTTCTTCCTGATAACCATGCCAACCATTCATTCCTTCAACAAGTATTAAGTACCTATTAGGTGCTGAATATTAGGGAGAAAAAAGATAAGAGTGAGGCCTTGCCATTTAGTATAGGCTAGGAACCTAATCAATAAAATAATTATAGTACAAAACATTAAGTTACAATAGACATGTATATGAAGTGCTATGAGCTTTGAAAGCTGTCATTATAAGGATTATGACTACATTTATGGTTAATTTTTAATACTATCTGAATAATAATGAGCAGTCAGCATGTGGCAAGCATACCCATTATACCTCTCTCTTTTACTCTTTTATGATACTCCCCCTGAGATAAGCACTATAATCAAGCTAAGGAAACTCAAGCTTTGTGGAGTTAGCTGATTCCTCAAAATCACACCACTAAGGCAGAGCTGATATCTACACACACCCAGATCAGGACTGCCAATGGCATGGTCCTAACCACTATGCCACACTAGTTCCAAATTCTGAAATATATTTTGTCCTCTTTGCCTTGGTCAGCACTCCTGTTCATGACTCCAGAGACTTCTGGAACTCATCTTTAAAAATTGTACCCATGTCTGCAGCACGAATTGTTTGACTTAGTTGTACTTAGTACAATTGATCCCCAAAGTGATGCCCCTGGCACCTTAGGAATGAAACAATGTCAAGCAACTAAAATAAAAAGGCAGCAACCTTCAGCAAAGCACCCCAGTGAACAGCCATGTGCAAGGAAATATTTTGAGGTCATCAAGGAGACAGTAATCTTTGTTTGGGGGCCAAAACACACTTCCCCAGTGAGGTTGCAGGATACACATAAATAATCCAGTCTGAAGAAAGGTCATCTCTGGGGCTAGAGTCAGGGTTAGCAGCGACAGCTTGCAAACCGATTGCTCTGAAAACCTTCCACCAGTCTGGCTAAGTACCACAGGGAGAGTGGTGCTGAAAGCAGATAAGGCTTAACTCCTCTGCAGGAGGAGCCAACCTTGAACCTTATTGTTGCTGGAGACTTTATTTGGCATCACGCTGTACTCCCATCAGCCAGGGAAACCACGGAGTAGACGAGAGTGCTCCTGGAGGGGCAGGAAACGCAGGCCACGGGGCACTGCGGGAGGTCACGGGACCAGAGGGCAGCAGGCAGGAATCAATAGCGTTGAGCAGAGTGTGGGGATCGATGACCCCTAGACTGTGTGACAGTTCAGCAAACTTGAGCCCACATGGGGTTGGCCAGGGGTGTGCAGAGAGTCACAGACACCAATTTTTAGGGAATTCTAAGAACACACAACTACACAGTGAAATAGAACTGTCGAAGATGTACTTCCTGAGCAGGAATGCCTGGCAAATAGCAGACCATTTGGTCACTTCTGTGTGAGGGCCCCAGGAAAGCGTTCTTGCCAATGCCTTCAGGCCTGAAATGACCACTATCTATTCTCTGGGTCAAATTGTTTTCCCTTCCCCTATTATACTATTTTTAACTACTTTATTATGAGATGTTTCAAACACACACAAAAGCAGAGTGACTAATATAATAAAATCCAGTTGACGTACATGCTACAGGAGTAGTACCCAGCAAGACCTGTACACAAGAATAGGATTTTATCTGTAAGTGCTTCTGTTTGAATCTCTAGAAGGACTTCTTTTTTAAACACATTGCACTGTTATCAGCCCAGAAACAAACTGAACAATAATTTCTTGACATCATCAAAAATCCAATTAGTGTTCAAATTTCCTGAAGTGTCTTAAAAGGTTTCTTTATGGTTGAGGTTGATTTTTTTAAGTAGAACTTAAACAACAGCCACTCATTACACATGGTTGATATGTCTCTTAAGTCATTTCACTTGTGTATGTTTCCCGTTTTCCTTCCATTTTTCTATCCTTTTTTTTTTTTTTCTTTTTTTTAGGCCACGCTGCACTGCCTGTGGGATCTCAGTTCCCAAACCAGGGATCCTCCATTTTTCTTTGCAGTGTATTCACTGAAAAAGCTATAAAGTTTCTGAGGTTTGGGGTATTGCAGATTGCATTCATATGGTGTCATTGAATGTATTCCTCTGTATTTCCTGGTAATTAAGTCTAGATATTTGATCAAGTTCAGGGTCCATTTCTTGGCAAAAACACTTCCTAGGTGGTGGTGTGTACTTCCATCAAGAGACACAAAGTATCAGATTGTCTGCCGTTTTGTGACATTCAGTTCAGTTCAGTCAGTTCAGTTCAGTCCAGTCGCTCAGTCGTGTCCGACTCTTTGCGACCCCATGAATTGCAGCACACCAGGCCTCCCTATCCATCACCAACTCACGGAGTTCACTCAGACTCACGTCCATCGAGTCAGTGATGCCATCCAGCCATCTCATCCTGTGTCATCCCCTTCTCCTCCTGACCCCAATCCCTCCCAGCGTCAGAGTCTTTTCCAATGAGTCAACTCTTCGCATGAGGTGGCCAAAGTACTGGAGTTTCAGCTTTAGCATCATTCCTTCCAAAGAAATCCCAGGGCTGATCTCCTTCAGAATGGACTGGCTGGAACTCCTTGTAGTCCAAGGGACTCTCAAGAGTCTTCTCCAACACCACAGTTCAAAAGCATCAATTCTTCGGCAATCAGCCTTCTTCACAGTCCAACTCTCACATCCATACAGGAAAAACTATAGCCTTGACTAGACGGACCTTTGTTGGCAAAATAATGTCTCTGCTTTTCAATATGCTATCTAGGTTGGTCATAACTTTCCTTCCAAGGAGAAAGCGTCTTTTAATTTCATGGTTTCAGTCACCATCTGCAGTGATTTTGGAGCCCAAAAAACCAAAGTCTGACACTGTTTCCACGGTTTTCCCATCTATTTCCCACATTAGCTGCCATTGATTATTGTCTGGATCCATTACTTTGTTCAGGATCACAAAATCATATTCTGGTTCTATTATTTTTCTTTCATCTAATAAGTGGAAGATGCAAGATAAATTTACCTCTAAGAAATCAAATGTTTTTGGTTCTTCTCTTTTTACAAGTTTCTTAAGTCAGATCAGATCAGTCACTCAGTCGTGTCCGACTCTCTGCTACCCCATGAATCGAAGCCCGCCAGGCCTCCCTGTCCATCACCACTTAAGTCACCAGTTGGGAATTCCCTGGAGATCCAGTGGTTAGGACTTGGCACTTGCATTGCTGTGGATTCAGGTTCCATCCCTGGTTGGGGAACTAAGATCTCACCAGCCTCAAGGCATGGCCCAAAAAAAAAAAAAAAAAATTAAGTCATCAGTTGGTTCATGAGCACTTCTAAAAGAATCTTTTTAGTTTTAATGTGATTTTATTGATTTATACATGTTTGGTATATTCCAATACATTGCTGCCATTATTCTTACCAGTATTCAAATTGTCCTATCTTTTATCAGTGGTAGTTTCTTCAAGTCACCTCAGAGCTCCTTTTGATTTAACTTTTGATAGTGTACTTACTTGTCTATCTTTTATATTTTTTGCCCAGATCTCGAATCAGCCTTTTAATTCCCAGATGTGAGTTTTTATATAGGAGACCACATTCTGCCCACAAGAGGCACTTACTAAGACGTTAATCAAACTTGGGTCTCCATTCAGCCTAAGGTAACTTCTCACTCTCTCTCTGCCCTTTCCCTCCTAAACCCAGAGAATAATGGACCCCCTTCATGAAGCCAAACTTTCAGGACACCTCAGGAGTCTCATTCCATGGGCACTGTGGTTGCATGTGACATGCAATCACACATATTCAGATGCCCTATACCCTCTTGTACCTTCCCAGACAGGATGAGGAGCTGTGTCTTCTTGCATAATTTCATCATGGTCTCTGTTTCGGGAATGAAGACCCAGAAGAGAAAAGAACTTGTCTGTGCTGCTGGTAACTTGCGCCTGCTGTGTGTCTGCTGACAAGTCAGAGAATTCGCATTCTAAGAAGCAGTTGTGATTCTTTAGTTATTTCACCTATGCATTTACAAATAAAGGAATGACTTGATATCAAGGGAAATTCTTCCATTTTCTTTGCTAAGGTTCTGTTCTTTTGTTACCCCCATAAGACCAAGGAAGCAGCATTTCCAGAGCTTTTACACCCAGGCTTTCTCCCTTCTGTCCCACCAGATCACCCCTTGTACAAAGAGTGCTTAATTATTGAACTAGATACAAAATGTAGCCAACTTAAGCATTTTAATAGCCTTGGAGTGTTTTGTGGAGGGGCAGAGGGATCTTTACAAGCTTATGCATTTCTTACTCAATCGCTCTAATGATTCTGTATTTTCCCACAGGACAGAAAACCAAATAGGGTTCAGGGTAATAAGAGAAGGAAGTAACCAGTGCTTGTGTGTGCTCAGTCCTTCACTCGTGTCTGACTTTTTGTGACCTCATGGACTGTAGGCTGCCAAGCTCCTCTGTCCATGGAATTTTGCAGGCAAGAATACTGGAGTGGGTTACTATTTCCTACTCCAGGGGATCTTCAGGACCCGGGGATTGAATCCACGTCTCTTGTGTTTTCTGCACTGGCCACTGAGCCATGTGGCTCTTTACCACTGAGCCACCTGGGAAGCCCTTGGAATTAACCAGAGCTACCTCCAAACCTGTGTCCTTCAATTTCACATTGATCATTCTCTCCTTGGACCCTTTAACACCAATTTCCAAGAGTCAGTGTCACATCAGTTTAGTTCAGTTCAGTCACCCAGTCGTACCAACTCTTTGCAACCCCATGAACTGCAGCACGCCAGGCCTCCCTGTCCATCACCAACTCCCAGAGCTGGCTTAAACTCATGTCAGCTGAGTCGGTGATGCCATCCAACCATCTCATCCTCTGTTGTCCCCTTCTCCTCCCACCTTCAGTCTTTCCCAGCATCAGGGTCTTTTCTAATGAGTCAGTTCTTCTCATCAAGTGGCCAAAGTATTGGAGTTTCACCTTCAGCATCAGTCCTTCCAATGAATATTCAGGACTGTGGTTTTCTTTAGGATTGATTGGTTTGATATTCTTGCAATCCAAGGGACTCTCAATAGTCTTCTTCAACACCACAGTTTAAAAGCATCAATTCTTCAGGGCTCAGCTTTCTTTATAGTCCAATTCTCACATCCATACATGACTACTGGAAAAACCATAACTTTGACTAGACAGATCTTATTCAGCAAAGTAATGTCTCTGCTTTATAATATGCTGTCTAGGTTGGTCATAGCTTTTCTTCCAAGGAGCAAGCATGTTTTAATTTCATGGCTGCAGTCACCATCTGCACTGATTTTGGAGCTCAAAAAAATAGTCTCTCACTGTTTCCCCATCTATTTGCCATGAAGTGATGGGACCAGATGCCATGATCTTCGTTTTCTGAATGTTGAGCTTTAAGCCAACTTTTTCACTCTCCTCTTTCACATTCATCAAGAGACTCTTTAGTTCCTCTTCACTTTCTGCCATAAGGGTGGTGTCATCTGCATATCTGAGGTTATTGATATTTCTCCCTGCAATCTTGATTCCAGCTTGTCCTTCTTCCAGCCCAGCGTTTCTCATGACGTACTCTGCATGTAAGTTATGCAGGGTGACAATATACAGCCCTGACATACTCCTTTTCCTATTTGGAACCAGTCTGTTGTTCCATGTCCAGTTCTAACTGTTGCTTCCTGACCTGCATATAGGTTTCTCAAGAGGCACATCAGGTGTTCTGGTATTCCCATCTCTTTCAGAATTTTCCACAGTTTATTGTGATCCACACAGTCAAAGGCTTTGGCATAGTCAATAAAGCAGAAATAGATGTTTTTCTGGAATTCTCTTGCTTTTTTGATGATCCAGTGGATATTGGCAATTTGATCTCTGGTTCCTCTGCCTTTTCTAAAACCAGCTTGAATATCAGGAAGTTCATGGTTCAGGTATTGCTGAAGCCTGGCTTGGAGAATTTTGAGCATTACTTTACTAGCGTGTGAGATGAGTGCAATTGTGCAGTAGTTTGAGCATTCTTTGGCATTGCCTTTCTTTGGGATTGGAATGAAAACTGACCTTTTCCAGTCCTGTGGCCACGGCTGAGTTTTCCAAATTTTCTGGCATATTGAGTGCAGCACTTTCACAGCATCATCTTTCAGGATTTGGAATAGCTCAACTGGAATTCCATCACCTCCACTAGCTTTGTTTGCAGTGATGCTTCCCAAGGCCCACTTGTTTTCCCACTCCAGGATGTCTGGTTCTAGGTGAATGATCACACCATCATGGTTATGTGGGTCATGATGATCTTTTTTGTATAGTTTTTTTGTATAGGTCTTCTGTGTATTCTTGCCACCTCTTCTTAATATCTTCTGCTTTTGTTAGGTCCATACCATTTCTGTACTTTATTGTGCCCATCTTTGCGTAAAATGTTCCCTTGGTATCTCTAATTTTCTTGAAGAGGTCTCTAGTCTTTCCCATTCTATTGTTTTCCTCTATTTCTTTGAATTGATCACTGAGGAAGACTTTCTTATCTCTCCTTGCTTGCTATTCTTTGGAACTCTGCATTCAAATGGGTATATCTTCCATTTTCTCCTTTGCCTTTCATTTCTCTTTGTTTCTCAGCTATTTGTAAGGCCTTCACCTCCTCAGACAACCATTTTGCCTTTTTGCATTCTTTTTCTTGGGGATGGTTTTGATCACTGCCTCCTGTACAATGTCATGAACCTCTGTCCATAGTTCTTCAGGCACTCTGTCTATCAGATTTAATCTCTTGAATCTATCTCTCACTTCCACTGTATAATCATAAGGGATTTGATTTAGGTCATACCTAAATGGTCTAGTGGTTTTTCCTACTTTCTTCAATTTAAGTCTGAATTTGACAATAAAGAGTTATGATCTGAGCCACAGTCAGCTCCTGATCTTGTTTTTTATGACTGTTTAGAGTTTCTTCATCTTTGGCTGCAAAGAATATGATTAATCTAATTTCAGTGTTGACCACCTGGTGATGTCCATGTGTGGAGTCTTCTCCTATGTTGTTGTAAGAGGGTGTTTGCTATGACCAGTGCATTCTCTTGGAAAAACTCCGTTAGCCTTTGCCCTGCTTCATTTTGTACTCTAAGTCCAAATATGCCTGTTACTCCTGGTATCTCTTGACTTCCTATTTTTGCATTCTGGTCCCCTATAATGAAAAAGACATATTTTGGGGGTGTTAGTTCTAGAAGGTCTTGTAGGTCTTCATAGAATTGTTCGACTTCAGCTTCTTCAGCATTACTGGTCAGGGCATAGACTTAGATTACTGTGATATTGAATAGTTTGCCTTGGAAATAAACAAAGATCATTCTGTTATTTTTGCGATTACATCCAACTCCTGCATTTCAGACTCTTTTGTTTACTGTGATGGCTACTCCATTTCTTCTAAGGGATTCTTGCCTACAGTAGAAGACATAATGGTCACCCAAGTTAAATTCACTCATTCTAGTCCATTTTAGTTCACAGATTCCTAAAATGTTGATGTTCACTCTTGCTATCTCCTATTTGACTACTTCTAATTTATCTTTATTCATGGACCTAACGTTCTAGGTTCCTATGCATTATTGCTCTTTACAGCATCGGACTTTACTTCCATCACCAGTCACATCCATAACAGGGCGTTGTTTTCTCTTTGGCTCTGTCTCCTCATTCTTTCTGGTGTTATTTCTCTACTCTTCTCCAGTAGCATATTGGGCACCTACTGACCTGGGGAGTTCATCTTGCAGTGTCATGTCTTTTTGCCTTTTCATACTCTTCATGGGGTTCTCAAGGCAAGAATACTAAAGCGGTTTGCCATTGCCTTCTCCAAAAGACCACATTTTGTCAGAACTCTCTACCATGATCCATCTGTCTTGGGTGGCCCTACATGGCATGGCTCATAGTCATGTCAGGGAAGGGCCCAAAATCCCTCTCATTCATAGCTGGGTTGGCCATTTGCTGGACATGTGATTTTCATCAATGTCTCTATCTGTGAAGTTGGTGTTTCTGTCAGCTCAGGCTGGTATCACAGAATACGCAGTGAGAAGAAGACTTAAAGATGGCATGCTCCAGTTAGCACATTCAGAAGATTTAACACAACAGACCCAAAGGAAACAAACCAGCCCCAAAGGGACCTGATCTCCCAGCTCCCCATCCCCATGCTGTTTTTCAGTCACTAGGTCGTGTCTGACTCTTTGTGCCCCACGGACTGAAGCACACCAAGCTCCTCTGTCTTCCACTATCTCCCAGAGTTTGCTCAAATTCATGTCCATTGCGTCGGTGATGCTATCTAACCATCTCATCCTATGCCATCCCTTTCTCCTGTTGCCTTTGATCTTTTCCTACACCATCTCCATGACTGACAGTTAATATTCCACTTGGCAAACCGCTGGAGGACACTCAGGATCTCCACCCCATCTCTGGCTGAAGATTCAGATCCAACAGGTCAAATGAAACAAAATCATCCTTCACTCCTCCCTGATCAAGTTTTCCAGAGAAACTGCTGAGAGAACAAAATCTAATTCCTAGAATAATCTTTTTCACAGAATCCTTTTCAAGCTTGTAACTAAACTAAAACAAAAACCAATTAAAAGAAAAAGCTAAAAGTTTACCATATTTTAGTTGTCAGAAGGATTCATGTGATAACCTAGATAAGAGGTTCTCACATGTCTTTTATTTCTTTCTTCCTTACAACACTATTAAAACAAGCCTCTTAATATCCTATGGTGAAAAGACTTGGACAAACCTATAATTTATGCTATGATTTTTGAGAGATTTCCCCTGAAGGAAGTACCAAGGAAGTACCTTGAAAATGCTTCCCATTACTAATAGAAAGGAACTTTTTTTTCCCTATTATTATTTGTACAAGGGCTTCTTTCTTTTTCCGCATTTGACAATTTGGGGTGAAAACTGGTGACTGCATTAATTTTAAAAAACTGCATTAATTAAAAAGATGAGATGTCTTTTTATTTTTCTCTAGAAAATCCTAGTCTATGTCCCTGCAGCAAACCTCAGTGTGAGCCTGCAGCCTGCCAGGCAGGGCCCAGGGCTCTGGTTTTTGTCATTTGATCTGATACATGCTTAAGTCACTGATTAGAACCAATAATTGGATGGAGCAGTGAAACACTAAGAGACTGAGACAGGCTGAGGTAGAAGCTTGAGCTGTTGTCACAAAATTTGAAGTGAAAACTCAGCTCCACCTCCTCCTGCAGCCCAGGTTCCTTCCCCTTGCCTCCCCTCCTCAACCCCATCAAATCTCCACATAAGATGAAAACAAAGCATGGAGGATTTTGCCTCAAACTTTCCAGGTGGTGCTGGTGGTAAAGATTTTGCCTGCTAATGTAGGAGACACAGGAGATGGCAGGTTCTATCCCTGGGTCAGAAAGATTCCCTGGAGGAGAGCATGACAACTCACTCTAGTTTTCTTGCCTGGACAATTCCATGGACAGAGGAGCCTGGGGGGCTACAGTCCATAGGGTTGCACAGAGTCTGACACGACTGAAGTGACTTAGCACAGACAGCACAGCCCTTAAAGAGCTGATCTCCATGATGCATGACCTGGGGGAATCAGCCTAGGAACCCTGGGGGTGGGCAGCACATCCAGATGTAAATCTTGAATCAAGAAGTCCCACCTTCTCCTCTTTCAGAAAACCACTATCAATGAGAGACAACACTTATATAGGAGAAATAGACTCAGGTTCTCAGTTGTGGTATTTGAACAACACATATCATCTTTGTAAGGTCTGGATGAGACTTTTCTAGTTTCAAGGAGAAGAAATTGCCAAAGATTCTCTTACCACAGAAAGAAGATTCAAGACCAGAACCGGAAAAGCAGATGGGTTTTCCATCATGAAGTCAGTGTTCTTTCTTGCCCATCTGTCTCTTTTAAATAAATAACTACTCTAATGAAAAAGAAAAAGAAAGGAATACTAGACTTTTAAAAAAAATACTCTTTTGTCAAAGGGCTTCCCACTGTGTGTGTAATCAGTATGTATGCCTGTGGCTGTGAGTTACCAGCTGTAATATCTCAGTAAGAAGTGGTGAGTTTATGCATTCATTCTAGGAGTGGTCAGCTCCTACATGCTCTCTGGAATGCCCCATCCAGAGAGGTTCTGCAGCCCTGTGGCACAAAGGGCCATGCACCTTAGTGCTTCTGTTACTGCACCAAAACCATACAGTTTGCACAAGAGTGTGGCAATTCTGAAAAAATTTAAAAATAGAATCACCATAGGAACTAACAATTCCACTTCTAGTTTTGTTCCCTGAAGAACTGAGAGCCAAGTCTTAAAGAGAGATCTGTAGAACATTACTCACAATAGCCAAGAGGTAGAAGCAGCTCATGTGTCCATTAAGTTCAGTGGAGTTCAGTCACTCGGTCGTGTCCGACTCTTTGTGACCCCGTGGACTGCAGCACTCCAGGCTTCCCTGTCCATCACTAACTCCCAGGGCTTTCTCAAACTCATGTCCATCAAGTCAGTGATGCCATCCAACCATCTCGTCCTCTGTCGTTCCTGCCTCATCCTGCCTTCAATCTTTCCCAGCATCAGAGTTTTTCAGATGAGTCAATTCTTCACATCAATTGGTCAAAGTATTGGAGTTTCAGCTTCAGCATCAGTCCTTCCAGTGATTATTCAGGACTGATTTCCTTTAGGATGGACTGGTTAGATCTCCTTGCAGTCCAAGGGACTCTCAAGAGTCTTCTTCAACACCACAGTTCAAAAGTATCAATTCTTCAGGGCTCAGCTTTCTTTATAGTCCAATTCTCACATCCATACATGACTACTGGAAAAACCATAGCTTTGACTAGACAGACCTTTATCAGCAAAGTAATGTCTTTGCTCTTTAATATGCTGTCTAGGTTGGTCATAGATTTTCTTCCAAGGAGAAAGCGTGTTTTAATTTCATGGCGGCAGTCACCATCTGAAGTGACTTTGGAGCCTCAAAAATTAAAGTCTCTCATTTTTTCCATTGTTTCCCCATCTATTTGCCATGAAGTGATGGGACAGATGCCATGACCTTAATGTTCACTAATGGATGAGTGAATAAACAAAATGTGGTATCTACATATAATGGAGTGTTCAGATCAGATCAGTCACTCAGTCATGTCTGACTCTTTGCAACCCCATGAATCGCAGCATGCCAGGCCTCCCTATTCATCACCAACTCCCAGAGTTCACTCAGACACATCCATCGAGTCAGAGATGCCATCCAGCCATCTCATCCTCTGTCATCCCCTTCTCCTCCTGCCCCCAATCCCCCCCAGCATCAGAGTCTTTTCCAATGAGTCAACTCTTCGCATGAGGTGGCCAAAGTACTGGAGTTTCAGCTTTAGCATCATTCCTTCCAAAGAAATCCCAGGGCTGATCTCCTTCAGAATGGACTGGTTGGATCTCCCTGCAGTCCAAGGGACTCTCAAGAGTCTTCTCCAACACCACAGTTCAAAAGCATCAATTCTTCAGCGCTCAGCCTCCTTCACAGTCCAACTCTCACATCCATACATGACCACAGGAAGAACCATAGCCTTGACTAGACGGACCTTTGTTGGCAAAGTAATGTCTCTGCTTTTCAATATACTACCTAGGTTGGTCATAACTTTCCTTCCAAGGAGTAAGTGTCTTTTAATTTCATGGCTGCAGTCACCATCTGTAGTGATTTTGGAGCCCAGAAAAATAAAGTCTGACACTGTTTCCACTGTTTCCCCATCTATTTCCCATGAAGTGGTGGGACCGGATGCCATGATCTTCGTTTTCTGAATGTTGAGCTTTAAGCCAACTTTTTCACTCTCCACTTTCACTTTCATCAAGAGGCTTTTGAGTTCCTCTTCACTTTCTGCCATAAGGGTGGTATCATCTGCATATCTGAGGTTATTGAGATTTCTCCAGATGGTCTTGATTCCAGCTTGTGTTTCTTCCAGTCCAGCGTTTCTCATGATGTACTCTGCATATAAGTTAAATAAACAGGGTGACAATATACAGCCTTGACATACTCCTTTTCCTATTTGGAACCAGTCTGTTGTTCCATGTCCAGTTCTAACTGTTGCTTCCTGACCTGCATACAGATTTCTCAAGAGGCAGATCAAGTGGTCTGGTATTCCCATCTCTTGAAGAATCTTCCACAGTTTATTGTGATCCACACAGTCAAAGGCTTTGGCATAGTCAATAAAGCAGAACTAGATGTTTTTCTGGAACTCTCTTGTTTTTTCCATGATCCAGCGGATGTTGGCAATTTGATCTCTGGTTCCTCTGCCTTTTCTAAAACCAGCTTGAACGTCTGGAAGTTCACGGTTCACATATTGCTGAAGCCTGGCTTGGAGAATTTTGAGCATTACTTTACTAGCGTGTGAGATGAGTGCAATTGTGCGGTAGCTTGAGCATTCTTTGGCATTGCCTTTCTTTGGGATTGGAATGAAAACTGACCTTTTCCAGTCCTGTGGCCACTGCTGAGTTCTCCAAATTTGCTGGCATATTGAGTGCAACACTTTCACAGCATCATCTTTCAGGATTTGGAATAGTTCAACTGGAATTCCATCACCTCCACTAGCTTTGTTCGTAGTGATGCTTTCTAAGGCCCACTTGACTCCACATTCCAGGATGTCTGGCTCTAGGTCAGTGATCACACCATCGTGCTTATCTGGGTTGTGAAGATCTCTTTTGCACAGTTCTTCTGTGTATTCTTGCCATCTCTTCTTAATATCTTCTGCTTCTGTTAGGTCCATACCATTTCTGTCCTTTATCAACCTCATCTTTGCATGAAATGTTCCTTTGGTACCTCTGATTTTCTTCAAGAGATTCCTAGTCTTTCCCATTCTGTTGTTTTCCTCTATTTCTTTGCATTGAATGCTGAAGAAGGCTTTCTTATCTCTTCTTGCTATTCCTTGGAACTCTGCATTCAGATGTTTATATCTTTCCTTTTCTCCTTTGCTTTTCTCTTCTCTTCTTTTCACAGCTATTTGTAAGGCCTCCCCAGACAGCCATTTTGCTTTTTTGCATTTCTTTTCTATGGGGATGGTCTTGATCCCTGTCTCCTGTACAATGTCACGAACCTCATTCCATAGTTCATCAGGCACTCTATCTATCAGATCTAGGCCCTTAAATCTATTTCTCACTTCCACTGTATAATCATAAGGGATTTGATTTAGGTCATACCTGAATGGTCTAGTGGTTTTCCCTACTTTCTTCAAGGTAAGTCTGAATTTGGCAATAAGGAGTTCATGGTCTGAGCCACAGTCAGCTCCTGGTCTTGTTTTTGCTGACTGTATAGAGCTTCTCCATCTTTGGCTGCAAAGAATATAATCAATCTGATTTCGGTGTTGACCATCTGGTGAGTCCATGTATAGAGTCTTCTCTTGTGTTGTTGGAAGAGGGTGTTTGTTATGACCAGTGCATTTTCTTGGCAAAACTCTATTAGTCTTTGCCCTGCTTCATTCTGTATTCCAAGGCCAAATTTGCCTATTACTCCAGGTGTTTCTTGACTTCCTACTTTTGCATTCCAGTCCCCTATAATGAAAAGGACATCTTTTTTGGGTGTTAGTTCTAAAAGGTCTTGTAGGTCTGTGTTATTTGGGCTTAAAAAAGGAAGAAAATTGTGATCCCTTGCTACAACCTGAATAAACCTAGAGGATTTGATGAGTTAAATAAGTCAGTCACAAAAGGACAAATACTGTATGATTCCACTTAGATGAGATGCTCAGAGTAGTGAAATTCATAGAGACAGAAGTGAATGATGGCTGCCAGGTGCTGGGAGGAAGGGAAGGGGGAGAGGGTGTTATGAATGAGACTGAGCTTTTTAGTTCTACAAGATGAAAAGAGCTATGGGGATGGATGGTGATAATGGTTATACAATAGAGTGAAAGTACTGAATGCCACTGAACTGTATACATAAAATAGTAGATGATAAATTTTATATGATGTATATTTTATCATAATTTTAAAATATAATAGTAATTATACACAGTGAATTAATTTTCAAGATTAATATTTTGTGAATGAATATGCAAGTATCAAAAATAGGTTTTCATTGGAAAACTGGTGACTTTTAATGAGCACAATGACTATTAGAAATGGTCTTCCACTGGTGAAATTAAAGGTATTCAGAGTATGTGGATCCACTAAAACCATTCAGAGACACTCCCACCCCTGAATGAATTGGGGAGAGACCACCACCTCGTCTTCAGGGCTGCCCCTGAGAGATCCAGCTTGACAGAATCTTTTGTATTAGAAACTCTAGAAGACAAGGAGCTGGGGCTTCAGCGAGTTGCAGAACAAGTTCATAAACTGTTTGTGCCTGAAAATTTGACTAATAAATGTCTACATAGAAAATCCAATTCATTGTGACCCTATAGCAAATATGGGGACAGCTGTCCCCCACCACTTTCAACATCTCATTGGCTCTTCACCAAAATCAAACTGAAAACCGTGCCACTAATTATGCTTCAGCCTCAAAGCCCCTAGCTTCTACGGGTCTTTACTCAGGCTCTGTATCTAATTTGCTCCACACAGTTTTGTAGTCTTTATCTTAAAAGGGCTCAGCTATCCCTAGCTAACTTCTGATTGGAGAATGACTATGCCCAGTTCCCACATAAGTTTTCTAGAAGCAGCTATCTGGTTATTCTCCCCTTCTTTTCCCTCCCTTCTTTGGTGTCTAAAGGCCAATTTTTTTTCCCCCACATAAGAAGATCAATGCGGAAATGTGACCTAAGTTCCAGGTCTGCGACTTGTTAGCAGAACTAGATGTCCCCTCTAGGACTAGAGAAGCTGTGGCTGGGGAAGGGGAAGAAGCATCCACAGGAAGTACCACGGAGTCCTCAGGGGAGAGGATGGAACCTTCTGGATCAAAGACAGGGTGCAGGTAGAGGATATCATCTTCAGGCATGGAAACCCCAGTCACTGTGGACAAGTGAGATATGTCACCTGAATGGGGACAGGGAACTTGGATGTCCAATGACATAGTGGTACCACATCTACACACAGGATAAAACAATAAATAAGTTACAGAAAAGGCACAACCCAGCAACAATCAGAGAACTAGCAAAATGCTGCTTTGGAATCTGGTCTGAGTTCAAATCCATGTCCTGTTGCTTATCAGCTTTATTGTCTTTGGTAAATCAGTCAACATTTTAGAGCTTTCAGTTCATTTCAGTGACTTAGTTGTGTCTGACTCTTTGCGACCCCATGAACCGCAGCACACCAGGCCTCCCTGTCCATCACCAACTCCCGGAGTCTACCCAAACTCATGTCCATTGTGTCGGTGATGCCATCCAACCATCTCATCCTCTGTCATCCCCTTCTCCTCCTGCCTTCAATCTTTCCCAGCATCAGGGTCTTTTCTAAGGAGTCAGCTCTTCGCATCAGGTGGCCAAAGTATTGGAGCTTCAGCATCAGTTCTTTCAATGAACACCCAAGACTCATCTCCTTTAGGATGGACTGGTTGGATCTCCTTGAAGCCCAAGGAACTCTCAAGAGTCTTCTCCAACACCACAGTTCAAAAGCATCAATTCTTCAGCCCTCACCCCTCTTTATAGTCCAACTCTCACATCTATACATGACCACTGGAAAAACCATAGCTTTGACTAGACAGACCTTTGTTGACAAAGTAATGTCTCTGCTTTTTAATATGCTATCTAGGTTGGTCATAACTTTCCTTCCAAGGAGTAAGCGTCTTTTAATGCCATGGCTGCAATCACCATCTGCAGTGATTTTGGAGCCCAAAAAAATAAAGTCTGACACTGTTTCCACTGTTTCCCATGGAATGTTTTCCATCTATTTGCCATGAAGTGATGGGACTGGATGCCATGATCTTAGTTTTCTGAATGTAGAGTTTTAAGTCAACTTTTTCACTCTCCTCTTTCACTTTCATCAAGAGGCTCTTTAGTTCTTCTTCACTTTCTGCCATAAGGGTGGTGTCACCTGCATATCTGAGGTTATTGATATTTCTCCCGGCAGTCTTGATTCCAGCTTGTGCTTCTTCCAGCCCAGCATTTCTCATGACGTACTCTGCATGTAAGTTAAATAAACAGGGTGACAATATACAGCAGTCTGTTGTTCTATGTCCAGTTCTAACTGTTGCTTCCTGACCTGTATACAGGTTTCTCAAGAGGCAAGTCAGGTGGTCTGGCATTCCCATCTCTTGAAGAATTTTCCAGTTGATTGTGATCCATGCAGTCAAAGGCTTTAGCATAGTCAATAAAGCAGAAATAGATGTTTTTCTGGAACTCTCTTGCTTTTTCAACGATCCAGCGGATGTTGGCAATTTGATCTCTGGTTCCTCTGCCTTTTCTAGTTTCTTCTAAATGGGGAAATAGTAACTTCTTTTTTTTTCTTTGAGGAAGGCAAGGCAACCCACTCCAGTATTCTTGCCTGAAGAATCCCCATAGACAGAGGAGCCTGGCAAGCTACAGTTCATGGAGTCGCAAAGAGATGGACAGGACTGAGTGACTAAGCACATAGTTGATTTACAGGTTCCCCAGATGGTGCTAGCGGTAAAGAACCTATCTGCCAATGCAGGAGATGTGGGTTCAATCTCTGGGTCAGGAAATCCCCTGGAGGAGGGCATGGCAATCCACTCTAGTATTTTTGCCTGGGGAATCTCATGGACAGAGGAGCCTGGCGGGTTACAGTCCACAGGGTTGCAAAGAGTCAGACTCTACCAAAGTGACTTAGCGCGCACGCATGGGTGCATGTAGTTGATTGACGATGTTGTGTTAGCTTCAGGTGTGCAGCAAAGTGATTCAGTTATACATAGAGATATATCTATTCTTCGTCAGATACTTTTACATTGTAAGATATTAAGTATAGTTCCTTGTACTATACGGTAGGTCCTTGTTGATTATCTATTTTGTATATAGTGGTGTGTGTGTGTTAATTCCAAACTCCTAATTTATCCCTTCCCCTGCCTCCCTCTTTGGTAACTATAAATTTATCTTCTATGTCTGTGAGTCTGTTTTGTAAGTAAGTTCTTTTGTATCCTTTTTTTTTTTTTTTTTAGATTCCACGTATAATCGATATTGCTTCTTAGGGTTGGTTCATGTCTTAGTGGCAATGGAATATGTGAAGTAGAGCCTGGAGCAGCTACTCGGGTATGTACCAGTGCTTATAACTAGGATGTCTAGAACACTACACGTTGGAGGCTGCAGCAGCAGACACTGGTCAGAGTGGGATCTTGATGGCAGGAATTCCTGGTCTGCTTTGCTCTCTGCTGTTGAGTTATACAACCCTTCCATGAGGTATTATTTCATTGTATCACACACTCAGAACTTTTTATGAGGCTGGAAAAACTACATTAAGTATTTCTATATGAAAACTGGACCTCTGTTTCTATGATTAAATCGCCAGACTTGGAGTGTGGAACTTTAGGTGTGCATGATGTTTCTTGCCATTCAGCTTTTCTGTGCCAGGACCTGCCCTAGCCTCCTGGCCAGCACCCAACACCTTGTTTCTGGGTGGGTGTTGATTTCATGCAGGAACTTCCTCATGCATGGCTCCTTTCCTCTCCCCTGTGTGATCGGCCTTGAGACGCCGCAGTTGCCTACAGCCAGGTTATGACCAATCAAGACCAGGAAGCCACAAGCCAGTGTTAGAAGAGAAAGGGCTTTTTCTAATTTCTCAGTTGCCCAGAGAAGATGGCTTCTGGCCACAGCCTACTACCTAAGACTGATCTACCTCCTTTTACTCCATGTCCATCCAGAAAGAATAAAGGGGGAGTGCAGGTTGTGGGGAGACACTGGCCTAGGTTCAAACCCCACCTGTTCTATTAAAATATGTGTGGTTTTAGCCAGATAAGCTCTCTGAGCCCCGTTCGCCTTATTTGTAAAATGAAGAAAATGATACACAGCCATCATGTTCCAGTGAAGATTCAATAAGCTGACGTACAACAAGTAAGTACCAGGTATCTGGAAAGCATAGTATCCATGCAGTTTTTATCATCCAGAATATTCTATACTTTTCCATAATGGGTGTCTGGCTTCTCAGTTCCTTTCCCTTTTTTTTTTTTTTTGGTTGATTTAAAAATTTTGTTTTTGTTTTTGTTTTTTTTTTTAATTTTATTTTATTTTTAAACTTTACAATATTGTACTGGTTTTGCCAAATATCAAAATGAATCCGCCACAGGTATACATGTGTTCCCCCTCCTGACCCCTCCTCCCTCCTCCCTCCCCATACCATCCCCTCTGGGTCGTCCCAGTGCACCAGCCCCCAGCATCCAGTATTCTAACATGTATTTTACTGCAGTAAAGTTGGTTTACAATGTTGCGCCAGTCTTTGCTATACAGCAACATGACTCAGTTACATACATATAGATGTTTTTATATATTCTTTTCCATTATGGTTTATCAGAGGATATTGAATATGGTTCCCTGTGCTGTACAGTAGGACCTTATTGTTTATCCCTCAGGACCTCTTAATGGTGTTCTTACAACAACAAACCATTGCTGGGTAGTAACTCCAAGGTGTGGGAGATGCCATGATGATAGGAAGGTTGAGGACAGCCATGGGCATGGGAACAGAGACGGGCGCAGGCAGGACAGGGAGAGACCCAGACTTCACCCTTTTGTCCAGGATGGGTTACAGTCACTCTGCAGCCACACCATTCAGCAAATTCTGCTTCAACAGCACAGGCTAAAACTTCCATTGCGGTCTGACAAGTGAAGAATTGCACAACCAGCAAAACCGACTTCATTACACAGCCCAGGGAGAAAGAACTCTTCTAGTTTTCTCCTTTGTAAAAATGTGCTGTGAGCTTCCCTCATGACTCAGTGGTAAAGAACTCATCTGCCAACGCAGAAAACCCAGGTTCACTCCCTAGGTCAGGAAGCACCCCTGGAGAAGGAAATGGCAATCTGCTCCAGTATTGTTGCCTGGAGAATCCCATGGACAGAAGAGGGTGGTGGGCTACAGTCCTTAGAGTCCCAAAAGAGTCAGACACAACTTAACAAGTAAACAACAACATTCTGTATGTTATTCACCAACTCCAGGCAGTGTTGCATTCCCTGTGGAACACAGTGTGGTTCCTTTTCTCCCTTTCTTGCCCAAACTTCCATCTCAAGCTCAAGGAAAAGCCAGACATCCTCTACTGCAGGGGTCCCCAACTTTTTTGGCATCAGGGACCAATTTGGTGGAAGATAGTTTTTCCACAAGCCTGGGTGGGGAGGGGATGACCTGGGGATCATTCAAGCACATTACATTTCTGCCTCCCCAGAAAGAGGCACTTTATTTCTATTAGTATGACATCAGCTACATCTCAGATCGTCAGGCATTAGATCCTGGAGGTTGAGGACATCTGCTCTACTGGATCACAGGTAGCAATCATCATTAAGATTGCCTGGCTCACTTTTCATATTCTCTTAATTTCAAGGTGAGAGTCTTTTTCCTCTGGCTATTTCTCTGAGATAATTTGAAAACACACTCTGTTTTCCTTGTCCTCCCTCAGTTAGAACTTTCCCAGCATCTTTGGAGGGCACTCTTGACAGGAGATGTACCTGACTTTTCCTCTCCTGCCTTTGGGATTTCTTCCGGTTTGGGCCACAGAGGGTTTTGCAGGAAAGCAGAGATATTCCTTTTTTTTTTTTTTTAACTTCACCTATTGAATATTCATCAGGTGATGGATTCCACCTCAACGATCAGCCAAGGGAATAAAAATAGTTTGCAGCCAGCTCTCTGCCACAGACAGAGCTCCCAACCATTGGAAGATGGGGCTTTTCCTACTGGGTGATGTTAAGACAAGCAGGTCTGATTTCCCCAGACAGAGCTCTGTGCTCAGAGCAGATGCCTGTCAAAGCAGCCCCCAGTAAGTGGCAATACTTCCTTTCCCTAAAGGTAACTGTCCTCATCACTCTCATTAGCGAGCCAAGTGAACCTTGGGTGCATATCAGAATTTGCTTTAAAATATTCATCGTCTGACAACTGATATTTCAGCCATATTTCCTTGAAAACTACTTTGGGAGAGGAAGGCTGAGCGGCAGGGCTCAATTAACTTAGCATTTTGCTCACCTTCTGAAACTACTTTTCAAGTCCAAATCATTAAAAATTCATGGCACTGTGTAACATGTTATTCTCTGGTGAGGACTGAGCAGGACAGAGGTGGCTGCTAGTACAGGGCTATCCCTCCTGTGCGTGCAGTGGCAGATGAAGCCGGGGCTGTCCTGGGTGGGATAAACAAAACTCTCCCCCCCACCTCAGGGACATCATTCTGTTCAGGAAGCATCAACACCCCTTACCAAGCCCTGGATGGGTCTTCCAAGTGGGCAGTGAAGCTTTTTCATGGTTTCCGCAGAAAGAGGCAGCCAGGAGTACCCAGGAGCACCTCTGAAACATGGTAAGTGGGAAAAATTGGAGGCAGACACACACAGGTTCTTGAGCAGTTTTGACAATTACCTCTGTGAGGCTCAATTTCTACATATGCAAAGTACACAGAGTTCCAGGGCGAAGACTGGAATAGCATAGAGAAGGTGCACTGAATCTTTTGGCAGTTCACTGATGCTAAATAACTGTCTCATCACCTCCATCACAGGGATATGGCGTCTGGACCACTGTGCACATTCTACTATGTCACCATGTCTGCGTCCCCTCCAAAGCACTAGAGTCCAGGCCCTGTTCACCTCCACCCTCGGTGCTCAACATTAGCTGGTACAGAAAAGGGACTCAGTGAAACTTTTGTGAGAAAATTGTAATGACACATATTCATATTTATTTGTTAACTCATATAATTGTTGTTCAGTTGCTCGGTCATGTCCAGCTCTTTGCAACCCCATGGACTGCATCACACCAGGCTTCCCTGCCCTTCACAATCTCCCAGAGTTTGCTCAAACTCATGTCCATTGAGCTGGTGATGCCATCCAACCATCTCATCCTCTGTTGCCCCTTTCTCCTCCTGCCCTCGATCTTTCCCAGCATCAGTCTTTTCCCATAAGTTGGTTCTTTGCATCAAGTAGCCAGAGCATTGGAGCGTCAGCATCATTCCTTCCAATGAATATTCAGAGATTGACTGGTTTAATCTTCTTGCTGTTCAAGGGACTCTCAAGTGTCTTCTCCAGCACCACAACTTGAAAGCATCCATTCTTTGGTGTTCAGCCTTCTTTATGCTCCAACTCTCACATCCATATAACTATTTGAAGGGAACATGATTATCATTAGTCCATTAATTATGATAACTTTTGAAAAAAGAATTATTATAAAGTAAGCACAAACTAGTGATTGCCAATGTAATGATTTTCAAGCAAAAATTTAACAGGAAACTGAGCAAAATAAGTTGTTCTTCTAATGGCCATAGCTTCCAAGTCCTAAGCAAACAGGAATTTTGCTTCAAAAAGAGAACAACTGAAAACAAAAACTGGCCCTTTGGACATAGTCTAAAAACATGCTTGATAATTGCATCCTAGTCGCTAATGGACGTTTGCCCATAGCCCCTAAACCATCCCATAATTTGAAAATGTTCAGTTTGTTTGTCATTTCTCAGTTTGCTGAGGTTTGGTTTTTGTCTCCACATCCAACTGCTCAGAATCTTATTCAAGCAGATCCAAACCACTCTGGTCTAGAAATAGGGCTTGAAATCTGGCCAGCCTGGTTTTTTATGCAATATTTCCAGTACTCCCGCTTTCAAAACAAGCTGGTGGAAAGAAAATGCTAGACAAGCCCCACTGTGGTATTCCAGAACTTTCCCAGTTCAGCCTGGAAACTTCAGAGAATTGTGAGATACAACCAAGAAAAATAAAAATAATACCACTTTACATTTGCCTAACATTTGATCATCTATGTGTAGCTAATGTTTATTCAGCAATTGAGTTTCACACATAATATCCGTTGAATCTTCCAAACAAGCCTGTGAAAAAGAGAATTTTCTCCTTTTCACAGAGGGTCTTTTTTACAGGGTATGAAGTGCCCAGGCCAGGTTCATGATTTTCTTGGAGTGTTCCCATCGTTATCTTCTTCGATCATCTGGGAACTGGGATCAGCAGGGCCTGGGAGCCCCTCCGTGCAGAACCAGGGTCAGGAAGGTGACTTTTTCAGGGTCATACCACCAACAAGAGACAAAAACTAGAGTCTGTGCTTTGTCCATATATGCTATCAATGCTGCTCAACTGCAAAAGCAGCTTAGCATTTAATGTTTTAAAAATATTTTAAATGCTTAATGCTTTTAAACAACAGTTATAGAAGTCTCACTAAAAGATGTGTTTCAAAGCAATTGCAGTACCATTTCATCCAGGGAAACAAGAGTTCAGCAAAGCTGACACTAAGTCTACACCCTCACACTGGATCATGGACGACGGTTTATAATGAGTACAAATTAAACAAGTTAACAAGGATGGAAAGGGTTGGTATATCCCAGTCATCAATAGGTCTAACCTACTATTTGTGGGGCAGGATAAGGTAAAGTTAGTCACAGCCTCTGATCCAGACTGTCCAGATTTAATCCTTTCATCTACTCACTGGTTCACATGTTAGGTGTGTACCTTAACTCTCCATGACTCTGCTTTCTCCTCTGTAATGTTACCTACCTCATGAATGCGTTGTATTAATTGAATTAATGTATGCAAAGTCCTGGAATAGTCTTTAGCAGGCACAATATAAGAGTTTGCTATTATCATGGACTACACTGACCCTCTGACTAGGTGCTGCCTTCTCATTTTAAGCAGATACATGTTGATTTCTGTAGTAGTGTGTAGATATTTTGTATCTCTGGTGGGAATATATTCCCTGAGGGCAAAAGTGGTTCACCATTCATTTGGTCTCCCAAAATGCCTAGCAAGAGTGGCAGACATGGAGAAGGTGATTAATAAATACTGGAGGATTCCCCTGATGGTCCAGTGGTTAAGATTCTGCACTTTCAATGCAGGGGGCCCAGGTTTGACCCCTGGTCAGGGAACTAAGATTCCCGCATGCTGCTTGGCATAGTCAAAAAATAAATAAGTCATTTTTAAAATATAATAAAATAGATACTTTTGGATGTGGTAAGCCAATTTTAAAATCTTATACTGCCATGTACCAATTCAAATTTCTCCAATGATTTCTGTTGCTTGGGGTGCAGATCTGACTTTCTCAGGTAGGCAGCCAAGTCTCTCTTACAAGTTCTGGGGATTCTTCCCCTGATTCTGGCCGAGCTGATTCGCTGGCCACATCCCAAGCATGGGTGGCAGTAACCCCCTTGTTGCCTTTGCTGATTTTTCTCCTCCTATCTAGAGTGCCTTCCTCCTGTGCTCAGCCTATCCAAATCACATACACCCTTCCCTCCAAGCCCACCTTCTCCTGGGAGCTGCTCTCGAACCCCCAAAGTCAAGCAGCTGTCTTCATCTCCTCTTGACCCCTATAGCTTTATAACTACAATTCATTTGGAAGGTATCACTTTCAGTCTTAAGTTTTGGTCAAAATATTATGTCTTGTTTCCAAAGGGGGAAAAGGGCAAAATGAAAGCAGGGGGAAGGAGAAGGGTACTAGAGCTTTGAATCTCTCTGGAACTCATTTCAGCCAGAGAGGGAGGGGCTTGCAACAATGGGAAGAGATGGGACAACTGAGGCTCTTTGTCTGCCCTCCAGAGCAGACACAGCAATCAGGGTCTTTTGTATTTCCATGCAAATGTTCATTGCAGCACCATTTACAATAGCCAGGACCTGGAAGCAACTAGGTCCATTGACAGATGAGTGGATAGAGAAGCAGTGATACATAGGGACTGCTACTCAGCCATAAAAAGGAACAAAACTGGGTCATCTGTAGTGATGGGCCTAGAATCTGTTACACAGAGTGAAGTAAGTCAGAAAGAGAAAAACAAATATATATTAAGGCATACGTATGGAATCTAGGTGGAGAAGGAAATGGCAACCCACTCCAGTATTTTTGCCTGGAGAATTCCATGGACAGAGGAGCCTGGTGGGCTACAGTCCATGGGGTCACAAAGAGTTGGACATGACTGAGTGACTAACACTATGGAATCTAGGAAGATGGTACAGATGAGCCTGTTTGCAGGGCAGAGATCAAGATGCAGACAGAAAATGAATATGAGGGCAGAGGGGGAAAAGGGGTGTGAGACAGATTGGGAGAATAGGATTGACATATATAACACATATACACTACCATGAGTAAAATAGTTAGCTAGTGGGAAGCTGTTATATAACACAGGGAGGCAAGTTCCATACTCTGTGATGACCCAGAGAGGTGGGATGGGGATGGGGTGGGAGGGAGGTTCAAGAGGGAAGGGATATATGTGTACATATAGCTGATTCACTTCATTGTACAGCAGAAACTAATAGAACATTGTAAAGCAATTATACTCCAATTTAAAAAAGAAAAAAAGCAATCAGCCATGAAAACATAAATCCTTGATATTTGGAAGGCAGGGTCCTTTTTGCCAACTCTGGATCCCACAAGCTATGTTCAAGATGTTTCAGGAGCAGTGAGGGATAAGTAGCTACTACTGCACTAAGGGCTGAAACTGATCAAAATGAAGCTCTATTTACCAACCAAGTCAATGGACATGAACTTGGGCAAACTCCAAGAGATGGTGAGTGACAGGGAAGCCTGGCTTGCTGCAGTCCATGGCATCACACAGAGTCAGATACGACTTGGTGCCTGAACATCAACAGCAGCCAACCAAGTCTCCATCCTGGAAATGGAAAGTATTCAACACACTCCTGAGTTCCAAAATGATTACAGCAGTTACATTCTGCCAGTGTAATTATTGGTTAGATGCGGAGGCAGATTCCTGGTGCTTCCCGCTCTGCCACTCTTGCAGAATTCTCTCCCATGTTTCCTCACTGATTATCTCCTTGTTAAATTATATGCCCTGTTGAGGGGGGATCACAGACATTGTCCACTTTGATCACCATTTGGACCTTCAGATTTGAACCTATTGCATTCTAGATACTCAATGTATTAGTTATCTGTTGTTAGATGAAAAACTACACCCAAAGCTTGCTTGCTCAAACCCACCATACTTACAATTATCTTCATGGTTTCTGTGGGTCAGGAATTCAAGAGCAACTCATATGAAGATTCTGGCTCAGGTTCTGGTTCAACCTCAACCCTGAGGTTGCAGCAGGTATTGACCAGGGTCACAGGGATCTCAAGACTCTTCTAGGGCAGAGTGACTTCTGACATGGCCCACTCACAGTTCTAACTGTGCCAAGGGTTCTTGCTGATTCCTTTTTCCCACATGGTCCTCCCTGGGGGCTGACAATGTTCTCCCAGCAGAAGGCTGGCTCCCCCAGAGTGAGCAATCCAAGACCCAACAGAAGTCGTAAAGATCCAGCTTTGGAAGTAGTGTTGCATCTAGCAAGCTAGCATGGCTGTCAATAGATAATTTTTCTGGTTGAGTGTCTTCTCCTTCACTAGCTTAGATGCTCTTTGAAAGAAAAAACTTTCAAACTTCCTTGTAGTATCTGGTACAGTGCTTTGTATCTAGCAAGCACTCAAGTCTTTATTTTATTTTTTAAATTTTTGACAAGGACCATTTTTAAAGTCTTTATTGAATTTGTTACATTGTTGCTTCTGGTTTAGGATTTTTTTTTTGGCCATGTGGGATCTTAACTCTCCAACCAGGGATGGAACCCACACCCCTTTCATCAGAAGACAAAGTCTCAGCCACTGGACTACTAGGGAAGTATTATCACTCAAGTCTTTAATATAGTCACAATTAATAGAAAGATATTTGCCAGTAAATAGTATCAATATTTTCATAATCAGTCAAATCATAATTTTTAGGTTTTTATTGGACAGTTATTTTACTCAGATGAATAATGTTTGAGGGAATAGAATTTCTGTCTTCAGTATTCTTTAAGCAAGCTGGGAATTTTGACGGACACCATCAGGAACAAGTTGCATATAATCTCCTTTGGCTACTCAGCATGACACTTAGTGATTTTCTTCTCTAAGTGTTATGTCTTCGTCTTTGAGGTTTTCATTTGCTTTTGTTGGCATAAACTCACTGTTTCTAGACCACCAGTACTCCTAAAGACCAAAATTAATTGCTAGTTTTATAGTTTTATATGTCTAAATGATAGGGATGCCAGATTGTTTCAAAATGAAAACACATCCAAATTTAATGAAGTTCAAAGGAAGAAATGTTTATTTATGGATTAAAGCATAAAATGATCTGTTGCTTGTAGTTACTGAAGTAGTGACAGCTCTTTTTAACAGGGAAAGGGAGGGCAAGTGGGGAAGCGCAAGGGAGAAAGTTCCTTCTGTGATGCTGAGCATGAATCAACAATCCAGACAGATAAATAAAAGGCCCATGGGTTTTGACACCAGTTGAAAACACATGATATCCAAGTGAAGTCTGCAAAAGGGAGGGGAGTCTCTGGTAAGAGGGCGGAGGTTTTCTTCTGTCAGCTCATCACTTGCTTGCTCAGGGAAGTCTCCACATGTCTGCAGGAATAGAGCATACTTTGTCCCTCTGGGCCACAGCTTTGGTGGCGGTTGAAGTTCAATGGTATCATTAAGCCTTCCTAGAGTTGTTGGAACGGAAGACACAGAATCTAAACTAGAAGGCCACCAAAGAGACTTATTTCCATGTCTTTTATGGCTACCACATCTCTATGCACATACTGCTTGAGATCGCATCACTGGGTACCATGTTCCCTGGAGCAGAAAGAGCTGGACAGCTGTTGTAATTGAGCAGAAGTCCGGAACTGTTCTCTAAAGCTTTTCATTGTTTATGAGAATGCAAAAGCATCTTAACAAATACTTTCTCCCATCACAAAATAGATCATTATCTAATGACACTTATTTCACTCAGTAAGACACTTAAAGTACTACATTCTTCATTTTGTTTAATCTGAACTTGTGGTAATATTAGAACTGGTATACATTGCACAATGATTTATAATTTTACATTTAGCACATAATTTCTATTAACTTCTACATTCATCTACTCTTTATACTAACTTTCTCTGAAATGAATTGAAATTTAAATATAGATTTAAATATTTTACTATTTAAATATAGTAGAAAGCACATTAGATTTGGAGTCAGAAAACCCAGGTCCAGTTTCCCCTGTGATCATGAACATAAGGCTTAATTTCTCAGAGCTTCGTCTCAAGTCCATCATAGGTAAATGATGGATAAAGCAAGGATAATCCTATCACCTTCTGTGCTCATTAAGATTGCTGTGAAAATCAAAAGCATCAGTGTATATGAAAGCCCCCAGTAACACGTGTTTTACAAGATTTGAGATATGTTAATATTTTTATCTTACTCATAAGATACAAAGGTGATACTTCCAAACGCGCGGCATGTCCTCTGCTCCACCTCTTAGCCCCGCCTGGCTTCCAAAAGCGAAGTCATCATGTTAGCTCATCTGTTATAACCTTCCGATTCCATCGATGGAAATTGTCCATGAGTCAGGGTGTCTGATTCTGGTAGAGACTGTCAGCTATTGTTACTCCTTCAAAGCCTTCATCATAATATATTCTAACAATAACATGGTAATGGTCTAATGATCTGAGAGGACAGAAATCATTTTCTCAAAGATCCAATCTTAATCCCAAATGGAGTGAAATAAGACTTTTCCAGCTCCCTTCTTTCTCTGTGTCTAAATAATTTGATGCAGCTTTTAGATGGATTAGAGACATGGTTTACTGTGAACATTTTTTTTTTTCTCCAAGAAAATGGATTATCAAAGAGAATAAGTCAAAAATAATGCTGAAATCAAAAATCAAGATTTGGGACAAGCCGTCTTCATTGTTCAAATTAAAGATGTTAAGAAACTCCACCTTAGATGCTAGTTTGGTTCCTTTGCAGTAGATTGTGTAGCTAATTCCCAGTGTCTTGAGTCAGGGATAGATACTCAAGGTCAGTTGCTCCTCAGGAATCATGGCAAAGTTCTTCCATGGTCAGGCTAGCCAATTGGCAATACCAGCCGCCTTAACATGTGCTGTCCAGGCTCCAGTCATATTATCCATGATCTATGGTGTGGAACAATGGGTTTTTAGCTAAGGAGGGAGACCCAAAGCTGTACACCAGGAAAATGTGGTCCCAGTCCAGTTTCAGTCTGTGATAAGAAAGGCGTTCCTGATAAGAAACATACAGATAGGGTTCCTTAGCCATCACAAAGAAAGGTCAGCTTTGTGTCTGCATCTCTATTCCTGCCCTGCAAACAGGCTTATCTGTACTGCCTTTCTAGATTCCACGTGCTGTGCTTAGTTGGCTCAGCTGTGTCCGACTTTTTGCAACCCCATGGACTGTAGGCCACCAGGCTCCTCTGTCCATGGGGAATCTCCAGGCAAGAATACTGGAGTGGGTTGCCATCCCCTCCTCCAGGGCATCTTCCCAACCCAGGGATCAAACCCAGGTCTCCCACATTGCAGGTGGATTCTTTACTGTCTGAGCATACATATGTGTTAATGCATGATATTTGTTTTTCTCTTTCTGACTTACTTCACTCTCTATAATAGACTCTAGGCCCATCCACATCACTACAATTGACCTAATTTGGTCCCTTTTATGGCTGAGTAATATTCCATTGTATTTAAAATAGCTAGCTAGTGGGAAGCTGCTGTATAGCACAGGGAGCCCAGGTCAGTGCTCTGTGATGACCTAGAGGAGTAGGATGGGGGGGGTGGTAGGGAGGTTCGAGAAGGAGGGGTATATATGTATACATTTAGCTGACTCACTTTGTCATACAGCAAACACTAACACAATATTGTAAAGCAATTATATTGCAATTTTTAAAAAGAAAAAAAAAAGAAATATCAGCTTTGCCACCTTTGTGTCTGGTGTCTAATAAATTAGAATGTCCCTTCAATCAGCAGTAGAGGCTATGCCTTCCAGTCACTTGCCAAAGAACACAGCCTTGAAATCTCAGCATTGCTAAAAGCCCATGGAAACAAAGGCTATCTCTAGAAAGAAGAACTTGAAGTTCCTTACATAGAGATCAGTAAAATACATTCCTTTTCAAACTTAGTACCTAGAGGGAGTCTATTCCACCTGATTATTTCATCAGGCAAATACAAGTATAAAACACATCCACATCTTCATTTAGTTGTAATTAGAGGTATATTTCGGGCTTCCTTGGTAGCTTAGCTGGTACAGAATCCACCTGCATTTTTGCAGGAAACCCCGGTTCAATTCCTAGGTTGGGAAGATCCCCTGGAGAAGGGATAGGCTACCCATTCCAGTATTCTTGAGCTTCCCTGGTGGCTCAGATGGTAAAGAACCCGCCTGTGATGCAGGAGACCTGGATTCAATCCCTGGGTTGGGAAGGTCCCCTGGAGGAGAGCATGACAATACTAGAGCATGTAACACTCTAGTTTTCTTGCCTGGAGAATCCCCATGGACAGAGAAGCCTGGCAGGCTACAATCCCTGGGGTTGCAGAGTCGGACATGACTGAGTGACTAAGAACAACACAGAGGTATATTTCATAGTGAATTATAAAAACTTGGCCTACAATTTTAATTTCCTATCCACTTCTCACTTTGTGGTGTGTAGTTTTCACTCAAATATTCCTTGTGTGTGTGAATGTACACACACATACGCCACATGTCATTATCATCATCCATGTAAGTGGTTTGAGAAAATAGGTAAAAAAAAAAACAAACTATAAAATGGGTCTTATAATTCCCAAATTTTCCTATACTCAGTATAGCAAGGTGTGAAAACCTAAGAATAATGTGTACATTATTGGGGTTAAAAATATTCTTAGTATCTCCTGGAAGCCAACTCTGAACCCTGACTTGACTAATTTCTACTCATTACTCAAGAAGCATCTCTGGAGTTATCACTTCCAGGAAGCTTTTCATCTACCTAGAACTCGAGCCATAGTTACAGTCCCTGCCCTGTAGCCAGTGGAGTTGGTCATGACCCTGACTGTTCCCTGCTGTAACCTGTGAGCTTCCTGAGACTAGATACTGTCTTATCTCTGAAGCTCCAGCACCTACCATAGCACCTGGTGTATAATAATACCACTAAAAATGATTATAGAATAAATACGAAAATACACCACTTGTCTTAACAGTAGGAAGCAACTTTGCAAAGATGATTGAAACCAAAAATCTAGTTGTAGAACTTGAACTATGAAATAATACACTGAAATAAATGATCTCTTTTGTACGCTGTTCAAATATCAATCTCAGTTTTGTTCATTTGAAAAAGGAGAATTGGCAAGATTATTAAGCAGTATACTCTTAAAGTATTTTTAGACTGATATCGTCACCATATACATCTGCATTAGTAAAAGATGTGAGGGAAGAGCTCTGTAAGTGAAAACAAATGCATTTTTAAACATTATTATCCTTTTAATTTAGAAAATATTAGAAAAATTAAGCCTTCTGCAGAAACCAACTGAAACTATTTCACTCTGGATTCTTTGAGACAGATTGAATCTTACCTCATTGAGAGTTTTAAGATGTACGGTCTTGGCCAAATGTAGTCTGAACTCCAATGTAGCATTACCCAAGTGATTTTTTTTTTTGATGGGATCATTTTTTTGTAAGCCTTTTATTGAATTTGTTATAATATTGTTTCTGTTTCATGTTTTGGTTTTTTTAGCCCTGAGGTATGTGGGATTTTAGCTTCCCAACCAGGGATCGAACCCACACCTCTTGCATTGGAAGGCAAAGTTTCCATCACTGGACCACCAGGGAAATCTCTTCCAAAGTGATCTTAATATTAATCAGAAATCAGAATTTTTGATCATTAATGAAATGCACACAAGAATAAGAGCCTATGGGCTATGGAAGAAGAGTGAGAAGGTTAATAGAACAGCATGAGATACTAGGATTCTATTCATTTTCCAAGCTTTTGAGATTAGCTATTCACAGTAGCCAAGACATGGGCATCGCCTCAGTGTCCACCAGTGGGTGAATGGATAAAGAAAAAGTCGTGTCTATACACAGTGAAATATTATTCAGCCTTAAAAAAGAAGGGAAGCCTGCCATTTGCAACAACACAGAAGAACCTAGAGGACATTAAGTTTAATGAAATAAGCCAGTCACAGAAGGACAAACACTACCTGGCACCACCTTTTGTGAAATTTGGAATAGTCAAATTCATAGAAGTAGAACGTTATCAGGAGCCAGAGGGAGCAGAACAAGGAAGGTATCAGTCAAGGGGTACAGAGTTCCAGTTACACGAGATAAATAAACTGCTGGGTGCAGTAGCACAGAGCCCATCATTACCAGCATCGTGTTCTGTAGTTAAATATTTGCTAAGAGGGTAGATCTTATGTTGTCTTCTCGTCACATAATAACAGTACATAAAGAGAATGGAGTGGGAGGAAATTTTTAGAGGTGATGTATATGTTTATGGCATAGTTGTATGATGGTTCACGAATGTACCTCTCCAAACTCAAGTTATTTTTTTTAAGAAAAGATACTTCAACAGGCACAAACATATAAATACACATAAACGAAAGCCTGCCTTTTCCCTCCCTGTTTATGAGAGTCCGTGTTACCCAGTTTTGAGATCTAGTTTCTAGTCTCACAACTACAGCATTCCTAAAGTTCAAGTCCACATCATAAGAGAAAGAGAACAGATGGAAATTTGTCTGCTGTCTTGGTTGCTACTTTATTATTGATGTGTCTACTGGATGTCCCCACCTCAGCGGAGAGATTAGAGATGACTGGAATCTGACCCATCCAAGGGAAGGAGTCAGAACTTGGGGGCATAGAGGGGGCTGCAGAGGACCATGACTTACCCAGAGAAAGGGAGGTAGTTTCTCCTTTCTCCTAGAAAGGTAGGAGGTAGAAAGCAGGGGCTGGATGCAATGAAGCCTGCAGGCCACACATCAAAATGTCCCCTAGATCAGGGGTTCCCAACCTCCAGGATCTAATGTCTGATGATCTGAGGTAGAGCTGATCATTTCTATTGTTAGAGATATAACAATAATAGAAATAAAGTGCACAGTAAATGTGACCCATTTGAATCATCCCCAAACCATCCCCTGACCCCTATCCCTAGAAAAATAATTGTCTTCCATGAAACCGGTCCCTAGTGCCAAACACTGGGGACCACTGCCCAAGAGCGGTTCACTGCAAGCTGCACTCAGGTCCTTAGTACCTACTTACTTAGAGAACCTGCATAAATATACACAGGCTTTCTTATGCATCTACTTCATATGTGAGGAGAGAGAAACCTGGATGTAACCAGATTTAGCTGAACTGGGTTTATGGGAAAGAAGGCCTAAATCCTGATTTATTGGCAGAGGAATTTGTCCTCCAGAATTTGAATTCTTATCCCTGAGCTAAAACAGGGCAAATGCCCAGCCTTTCACACCTTCTGACTCTTGGAAATGCTGCTTTTCCTCTTTTCTCTCTTGCTACGCCTGCTTGCCTTCCCTTTGGCCTCCTCAGACGCCACCACATACACTTGTGTGCATGCTCAGTTGCTTCAGTCATGTCCAACTCTTTGCCATCCTATGGACTGCAGCCCGCCAGGCTCCTCTGTCCGTGGTATTCTCCGGGCAAGAATACTGGAGTGAGTTGTCATGCCCCTCTTCCAGGGAATCTTCCTGACCCAGGGATCGAACCTGCATATCCTATGTCTACCTGGGTTGCCAAGTGGTCCACATATACATACATTTTATTAAAAGTTGAATTATCTTTGTTATTCTGTTGAAGGTCCCATCAAATTGCCAGAGGCCTTCCTTCAGCCTCCCCTGGGATCAACAGTGTGCAGCTGCCTGAGAAAAATCCACACATGTTTATAGAAAAACAGAAGTATATCATGCTGTGCGTGTATGTGTGTGTGTGTATGCTTGTAGGCATATGTATATGTGTGCATATGTATGCATAAATGTGCATGTGTTGTATAGGGCATAATCAGAAAGGAGAGAGAACAGGGGGTCAAGAGAAAGGGGCTGCCTGCATATATAAAGAACTATTGACCAGAAGGAATCAGTCCTTTCAATAACCCATCCACCCATCACCATGACAAAAACACAAGACAACACAATTAGGGAAGGAGGGATGCTTTTTTATCTTAGAGGAGGGAGAGAGACAAAAAGTAAGCAAGCTATGAAAAATAGACTTCTACCTCAATTTTCTTAACCAAATCCAAAATGTACTGCTTATAGCATTGGCAGTTTACAATGGCAATTAACATCAATCCTAGGGTCTAATTAACCTCAATCAACAAGTCTAAGTAGGTTAATTAAATAGGATTTGGCTAAGCATGAAGCAGAAAAATACAGCTGTCTCATTTAAATATGATTTACAGAGGAAAGTCACCCCTTACCAAAGTTTTTCAATTTCTTTTTGGGCGGCAAAGTAAATTGGAGGATGGGGTGGGGTGGAGGTGTCACCCAGAACACCTCTTATGGTCTGCCTCGTCTCAGATTTCCTTGGTCCAAGTCAGTCAGTATTGGAGCCTGTACCTCCAATATTCTTTCCAGGTTATTCGCCTTGATTTCAATCTAATCTTCTCTAAGAAACCTGGACTCATCCCTTTGTTGTTTATTTTGCACCTACCTATCCACCCCCACTCCCTTATGTTATAAATTCCTTCAGGGCACACAGTCTATTTGATTTATCCTCATCTCCTTAAAGTCATCAAGCAAAGTGCTTTGTGAGTAGTAAGTGCCCAATTAATCGTGCTTTTAATTGGATTTTCATCAAAATGTACTTTTTTCTCACCACGCCCCCAATCATAATTTGGATTCCTGGGCTTTAAGATAAAAGAGTCCAGATTCTGTGTGGGACGGAAGCATTGCAAGCTGCAGGGGTCTCTCTGGTCCTGTCTTCAGTGCCTTGTTGGCATCCCCAGGATTGTTCTACCCCTGTCATTCACCACGAGATCAAGGGGCCAATTTGGTCAATGGTGACATCAAAGGTTCTGAATATTTGACTTTCAAAAGAGCTCATCAGGGAACTTTCCTGATGGTTCAGTGGTTAAGATTTCACCTTCCAACACAGGCAGTGCAGGTTCGATCCCCGGCTGGAGAGCTAAGAACTCATATGCCTCTCAGCCAAAAGCCAAAACATAAAACAACAGAAGCAATATTATAACAAATTCAATAAAGACTTTGAAATATGAACCACATCAAAAAAAAATCTTTAAAAAAACAAAGAGCTAATCAGCATACACTTTAGGAGTTCCATGAACAGAGCCACTGCTATGGCTTGATAAGGTCAAACTGGCCAATTCAGACTCTGCATTAGTTCTGTCATTATTAAATGTCTGCAGCCTAGTGTGTCTGTGAAAAAAAATATGAATTTTTTTTCTTTTTATTAGAAGCATTTCAGGTTACATGGGCACACCTGTCTTCTCAAATAATACCCATCTTGTAGCTGACACTCTGAAAGCAAACAGAAGATCCTTCCGGGCCCTGAGCTGTCAGATCACAGAAGGGACCTCAGGAATCAGTCTGCTCCGCCCCCTCATTTGACATATGTGGAATACTCAAGCTAGCCAGGTCATGCTCCCCTGGAAACTGACCAGCCCTGAGCCCATTCTCTGCCCCTGATTCTGTTCTAGCCAGTAGGGAGCTGCTGTCACTCCATCAGGAATAAAAGCTCAGAGTCCTCTAGGCTTGCCAGAGCTCCACTGGAGACAAAGAACTGTAGAATCCGGTTGAGCTATCAGGTATTATTATTTACCGGGGGTAGGGGGTTGTCTGCACCCACTGGAGAGATAGAGTATGCCACTGTGGACGGGTTCCCAGACAGAGCCAAGGAACTATTGCAGCCACATTTTTTTTTCTTTTTAAAGAATTATTCTTTGATTTCTCTTCTTTATAGGAGTATAATTTCTTTATAATGTTGTGTGTGAGACACTTATTACTACAGTTATCTTAATGAAAAATTCAAATATATCATTTGAATGTTTATTTTTAGGTTTGAAAACTGAGGCTCAAGAATTTTTTTTCAAACCCAGATTTCTGAATCCTTCCTGTTTAACACCAATTGAGGTAGAAAATCAGATGAGTTAGAAGACCTAAGAGGACAGGGGCAGGCCTGTCTGATATGTGGGTTGACTGTTGGTCCTCGCAAGGACCCGGTTATCCTAATCCCACCTGCCTCTCTGTCTCCAGTCTCTCACTGTCCTCTGTCTGGTAAACATGCACACTTGCTTTCTTGTTTGTTTTGAGCCCTGTCTAAAACTGTTTTCATCACATGGCCCTTACATTGTTCTTTCTTTGAATTCTGAGCACCTGTCTAAGCTGGATTCCTCCTCTGGTTACTCCAGCCAAAAGCTGGGAATCCTCACAAGTGATTCTGTCTATCCTGAAAGGCCCTGTGACCTCCCTGCTCAACTGCCCTGGTTAAGACCTCTCCCTAGGTCAAACATCTCCCTCCCACAAATCAGTCTCTCCATCAAGACCCACGATTCATCTTAAGGGCTTCCCAGTGGCTCAGCAATAGAGAATCCGCCCTGATGCAGGAGACACGGGTTAGATCACTGGGACAAGAAGATCCCCGGGACAAGAAGATCCCCTGGAGGAGAGCATGGCAACTCACTCCAGTAATCTTGCTTGGAGTATCCCATGGACAGAGGCGCCTGGCAGGCTATAGTCCATGGGGTCTAAAAGTGTTGGACACAACTGAAGGGATTGAGCATGCATGCACTCATCTTAGAGGCAGTTTTCCACTCAAATCTTACATTCTAGGAGGGTTCAGTCCAACAGAACCTTCCATGATGATGGAAATATTCTGTATCTGCTCTGTCCAGTATGGTAGCCACTGATGGTATGGGACCATTGAGAATTTTGCAGTGTCAAGAAGAACAAGGTAGATCCACATGTATTGATGTGAACAATCTCCAGATACATTGGTAGGTCAAAATAAAAACAAAGCTTAGGACCTTCTTTTCAGCATGCCAACATTTATGTTATAAAAGTGAAAAGGTGCACTGAAACATAAGCTTGAATTCACAGATAATATCTCTGAATAAAATGAAAAAAAAGTAGCGTAATTTTATAAGGAGGAGAACCAGGGCTTTGGAGATAGGAATAGAAGAAAAACTTTGTTTCACTGAATTTTTTACCATGCACTTGTATTATCTAATTAAAGGTTGTTTAAATTTTGAAACATTAGTAACTGTGCTATTTAAACAGAGTACAAAAGGATGGAGGATTATAGTCTTAGTGATTTCTATCGTAAGTCCTCAGAATTTTAGAAATTTCTCCTATACCTCAGAATTATTCACAAAATCCCATCTATTTTATATGAATCATTTTCTGTCTAGTCACTAGAAATTTAGTTTGCATAAATATTTCTGCTGCTACTGCTGCTGCTGCTAAGTCGCTTCAGTTGTGTTCGACTCTGTGTGACCCCATAGACGGCAGCCCACCAGGCTCCCCCCATCCCTGGGATTCTCCAGGCAAGAACACTGGAGTGGGTTGCCATTTCCTTCTCCAATGCATGAAAGTGAAAAGTGAGAGTGAAGTCGCTCAGTCATGTCCAACTCTTAGTGACTCAAGGACTGCAGCCCACCGGGCTCCTCCTTCCATGGGATTTTCCAGGCAAGGGTACTGGAGTTTTACCCATAATGAACTTAAAAGTACAACTTTTAACTCATCATTTTCACACCAGTACTAACTGGTACATTTTTTAATCTCCATCAGTAGGACCTGAATTTAGAGATACATGTTTGGACTTCATTTTTGGATGTTGAACTTTATTCATTCCTTATTTTTCAAAACATTTGCATGAGTTAGTTTATTACTATCCATGTTAGAAAGTAGAAAATAGTATTTTTAACAATAAGTCAATTTCCTATTAAAATAAAGGCAGGACAATGAAAATTCTAACCGGAATCTAAAATTGGGTTTTTCTGTCAGTACCTTGAAAATACATAGACTTGAAAATGAGCCAAACTTTCCAATAAATATTAGTTACCTGGCAAATGCTCATTAAACATCCTTTATACAGAACACAGTGTAGGAATTCCATGAGGAAAATTCTCGAAGATGGTTCCTCTCTCCCTAAGAAAAATGTTTCCTGGGAAATGCGAGACACACATACTCATGGAAATAAGTAAGTGAAACAGAGCTCCACTTGATTAGTTTCAAGAGAATAATATGGTCAGAAAGTGGAGAGAACTAAAAATTTTCTGGCTGGGGTGTTGAGAAAAGGTTTTATTGAAGAGGTAAGATTTAAGTCACTCTTAAAGAATAGATATGACTTTTTATAAAATATATGATCCAAGTATTCAAGATAATTCCGATAGGAAATAGTATACACAAGTTTATCTTGACCATGTTATCGCATTCACCTTGAAGGTCAAATTAGATCAATCACCATCTTTCATCAAATTAGATCAATCATCAGCATTCATTGAATTAGATTAATCACCATCAATCATCAATTGTTATCGAGGAATTGGGAGAGTAGCACTTTCTTCCCCTTTACCCGTCGCTCTTCCCCTCCCTGCCTTCACCCTCTTTCCTATTCTATTCTTCTATCCCCCACCTCACCCAGCACATAACTGAGTCAACTGCAAAATTGGTATAAAAAAGAAAGAAAGAAAGAAAAATATTCAAGGAAGCTGTCTGTACACACCCTGTCACATGTCTAGCATGGATACAGAGTTAAAAGAGCAGCAGTCTGGTCCATGGGACTTTCCACACCTCATTCAGCAGTGGGATTGTTACCCTGAATCTCACACAGTGATGTCAGCCTGAGTTCTTCCAAGTTCACCATGGAGAAAAACACCTTTACTTGCTGACAGATATTCTACGAACTCCCTGCTTCTTTTAGGGAACTTTCTTGAGCAGTCCATACCAACTTCCCATACCCCCCAGACTTGACACTGAAACATGAAGATGTCATCTTCAAATTTCCTGTGGCTCCCAGTCCAAGGGCCTGATTGAGAGAAAGCCTTGAGGCCAGTCAGGGGCTTTGGGATACCAACATGACATACAAATCCCTCAACTCTTTTAAAAGTGTTGTTCTTTCCTTATCATTGTAATCGTACATCCTGCTCTCCCAGAGAGAATGCTCTTTAAACAGATTGGCCCTAAATCTCATTGCTGCCTGTGACCATTTCCCAAGACCTGGGCAGCTGTGCTATACCAGGTCTCACAGCATTTCTGCCCACAATCCAATCACATCAGCTCACAGCTCACCCATTACTCATGTGTTCATAAAGCTCTCTAGGAGGACACATGGTCCCTTGATGAAGGGAAATTTTCAGTCCAGAAACTTTTTGGACTGTCTTTAGCTAATGTGTTCATGCTCAGTCGCTCAGTCATGAGCGACTCTTTATGATCCTATGGACTATAACCCACCAGGCTCCTCTGGCCCTGAAATTTTTCCAGGGAAGAATACTATAGTGGGTTGCCATTTCCTTCTCCAGGGGGATCTTCCCAACTCAGGGATCAAGCCTGCATCTCCTGCATGCCCCTAGAGACGAGATTCAAAGAAATTCAAGGAATCTTTGTTGGTTCCTGTCCTTAAAAACCTTCTGCCTTAAAAGACAGGGAGATTTATTACCACCGAGTCACCTGGAAAGCCAAAGCCATCACCACCTATCTATAATGACTAATGCAGAAGATGTTTTATTCAGAATTGCATCTGATACTGGTGATGATTCTCAAACTATCGGTCTTTGATTGTTTCAACACTAACACCCTTTAGTTACTGATCCTGGCACAAGGGGTGATGGTGAACAGAGATACTAAAAAGAGTTGAGTGAGAAATACTGGGATTCTGTCCTACCCATCACCCCTTTTATGATCAGATCCCCAAAGAAATGCTCTCACATAGAATCTAGAGACTGGAGGGCTCCTTTTTTAACCATCTGGCCTTGAAACCCACACCCCCGAACTGGTCCTTTCTGCTGACACAGACAGGTCCTCTCCTTTCCCTCCAAATCCCAATTTTGCCATCAGGAAGTTACTGACCACAGCTACAAGAAGCATTTACAGGCACCCAAGCCTACCCTCAGGAAGCAAGAGCAAGTTGGATTTGCAAAAAGGAGCCAAGCTTAGTGACCTCCAACAAAGAAAAGGTGGCAGAAAGGTCTATGCCCTTTTAAGCATGGTGATCTTGTCTACTTGTGAAGTAACCAGCCAGGGTCTGGAAATGTGACCAGTTAATTAGTGACCCTTACAGTTGGAATGGAGAAGGCAATGGCACCCCACTCCAGTACTCTTGCCTGGAAAATCCCATGGATGGAGGAGCCTGGAAGGCTGCAGTCCATGGGGTCGCTGAGGGTCGGACAGGACTGAACAACTTCACTTTCACTTTTCACTTTCATGCATTGGAGAAGGAAATGGCAACCCACTCCAGTGTTCTTGCCTGGAGAATCCCAGGGACAGGGGAGCCTTGTGGGCTGCCATCTCTGGGGTTGCACAGAGTTGGACATGACTGAAGTGACTTAGCAGCAGCAACAGTTGGAAAACAACAGGAGACAGGGGCAGGAAGAGACAGACTTGCAAGTTTTCTCTCCTTCTTACAATATGTGGTGTGATAAGTGAGTAGTTCCTTCCCAAGAAAGCACAAGCTTTTTGAGAACAGGAGTCAAAAATTGTTCCTTGAATTTCTTTGAATCTCATCTCTGGGGCCTGGCTATGAAAGCACACACTAATCAATCAGATTTGACCAGCCTGTGGTCTGATTGACATCATCCTGACACCCACCTTCCTCATCTCCCCTCCTCCTTTCTTGTGTCCAGGTTTCCTGTGCTGATTCTGCAGGATAGTCTTGGGGGGAAGGAGACTTCCTGAATGCAAGTTGGCACCTGACCAGTGTCTTCTCCAGGCTCCTGCCTGCCAAGCCATAAACCATCTGCTGCACAGGGGATCTGACATGATAATCTCCCATTACCTTCAAGGAACAATGCATGCAAGGAAAACATAATGGGCCAACAATTTTAGATATTCCTGAGTTTTAAAATCGCAACAATAAAACCATATGAGTGTTGTATGAAAGGAGAGAAGGTTAGCACTCCTTTGACAAGGATTGAAGGGGCTCTTGGGCCTGACAATACACATATGTTAAGGCATTGCCTCCTATTTTGTGGCATCTAACCACTGTTTTTTAAAAACTATGGCTTATTTTGCATTGTTGTATGGCAGAAATCCAGAGAAGGCAATGGCACCCCACTCTAGTACTCTTGCTTGGAAAATCCCATGGACGGAGGAGCCTGTTAGGCTGCAATCCATGGGGTCGCTAAGAGTCGGACATGACTGAACGACTTCACTTTCACTTTTCACTTTCATGCATTGGAGAAGGAAATGGCAGCCCACTCCAGTGTTCTTGCCTGGAGAATCCCAGGGATGGGGGAGCCTGGTGGGCTGCCGTCTATGGGGTTGCACAGAGTCAGACACGACTGAAGTGACTTAGCATAGCATAGCATGGCATGGCAGAAATCAGCACAACATTGTAAAAAGAAATTTTAAGAATTTTAATAAAAAGACAAATAAAAGTAAATAAAAAACGTATGAAGACAAAGCAGCAACCATCAATGCCCAAATGATCACAAGTGTAAATTATTTAGCTGTTGTGGAGAGACGGCTCATTGGTGGGCAGAGAGCTGTGCTCTGTTCTGACTCATCCACTAAGTAGCTGTCTGATCTCAGCAACTTGGTCCACTGGGAGATGGTGAAGAATAGGGAAGCCTGCCATGCTGTAGCCCACGGGGTCGAAAAGAGTCAGACAGAACTGAGCGACTGAACAATGGCAGGCAAGCCTCCACCTCCTCATCTGCAGATGAAGAGGTACAAAGTCTGAGGTCACTTTCAACCTCGTAAATTTACTAACTTTGGAAGCATTCAATGCTCTTAGCTGAAAGTTCAATAAAATGATTTATTTGGTGAATTTCAATATTTCTAAATGTAAACACATTTTTCGTGTGAATAGTCCTGTCTACCAGGCCCAAGCATGTTACTCATTAAGTTAAAGACTTTCAAAGTCTACACAAGACAATTGCATATGAATAATCTTCATTTATTTCTTTTCCTTTTTATTTAAAGATTTTTTTTTTAATGTGGATCACTTTTAAAGTCTTTATTGTATATGTTACAATATTGCTTCTGTTTAGGTTTTGGTTTTTTGGCCACAAAGCAAGTGGGATCCCCAACCAGGAATCGAACCCACATCCTCTGCATTGGCAAAATCTTAACTCCTGGACCACCAGGGAAGTCCCTCTTTTCCTTTTTAGAAATAACAAAAGCCTAGTGGTGGGAAACACTGGTAATGGGATTCTGAGATCCATGCCAATAACAGCACTGTGATTCCAACTGTGACCTTAAGTCACCCGAAAGTCACGTAGGCTGCTCACTGGAGAACAAAAGAAGTTTTACCTGTTTAATGCAGGGATGGATATTCACAAAAGTGTACACACGTGAGCTTCTGCAGTTCTACTGCTGGTGAGGTTATTTAATACATTTAATCTACTGTGTTAATTTGGAGGAAGTTTGACGAATATGCTTGTGCAATATGTCATTGGAGAGCTTGGTTTGGGTAAGGGACTTTCTAAGTGTCATACCAACAAAGAGTAAGTCATTATGTTTTCTTCCAAAGAACTATACATTAACAGGTTTCATCGTCTACAAAAGTATTTGGCTTCTGTCTTAAATAGCTACCTGATTATTTTTAAGCTGCTTAAGTCTGCCTTAAACACCCTCCAATCACATCTTCTGGTGGTGAGCGAGGTCCTGGGGCGTCGGGGGATGAGGGCAAATCACCACCTTTACTTGGAACTGCCTCCTTCTGCCTTTGATATCCCTGACATATTTCCATCATTGCTGCAGGGAGCTATCATGAATTGCCATCCAAAGAGACTCGGGGATGTGTAGAGTGACAGCAGGGGGAGCAAAAGTTGTCACACAGCCCAGAAAGGCAACAAATCTGCTGGAGTGGAGGAATTTCAGCAACTCCTGAATTTTCACTGGCACACATGCCGTGACTCAGAGGGACAGACATTATTAGAAATTAAATTGTTCTCTCCACTGCTCTGCACCTTCAGGCCACAGTCACGTGAGAGGATGATTGAACATTTACTTGAGCAGCAAACTGTAGGGAAGGCAAATAGGTGGAGAGAGTGACTGTACATATAGTCTGTACCATCCCAGCAGGAGCTGGATCTACCTGGGGATGTGCAGTCAGAGAGGATGGGGAAAGAGTGGGCCCTAGTCATCTCTGCTGTGACATCAGGACAAAGGCTTGGAGAATGAGAAAATTCAAGGGACTTCCCTGGCAGTCCAATAGCTAAGACTTCCCCTTCCAATGCAGGGAGTGTGGGTTCAGTCCCTGGTTGGGAGCTAAGATCCCACATGCCTTGTGGCCATAAAAACAGAAGAGAACAGAAGCAGGGCTTCCCTGGTGGCTCAGTGGTAAAGAATCCACCTGCACAGTGCAGGAGACTTGGGCTCGATCCCTGGGTCGGGAGGATCCCTTGAAGAAGGGAATGGCTACCCACTCCAGTATTCTTGCCTGGAGAATCCCATGGACAGAGGAGCCTGGTGTGTCACAGTCCATAGGGTCGGAGAGTCAGAGATGACTGAAGCAAACTAGCACGCACACACAAAAACAACAGAAGCAATATTGTAACAAATTCAATAAAGATTTTTTAAATGGTCCACATTTTAAAAACTCTTAAAAAGAAAATTCAAGGTTCCAGTGATGTTGGCCCAAGTAAATGGCTGGGCTTCCCCTGAACCCTCAACCCCCAGACCACAGATCTCCCCTGGGGAGCCTGTCCTGATCACTCCCCCCAGACCCCGACACATCTCCTGCCTGGATAACAGTGTGCTCCTTGAGGCAGTATCAGAATCAGGTTTTTCTCTGTACCTCTGCACCTGGCATAGTTTCTGAATGAAAATCTAAAGTTCATTATACATTTAATATGTAGACATTTTAAGCATGTCATTCTCACCACGATCATTTACGTATTATCCCTACAAATTTACAACTTGAGAAGACCCAGACCAATTTGGTAGTTGGTGCCAGAGCATCCCATTCCAGAGTAAGATGTTTCCATTGACATCTATAATGGCAAATAGTAGGTCCTCAATAAAATGGCTGATAAATTAATAAACAGATGCAGAATGTGTTTGAACATTATTTACTCACCACTCTACATCTCATTTAATACAAATTTTCAAAATTGTAGGGAAAATTGTTAGTCACTCCACCAGGCTCCTTTGTCCATGGATTTCTCCAGACAAGAACACTGGAGCTGGTTGCCATGCCCTCCTCCAGAGGATCTTCCTGACCCAGGGACTAAACTCAGGTCTCCTGCATTGCAGGCAGATTCTTCACCATCTGAGCCACCATGGGGAAACATTGTAGGAGAAGATGCAAACAAATGCAATTGCTCAGATATGATTACATAATAGCTTTTGAATAATGTCAAATAGAAGACAGGTTTTCTTAAGAAAACCAGATGAATAGCTCCCTCTTTCACAGGGGAATGAAAAATATAGGAACAATTGCCAATCAAAACAGGAAAAATGTCTCTACTGTCAGGGCTCAATCACTGAAAAGAGATATTTCAGGAGAGGTTCACAGAAGAGAGGGGAGAAACTAGCTCTCCTGGGCAGATCAGTTACAAACTTGCCTTGGTGTCCACGGGGATTCAGCATCTTTCCAATAAGAAGCTTCCTGGTGCTCATATGGTAAAGAATCCGCCTGTGATGCCGGGGATGTGGGTTCAATCCTTGGTTTGGGAAGACCCCCTGGAGATGGAAATGGCAATCCACTCCAGTATTCTTGCTTGGAGAATTCCGTGGACAGAGGAGCCTGGTGGGCTATAGTCCATGGAGTTGCAGTCAGATATGACTGAACAACTACCTTTCACTTTCAAGAGCTGTTATTCCTCAGCCATTGTGGCACCTGAGACCCGAGGTAGCAGGATCAGCACTTGGAGACAGTGGCTCCATTTTAGAGCCGCAGTTTCAACTACAGACAATGTCTGATCACCATGATGCAAGTTGGTTCCAGGCAAAATTGAGATACAGTCCTTTGAAATTGCTTTAAAATCCCAGCCTCCTCTTCCCTCCAAGTGTGCTGCTGTGCCCTCCTCGCTCACCCTCTTCCTCATTCCTTCCTTGTATTTAATTCTTCCCCACACAAAGTTTTTTTAATTGACATATAGTTGATGTACTGTGTTCTGTTCATTTCTGATGGAAAGCGAAGTGATTCAGTTATACGTATCTATGTTCATTTTCGTATTCTTTTCCACTGGTTTATCACAGAATATTGAACATAGTTCCCTGTGCTATACAGTAGGTCTTTGTTGATTACTTTATATATAGTAGTGGGTACATGTTAATCTCAAACACCTAACTTATCTGCTCCCACCTTTCCCCATTGGTAATCATAGTTTTGTTTTCCTAGCCTGTGTATCTGTTTCTGTTTTGTAAATAAGTTCATAAAAGAATCTTTTTTGTTTTAGATTCCACATATAAGTGATATTATAAGATATTTGTCTTTCTCTGTCTGGCTTAGTATGATAATATCTAGGCCCATCTATGTCAATGCTCACAATGAGAGAGTAACTTGCCTAACTAGGGCCAGTCCACTTTATCTCAAATGTCTACTCTTTTTTTTTCTTTAATTTTTTTTGACGTCTGGTTGATTTACAATGTTGTGTTAATTTCTGCTGTACAGTAAAGTGATTCAATTATACACATACATACTCTTTTCCATTATGGTTTATCACAGGATATTGAATACAGTTCCCTGTGCTGCACAGTAGGACCTTGTTGTTTATCCATCCTATATGTACTAGTTTGCATCTGATAATCCCAAATTTCTGTTTCAATTCCTCCCCCTCCCGCCTCTCCCTTGGCAACCACACCTCTGTTCTCTGTGCCTTTGAGTATGTTTCTATTTTGTAGATATGTTCATTTGTGTCGTATTTTAGATTCCACATATAAGCCCACATGCAATTTTTGCTGCTTGACTTGAAGTCACTCCAGTTGTGTCCAACTCTTTGCAACCCTATGGACCACAGTGCACCAGGCTCCTCTGTCTGTGGGATTCTCCAGGCAAGAATACTGGAGTGGGTTTCCATGCGCTCCTCCAGGGGATCTTCCTGACATAGGGATTGAATCCCCATCTCTTGTGTGTCCTGCGTTGGCAGGCAGGTTCTTAACATAATTTGCACAATATCTGCCTTTTAAATAGCTCCCTTCAAGGGCCCCTCTGGCCTTGTGGTCACTATGCAGTCTTTTAGGACCAACCAGCCTTCTCTGTGACGGGGCATCCCTCCCATGGACACACCCACTTTGACGTTTCCAGTTCCTTTAGAGTCAGCGCCCTGTGTTACCAGCGGCTCACCCCAGCTTTACGCCCCCCGCCCCCCGCCATACACACATGCATCCTAGTATCCTGGTCACACTCAGGAAAATTGAAAACATGTGTTCTTTCTCTCCCTGGTGATAATTTCATTTTCAAGGCAATTGTTACGCATCTAATCTTTACTTTTATAAGTAATGTCTCCCAAGAATTCTCATGCAGAATCGGCAATCAAATTTAGAAGACACGAAGACCGTCAGTAGTTTTTATCCTGAGCTGAGGTCATAATTAAGCTCTGTCACCAAGGCGAGTGATTTGAGATGGATCTGGTAACAACTGTGCTCCAATATTGAAGTGAACTTATCTAATGACGTGATGGATGGTTAGGTTTTGAAAGTAGGAAAGATAAGAGGTGTGTCTGCTGCCTCAGGACCTCAAGCCTCAAGCCCACATTTCGTGCTGGTGTACGTGTGGGCTCCTAATACTAACACCAGAGCAATGCCTCGACTCTGATTGTGAAGACCCTTTCAGAAATATAAATTGGAGTTAGCTGTGAAAAGTCTCACTGTCTCTTGCTCATTTACAAGATAGTTAGGAGGACCCACAGTAAGTGTTTCTCTGTCTCTGCCATGGGGCTTCGGTGGCCACAAATGACCTCAGAATTCAGCAACAGGACAGATAAACAGAAGCCCAGACCCAGAAGCTGGCAGTTGCGAGGCTCAGCAATGATAAATCACTCAATCCACTGTCCTCGGCATGACTTTGAATTTATAACATCTTTATACTGGCAAGTCCCAGCTAGGATAAGTTTAATTATTTATAGCTGCTGCTCAATTCAATTTTTATAAGACTATAGAGTATACGTATAAGAATTCTATAGTCGATGAAGCGAATAAGACTATATCAGGTTGAATATGATGCAAAAAGGCTTTATTACCAGACAGAGAGAAAGGCTTTCTCCATATTTAACCAAAGTCCGAAGTCTGCTCTCAATGCTTCTCTTTTCCGCACACTGCCACACGGCATGAAACGGAGCCAGCATTGGAGGCACAAGAGGAGCTAAGCTCACAGACTCACAGCAAAGCAAGCACAGAATTTCAACTACAGCCAGACTGGCAGTACCCTCCTGGGCCACAGTTACTGCCGGAGATGATGAAGCCGCCTCTTTCAACCAAGTAAGTCTGCACATTCCAGCGTCTAAATGATGGCTTCATGCTTGGTGTTCATTTATTAATGGGCTGCACAACTTTGCTGTTTGAATCTTTGGTATTGCTTTCAATGGTTATTGAACACTTTTTAATTGAAGTATAGTTCATTTACAAGGTTGTTTTAGTTTCAAATATATAGCAAAGTGATTCCATTTTATTGATACATATGTATACTTTTTGAGATTCTTTTCCATTAGAGATAATTACAAGATACTGAGTATAGTTCCCCGTGTTATACAGTAGGTCCTTCTTGTTTATTTTAGATATACAGTAGTGTGTGTATATTCATCCCAAACTCCTAATTTATGCCTCCCCTCTTTCCCCTTTGGTAACCATCAGTTTGTTTTCTATGTCTGTGAATCTTTTCCTGTTTTGTAACTAAGTTCATCTGTATCATTTTTTGGATTCCACAGGTATGTGATATAACTTGTTACTTGTGTTTGACTTACTTCACTTAGTGGGATTATCTCTAGATCCATCAGTGTTGCTGCAAATGACATTATTTCATTCTTTTTTATGGGTTGTTGAACACACTTGGTGAAGCACTCCACATATTGTATGATTTCTAAACACAAATGTTTTAGAAGGGTGAGCATCATTTGGTTTGGAAGTTCTGCTTTGAAATTGAGAGATGGTGACAACTCACATGCTCAGCCTCACTGATTCCTGGGAGTCAGGCAGGTCAGCCCCAAATTTTCAATGTCATTTAATTGCTGTCATTTCATTGTGCTTGTTAACTGTTTCAGTTCAGTTCAGTTGCCCAGTTGTGTCTGACTCTTTGCGACCCCATGAATTGCAGCATGCCAGGCCTCCCTGTCCATCACCAACTCCCAGAGTTCACCCAAACCCAAAAATTGCTACAAATGTAAATACTATCTTTTCAATCTGTGACAAAGCCCAAGACCTAGAAAAAAGGTCAGCATGCAGTGAGTTGATTCCTTCATTTTTCTCCTTTGAGAACCATTCACTGAGCATTTACTATGTGCTATTAGGCACTGAGTCTCCATCATGAGTCAGGACTTGTCTTGCCCTCAGAGGAAGGTAAGACACAGAAATAAGGACTCAAAGAAGTCACTGGACACATTGTCACAGAAGCACGTGAACAAAGTACTACATGGGCTGAAAAGAGAAAGCAGTCAGCTCCATCCAGGGTATTCATGAAGCGCAGAAATGGAGAAGACCCACCAAAGGGACCTGAGGTATGTGTAAGAGTTTGGTTGGCAGAGAAGGGCAAGGAGAGTCAGGCCAGTGGAAGGAGACATGCAGACTCTCAGGGACTTGAGGATGTGGCCCCTGAAGTGTCCCGTGTGTATAGTGAGGTGGCAAAGGGGAGAGACAGGAGCCAGCCCTGCAGGGCATTACATGCCGTGCCCAACAGTGGGCTTTAACCTTGAACATTAAGGGGAGCCTTGTTTCGACTGTGAACAAAGGCCTATAGCCCTCCTGCTGGCATCCTAAAGAGGGGCTGGCCGTGTGTGCCAGGTGCCCTGGAGTGGGTGAGATCGGAGTTCGAGAAGGGTGGGAGGACCATCATGAAGTCCTATATGGGCTCAACTCTAGGACCAAAGAGGGGTGATGGCAAGAGTGCATGGAACCAAGGGACTCATTGTCCCTCAGATATGCCAAGAAAGTAGCTCCATGCTTTCTGTATGACTCATGAGTTACAACCTGGGTAGAAAGGAAAACAGACTTTCTAATTAAAAATAGTTCTGTCTCCTAGAGTTTAACTATTGTCTTCAACTCAAAATTCAACTCTCCATCAGCACAGTTTAGACCCTCTTTTTTGAATAAGCCTAGAATTTGGGGGAAATGCTAAGTCTTTAAACTCTCCAAGGTCAGGTCTGGGTGGATGAAGGGGAACTCCTCTTGGCAGAAGATGAAGGTCTCAAGATGCACACATTGGCTGCCCTCTCGCAGCCTCTGCTGGCTCTGGTCCCATCTCACTTTTCAAGACATCCTCCTGCCTCCAGAGTCTGGGACGATTGCCTTTTTGCAGTAGAAGGAAAAACGTGCAATCCTGATGCAGGTGCAGGGCAGTGGGCTGAGAAAATGAAGAGATGGGCAAGTTCTCTTTTAGTCAGCGTGGCTCTCTGGTTAGATTCGAAAAGAGATTATCCACTGAGCAAAGAAAGAATGACAAGGAGAAGAAGCATAAGTGTCAAGGACAAGGGCCAGGAGGACTGAGTAGACCAGAGAATGTGGTCTCCCTGACACATGCATGAGGAAGCATGGGAGGCTCATGGGCATGAGTTAGTTAGAATGGTCAGCCCGCGTGTGTGTTTTCCTCCAACTGCATTTAACTACTTGGTTTAGGCACAAATAGATGAAAAGTGAATTTAACCAGTGTTTGGGTTTTCAAGGTAAACCTGATTCAAAGAGAAAAGAAGAGGAATGATGATATAGGGAATGATAATAATGATGAAGCTGGAGGTGGAGGAGAAGGAGGCTTGGAAGGGATGAGGGACATCACAGGGAAGGGGACAAATGGGCTATGGGTCTAAGTATCGCCAATGATGGGACATCGAAGCTGGAGGTGAAAGTAGAGTGTGACTGGAGAGTGGATCCTAAAATGGGGGTACGAAGTTGGCAGCTGCGGTAAAGTGTGACCACGATTATTAATAAGGGACAGCCATGGTCTCTGGTGGAGAAGGCAATGGCAACCCACTCCAGTGCTCTTGCCTGGAAAATCCCATGGATGGAGGAGCCTGGTAGGCTGCATTCCATGGGGTCGCTAAGAGTCGGACACGACTGGGCGACTTCACTTTCACTTTTCACTTTCTTGCATTGGAGGAGGAAATGGCAACCCACTCCAGTGTTCTTGCCAGGAGAATCCCAGGGATGGTGGGGCCTGGTGGGCTGCCATCTATGGGGTCGCACAGAGTCGGACACGACTGACGCGACTTAGCAGCAGCAGCGGCGGCATGGTCTCTGGAGTGAAATCTTTGGACAAGAGGTCAAGGAAATGAGATACCAAACCATTGAAGTTCAAATTCTCATGGATATTCAAATCTCCAAGAAAAGGTCACAGTCAGAGCAGAAAGACCTGCAGTGAGCCCGGGCCCCAGGGGCTGTGGATGACCATAAAGTGTGGGCACGGGCAGGACCCCAAATCTGGGGACTCCGGAGAAAAGGAAGGGAGAGTGTGGAAGGGGTGATGCTAAGAAGACCAAAATGACCCCACTGCCCCCATGGACTCAGAATTGACACGTAGGACAGGAAGAGGGAGGGAAATAGACCGCCAGCATCTGAGTGTTGGTACCAAGAGACATACTCATTATCCGAGATACTTCTTCCCTCTCAGCAAACTGCCCTGTTCACTATTTGGAAAGTTTTTTTTTTTTTTTTTTTTAAGAATAATGCCTCTGAGGCTCAAAGACAAAGCGAGTTCAATGTGGGCTTTGTGAAGAAGGACATTAACCCCGCTCCCAGCAAAACCTGAGAGTCTGTGGCCACTGAGCCATGCCTACTGTATTTGGCTCCAGAGGCACAAAATCTAGAGTGGCAGGTCTGAGTTTCTCATTACCACTCACTTGAGTCTTTGTCCTCAGGAAATAGAATCAGCAGCTTGGCAAATGCACTGTTGTTCACATGATCTGGGTGGGAAGATGAAGCTCTTAATTAATCAGGGAATGGGTCATTGATCTTTGTAAGTCCCTGAAAGTAGTCACGATCACGTATGAGTCCATGAAATTGATAATTGTCTTTTTCCCTGAAAATGATCATGATTGCTTATGAGTCATTTTGTAATGAATGCTGAATCATTGTTCCCTCACCTGGGAGTGGTGATCAGTGGTTACGTAGAGCTCAGGGTTTTCTCCATGTGGAAGCCTTCGCACAGTTTATACCTGGAAGAATAAAGGAGCAACGGGGGCAGGGGGGAATTAACCAAAAGAAAGCCGAACTTTTCAAGAAAAAGTGATTTGAATTGAACACCTAAGGAAACCCAGTGGCCAAGTTACTTACTTTAAGGATAAGTATTCAGCTCACGATATTAAACCTCATTCTCAGCTCTCCCCCCACCCCCCAGCACCATCTTTGTGGGAAGAAAGGGAAGGATGGAAAAGGAGGAAAGTCATTACGGGTATGAATACAGAATCATTGCCAACAGGATTTTTAAATTCACCTCCATTTCCTGGCTTTAATGGTCTCAAGTTAAGGATTAACTTTATCCATGTTCTTCAAGTTATTGTTTTCCCCCAAACCTGCTTTCTTGGCTCTGTGGAGTCCAAGAAAGAATCAAAGGGGTTCTTTCAAATCCCGGCGTCCATGGTGTGTCTTCAGCAGAAAAGTTTCTCTAGTTCTGCCAGGCCTGCTGTTACCCTGGGGTGGAGAGCATCGTATAAATAAACATGAATGGAGGCGAGCCTGGAGCTGCATTTTTCGAACATGGACAGTACACCCTTGCAATGTGATGGCGTGAACTGCAAAAATTAAAGGTCCACCAGGAGCATCTTTCTGTCTTGAGGATGTAAATCCTTCCTGTCTTCTTGCTGATGTCAGTCGGCAGCACTGGATGTGGCAGTTCATGCACAGAGCCTTGACCAGCCACTGTACAAATGTTGAATCAGACAGATGCAGGAGGAGGGGTATTTGTTCAGCCAACTGCACTTGCTTGTTTGATCAGGCAACACTTACCCTGGACTGTGTTCAGATCCCCCACCCCCCAGCCACCCCACTCACAGGAGCTCTGGATCTCTGCACACGGTGCATCCTGGTGCCCAGGGAGTCACCACAGGCACACTCCCAGCAGACCCAACATAAGGAGAAAGATCTGCAGAGCAGGTCCAGTCAGGTGATTGCCCAATTCGTGCACCAACAACAGAAGATTGTCCGATTTATCAAAAACAGAGTCACCACGAGTACCTGTGACTAGCTACTGAAGCAGTGCCAAGATCTGATTTTGTTGGGACAGTTTGATTGAAATTCAAAATGGAGCATCCCCATGACCAAGGATATTTCTGCCTTCATATCCCCAGCCTCACTTCATGCCACGGGGATCAGAGAAGTGAGCTGAGACAGTAGCTGAATCTCTGATCTCCCCTTTCTGCAAACCCCTAAGGATCCTTCTTTCCTACAAACACTTACCCAGTTACTACATGATCCTCTTTCCACACAGGGTTTGTTCTAGCATTTGTGTTCAAAAAGGAGACATTTGGTTTGCTGTCCCTTCTGCCTCTCTTCTCTGGCTCTCCTTCCTCTGTCACCCTCCCCTCAGCCCACACAGCCCCCCTGACTCTCCCCCTACCCACCCACAGGGACCAACCCCCTGTCCCTCAGGTCTGCCCCCTTCTCCCACTAGGACCTGCTGGCCCATCAAAACCTACCAGCCTTCTGTCAGAGTCTTCCAGTCTAAGTCTGTAAAACTAATTTTGGAAACAAATCCTGTGTAAGATTAAGGGATGATCATTTTTCACAGCATGACCCCTGTTTTGTAAGTTATTTCCATCCTAAGGACTGAAAACTCAGACTCCCACACACATGCTGCTGTCTTTCCTTCTGCTCCCAGGACAGATGAAGATGGTCCCATCAGTGACCCAAGGGGACAGTCCTGTGAGTCATCAGCTCCCAGAAGAGTCTGAAGATGCAGGGCTCGTGTTTCAGGTAACCTGCGATGGTTTCCTATTCCAGACTAAACTGTGAGAGAATAAAGTCTCCATCAGAGTTGTGACCCCAGACCAGATGGTGATGCTGGTTTAGTCGCCAAGTCCTGTCTGCCTCTTGCGACCCCATGGACTGTAGCCCACCAGGCTCCTCTATCCATGGGATTTTTCCAGGCAAGAACACTGGAGTGGGTTGCCGTTTCCTTCTCCAGGGGATCCTCCTAACCCAGGGATGGAACCCAGGTCTACCTGCATTGCAGGCAGATTCTTTACTGACTAAGCCACCAGGGAAAACCAGATGATGGGAGGTTAATTCTGGAGAAAGCAGCCTCCCCTCATTTCTAACACGAGGATGGAGCATCACAGTTTAGAAATTCAGAGCAATTCCACAGACATCAGACATGAGTTTAAAAAAAAAAAAAAAAAGACTTATGAAGGGAAGTTAATGAGAGTCTGTTAAGTAGTTCCCTTGTAGCTCAGACAGTAAAGAATCTGCCTGCAATGCAGGAGACCTGGCTTTGATCCCTGGATCAGGAAGATCCTCTGAAGAAGGAAATGGAAACCCATCCCAGTATTCTTTCATTGAAAACTCCATGGATGGAGGAGCCTTGCAAGCTAAGGTCCACGGGGTCACAAAGAGCTGGACATGACTAAGCCTCTAACACACACAGAGTATAAAATGATTGGATCAAGGTAGTTCTAGGTAGAATAAAGGAAGGATGGAGGCCCTCAGAGGCCAGCTGTACATCAGAGTGGTACATCCAAGTCATTCCCAGGAGGATTTCTGACACCAGAACAGGAGACTGTTCAAAGCATGTCCTCCAGAGAGAAACCAGGTGATAAACCGGAATTTGGATGCAGAGTCAAAATACAAGAAGATCAGCAGTCAGGAAAAGTGTATTTAGAGAATTCCCTGCAGGTCCAGTGGTTAGGACTTCAAACTTCCATTGCAAGAGGCACAGGTTCGACCTTCAGTCAGGAAAAATTCCACGAGCTGTAGAGTCAAAAGAAAAAAAATGGAAAGAAGGAAAAGCATAGTGGTAGCTATTTAATCATTCATGTATTCAGGAGATGTGTATTAAATATTGATTATACATCAGAAGTTGCTTTCAGATCAGATCAGATCAGATCAGTCACTCAGTCGTGTCCGACTCTTTGCGACCCCATGAATCACAGCACGCCAGGCCTCCCTGTCCAACACCAACTCCCGGAGTTCACTGAGACTCACATCCATCGAGTCAGTGATGCCATCCAGCCATCTCATCCTCTGTCGTCCCCTTCTCCTCTTGGCCCCAATCCCTCCCAGCATCAGAGCCTTTTCCAATGAGTCAACTCTTCGCATGAGGTGGCCAAAGTACTGGAGTTTCAGCTTCAGCATCATTCCTTCCAAAGAAATCCCAGGGCTGTTCTCCTTCAGAATGGACTGGTTGGATCTCCTTGCAGTCCAAGGGACTCTCAAGAGTCTTCTCCAACACCACAGTTCAAAAGCATCAATTCTTCAGCGCTCAGCCTTCTTCATAGTCCAACTCTCACATCCATACATGACCACAGGAAAAACCATAGCCTTGACTAGACGGACCTTTGTTGGCAAAGTAATGTCTCTGCTTTTGAATATGCTGTCTAGGTTGGTCATAACTTTCCTTCCAAGGAGTAAGCATCTTTTAATTTCATGGCTGCAGTCACCATCTGCAGTTAGGACTACATATTGTAATGAGAGTCCCTACATTCAGAAAATGAAGATCATGGCATCTGGTCCCATCACTTTATGGGAAATAGATGGGGAAACAGTGGAAACAGAGTCAGACTTTATTTTGGGGGGCTCCAAAATCACTGCAGATCGTGACTGCAACCATGAAATTAAAAGACGCTTACTCCTTGGAAGGAAAGTTATGACCAACCTAGATAGCATATTCAAAAGCAGAGACATTACTTTGGCAGCAAAGGTCTGTTTAGTCAAGGCTATGGTTTTTCCAGTGGTCATGTATGGATGTGAGAGTTGGACTGTGAAGAAGGCTGAGAGCCGAAGAATTGATGCTTTTGAACTGTGGTATTGGAGAAGACTCTTGAGAGTCCCTTGGACTGCAAGGAGATCCAACCAGTCCATTCTAAAGGAGATCAGCCCTGGGTGTTCTTTGGAAGGAATGATGCTCAAGCTGAAACTCCAGTACTTTGGCCACCTCATGCAAAGAGTTGACTCATTGGAAAAGACTCTGATGCTGGGAGGGATTGGGGGCAGGAGGAAAAGGGGACAACAGAGTATGAGATGGCTGGATGGCATCACCGACTCCATGGATATGAGTTTGCGTGAATGCCAGGAGATGGTGATGGACAGGGAGGCCTGGCGTGCTGTGATTCATGGGGTTGCAAAGAGTCAGACACGACTGAGCGACTTAACTGAACTGAACTGCTCTCTCATGAAGCCCATAATCTGTTAGGGAGGATACATAATTTTAAAAGCAATCGTCATAAAGGAGATGTACAGGACCCTCCATGGAAACATAAAGCAAGAGCACCTGACCCTCCACAGAGGCGGGGAGGAGGTGGGTCAGGAGAGGTGCAGTGAAGGTGCCCCAGAGGAAGTAACATACATGCTCAGACATTTAATCAGAGGTTCTCAACACAATCAGACTCAATGTCCTCTTTGCTACAAATATTTTATAGCATTCTCCTTATTATCCTGAAGTGAAATTCACGTAGTGTAACCTTCTATACACACGATTTAATCAATATAATTATTTAACTTCAGTAAAGAGCAAAAGAAAAACCACATATATTTCGGGTATGCAAATGTATCACTCATATAATCAGAGAGTCTTAAAACCACCATGAAAGGGACAGCCTCCAATACAGACTGAGGTCAGGGTTAGTAACCCAGATACTGTGAGGGCATTGCATTCAGGAAGTGATTTTCATTACTGATGAACAGTTCCTGGTAAAGTGCAGAATAAAAACAAAACTCTATCTTCTCTTGCTGTACACAGTTCCTAATTGTACTCCTGGAAAATTCAATATGAAATGGTACAAAATACATTTTTTATTATCTATTTCATACATAGTATCAATAGTGCATGAATGAGATGGTTCGATTGCATTACCAACCCAATGGACATGAATTTGAGCAAACTCTAGCAGATAGTAGAGGACAGAGGAGCCTGGTAGGCTACAGTCCATGGGGTCACAAAGAGTCGGACACGACTTAGCGGCTGAACAGCAACAACAACAAATCGATGGTACATATGTATCCATCAGTTTCAGTTTAAGACCTAAGAAGCTGCTATATTGTGACCCAGGTGGCACAGGGTTTATTCTAATGACAGTCAAGGCTCCCAGTCCAAGTAACCAATATTCCCTACACAGACACAGACACACACACACACACACATACAGTTAATGCCTGTCATTACTCCATTATTTCTTTAGCTCTTGAAGGCTTCCTGGTCTTTTAAAATACCACTTGAAAGAATTAAACCTTATCAGTTCATAGCTTTGTTATCAGCCAACACCTTAGTTGACAACCAGCTGAGAGTGAGACCTTGCCAGGAATGTGACCTGGATGGGTGCTGGCAGGAGCAGAGAAGGGGTGTTGGGGAGGAGAGGGCTGGGGGCCAAGGACGAAGTTGGTGACAGCACGGTGCAGGAGCAGTCCATTGCTGCCCATGGCTGCTTTGCTCGGCGCTAGACTTCACGGTTCTGGAGAGAAACCTTCAGGGATGGAGGGAGAGAGGCTGGTTGGAGAAAGTCACCCAGCTTGAGGGCAGGGGTTGGCAGGGGCGGGGGGAGATACAGACCATGCCACTGACCCCAAACAAACAGTTTCTCACACTTATCAGACTGTTTCTATCAACACTCCCATCCGCACTGACAAGGCAGTCACCCACAACACACACATGAACCTGCTAACAGGTACGAGTCTACCGCGTAGCAAACACCATCCTGGGAATCCTTGGTGGCTCAGTGGTGAAAGAATCTGCCTGCAATATAGGAGACGCAGATTTGATCCCTGGGTGGGGAAGACTGACTGTATTCTACACACTGGAACTGAGGTTTAGGAAAGCAAAGAGCACACTGCTAATAACCGGCAGAAGTAGAGATCAAAGTTAGTGGAGGTGATGAAATTCCAGCTGAGCTATTTCAAATCCTAAAAGATGATGCTGTGAAAGTGCTACACTCAATATGCCAGCAAATTTGGAAAACTCAGCAGTGGCCACAAGACTGGAAAAGGTCAGTTTTCATTCTAATCCCAAAGAAGGGCAATGCCAAAGAACGTTCAAATTACGGCACAATTGTACTCATCTCACATGCTATCAAAGTAATGCTCAAAATGCTCCAAACTAGACTTCAACAGTATGTGAATTGAGAACTTTTAGATGTTCAAGCTGGATTTAGATAAGGTAGAGGAACCAGAAATCAAATTGCCAACAGCTGTTGGATCACAGAAAAAGCAAGCGAATTCCAAAAAAACATCTATTTCTGCTTCATTGACAAAGTTAATTTGACTGTGAGGATGACAACAGACTGTGGAAAATTCTTAAAGTGATGGGAATACCAGACCAGCTGACCTGCCTCTTGTGAAACCTGTCAGGTGAAGAATCAACAGAACTGGACATACAACAACAGACTGGTTCCAAATTAGGAAAGGAGTACGTCAAAGCTGTATATTGTCACCCTGCTTATTTAACTTATATGCAGAGTACATCATGTGAAATGCCAGGCTGGATAAAGCACAAGCTGGAATCAAGATTGCCAGGAGAAATATCAATAACCTCAGATATGCATATGGCACCACTCTTATGGCAGAAAGTAAAGAAGAACTAAAGAGCCTCTTGATGAAGATGAAAGAGGAGAGTGAAAAAGCTGGCTTGAAACTCAACATTCAAAAAATGAAGATCATGACATCCAGTCTCATCACTTCATGGCAAATGGATAGGGAAACAATGAGAGACTTCATTTCTTGGGTTCCAAAGTCACTGCGGATGGTGACTGCAGCCATGAAATTAAAAGACTCTCGTCCTTTGGAAGAGAAGTTTTGACAAACCTAGACAGAATATTGAAAAGCACAGATGTTACTTTGCCGACAAAAACCCATGTAGTCAAAGCTATGATTTTCCCAGTAGTCATGTATGGATGTGAGAGTTGGAACATAAGGAAGGCTGAGTGAGGAAGAATTGATGCTTTTGAACTGTGGTATTGGAGAAGACTCTTAAGAGTCCCTTGGACTGCTAGGAGATCAAACCAGTCAATTATAAAGGAAATCAGTCCTGAATATTTTTTGGAAGGATTTGAAGCTCCAATACTTTAGCCACCTGATGCAAAGAGCTGACTCATTAGAAAAGACCCTGATGCTGGGAAAGATTGAAGGCAGGAGGAAAAGGGGATAGCAGAAGATGAGATGGTTGGATGATGTCACCGACTCAGCAGACATGAGTTTGAGCAAGCTCCAGGAGATGGTGAAGGACAGGGAAGTCTGCAGAATGCTGCGGTGCATAGGATCGCAGAGTCAGACACAACTGAGTGACTGAATAACAAGAAATCAAATCAGAGTCTAGGATCTTAACAACCATGCTTTTGAACTTCTCTATGTTTATAAACTGCTCTTTAAAAAGCTATGATTTTACTTGCTCTCAAATCATCCTGGGTAGAGGGAGGGGATACATGTATACATATAGCTGATTCATTTCATTGTACAGCAGAAACTAACACAATATCGCAAAGCATTTATACTCCAATTAAAAAAAAAAACCCTGGCAAATACAGAGCCTGTGCGTGCTCTGCTATTTGCATTTTAGAAATTCAAACATGAAGTCCTTTGGGGACCAAAAGTTAATGGCTCTGGGACGGAATTGATTGCAGAACACAGATAGAAATGTGTCCCCAGATGTCACCTCAGGCTTCTTATAGGAGACTGTGTACCTTCCTCTATCTCCCTCAATGACGCCCATGGTATTTTTGTTTGCTTTTGTTTTAGTATGTATTCTGTCTCTACCACTCTGGTCTTTGCCAGAGATTAACCTCCATATCAAAACATAATCTGCTCGGTTTGTTCATAGACCCAACTCTGTACTTTGACTGAGTGTGTGTTCTAAGTCACTTCAGTCATGTCTGACTCCTTGCGATCCTATGGACTTGTAGCCAGCCGGGCTCCTCTGCTTTGACTACCATTCACGTAGTCAAAAATCATTATATTAGGGGGACTTCCCTGGTGGTCCAGCGGTTAAGATCCCATGCTTTCAATGCAGGGCATCTGGGTTCAATCCCTGGTCAGGGAACTAAGGTCCCACATGTAGCATGGTGTGGCCAAAAATAAATAAATATATTTTTAAATTAAAAAAATAATTACATTAGGAAGTTCTAAGCAAAGTGAAAACAGCATCAATAGTGACTATCACAGGTGTTTTTGAGAAGTCCTGCCATGATCAAGTAAACTCTGGAAAGTCCCCTAAAGAAATGGAACAGAAGCCCCACCACGTGGCTGCCAACAAAGCTTTGTAGAAATTTTAACAAGCAGCCCTAGTTTTTTATTGACTTAAAGGGAAATGGAGTCAAGAGGGAAATGCCAATAAAACTGTAGGTAAGTCAAATGTTTGTTTTGGTTTCTGTGGATTAGTTCTCACACATTTCCTGTTACTAGACTTTCTTTGGGTAATGTGTAATTTTAACCGCAAACCTAGTATTAAGCAATGAATACTAGTCTATTTCCTGATGAACTTGAGAAAGGTCAGAGGTTAATTGGGCCATGCCTGGTTAAAATGTCATAAGCTTGAAGGGAGCACAGTGCACCCCAAGCTTATCAGGACCAGGGATGGTTCAGTGGTTTAGTAACAAGCAGACGCAGGAATGTCTTAGTTTTAGAGAAACAAATTTAATTTTGTCTTAACTGCGCAACACTAAATAAATGGCTCAGACTTCCTGAAACCTTAAAGAAAACACAAAAGGCCCTTAGTCTGAGAGTCTGCTCCTTACCAATATTCCATCCCCACTCTCATGGAAGAGAACAGAAGCAACTGAAATTTATACTCATCATCAATTATATAGAATCAGATCTGTCACCGGGCTCCAAAGCTGAATTTTTCCCTGGAAAATGAATAGCACACACTAACAAAAAGTCAAAAGGGGAGAGAGGGAACTCCAGGGAAAAAAAAGCTACAAAAAGCTCTGTGTGTGAACAGATTCCACTGAAAAAAAAATGAGCTCCAGATCAGACTTCACTTTGCTGCCTGGAAACTCAATCAGTGCCCCCCAAAGAGTCCAAAAAGAAGTTTTTCTGAGGCCCAACTATTGATTTCCAATTAAAGGTTCACTGAGATGACAGTCAGTAGTTAACATAAGAAAGAGAGAACAACTCAACATCTAGATGTTCTTCCAAAATTTTCTCTTTTCAATCAGCAAAACTCAGTGGGGAGTAATAATGAGAGTTCAAGATCACACAGGCAGGTAACTGCTGGAGAAAGTATTTACAGAAAACTTGCAAATAAAATAACCCTGGTGGCTCAGACAGTAAAGAATCTGCCTGCAGTGCAGGAGACCTGGGTTCAGTCCCTGGGTTGGGGAGATCTCCTGGAGACAGGAATGACCACCCACTCCAGTCTTCTTGCCTGGGAAATCCCATGGACAGAGGACCCTGTGGCCTACAGTCCACAGAGTCAAAAAGAGTCAGACAGGACTGAGCTAACACTTTCGCTTTACAAATAAAATGAACCAGGATAACTGCCATGCAGGCTTCAAATCATATTTGTACTTTTCAACTCTTTTAGTTCCTTGTTTCAGTCACATTTTTTTTACACAAAGAACAAATCAAAAGCAAACCTTATCCTAGAATCACTGGACTGCAAAGAACTTTCAAGCATTTCTAGAATCAGTTCAGCATATTCCTGAAACCCACATGCCTGAAACAAGAGAAGACTGTGTCCGTGGAATAGGCTTGCGAATTAATTTCTTGTAATGAAGCATCTTTGGTGGGAAAGAACTATAGTCGAAGGAAGATATTCATGTTCCACGCACATTCTAAGTCTTGATCCACTTCTTCAGAGCTTGGGGACAAACTTTCAAAACAGAATCATAATTCTCTTACTGAAAGAGAGTCTAAGGTTTGAAGCTATTTGAATTATTTAGTCTTTAAAAAATCCATTTTACCTAAACAAGCCCAAGAATGAACTTGGGGTGGTGAAGGGAAGTGGTACCGGTTTTCACATTGGAGATGTTTCTTGGCTTAGGTGGCTCAGTTGGTAAAGAACCTGCTTGCAATGTAGGAGACCTGAGTTTGATCCCTGGGTTGGAAATATCCTCTGGAGAAGGAAATAGCAACCTGTTCCAGTAATCTTGCCTGGGAAATCCCATGGACAGAGGAGCCTGGTGGGCTACATTCCATGGAGTCACAAGAGTCAGACACGACTGAGCGACTAAACCACCACCACCACCACTGCTCACACTTAGGACCTGTAACTCTATGAATATGAAGAGAAGTACAGTGCATAATATGCTGTGTTTGGGTCTTGGATGCTAGAGTGTTTTCAGCCAGATTCTCTTACTAAGCGAATGACTCAAAGAAGTCACTTTGGAAAGCTCTGGTCACTCTCTATGACTTTCTGGAGCAGCATTCTGCATTTTCACTGTATTCAGTCAAACTGAGAAAGATGAGCCATGCTGTCCCGGACACCTAGGCACTCAGGACCAGTCTGCCCTTGGGCACATAGCATCAAGGAGGGAACAAAAAGAAGCAATGCAACCTGCTGTTCCAAACAGATGCTTTCCCTCTCTGATAAAATCTATTTAAATAGGATTATACTAAAACAAAAAGACTGAACATGTCCATTAGGTCTCAGCCAATACACAGAATGCAAAAAAAAAAAAAAAAAAGTTTCTTAAATAAAGAAAAATTTACCCTGAAAGAAGAAAAAATAGGCAAGAATATGCCAGAAAATGATCAGTGATTACCCGAGGGATGGGCAATATTTTTCCTAACACTCTTCTGTAGAAGTATTACTTTGAAAGTCATTTGCAACATAAAGTAGAAGACAAATTCAGAACTTCCAGTCAAGACAGCATTGTAAGGTCATGATTTGAAAAACTTCCTCTGTTTGTATGTATGTCAATCACAGATAACACTTTTTTAAAAGAGAAAGAGCAATACACCAGAGCAATGACGGATTAGTAATCATAACATGGATAAAAGTCATGCCAGCCAGCCTGCTGTTGGAGGGTCATAATAGAAATGTGGATGAAGAACTCCAACAGAAAATTCACAAAAAGACACCCACACTCTCTAATAATGAAATCATCATAAATTGAAATAAGATAGTATTTCATATCCATGTTAGCAAAATTTTTTAAGTGTTAAAATTCCAAGTATTGGCAAGAATGCAAGAAAATGGAAACACTCATGTTGATAACAATTGCATAAACTGGTACACATTTTGGAGACGAATTTGGTGAGAGCTGATAAAAGTGATGATGCACATACTAGAAGACTTGTGAATACTGTTAACCAGTGTAACTTTATCACTAGGGCACAAGGAGACAGGTACTGGAATGTTTATTGCATTAATGTTAATATTTATTACATCACTTAAATATTGAATAACTACAGACAATCTGTCGTAGAAGAAAGGATAAATAAATTGCAATATGTTCATAAAAATAGATCACTTAGAGAAATTAAACAAGCTATTGTATTAATACGAGTAAATATTTAACACATTAATTTGAATAAGAAAAGCAAGTCACAGGATGATATTTTTTGCATTACCATTTGTGTGAATTTCTAAAACACATAAGCTGACACTACATATTGAATAAATGCCAACTTCATAGCATTGATTAACTCACCAGGGAGGGAAGGAAATGGATGAAAATAAATAAAAAACTTTTCAAACATATCTATATAACATTTTACTGCTAAACAAATAAAAACTTTAAATGTCCTAAGCAAACATAACATTTGTTAGATCTGGGCTCTGAGCATATGTGAGTATATCCTGTTATTATCTCTACTCTTGAAAATGTTTGAAATATTTCATAACTTAAAACAGTAAATGTAAATCGTATTTGTTAATTAAAAATGTATTATTTATTTTAGCCAGAATAAATCTGTGCAGTGGTAGGGAATGTCCATATTTCAGAGGCCAAGAGGGACACAGAGCCTGTAATCAACATGGATAGGAAATCTCATATTCATATATGCGACACCATGACATGGCCTGGAGGAGTTGGCAGAGAAGGTATGGAGTGAGGGGTGAGGCAGTGAGTGATCACTGAGCTTGTGATAGACAATCAGATCCAAAGACTAAAGGGAAAGAGATAAGGCACCACATGTATTTTAAGTGGTAGAACCCCAAGTCTAGGTTCCAACAGTGGAAAAGATAGAGGTCATGGAAGGGCTGCTAGAAATGAGAAGCAGAAGGAAGCCCTACTGTGTGAAACATCAGAGGTCACAGGATGAAGACAGGTTGAGTGGGAAGATAGGAAGCTCTGGTCAGACAGCAGAAATTGGAAACAGAATGGTTCCCACCGTCCGAGTCTGGGAAAGCACACAGTGGACATGGTTCAGTGGGAAAAACAGCTGCTGCAGAAGTTGAATGGTAAGGTGAGGGAGGGACTACCTCAGACTCTGAATATCATCAAGACTGACCCAGGGTCTGGGGGAGGGAAGGAAGCAGAGAAAGGAAGACTGTGAGCTCAAATGCCAAACACTTCATAGCTAACTGATGGGTGCTGGGTGGAGGGGGACATAGAATAGGACATGGATGAGCCTCCAACAGCAGCCGAATGGCATGACTTGCCAAAAAAAATTGTCACAAGTTACAGTAAGCAATATTAGCAGAGGTAGCTTCGCATCACTTGGCCTCCCAGGCTCTGAGAGGTGCCCTAGAAGAGTATATCACAAGAGCGGGGGTTCTTGGGTAACTTGCCCAGGTGAAATATTTTAACTGAAATCAACTGAAGCTTTTGTTTCCTACTCCAGCTTCCCCTCAACTCCCCATCACATTCAGAATAGTATCAGGCAAAGTTGCAGGGGCCACAGGCATTTTGGAGCCTAGTTAAGGAGATGAGCTGAGGGCACATTTATTTTGGATCTAGAGGGACGTGTTTATATAGTTGTGTGGCAGGGATGATTTCCAGGAATAACTCTACTGCCCACCCCACCAACTCACTTGGCGTCATGACATAAGGGCCAGCGGCTTCATCGTTCTAAGAGTGAGTCCCATCATCGTTCTAAGAGTGAGTCCCACGGTGAAGGGGTGGAAGATGAGAAGCAATGTATGACACTGATGGAGGTAACAACTGGTCTTTGGGAAAGTCTTCAAGCGCAAAACTGTAAATTAAGGAAATGTAGGGAAAAGCATTCTAGCTGTACACCATGGATTGTCTAATTAGGATATTGTTGTATTCTGCATTTGTAATGTTTGCAGTGTTTGTCAGTTTTTGTAAATTTGTGATTTGCTGTGTGTTCTTTTTTCCATCCTAAAGAAATATTTAATTTCATACCCAACTTTACTTTCATACTTTAAAGAAATCATGAAAGTTGTATAAGCTTCCGAGCCCCCAAAATATGGATCATTTCTGGTAGTTAAACACTGGATTCAAAACAATAGTAAATAGTAATTAAGAGTCAACTTGGCTTCACCATCTTCATTTCACAAGATTTTGTCTTCTCCCCCAAAGAAATACAAGTTATGATTTTAGCCAAACATCATTTATTGTATTAAAATTTATGTAATCAGTTTTCTTAAAATGTAATCCAAAGACTGAGGAATGAGACCAAAAATTTGGATATAGCAATCCTTGCCAAGCTTAATGACCTCTTAATGGTATGAAAGTTTCCATGATTTTATATTTCTAATTGCTTTTTTATTATTGCTTGGATGAACTCTGCAAAACAAACAAAAAAAATAGTATTAATGATAATCATAGCTCTTTTTTAAAAATGAGGATGCCAGAATTCTACTCATTATATAATGATTCAGTCAATCCCAGAAAGCACTCTGTTCTTATGGAAATAATCCAGAAGTAGGAGGAATGGGTCTCACAGAGTTCTCCTAGAATACACATGGAAGAAATTCATTCTATCCATACAAAGAGGGAGAAGACTGCTGGACCTACAAGAAATGGAAACCCACTCAACTCTGAACATTCTTCAACATTCAGAAATGGAAACAATCTTGGTAAACAATGGCCATATGACTTACAGAAATGTCCGATTACTTACTGCCAGCTTTCTAATCACCTAGACATTCAAAATGTAAGTCTGTATCAAATACTCCATTTAACACCTCTTCACCCTAAACCATCAAATGGCTGATCTTCTGGTCTTTCTAACAGACATAATCTAGAAAAATCTCTTCAGATAGGTTGGCCTTTCTTCTTAAAATGTCTTTAGGTTTGTGTTGCATTGTGAGGAAGAGTGATGACTTGCCCACTTAAGAAAGGTGTAGACTATTCATTTTTTACCAGCTGAGCTATGCTTCCCTGGTGACTCAGATGGTAAAAATCCGACTGCAACACAGGAGACCTGGGTTCGATCCTTGGGTTGGGAAGATCCCCTGGAGGAGGGTGAGGCAACCCACTCCAGTATCCTTACCTAGAGAATCCCCATGGACAGAGGAGCCTGGCAGGCTATAGTCCATGGGGTCACAAAGAGTCGGACATGACTAAGCGACTAAGCAAGGCACAGCAAGACTATTCATTGCACTCATTCTCCAATGCTCTGATGCCTTGTCCACAATTCCACTGGAGCATAAAGCTCACCAGAGCCTCACCCAGTGCCTTCCCCATTTTCTCTCTGCTCTCGGGACTTTGATCCAGCTCCCTTGGCTGCTATGAGTGGCGGAATTCAAAGGCTGCCCCCAAAACTCTGCTCCAACCCAGGGAGCATCTGGTGAACAGAATGCTTTCTCTGACTGCTCTCTGCCACCCATCAGGATTGTGGCGGGGAGGAGAGAGGGCATCTCTTTTTGAGAATTTGTTAATAATTGGAAACTTGTTTTTAAGTGATTTTTATTTTCTCTTGGATTACTTGCCTCTTTCTTTCCTTTTGGTACAGAAATAAAAGCAGAAATCAGTGAGCCTCTGATTTCTCCAAATGACAGTTCATTTGCTTTCCAAAATTGATCCGCTTGTGGAATAACAAGGCTATCTCACCCAGGGCAGCAGGCCCCTATCACTTTGGCACCAGGGATTGGTTTCATGAAAGATAGCTTTTCCATAGACCCAGGGCAGGAGGGTGTGTTTTAGGCGGTAATGCAAGTGATGGAGAGCCATGAAGAATAGCAGATGAAGCACCTGGGGTTTGGGGTCTCCTGCCAGGAGCCTTGGTGGTGAGTAAAGAGGCAGCAGGATGTTGAGACTGGGCCACCAGAGAGACTGTCATTGCTGCGCTCGCTTCTTGAAGGTGGGAGGTGGGATTTGCCACAAACTGCTCAGAGCAGGGGACTCCAAGGTCTCTAATTTACAGTTTTATTTGATTTTCCCATTATACTAAGCCACCTTTGTGAGCTAACATTAAGATTAATAATTTTATGGTTTAAAAGAAAGTCTTCTTTCTGCTTTGTTGACCTGTATGCCCTTCATGAGATAGAGAACTAATTATATCTTTCCTGTCTGACCCCCGAATATCTCCCATTCTCACTTCCCCCATACCCTTCTCTCTGCAAACCCTGTGCTCAGCTGTCTGACTCATCACCCCATCAATCTGGGTGCTTCCTGCTCTTCAGGCTCCCACTCAGACCATGATCCGCCTCTTCTGTAGACAAGGGAGGTAAACCCCATTAAGCAGTCCAAATGCTTACTAAGTCCTACCTCCCCAGCTCTGCTGTATAGGGAGACACCTGCTCCCCTGAGGCTCCCATATTCTTTTTTTCCCCCATTCTTTTCATTTTATATTTCCCTTTTTAAAAAATATTTTATTGAAGTATAATTGATTTACAGTGCTATGTTAGTTTCTGGTGTATAGCAAAATGATTCAGTTATCCAATATATACTAATTTGCATCTGCTAATCAGAAGATATTAAGAAGAGGTGGCAAGAATACACAGAAGAACTGTACAAAAAAGATCTTCACAACCCAGATAATCACGATGGTGTGATCACTGACCTAGAGCCAGACATCCTGGAATGTGAAGTCAAATGGGTCTTAGAAAGCATCACTACAAACAAAGCTAGTGGAGGTGATGGAATTCCTGTTGAGCTATTTCAAATCCTGAAAGACGATGCTGTGAAAGTGCTGCACTCAATATGCCAGCAAATTTGGAAAACTCAGCAGTGGCCACAGGACTGGAAAAGGTCAGTTTTCATTCCAATCCCAAAGAAAGGCAATGCCAAAGAATGCTCAAACTACCACACAATTGCACTTATCTCATACACTAGCAAAGCAATGCTCAAAATCCTCCAAGCCAGACTTCAACAGTATGTGAACCGTGAACTTCCAGATGTTCAAGCTGGTTTTAGAAAAGGCAGAGGAACCAGAGATCAAATTGCCAACATCCGCTGGATCATGGAAAAAGCAAGGGAGTTCCAGAAAAACATCTATTTATGCTTTATTGACTATGCCAAAGCCTTTGGCTGTGTGGATCACAATAAATTATGGAAAATTCTGAAAGTGATGGGAATACCAGACCACCTGACCTGCCTCTTGAGAAACCTATATGCAGGTCAGGAAGCAACAGTTAGAACTGGACATGGAAAAACAGACTGGTTCCAAATAGGAAAAGGAGTACGTCAAGGCTATATATTGTCACCCTGCTTATTTAACTTCTATGCAGAGTACATCATGAGAAACGCTGGGCTGGAAGAAGCACAAGATTGCCAGGAGAAATATCAATAACCTCAGATATGCAGATGACACCACCCTTATGGCAGAAAGTGAAGAGGAACTCAAAAGCCTCTTGATGAAAGTGAAAGAGGAGAATGAAAAAGTTGGCCTAACACTCAACATTTAGAAAACTAAGATCATGGCATCTGGTCCCATTACTTCATGGGAAATAGATGGGGAAACAGTGGAAACAGTGTCAGACTTTATTTTTTTGGTCTCTAAAATCAATGCAGATGGTGATTGCAGCCATGACATTAAAAGACGCTCACTCCTTGGAAGGAAACTTGTGACCAACCTAGATAGCATATTCAAAAGCAGAAACATTACTTTGCCAACAAAGGTCCGTCTAGTCAAGGCTATGGTTTTTCCTGTGGTCATGTATGGATGTGAGAGTTGGACTGTGAAGAAGGCTGAGCGCTAAAGAATTGATGCTTTTGAACCGTGATGTTGGAGAAGACTCTTGAGAGTCCCTCGGACTGCAAGGAGATCCAACCAGTCCATTCTGAAGGAGATCAGCCCTGGGTGTTCTTTAGAAGGACTGATGCTAAAGCTGAAACTCCAGTACTTTGGCCACCTCATGAGAAGAGTTGACTCATTGGAAAAGACTCTGATGCTGGGAGGGATTGGGGGCAAGAGGAGAAGGGGACAACAGAGGATGAGATGGCTGGATGGCATCACCGACTCAATGCACATGAGTTTGAGTGAACTCCAGGAGTTGGTGATGGACAGGGAGGCCTGGTGTGCTGCGATTCATGGGGTCGCAAACAGTCAGACACGACTGAGCGACTGAACTGAACTGAACTGAACTGAATTATAAACTCTGAGTCCAGCCCTCACCCACCTCCCCTTCTCCTTGGCAACCATAAATCTGTTCTGTACATCTGTGAGTCTATTTCTCTTTAGTAGGTAAGTTCAATTGTGCAGTATTTTAGATTCCATGTATCAGTAATATCACATGGTATTTTTCTTTCTCTGTCAGGCTTACTTCACTTAGTATGATAATCTCTAGGTTCATCTATGTTGCTACAAATAGCATCATTTCATTCTTTTTTATGGCTGAGTAGTATTCCATTGTGTATGTCCCACATCTTCTTTATCTATTCGTCTGTCGAATGACGTTTAGGTTGTTTTCATGTCTTTGCCATTGGAAATAGCAGCACCATTTAATGCTGGGTCTATAACAGGTATGGTGGAGGTCTTTCAATGTCACTCTGACATATTTTTACCACTGCATTTTTATTTAACTTTATGCATATGTATGTCTTAATTTCTCAACTAGATTTGAAGATTCTCAAAGGTGGAACTTTTTTTGACATAATTCTTTATACATTCCAGAAAATATTTAGTGTAGTTTCTTACTTGTAGCATGTACTACACTGCTAATTTGTAGGGTGGATGTACAGTAAGTTAATGAATTTTCTATGCATGAATCAGTGAGTTAGGTCTATGAATTCCAAAACAACATGCTGCCCTATAGTGTATTTAAACAGGATCCTTCTCACCTAGTTTTGTCCACTGATACTGGCACTGATGCTAACAGTCAGGTGCATTCCACTCACTTGTGGTATACATATACAAATAAAAATATCCAGAAGGATGCTTTAACTCAGAGTGATATAAAGATAATAAAGGAATGTGTTCAGAATTACTGAACACACTGTCTGCAGTGAGAATCTTGACAAATTCCTAGGCACACTTTCACATAATGAACTCTAAAGGAAATACAGGGACTCTAATGAGAGTTCCCAGTTCCTCCTGATGACGAAACTGCTGCTAACCCTCCCCAGCAAGGCTCAGGGTGTCATGCTGTCTATCAGGATGTCCAGGAGGCTCCACTTTTCTCCCATGCCACAGTGGTATGGGAGACCCACTATTTCTCACAAGGCCCTTATAAATAAGCCTTGGCCTTTGTTTACACACTTACTTTAAGAAAAGTGGTAGGTACCGAATCCTTATCAACTTCACAAATGGCAGGGGAGTCTATATAATCCACTCAAAGCTGAGTATGGCTGGTTGAGACCACAGGTACTTTTCTGTAATTCTCTTTGGGCCAGACTTCCCATCTGCCTCATCACAGGGAAGGCAGCCTTCAGCCTCTCTGGTAGGAGACCCGATGAGCGGGCACAGCTCCTGCCATCCTCCTGGGAGACACCACCACCACTTAGCCCCCAAAGCTGCAGCTCTTCCTAATGACTCTGCACTCATTTTGTGTGGGCTTCCTGTCCGTTCAAAGGAAACAAAGGGACAGCAATTTTCATCAGGCAGATGACAAAAATTCAAAATGCTTGAATGAAACTGTCCCCTTTATTGTGAACACTTGGTGAAAATGTCAAGAAAATGAAATCTCCTTGGAATTTTTAGGAGCATTTTCATAGCCAAAGAGTCCTTTAAAGACTTTTTTTTAAGTCTGTGACAAATGATCTCCGTGAGAAATTTGAGATCAATTCAAAGGAAGAATTAAAAGTCTCCAAAAGGCAGCCTTTAAAAAGAAGCATACTCACACATATAGAGACTCATAGTGGCCACCAGTGGTAAGGGGAAGGGAAGGTGGGGGTGCAGAGAAACAGAATAGCGGTGGAGACAGGGAGGTACAAATATAGGGTATAAGACAAGCTCAAAGATGTGCTGTACAACACAGGGAATCCAGCCAATATTTTGTAATAATTGTGAATAGAAAGTAACTTTCTAAATTGTGCAAAAATAAAGAAATTATAAAAATGAAAATGTAAAAACAAGGATTTACTATATTCAATATTTCATAATAACATAATGAAAAATACTCTGAAAAAATAATGTACTTCTTGTAACTGAATCATTTTGCTGTATATCTAAAACTAACACAGTATTATAAATCAACTATGCTTTAACTTTTTTTAATGTGGTGAAAAAAAGGAAAAGCCCTTATAATTGCAGAAATATACACTTCATCAATTTTTTGAAGGCACTCCTTGTAAAAAAGTACTTCAAAATTGCCTCCTTCTCACCTCCCAGCACTGAAGCAATGACCCAAGGCCAAGGGTCTGGTCAAATGCCTCAGGCGCTTATCTGTCATGACATTTTATACCTACTGAGGGGTCATCCGTGACATCAGATCACTCTACTGGGTTCCCTTGAAGACTGTATTATGTCAGATTCATCTTTCTATCCTAAGGTAATGACCAGATTTGTACTTTGCAAACACTAAATTAATTTTGTTGGTATGAATATGTGTATCTGGTTTTCTTATTTTTGGCAAGGTTAAAAGCAAAGCAAATATTTTGATGCCAGATGTCCAGAGTCAACAGCCATCTACAGGTCACATATTCTTATTGTACAATTCCTGCCAAGAAGAACCACAACACCTAACAAGCACCAAACACACAATAGCAGGCTAAGAGCTCCCAACCAATAAATGAGTCTGCCTTCCACTCCAGGGATCAGTAGTCTATAAATAACCCTCATCTATTCATCCAGCCATTCTATTGATCAATAAACATTTGTTAAGGACATAAAACATGCTGGACAATGTGTAAGATAGTGACTATACAGAGAGAAGGAAAGCACAGACTTTATCTTCAAGAGGTTCACAGTTTATTGGAGAAGACAGACACGATGAAAGTAATTTCAATTCAAGTGACAGGTCATAAAAGACCAAGTGCTAAGGGATCGCATTAGAGGGAACACGAAAAGTGGAGTCTTTCTTCATATAGGAAACCAGGATGGACTTCTAACAGGAGATTTAAGCAAAATTTTGTAGAAGAATATTTTAGGACAAGGGAATGGCCCATGCACTGGCAGGAAAGTTAAAGTGAAAATGACCAGATTAACAAGAAAATGCATTTATTGTGGTTAGAATATAGAGTAAGGCAGGGACCATGGCAGAGAAAGAAGCTACAAGAAGTAATTCAGGACCAAACTGTGATGAACACATGGCAGCAACATGCAAAAGTTTTGAAAGCAGCTAAAATAAATCATTGAAGTGCCAGAAAGAAGTTACTGAAAAAAGTAATCAAAAGAGATGGATAAAATTAGGTAATACAAGGTTAGGAAACCTGTAATTAAAATCATGTGTAAAAACAATTACCCCAAGAATAGAAAAGAACAGTAAAAATTGTGACTAATGAGACAAAAGAGTTTCCCTTGTGGCTCAGCTGGTAAAGAATTCACCTGCAATGCAGGAGATCTGGGTTCAATCCCTGGGTTGGGAAAATCCCCTGGAGAAGGGAACGGCTACCCACTCCAGCATTCTGGCCTAGAGAATTCCATGGACTGTATAATCCATGGGGTCGAAAAAGAGTTGGACATGACTGAGTGACTTTCACTTTCAACAAGACAAAAACATTTAAAATTATTATTTACATGGTCATGTAACAGAATGCCAAAAATATTATCATTGGGTCAAATATATTATTATTATATAATTCTAGGATATAAACTATAATTATATAATCTTCAGCTGGACCTATTTAAGTTTCATCAAAAAAAGAAAGATATGAAAATAAGCAAATAAATAGGAAGGACAGATTAATGATCAAAGAGAGGCATCCTATACAGAAGTGTATCAGCTATGTCTCTTTGGTTGCTGAAGCTTCTAACAACCAGCTCTTAAGCCCAAAGGAAGTCTATTGGCAAGATCTGGAGAATTTACTGTGTCGTCTAAGAAAGGCTAGAGATGTGGGCTGGACAGAGGCAGAGTGCTTGCCTGGGTCAGAGGAGCTGAGCCGCCTCCTCTTGACAGAATCACTGAGGAAAATGAATTCCAGCCCGGGGGCGGTCTTTTTATCACTTAGTTGGAGAATTTAAATTCCAGAGGGGAAGATTCACATTCCTCAGCTGAGGGAGGGCAGAACTCCCAGATAAACAGCCTGACAGATGGCATCCAATGAGGAAAAGTATGATTCCCCCAGAAGAAATCAAGCTAGGGTCCATGACAGGACAGCCAAAACACAAAGACAGAAAGTTCATGGCAGTTAGCAATACTCTGGAAGGGGAAACCAGCATGAAAAGAGAGGAAGTGCTTGAAGAGGTGAGAGGAAGAAACCCCCAGACTGGGAAACCTGAATCTAGCTCACGGCCAACAACGAGATGCATGAATGGAAGGGGTGCTTCCCCCAGAGAGACCTGGTAAAACATTTCTGTTTCTCCTGTGTCACCTGGAGAGTCCCGCCCAGTCTCCTGGACCCTTCTGCACAAGGGCAGGAACAGGGCACCTCCCGTTACCACTATAGTAGAGAGAGGACCATGCCCACAACTTGAACTGACCTAAGTGAAGGAAATCATTCTCGGACATCCAGTGGTCATGGCCAGAGCCAATGGGGGTCATACTGGGAAGGCACGTTGGGAGGCATTGCTTCTGTGCACAGGGGGCTCTAGCCACAAAGTGGTGGGGGTGGGGCGGGGGGAACAGAAGTTGAGAACAGAGTCCTGATAACAGCTTAAAATGATGATAAGGAACACCATCTCCACCAAGAGAGGGAAACCCTGCGCATGGTGCCTTTAGCAAAATAATTCTCTGGGTTCCTTTTAAAAAGATTGTCTCTCTGCAAATTACTATTTGCCCTTAGACAGTGTGTACTGCCCAGGAGATACTCACAGACCAAAAGCCCAGTGAAGGTGGAGGAGGCATATCCTTACACTGTGACAGGGTCTATTGATTAATACGGATTACCTATTTTCCTATGTTCATCTCTCCTTGCTGGTAAGACCTCTTAGCCTTACTGAGCATGTCCCACACAACAGGAATCATGCTGAACACTGACTTTCATGATCTTATTCAATGTGCCATAGGTTCAGGGCACTTTTGTTTTTTTTAATGTCATTTCATGCAAATCAAAACTATAATGAGGCACCATATCACACAAGTCAGAATGACCATCATTAAAAAGTCTACAAATAACAAATGCTGGAGAGGGTATGGAAAAAGGGGAACCCGCCTACATTACTGATGGAAATGTAAATAGGTACAGCCACTATGGATGAAAGTATGGAGGTTCCTTTAAAAACTAAAAATAAAGTTGCCATATGGTCCAGCAATCTGACTCTTGGGCATATATCCAGAGAAAAACATTACTTTGAAAAGGTACATACACCCCAAAGTTCATAGCAGCGCTATTTACAATAACCAAGACAAGGGAGCAAGCTAAATGTCCATCAGAGGAGGAATGGCTAAAGAAGAAGGTACATTCATACAATGAAACATTACTCAGCCATAAAAAAGAATGAAATCATTTGTAGCAACAGGGATGGACCTAGAGATTATCATATTAAATGAAATAAATCCTACAGAGAAAGACAAATACTGTATGGTATCACTTCTAGGCAGAATCTAAACTATGACACAAACAAACTTACCTATGAAACAGGAACAGATTAATAGGCATAGGGAACAGACTTGTGGTTGCCAAGCCAAAGGGGAGGGGATGGGGGAGTGATGGATGGGGAGTTTGGAGTTAGCAGATGCAAACTCACATATAGAATGGATAATCAAGGTTCTACTGTGTAACACAGGGAACTATATTCAATGTCCTATAATAAACCATCATGGAAAAGGACAAAACAAATTTTTTTTTTTAAGAACTGTCATTTCATGGGATTCCCCTTTTGTTTCACGTGCCTTGGTCACTTTCTCTGTTGCAGAAATGTTGTGTCAAGATAGGGTGCAAATGCATCTTTAAAAAAAAAAAATCTCACTTAGAATTAAACAGGATTTACTGTTCATTTGTCAACAAAGAACATGTCAAAGAAAGCATGACATGCTCCAGTCCAATTAGATCTGAAGAGAGAAAGCTGGAACTCAGGTCAAATTATAATCATTCAGCAATTAGGGCAGACTTGATTGAATTAAGCACTCATTTCAATGCAGTTAGTTGTTCATAAAAAAGTTAAGGGCATTTAAACCAAGGTGGGCAGTTGGAATCATCCTCAATTAGATTCAGATTCCATGCATTCTGAGGACTAAAACCCAGATGCAGACTCCGCCAAAGAACCATCAGATATTTGTCCCTCAGGAGTCACTGACCAACAGGAGGGCTAGATAGGGAATGTTTACCCAGAAGATACATTAGTGACTTCACACCAGGGAGGGCAGCTTACCTTGATTTCTGAAGCTAGAACCACCCTACCTGTGCCACTTGAGTACACCCTGCAGCACCTGGGTGTGATTGAAAAGCCTCTCTCTCTACAAATCATTTTGAATGAAATGAAGTTTGACTTTTATTCCAGATGTGATCACTGTAAGTCTGGAATAGAAACAATAGGTCTGCAAAACCGTGGTAGAGATGAATGTTGCCTGACACCAAAACCTGCAGCTTGCAGAGCACAGAAAAGTGTGGGATTTTAGCCCCAACTCACCTGCTGGACCTGGTGGCCAACTTACCTGCACAGCCTTTGCCTCACCTGGCTTATGGGGCCCATGATGGTCAGAAAAACACTGGCGCACACAGGACACATTAGATCCTGGGAGATAAAATTATATGAAGATTCCATGCTAACCCTTCATACATGCTCTCTCTTCAGACATAATCCAAAGTCAAACGATACTTAAAAGCTTACATCTAAATCCAAAATGTTGCTTATGTTTCTATTTTCTTCCCCCAAACTATAGGGGACTTCCCAGGTGGTCCAGTGGTTAAGACTCTGCACTTCCACCACAGAGGGTATGGGTTTGAATACTGGCCAGGGAATTAAGATCCCTCACAACACATGGTACAGCCAATTTTTTTTTTATAAAGTCTATAACAGACACTAAAGAGAAAAGCATTACCGCAAATCATGTACCACATGCACACATACACAGACCCTACACAAAGTTTTGTAATAATTTCTAACTATCGTTGAGTTTGGCTGACAAGATTATGGAATCTGATGGTGAGTTAATGACCTCTCCATGAGGAAGCTTCCAGTGCATCCTGAGGAGATGGGAAAGGCAGCAGGGATCAGTCAGGAAAACAAACACCACCAGGAACAGAGGGGACTGAATACAGTAAACTATAAACTGATCACAAAATTATTGGGAAAATTGAGGAGATGAAAAAAAATCAGGTAAATTAATCCAGAAAGCAATGATGTCAGGAAGCCTGTCGTGGGTCAGAGACCAAAGTTGTCAGTGACTCCATCCTTCTAGTAGGACCTTGTGCTTGTTGGCAAAGGGTGCCTTTGAGGAACACCAACATCTCCTTTTCATAGATAGAAGCTCACAGGAGCTGCAACCCACGTGCCACAGTCTCCATCCGTTGGGGCCTCTGTTCTTCTTGAGTAAGCACAAATGATACCAGAATGTGAGAGAATATGCTTAATTCAGCACAAGGAGTGGTTTGCATGAGAAAAAGAAAGATATCAAAAGACAGCTGAAAAGCAGATTGACTTCCTTGAAAAGAGAAGACACAAAACAAATGTCAGAACGTTTTCAAGTTACTAACACTCTTCACTTGGTAAGCTGTACCCTTTGAATGTCTTCAGAAACATCACCTCGCAGGCTTCCCTGGTGGTTCAGTGATAAAGAACCTGCCCGCCAGTGCAGGAGACACAGGTTCGTTCCCTGATCCAGGAAGATCCCACATGCCTCAGAGCAATTATGTGCCACGGCTACTGGGCCTGCTCTACAGAGCCTAGGAACTGCAGCTACCGTGAGCCGTAGAGCCTTCGCTCCACCACAGAAGAAGCCACCACAATGAGAAGCCCGGGCACCACAACTGGATTGAAGCCCCTACTCGCCCAAACTAGAGGAAAGTCCATGCAGCCACACTCAGCACAGCCAAAGATAAATAAAATTGTATAAAAAAAGAAACATCACCTCACTTAATCCTCACAAACTAGAGAGCAACTGAAGGGAGATGGCTCACATAGAAATAGCAAAGGATGCTGGAATAACTTGGAAACACTGGAAGACTTCAAGGTGATCTAGCAGTGAGGGGAAGATGGGGCGTCAGGAAGGAGGCGGTGGTGAAATGCCAGGAGATAGAAGAAAGGCAGCAGAGGAGCCGCTGTGAACCTGGAAAAGGCGGTTCCATGAGAGAAGAGGGGATAGAAGCTGAATCACAGTAGCAAAAGGCAGCCAATAATCGCAGCTCACGGACCTTATTCATTTTGCCACGCAAAAGGCAGAACATGAGGCAAAATTACATTTCACGTGTGTGTGTGTGTGTGTATGCACCTTGGGAGGAGGTTATGGAAAGTTCCACTTATAACTTCAAGTTATAATAATATTTACCTTCTGATGTTTTGAGGAGTGAGACGCAAACCCTTCTTCTCTCAGGAGAGACCATGAGGGTTGGGAGACCATGCCTTCAACCCAACCGGACACCATGTTTTTGTCTTCTTCCTTGGACTTTTTAGATGTCTTTGATAAGAAGAGAATTGATCAGCACAACAAAGCCTTTTATGACCAAAGGAATTCAAATTTTAACCCAATAAAACCCTTTTGGGTGATAACAGCTATTTAATTCTTTTCAAGTGTTGGAGTTCTCAGTTTTCTCTGTCAGTGGCTCATGCCCTCAACAGATTTCACCCAAGAATCTGCTCTCCAGAGAGTCCTTCTAAACAGCACTACCATCTACCGTGAAAGATAAGTTTAGATCAACAAGAGGGCATGAAATGGCCTCAAGCTTTCTTTTCCTTTTTTAAAGGGGGCCTGAGGCCCTAGGGGTCAGGAAGTCTTCTGTCAAGCAGGGTGGGGACCTGAATGGCACATGGGAGCCTACAAGTCCCTGTGGAGGTGGAGACCCTGCCCAGTCACTGAGGGCACTCAGCTTGGCTTCACTTCCTCACCAGGTGCCAGGCTGTTCAGCTATGGCTGCATCACCTCACTGCAAATGGATGGATTTCCTGCCAGAGCGACATTATCTCCTTGGAATCTGGGGCACTTTTCTTTTGGCTTTTGGCAGGCAGGCAGGTACTATTCTTACTGAGTAATTCTTTCCAAAGAGACCAATGAATTTGGCCCCTATTTATTGCTTGGGAAATAAAATTTGCTGCCATACAGGGGTTCCTTTTACATGATCTTGACTATAAAATCTTCCACAAACCATGTCAAAAGTTTGCTGGCCTAACTCTGTTTGCTAAGACATTTTTTTTTTAATTGGAGGCTAATTACTTTGCAGTATTGTGGTGGTGTTAAGACATGTTTAAAGAAACTTCATCTTCATTTCTTCACTAAGGACCCAACATGACTGAATCAGTCGGTCATTGACAAAGAAGGCCTCTGGGAGATAAATCTTGTAACAGCTTCCCTCTGGTATTTTCTGGAACCCATCAGATTTTGTCAGCCTTACGAAGTATGACCTGCCGTGTAAGTCTGTATCACACCTTGTCAGTCGTTGTCATAAAAGGGGGGACCACAGGCTCCTGGAGACAGGAAAGGGGGTTGGGGCCAGTGCTGCTGAATTCTTTTTTATTATTTTTATTTTATATTGGAGTATATTTAATTTACAATGTGGTGTTAGGTTCAGGTATACAGCATAGTGATTCAGTTATATTTATACATGTATCTATTCTTTTTCAGACTCTTTTCCCATTTAGGTTATTATAGAATATTGAGTATAGTCCCCTGTGTTGTACAGTAGGTCCTTATTGATTTATTTTATTTACAGTAGTTAACCCTAGACTCCTAATGTATCCACCTTTGCCGTTTGGTAACCATAAGTTTGTTTTCTATGATGCTGTTTCTGGTTTAAAATAAGTTCATTTGTAATCATTTTTTAGATTCCACATATAAGTGACATCATTTAACATTTGTCTGCTTACTTCACTGAGTATGATGATCTCTAGGTCTATTCACCTTGCTGCAAATGGCATGATTTCATGTTTAGGGCAGGATAATATTCCATTGTATGCATGTACTATGTCTTCTTTATCTGTTGATCTGTCAGTGGACATTTCAGCTGCTTCCATGTCTCGGTTATTGTAAATAGTAGTGCTGAACATAGGGGTGCATATATGTTTTTCAATTGCTTTTCTCCAGATATATGCCCCAGTGTGGGATTGCTGAAGCATATGGTAGCTCTATTTTTAGAGCTCCCTCAGAGATCTACCTCCTATGATTTTCTACAGCCTATGCTTTCTGCAACATTAAATTATACTGTCATCTCAAGAATCAATTTCAAATGCCATCCTTTTCACTGAAACTGTGACCCACTGTATAACACTAACACTACTTAACGCTCTGGTAGCTGCCTATCATTTACATCCTCATATTCTGCGTCCCCAGATGCCACTTGTAAACAACCTGAAGATGGGGACCACCTCCCATGTGCCCGCCATGAGTGCTGTCCAGGGCAGTTACTCCATAAATATGGTGCCAGGGCCGCCTTAGGCAGAACTTACCCTCATCTGTTTCTGTTCTTCAATTTCCTATGGACAAGTGTGTTAGGTCTTTTACCAAATCAGATTTTTCTGAAGACAGGACCACTTGGTTATATTCACAACATTTAAGACACACTTGATGTGATCCATTAAAACTTGCTCTTGATTGATTGGTTAATTATTCCAGACACCTTCATCCTTCAATCTCAGTTGTCCTAAGAATGTCATGGGCTTCCCAGGTGGCACTATGGTAAAGTGCCCAGCTGCCAATGAAGGAGACATAAGAGATGTGAGTTCCATCCTTGAGTCAGGAAGATCCCTTGGAGGAGGGTATGGCAACCCACTCCAGTATTCTTGCCTGAAGAATCCCTTGGAGAGAGGATCCCGGTGGGCTACAGTCCGTAGGGTCTCAAAGAGTTGGACATGACCGAAGTGACTTAGCATGCATGCGTACAAGGATGTCATGGTTCATAGAAGACCTGGGTTGGGGCACATTCTACCCCATCTAGTCTCTTCTTTGGACCAACGGTCTAAGACAAGTAAAACACTCTCCCCACAAACCCAGTTGGCCACCTCTGTTGTGGCACCTGAGGACACAAGAGTAATTGTGGGCTCCCGCACTAGAAATCGACATCCTGACTGTCGCATCTCAAACAGCTCCAGTCTGTGCCTTGTGGACATCAATTAGCATTTTAAGCCAACAAGAAAACATAAATATACTAGTTCTCACCAGTATCGAAGGAAAAAGGAAAAAAGATGCAAATATTTGAAATGAATAATTTTAGACTTCAACTGTAGATACTGGGAAATCAACTGCCTAATTACATATAGAGTAAATCATTTTCCCCTCAGCAAGAAAACTAATGAATGAGTAAAATACAGGCAGACTGTCACCATCCCTTAACAGATGCTTATTTCTGATTATCGGGATACCAGCAAAGGTCGAGTTTGGAAGGAAAAAATTCCAGTTCCTTCCATCCCTGGTTTCCTGCTCTGGGTAACCATGGCTGTAGGGAAAGCCAGCACTTCCTGAAGAGGAATGTCAGCTTCTCAGCAGCTCAGAAGCCCAGGTACCACTTAATAATCCAAGAACACTATGCTGTTGAGTTGCTCTCCTGCACTTTCCCCACAGAAATTTCTTTGGGGGCAAAGAATCTCTTGGAAAGATTTCCTTCTTTTCCACCAGAGAGTCTTCCAGTCCAGAAGGAAATGCCAAACCCAGACACATGGGGTGAGTTTGAAGGCATACAACAGACCTCACAAAACTGGGGCCATATTGTCAAGCATTTGTCTTCTCTTTTATTGGTTAGCCAGCCTCCAAAAAACATCATATTTCCACTCTTGAATGTGTTCTTTAATTTGAAGGATAAATATTTCCTGCACCTGCCCAGGATTTTTAAATGTTTGCGAGAGACTAAAAGCGACTAACAGATTCCTTCCAGCCTTCCAGACCTCCCTGCCTGAGGGTCCTCACCTCCCTCTGATCCACCTTGCCCCACCACCCCCTGCAGCTCAGCTCAGCTCATCTAGGGTCCTTAGAACCTTGCTAGTGCTCTCAGTCTCATTCTGTTTAGCTCTGCAGTGTCATTTAGCTAGCCCTGCATTTGACATCTTGGCTCCTTAGCTGAACTGTAAGACTCCCAGTGGGCAAGTGTCATCTGATTGGATCTCTTGGTCAGCAGCTGTGTCTTCAGCCTGGTTTCCAAGATATTAAACCCCCTTCCTTTTCTTAAAGATTTTTTTAAAATATGGACCATTTTTAAAGTCTTTATTGAATTTATTACATTATTGCCTTTGTTTTATGTTTCAGGTTTTTGGACCTGGAGACATATGGGAGGGATCTTGGCTCCCTGACCAGGGATTGAACCTGGACCCCCTGCACTGGAAAGCAGTCTTAACCACCAACCACCAAGGAATTCCCAACCCCCCTTTTTCAATGGCTCTAGCCTCTCCTTGGTAATTCAGAGGGAAAGGATTCTGTGCAAGTAATGAGTGTGTGGCGATGCATGTGGGTTGTTCTAGACATGGTGAGGAACTGAGATCTCACTAATGTCAAGGGAACTTGACTTCCAAGAATAAGTATTGTGAGATTCAGATTCCCAAGAGCTCCCAATTCTGTGTTCCAGATAACATTCTCAGAGCACTCGATTAATACAAAACAAAATTTGCCTTCAATTGACTTGCTAAAAAAAAAATCATAAAATGGCTAACATTACTGCACACCACCATGCCCTCAGCACTGTTCTGTTAATAAATGCCACCCAGGTATCATCTCATGTAGCTCTCAGTGGCCCTGTGAATGGACATTACCATCACCTCTGTATCACAGAGCAGTGTATGAGCCTTGAATCCACCCATTAGCTCAAAAATCTTTGAAGAATAAAATATAAAGCTTTCATTTTGCCTCTAAGCTTTCATGTTACCATTTGAAATACAGCCTCCATCATTGCTAAAAGTCATGGATTCCAGATATATGTTTGATAAATCCAGTAAAAACATGCAGCATTATCTGAGTGAGATGTAAAAACATCAGTCAGGCATCCAGATGACCTGTTTCTTCTATGACTAATGACGGCATGTGGAAACCTCCAGAAGTTCAGGGCCATGGAACATAAATTCAATCACACTTGCTTCCTCTCCCTGGCCTATTGACCTCTTCAAATCTTTCATTTTCCTCAGTTTTCATTTTTCATACTAGTTACAATCTTATTGTGTAGCACTTTAGTTTTGAATTTAACTCTATATGCCCATTTTCTAGCGCATACCTTTCAATGTTTCTAAATGAAAAAGATTTGAGGATGTAAGGTCCATACCCTAGGACTGTAGGGCTTCCCATGCGGTGCTAGTGTTAAAGAATTTGCCTGTCAGTGCAGTAGACCTAAGAGACGTGGTGCAACTTCTGGATCGGGAAGATTCCTCTGGAAGAGGGCATGGCAACCCACTCCAGTATTCTTGCCTGGAGAATTCCATGGACAGAGGAGCCTGACAGGCTACAGTTCACAGGGTCACAGACTTGGACACAAATGAAACAACTTAGTACACACCAGGACTGTATGGTTTTTTTCTAAATGTTTATTAGAGTATAGTTGCTTTACAATGTTGTGTTGTTTTCTACTGTACAGCAAACTGAACCAGTCATGTGTGTACACGCTGCTGCTGCTGCTAAGTCGCTTCAGTCGTGTTCGACTCTGTGCGACCCCATAGACGGCAGCCCACCAGGCTCCCCTGTCCCCGGGATACTCCAGGCAAGAACACTGGAGTGGGTTGCCATTTCCTTCTCCAATGCATGAAAGCGGAAAGTGAAAGTGAAGTTGCTCAGTCATGTCTGACTCAGCGACCCCATGGACTGCAGCCTACCAGGCTCCTCCATCCATGGGATTTTCCGGGCAATAGTACTGGAGTGGGGTGCCATTGCCTTCTCCCATGTGTGTACATAGATCCCCTCTTTTTTGGATTTCCTTCCCATTTAGGTCACCACAGAGCACTGAGTACAGTTCCCCATGCTATACAGTAGGTTCTCATTATCTATTTTTTACACAGGGCTTTCCGGGTAGCTCAGTTGGTAAAGAATCCACCTGCAAAGCAAGAGACCCCAGTTTGATTACTGGGTTGGGAAGATCCCCTGGAGAAGAGATAGGCTACCCATTCCAGTACTCTTTGACTTCCCTGGTGGCTTAGACTGTAAAGAATCCGCCTGCAATGCCATATACCTGGGTCCGATTCCTGGGTTGGGAAGATCCCCTGGAGGAGGGTATAGCAACCTACTCTAGTATTCTTGCCTGGAGAATCCCCATGGACAGAGGACCCTGGTGGGCTACAGTCCATCGGGTCACAAAGAGTCGGACACCACTGAGCGACTAAGCACAGCACAGTACAGTGTGTATGTAAGACTATATGTTTTTTAATCTTCTTGAAATATTCAAACTGGTAATGTTCAGCTCTTATAATCATCCCCACGCATGTTAATATTGGGCTTCTTTGTTCTATGGTCAAAAGGAAATGGGAGATTTCTCTTTAACCTAGAGTTGAGAGTTACACTGACATTTCAAAGGGCAGCTCAAATGCAGGAACCTTCAGGAAGGTAACCCACTGCTCCCTCACACCTAGAAATTCAAGCTTTTCTTACCTTTTTTAAGCCCAAGGAGTGTCATGACACCCACCATTATTCCCAGTATGGAATCTGAGGATGAGTAAACTGGTCCAAGTAAGAACAGTTTTATTATATGAGACTGATTTTAAGGTTTGCAACAGCATTTAAGTTCTTTTAAAAATATTCATTAGTGCATGTTGTTTCAAGTCCAAACTCCCCCAAAAGAAGATTGTTCTCACAATGTTTCCAGCCCAACTTTCACAATACCAGAAGCCCTTCTAGAGCATATCCTGTTAAAATGCCAGTGTGAGATGGGGATGGTAGAAGGAAGTTCAAGAGGGAGGGGATATATATAGACATACATTTTTGTACAGAAGAAACTAACATAACATTGTAAAGCAATTATACTCCAATTTAAAAACAAATAAATAAAAGTACATCTTACAAAAGAAATAATCAAAATTTCAAAATAAATAGGTTGTTTTCCCAGAAAAAAAAAACAGTCCCATTTGTTCCATTCCACTAAGATTTGTTAAGCTCTTCTCTGCACAAAGCTTGCAGGGTCTCATAGGGTAACCAACAACCCGTGAATGAGACACTCCCATCCTTTTGGGTCTCAGCTTAGTGAGGAAAACTGACACACAAATAAGCGCTCGTATTCAAGGTAGGTGTCAAGATGTGTGGTCATTGGTGGGGTTCAGTCACGTTGAGGGGACAAAGAAGGCTTTGGAGGGAAGAGCAGAGGATGGAATTAAAGAAACAGATCTGACAGGTTATATGGAGGAAAGGAGAGTATTCCAAGAATGGAAGGAAGCTTGCACAGAAGTCCAGAAGAATGGAAGTAGAGAAGGTATTGAAACAACAGTGAGGAGAACTATAGGGTCAGACCTCATGGCTCCCAGGTGAAGGGGAGGAGCCTAAAGACAGAGGGATTTGGACACCAGGCACAGGTGAAGAAGTGAAGACAGGCACACAAAGTTACAGGGAATGGACACCAGAGAGAAAAACTCCTCTTCTGAGGTCCAACGAAGTCCTTGCTTCCCAAAGAACTGTTTTGTCAACTTAGATCAATTTCATAACCTGACAGGGTCTTTCTCTTTCTAGGATGTGAATGAAGTGATAACCACTGAATTTTCTTCCTCAGGTGCAGAGAATTCTCCCAGTCTAGATTTGCACATTTTCCCCACATTAGGAAGCATCACCTGCTTTGAACAAACCCCACAAGGCACGACTGAACACAGATATTTTACATGAAAGTCTTCAACTACACAATTCAATTCCAAGACTAGAACCCCATTCTCCAAAAGTTCAAACATGGAGTTTGAACATAAACTCCTAGGTTTCTGAAGGCAGAAAACGGCAGGCACACAATCTCACAGCTCACATTTCTGATAAATTCAAAGATCTAATGAGAGTTCAATCCCCTCGCTCCATTTCCTCGGGTCAGCTTGCTATACTCCTGGCATGCAGAAAGTGCTGGGGGACTTTCCCAACTTGGTCATAAGTGTGCTCACGGCAGGAACAATAATGCAATATAATTAAAATTCAGCCCTGCCAGTGTGCAAAATTTATTTAAAGGGTTATATCAAAGGGTTTCACAGCACATCGACTATCTTTGGATCACTTTCCAATGCTAGGTTTTTACAATTCTTTCTGCGGCTGACTCTCACAGTGATTTAGTTTAAAAGGAGAGGTAACTTTTTCCCCATTTCACAAATAAGAACTAATCTCCTATAATAAGGTGGATCAGCACTCTGCCGAGAGATTTGAGTACAGTGGTAACTCTTTTCAACAAACACAAAATTGATATTTATACATTGGTATGGGCCTGTCCTCTGGCTCTGCCCTTGGTCCCCTTCAGGTGCTCCTGCTTCTCTGCTCCCTCTTCCCTCCTTACACTGTAATCTACCCATGCAGTCTCCTCGGCAGGCATCGTGGTATCCAGTGTTGCTGCCTCCGTGCTGGACGCTGAAACCCTTATCCTAGATGCGAGACGTTCAGTTGCTGTTTAGTTGCTCAGTCATGTTTGACTCTTTGCAGCCCCATGGACTGTAGCCTGCCAGGCTCTCCTGTTCATGGGATTCTCCAGGCAAGAATATTGGAGTGGGTTGCAATATCTTTTTCCAGGGAGTCTTCCTGACTCAAAGATCGAACCCAAGTCTCCTGCATTGCAAGTGGATTCTTTACTGTCAGAGCTACCAGGGAAGCCTCTCTGTGCTGGGTCACGTTATTTCCTCTGCCTGGAGGGCCCTTCCCCCAACTAATACTTACTCATCTTCAAGACTGAATTTAAACATGCTTTTCTCCAAAAACATCTCAAGCCACCTGACTGAGACTGTCAGCTGGCCTGTTTATAAATCTTGTTACTTCCATTGCCTCATTATAAAGCACTTTCATTGCTGGTTTACCTGTCTGCTTTTTTGTCCAACTGTGACTGTCCCTAGGGCATGAGCTTGTGCATCCCTGTACCTGCAGCAGAGACCACAATGTCTGGCATGTGCCATTGACTCAGTCGTGTTTGTTAACTGTGTGATGTGGTGAAACCGGCTGAACTACAAATCATCTGGTTGACCCCAGCTGAGCTACCCTACTCCTAACTGGATTGCTTTGTTACCTCTTTTCCTGGAATATATCTAGCCAATCAATTTATTTATCTGTTTTTCTGGGAACCATTGTTAATTAGGCCTATATTATCAGAGACATCTTTTCCTTGTTATTATCAACTACCCCATGATAATAACCCCGCGATAATAACAATAACCCCTTGTTATTATCAAGTACCCCATGTGCCCATGCTTGTTTTTCCTCACCTCTGTGTCCCCAGAAACCTAGCAGAGTGTCTGGAATATAATAGGTACTCAGTAGTTCCTGAATGAATGAATGCCCACTCACTCCACTGCCCATTTTTATAGGTAAAACTAAAACAAAGAGAGACTTCCCTGGCCAGTGCAGGGGACATAGATTCGATCCCTGGCCCGGGAAGATCCCACACACTGAGTGTGCACCACAGCTGCTGAACCCATGCTTTAGAGCAAGAGAAGCCACCACAATGGCTCACACACCACAACAAAGAGTAACCCTACTGCCTCAACTAGAGAAAGTCCACTCACAGCAATGAAGACCCAGAGCAGCCAAATAAATAAATAAGTAAATTAAAAAAAAAAAACACTAAAATAAAGAATTAGTCTTCTATTTGGCTCAAGATAAGCATCCACAGCAAAGCCAAAAATAGAGGCATTTATTTAATTCCCACACACTGAAGAAGGGGGGAAAATGCCTATAAAAATAAATCCTGTGAATGCTTTAATTTTCTGGCAAAGTCCAAAGACACACGAGTGAGCTGGAACACTGCAGGATGAAGAACGCCCGCATCTCCACAAGGTCACAGCAACATCTGCATCATGTTAGAACTGTGTTGTGGTGGGGTTGTGATGAACTAAACTGAAGTGTTGCAACTGAGATTAATTGACCATTTTCTCCAACAAAGTGCTGTAAGTGCTACAAAAGCCTGTACAAAATGACCACATGATCAGAGTTCCACAAGGAAACTCTTACTGCAGAAGGCAGGATTGTAATCAAGTCCTGAACTGAAATAAACTTCATCGTAATGCTCTGCACAATTTCTAAATGGTAATGGGGTCGTTTTAGAGGTTAATAATAATAAGGGCTGGATTTCTTGGCTCTGGGAAGTTTCCAGAGGACTGTGAATGAACCCAAAGCATGTCTCCATTATCACAAAATTGACGTGTGTGGGTCATGCAGCAGTAAGTTCATGATGAATTAATTCTGAAAGCAAACATCTCAGCAAGGAAGGAGGGAGATCAGATAATCACTGCTCACCTTGTGTCCTTTTCTAAAGAAAGACAGCACAAGCCACCGAGCTTCCTACTGTGCGAGTCCGCCAAGGGCAAGACCAAGGACACTGAACGTGGGGTCAGTTCAGTCTGAAACCTGGAATTCCCACAGTCAGTGTCTGTTTCTAGAATAGGCTCGTGTTCAAAAGTACCATAAATGCCTATCCTATCACTGGCCCTGACAGACAGGCTCCTAGCATAGAAAGGAAGGAGGAGACAATGGATTTTACCTTTTCCTGTAACTACACCACCATTCAGAGCCCTATGCCTTGCATTCTGTAGCTGCAGACAAAGATGATTTAATCAAACTTTACTTCTACTTGTGGTGTTGGAGAAGACTCTTGAGAGTCCCTTGGACTGCAAGGAGATCCAACCAGTCCATCCTAAAGGAGATCAGTCCTGGGTGTTCATTGCAAGGACTGATGTTGAAGCTGAAACTCCAATATTTGGCCACCTGATGTGAAGAGCTGACTCACTTGAAAAGACCTTGATGCTGGGAAAGATTGGGGGCAGGAAGAGAAGAGGATGACAGAGGATGAGATGGTTGGATGGCATCATCGACTCCATGGACATGGGTTTGGGTGAACTCCGGGAGGCCAATGGACAGGGAGGCCTGGCGTGCTGCAGTTCATGGGGTCCCAAAGAGTCGGACACGACTGAACGACTGGACTGAACTGAACTGATGGAGAAAAAACTCCTTAAAAGGGTTCCTTTGATGGGAAATAATAGAAATCTGACACAAAGTAGCTACAACAATAAAGCATTTTGCTAATTATTATATTTTTTTAAGAAGGGGAGGGAGGAGGGACCTCCCTGGCTGTCCAGTGGTTAAAAATCCAAGCTTCCATTTTGGAGGGCATAGGTTGGATTCCTGACCTGGGAACTAAGATCGCATATGTTGGGTGTGGTGCAGTCAGAAAAAATTTCAGAAGTAAGGAGGCTACCACGTGGATCCAGCTGCTGAACAATAATGTCTACTGTCTGTTGCTTTACATTGCCACATTTTTTCCACCTTTAGCTTTGGCTGTTTCTGCTTTGTACGGGTCCTGGTGTTCTCAAGGCAAGAATACTAGAGTGGTTTGCTATTCCCTCCTCCAGAGGATGAGACAGTTGGATGGCATCATCGACTCAACGGCCACGAACCTGAACAAACTCCAAGAGATGGTGAAGGACAAGGAGGCCTGGCACGCTGCAGTCCTTGGGGTCTCAAAGAGTCAGACACCACTTGGCAACTGAACACCAACAAAAGTATTGGCTGTATTCCTCGATGGTAGTAGTGACAGGCATCATCTCCAAGAACAACAGTCTAGAGAAAAGAAGGAAAAATAACTCCTTCCTGGCTTTGTTAGGGGAAAGAAAACCTTTCCTGGAGGTTTCCTCAACAGCCTGACTTTCACGTGTCATTTTCTCTATTGGTTCAGAGGCTGCTGTGGTCTGAATGCTTGTGTGCCCCCAAATTCATGTTAAATCCTAAGGTCCATTATGATGGTTTTAGGAGGTGGGACCTTTGGGAGGCCCTTAGGATGGGATTCCCTTAGGATTGGGCTTCCCTGGTGGCTCAGATGGTAAAGCATCTGCCTGCAATGCAGGAGATCCAGGTTCGATCCCTGGGTCTGGAAGATCCCCTGGAGAAGGAAATGGCAACCCACTCCAGTACTCTTGCCTGGAAAATTCCATGGACAGAGGAGCCTAGTCGGCTACAGTTCATGGTGTCGCAAAGAGTCAGACACGACTAAGCAACTTCACTTTAGGATGGGATTAGTGCTTTTCTACAAGGGGTTCCAGAGAGCTCCCCAGCCCCCTGCCACCACAAGTGGGAAAGTCTGCTACAGAGAAGAGGGCCCTCACCCCACTAGGCTAGCACTCTGATCTCAGAGCTCCAGCCTCCACAATTACGAAAAATAAATTTCTGTTGTTTAGGAGGCACCTGGACTGCAGTATTTTATGAAAGCAACTCAATCAAAGACATAGGCATTCTCTCAACTAGGAAAACAAATCTGATGAGCCCAGAGGTACTTTCTGAGGCTGTTTTGGGTGATGATTGGGAAAGATTGAGGGCAGAAGGAGAAGAGGGCAGTCAGAGGATATGGCTGGATGGCATCACTGATGCAATGGTCATAAATGTGGGCAAACTCCAGGAGATGGTGAGAGACAGGGAGGCCTGGCGTGCTGCAGTCTGTGGGGTAACAAAGAGTTGCACACAACTGGACGACTGAACAACAACACTGGGTGATGAAAGGTCACCCAAAGTGACCAGTAAGGGAAAGCATTGCTTCCCCACCTGGCATTTCAGTGCAGGGACCTTGAAACCCTAGGGCAGGACAGACCCACAGATGGAAGGCATCGGGGCCCTGGAAGTCTTTGCTGGCCAGAAGCACCTACATGGAACAGTTCCCTCAGTAAGAAACTTCTAGTCGGCTCTGCTACTGAAAGGAACTATCTGTTGCTGTGGCTAATGACAGGGGCTTTCCTGGTTCCTCAGACAGTCAAGAGTCTTCCCGAAATGCAGGAGACCTGGGTTCGATTCCTGGGTCAGAAAGTTCCCCTTGAGAAGGAAATGGCAACCCACTCCAGTATTCTTGCCTGGAGAATCCCATGGACAGAAGAGACTGGCACGCTACAGTCCATGGGATGGCAAAGAGTCAGACACGACTGAGTGACTACCGCAACTACCGCAACAACAATGCAGCTTGCAGGGTCTTAGTTTCCCAACCAGGGATTGAACCCCAGGCCCAAGCAGTCAAAGTGCCAAGTCCTTACTACTGTACCACCAGGGAAATCCCTAAGATGTTTGTGAAGGACTTTTGAAGCAACACAAATTTGTTAAGAACTGCTGCTACTGCTAAGTCACTTCAGTCGTGTCCGACTCTGTGCAACCCCATGGACAGCAGCCCACCAGGCTCCCCTGTCCCTGGGGGAACTCATATTCAGGAATCGTGGTTCTAGAGAAAGCACTCTATGTCAGTTATAGCCAATGTACCCTAAAGAGTCTATAGTGGGTTTGACATCTGTTTCTAGTTCTCTCTGGAAAGAGCCTGTGAGATCTCTCCAGAGTGACTGAGAAATGAGTCCATGTTCTATGATGTCTCTAAAATAGCTGCTTCTTGATTCAGGCAGCCTGGTACATGATCTTGGGCTGGACAGGTGCCCAAGCTCCATGTGGGCTTGATGGCATCATTTCAGATTTTCTACAGGAGCCTCCACTCTCCTCTGATTGTTTGTTGTTGTTCAGTTGCTAAGTTTTGTCTGACTTTTTATGACCCCACAGACTGCTGCACACCAGGCTCCTCTGTCCTCCACTATCTCCTAGAATTTGCTCAAATTCATGTCTATGGAGTCGGTGATGCTACCAAACCATCTCATCCTCTGACACCCCCTTCTCCTTTTGCCTTCACTCTCTCCCAGCACCAGGGTCTTTTCTAATGAGTCCACACTTTGCATCCAGTTGCCAAAGTATTGGAGTCTCAGCTTCATCCTCAGTCCTTCCAATGAATATTCACAGTTTATTTCCTTTAGGATTGACTAGTCTCCTCTGATACCCCTGCAAAATTCTAAGCCCATGTTGTTGCAGCTGAGTGTCTCTCTAGTTGGAGAACTAATGTTGATGTGTCCATGTCCCATCCATCAAATAAGATTCTACTCAGCAGTAATTGGCAGGGGATGGAGCTGGTAGAGGGATCATGGTGTGGGGTGGTTAACATCTTTCTACAGAGAAGACTTGCTTCAAGGTGGAATCTAAAACCAATCCTCCAATTTTGGTAGCACTGACCCATCGAAGATTCTCAAGCTATAGCAATATTTGCAGTGCTTATTATTTATTCACACCCTGTCCAGTGTTTTCTGTTTTATGATTGCATGGGGAAAAAAAAGAATCTTTTCTCTATACCCTAGTTTATATGTAGATGAAAATTGAATAAGGCAAACAAATTGAATAAGGAGTTCAGGTCATTCATTTTGAAGAAAATTCATTTTGAAAATTGAGCTGAAACATTCAAGGACATTTTCCTCAGTTTTTGTGAGACTATATTCCAAGCAGAGGGTTTTCCAGGTGGCATTAGTGGTGAAGAACGTCCCCCCTGGCTGATGCAGAGACCTAAGAGAGGCAGGTTCGATCCCTGGGTCGGGAAGATCCCCTGAAGGAGGGCACGGCAACCCACTCCAGTACTCTTGCCTGAAGAATCCCATGGACAGAGGAGCCTGGTGGGCTGCCGTCCATGGGGTCACTAAGAGTCGGACATAACTGGGCGACTTCACTTTCACTTTTCACTTTCATGCATTGGAGAAGGAAATGACAACCCACTCCAGTGTTCTTGCCTGGAGAATCCCAGGGACGGGGGAGCCTGGCAGGCCACAGTCCATAGAGTCACAAAGAATCAGACACGACTGAAGTGACAGCACAGCACTTTCCAAGCAGGACAGGCACAAGTGGCTTTAAACATTTCTGAAGCACTAGGGTGAATGAAAATTCTTCAGAGCAAAATAAGTGTATTATTCCTCCTTTTATTCTATCCCTGTATCAAAACTAAGAGTTGAAGAGGAGTGAAGGGGAGAGGGTTATCCAAATGCATTAAATTTTATCCAGTTGATTGATGAAAGTTATGTGAAACAGGTAGAGCTTTAGGAGTACAGGTAAGGACACAAAGAACCAAGTACACCAAGGTTGAAGGTGGGCTGAGAGGGAGATGTCCTGGACCAGGCAAAGCTCAGAGATGCAACTGAGTGAACAAATAGAAAAGTCCATTTTCTTTTCCCTCACCCATTTAACCAGAAGCTTGGATTCAAAGCTAGACACAAGGATCTTTTTTTCTGAGTCTACAAAATCTATCTTATGCCACAATGCTGATTCTAACCACATTTTGCCACAAACTGTTTATCGCTTTAGCAACAGTAAGACATAGATTTTCTACTAACCTGTCATTATTCAACTAGCTTATGCCTCTTTCCTAAGGCTGAAAAAGAAAATGATAGTCATATCCACTTCTGAAAAATTCAAGAGTGAGACTGATTGAGGGGGGAAAATAGCAGAGAACTTATGTTTGCTTTGGAACTTAGGTTCCAAAAGGAATCCCGACAGGGAAAGAAATTAATTTGTAGCAACAATACAAGCTCAAGGAAAGAACAAAGATTTTAAGTAAAAAGATCTGTATCTTTTTGGTCTACCATTTGGGGCAAAAGACCTTAAGTACCTCACCACCCTCAGAAGTTCCCCTAATTTGCCATCTTCATCCCACTTTTAAAGAATAGGTCAGGAGGACTTTGCTGGTCGTCCAGCAAAGGCTAAGTCTTTGGCTTCCAGTGCAGGGAGTTTGGGTTCAATCCCTGGTCGGGGAATTAAGATCCCACATACCTCATAGCCAAAAAAAATAAAACATGAACCAGAGACAATGCTGTAACAAATTCAATAAAGACTTTAAAAATGGTCCACATTAAAAATATATATACATTTTTTTTGAGTAGATCAGTATGCGATGCCCATGGAGGCAGAGGAAGTTCACCCACTTTCTTAAGAATGAACTTGGATTCTGTATCACCAGGACAGATCTGTGATTTGGGATCTTCCTTCTACAATACTTTGACCACCTGATGCGAAGAGCCGACTCGTTGGAAAAGACTGATGCTGGGAAAGATTGAAGGCAGGAGGAAAAGGGAATGACAGAGGACAAGATTCATGTCCAGTTCAATGGACATGAATTTGAGCAAACTGCAGGAAGACAGTGAAGGACAGGGGAGCCTAGCTGCAGTCCATGGGGTTGCAAAGAGGTGGACACGACTCAACTCCACAATGAACTTTTCATTCTTGGAAAGATGTTCGTCTGTCAGAGAAAATGCCTAGCTGTGATCTCCAGAACACTTTTAACTACTGGATTTTAACTGAGGGGAAAAAATTAAACAAGGTTATAGGACCTTGCTTAATTTGACCAAGTTGTTTGTATAATGTACACTTTTTTCTGAGTAAAGTCTTGCCCTTGGTCTATATGTTAAGAATTTGATTGTTAGAAAAGATTCTCAATGTATCTTTGAAAGCACAATTCCATCCCCTTAAGCAAAATAAATGCAAATATGCATGAAGGTTCATTTTTATCTTACAAACTGAAATATATTCTTGTTTTTCACAAGACTTTGTGAAGTCTGGACCACTTCCTTCAAAAATCATCCGGGTGCAGTAAATGGGGTTAATACACTGATTCCATTGTGTTTCTAATTCCATCAGCAACTTTATATGTACAAGACCTGTGGTTCATGGCATAAAACTGTGCCTATAGTTTTCTACTTCTACACAATTATTAAATATGTAGCCTCAAAACATGCAGATGTATAATACTGAATGGAGAGAAGAAAAATGTAGTTAGAATTTTTGCAAAACTCCTGAGGAAGAAAAAAAAAAGGTTTATCTTAATAGCTTCTGCATATTAGAATTCACTGCATCTTCAGAGCAAATATTTATGGAAACATAATCAAGACTTTTTCAAACTTCCTGCTTCCTTTTCAACATTCTCTTTCAATGTTGTCATAATAAATGTAGCATTACGTTCATTTTTCCACCTTGCCTTTTATTTTAAAACCATCTGAATGGCCACAGAGCAAAATCAGATTGATATTGTTGAATTTTGATACTTGTGAGTTTGAATAAAAGTTCAGTAAGAACTGCAAAAAGCAGGCACTTTGTGGATTCTAATTACAGGAAATACTGTAAAACAAGGCACAGAAACGGAGAAAAATCACAAGATTTTGAGCAACAAACTGAGCAATAATCACAAGATTATTCAGATTGCTTTAGCAGTTAGTCTAAGCACATGAAGAAAAAAGTCTGTAATAAGAGCACAGGCTGACAAATATAAGATTTACGGAAGACAAATACTAAGAGCAGCAAGAATTTGTCATCTCCTTCTAATACAGAAAGAACTCCCTTCATAAGAGACCAGTGATTATATTTCCAGCAGGGTTTTGTTTGTATTGTGTGTGTGCTCAGTTGCCCAGTTGTGTCCGACTCCTTGCAACCCCATGGACTATGGACCGTCAGGCTCCTCTGTCCAGGGAATTTCCCAGGCAAGAATACTGGAGTTGAGTGCCATTTCCTCCTCCAAGGGATCTTCCAGACCCAGGAATTGAACCCTCATCTCTTGTATCTCCTGCACTGGCAGCAGAATTTTTACCACTGTGCCACCTGGGAAGCCCTTTGTTTGTTTAAAATATTGCAAATCCATCTTAATTTCTGTCAAAACTGTTACCCTCTCACTATGTTAACTACTCTACTCCTTGCCTTTTCCTTAGAATCCATAAAATAATAATATTATTATTTAAAGAAGAGGAAAATAAGTTAATGGAGGTTGAGAACAAGAGAGATAGGAAAGGAAACCAGAAGGGGGAGAAACTCGAATCTTCATGACTCCATATAATGAAACTTTGATCCTTGATTTAATTTGCTCGGCTATTATGATAGTAAGTGATCCATCGAATCCTGCACAATCAACCTAAAATGACCATTTTGTGATTGATGCATACATTAATAGCTGATCTGACTGACCATATTGATGGGCCCTGGAGAAATATTAATAGCACCTGAACTGAAAAAAGACCCAAGCTTAGGTATTATGAGTCTATAAAGAATACTCAGTTTCACTTGGCAACATTAAATGGAAAAAGAGTATTATTAAGAGGGCCAGCAATCAAGCAAATGAACGTTTAGAATTATGACTTCTCTCGCCAATCGCTTAACTCCTTCCCTCCCTTCACAAATACGGAAATTGTATATAGAATGAGCAATCCACTTGGCCCTTAAAGACCTTCTATTGCTCCTTAAAGGATGCTCCAGTACCAACTATAGACAAAATATTTCTTTGCAGTTAGAGATTTAACAACCCTAACTCAGGATCCTCCTGTTTCTCTAGATTTAATGTTCTTCATATTTAGTTTGTGCATATGTGGGAAGTCACTTGGAGAAGGCAATGGCACCCCACTCCAGCACTCTTGCCTGGAAAATCCCATAGACAAAGGAGCCTGGTAGGCTGCAGTCCATGGGGTTGCTAAGAGTTGGACACGACTGAGCGTCTTCACTTTCACTTTTCACTTTTATGCATTGGAGAAGGAAATGGCAACCCACTCCAGTGTTCTTGCTCAGAGAATCCCAGGGACGGGGAAGCCTGGTGGGCTGCCGTCTATGGGGTTGCAGACTCCGACACGACTGAAGTGACTTAGCAGCAGTAGCAGCAGCTAAGTCACTTGTCGTGTCAGACTCTTTTGCAACCATATGGTCTGTAGCCCACCAAGCTCCTCTGTCCATAGGATTCTCCAGGCAATAATACTAGAATGGGTTGCCATGCCCTCCTCTAGGGGATCTTCCTGACCCAGGAACTGAGCCCACATCTCTTATGTCTCCTTCTTTGGCAATCGGGTTCTTTACCACTAGTACCACCTGGGAAGTCCATTTAATTTGTAAATTGACCCAATTTTTTGAGTTCTCACACCCATGCTTTCTTCCAACTCCAAGGGATTCTTTCTAGCTTTCATCGTCCCTTGTCTATACCAGTGGTTCTCAATCAGGGTAATTGCACGCCCCAGAGGACCTTAGACAAAGTCTAAGGAGATACTGGAGATACTCCTTATTGTCATAACCCTGGGGAGGTGGGGTGTCACTACTGGTATCTACAGGTTAGAGCCCAAGGAAGCTGGCTTGTGTCCTATGCGGCACATGTAACAGTCCAAAGAAGGAAATCTGCTGCTGCTGCTGGTGGTGCTAAGTCGCTTCAGTCATGTCTGACTCTGTGCGATCCCATAGACAGCAGCCCACCAGGCTCCCCTGTCCCTGGGATTCTCCAGGCAAGAACACTGGAATGGGTTGTCATTTCCTTCTCCAATGCATGAAAATGAATAGTGAAAGTTAAGTCACTCAGTCGTGTCCGACTCTTAGCAACCCCATGGACTGCAGCCAACCAGGCTCCTCCGTCCATGGGATTTTCCAGGCAAGAGTACTGGAGTGGGGTGCCATTCCCTTCTCCAAGAAGGAAATCGGGACTTGCTATAAAGCTTCATGGCCCAGGGTCACTGAAACACCTAAGCCCCACGAGTGCCCAGTCCACCACCTCCTCAGGAACTGGCTGCCTCCTGAACATCCGGGGGTGACCTTCCACTCTGAGGGCAGGAACAAGAAAACCCCACCAAGTAGCCTCACCTTGAAGAGGCTGACTTGACACATCACGTGTGATCCCGTCCCGCTGTCCCACACTGTATCATAGCGATGCCTGAGTAGGAGCAAGGCCGTGGGAGGCCAGGGGTCCAGCCAAAATCAAAGATTTTTGTTTTTGAAAGGGAGAGTGAATGCAGGGGGCGATGATCAGTTTCTAAAGGCCCAAGCTATCTTCTAGTATTTACTGTTTTAAACGCATATCTATGAATATCCTCATGGCCTCATAACTTTCTTTCCTAAATGCTTGCAGGATGTTTTCCTTTGTCTTCAGTGTTTAACATAGTCAGGATGATCTCTGGGAATGGGTCTGCCTTAATGTTACATTTTCTGTATATTCTTCTTCGTTATGATTAGCATAGGGTATTGAATGTAGTTCTCTGTGCTCTACAGTAGGACCTTGTTGTTTATCCATTCTATACATAAAAGCTTACATCTGCTAACCCCAACCACTCACTCCATCCTCCCCCAAACCCCTCCCCCTTGGCAACCACCCATCTGTTCTCTGTGTCCAGGATTGTTTCATAGATACGTTCATTTGTGTCATATTTTAGATTTCATGTGTTAAGTGATATCATGTCTGCATTAATTTTACCTTGATCATTTTAAATATTTTCTTTTTTTTTTAATTTTTTTTTTATATTTAAACTTTACATAATTGTATTAGTTTTGCCAAAAATCAAAATGAATCCACCACAGGTATACAAATATTTTCATTGAAGGATTCCTTTAGATCAAGAAAACTTTCTTCAGTGTTTTCTTTTTTAATGTAATTTTTTAAATTGAAGTGTAGTTAATTTACAGTGCTGTGTTAGTTTCAGGTATACATCAAAGTGATTCAATTGTATATGTATTCCATATTCTTTTCCGTGATAGACGATTATACAATACTGAATATAGTTCCCTGTGCTATACAGTAGTTCCTTCTTGTTTATTGTTTTATATATAATAGTGTGTATGTGTTAATCCCAAACTCCTAATTTATCTGGTGTTTTCTTATTATTTATATAAATTTGTCCTGTTCTATTAGCAAGCCTATTGCTCTTGAACCGACTGCATCCTGATACAAACCCTCCATAATTATTGTTTTCACTTATAGTTTCATCTTTTTATCTTTTTCCTTTCTGTTTTCTAATGATTCTTCAAGTTCGCTTTCTGTGACACTGATTCGGCTTTCTTCACTAGCAAGCTATTCATCGAGTTCATGGAATTCCTCATTTCTTGTAATAATTCTTTAGCAGAAAAATGCAGTCACTTCAAAAATTAATCAGAAAAGTATAACTGCATACTTTTTCCATGTTTTTTTCCTTCTTAGGGAGATCTCTGCTTGCCTGTTATTATTGAGCATTGCCAAATAGAAGTCAAGTTTGGCAGTGTTCCAAATTCACAAAGCAACTGCTGGTCCAAAGTTAAAGAAAAGAAAAAGGAAACTGAGTCAGAATAAACTGGTTTATTGGGGGTGGAGATGGAGAGGAGGTCTGGGGTTTTTATCTTCTGCTGTGGTTTGAAGATGGATTGTTTTTGTTTAGTCGTTAAGTCATGTCCGACTCTTTGCAACCCCATGGATTGTAGCCCACCAGGCTCCTCTGTCCATGGGATTTCCCAGACAAAAATACTGGAGTGGGTTGCCATTTCCTCCTCCAAGGGGTCTTCCTGATCCAGGGATTGAACCCACATCTCTTGCATTGGCAAATGGATTTTTTACCACTGAGCTTCCTGGGAAGCCCCTTAAAGGTGGATACCTTGCCTTTAATCCTGGCTTCCTTGCAGAGTGCAGCCTAGCATAATCACAGCAGAAAGTGTCATCTCCTGAAATAGTTGGATCCTCAAAGGAAGATTTCCCCACACCCAGGTCTCTGTTTTATGTGGCTGCCGTGTTAGGACCAAGTGACAGAGCCTAAAAAACCATGAGGATCCCAAGGCTACTGGTTCACAGAGGCCAGGAGGCACCGAAGAAGACCTGTCAACCCCTTTCCACTAACCACCTGCACCCAGTAAGGCTACCTTCACCTTTCAGCTGCAGGCTTTAGCCCTCAATGTTCATGGGCACAACTCTGACTTACAGCCACAGCATAGTTCTCCTAGACATAGGGCCATTATTTTGTCCTTCCCGCTCCTCCACCCCCAATTCTAAAATCCATTAGGAGATACTTAGAAATTTCTCTGGGTTTCTGGTTTGTGTGTCAATCAAACGGATTGAGAGAAAGGGCAGAGAGCTGGAGAGGATGGGAGAGAGGGGAGGATGGATTCTTTCAAAGAGTATTTATGTCGGGGGAAGCATATATGTATATCTATGTCTCCTCCGCATTGGCCATTTACCCAAATGCCCTGCCTTGCTACTTAACAATATCCAAGTGTCCCCGAACTGCCATCTACAATTGTATCAGGCACTAGCTGTTCAACTGCACCCCCATCTGCAGCCCCTCCCCCAAGCGTTCCCACTAGTGTTTCATAGTTTCTGGTCCCCAGGCACACGTCAGCCCGGGAGAACCCACTCTGTGCAGTTTCCCCATCACTGCTCCTCAGGCCAGGGGCCCATGGCTCTCCCAACCAAGACCAGACGCAATGAAATGCCTTGTCTGGCTCTTTACTGAGCCAAGCTGGTGTGTTTTTTCCCCCTAATGTTAAAACCAGGTTCCAAACGATCCAAAATAAGCAATTGGCTGTCATTAGATATTTCCCTCGTACCACAGAAAGAATTCACACACCATACCTATACCAACAGGAATCCAGAAACATCTCAACCCAAACAGCCCGTCACTCTTCGGAAAGGCTATTCCTGCTCCTGCCGGTCACTCGTGAATTCCTTTAGTTACTCAGGAATTGAACAGCTTTGAGATTTTTGGGTCCCTGTTATAGTGCAGAGTCAAGGATTGTGTTACAAGTGCAAAAATTAATCATAGCAATTAGGCAGGAAAGGAGGTGTCAGGCCAGCTCCTAGTTCCTGGAGCAGAGTTAGGTTACCGCTTGGGGATTATGGAGAATGTTGTTGTAGTCAGCTTTTTTAAGGCTGGATTGGGATCTCGGGGGGCCTACATTTTTAATTTAAATCCTGAGCTGCTTTACTCTCTACAGCAACAAAAGCTACTATTTTATTCTGCATGAGGGTCACTTAGCTCTTTTTTATGTTGCATTTCTTAATCATCTTCCATCGGTCATTCCTAATCATAAAATGGGCTCAACCTACGCCAATCCAAAATGTTTTTAATCACTTTACAAGGTGGACCATGCTTTTACCTAAGCACATTCTCTTCTTTCACTTCTAGAAAGGCTCTAGCTGTGCAACCAGGTGCTAAACTATTCAGGAAGTGCAACTGAAGTTCAGCGGAGAAAGAAGTCCCAGGGGTGCTGTGGTGGAAACGCTTTATGAAGAATTCAGGCCTTGAGTGAGACTCAGAAAGATAAGTGGGCTACAGAGAAGTGGTCGGGAAGGAGGAGAAACTGGGGTTGGAGGAACAGCACAGACAAAGTCATGGGAATCAAGCAATTACATGAAACAGATGCAAGACGCTGCTCCAGACTCCATCGGATAAACAAAGAGAAAAAAATCTGTCTTTAAGGAGTATGAAACTGGTTGGAAAAACACACACAGAATCAGCAATGCATTTCAGAATGAGAGGTGGCTGTAAAGAACAGCTCTGCAATGGGGCTGCTAAGAGCAGAGCTGTGGACATCAGTGTGACCCAGGCCAGAAGAGGTCAGTATGTGGGGGTCTGCGGGGCACAGGGTGCAAGAAGGGGAAGAGAGCTGGAAGTCAATCATGAAGCCACACAAAGGAAGTGACAAGGTGGCACTTATGATTGGCATGGTTACTTCAGTTCCATTATTTCCGTTCCCACAACCACACTGTGCACGCTCTGTTACTCAGTCGTGTCCTACTGTTTGTGACTCGGTGGACTGTGTAGCCTGCCAGGCTCCCCTGTCCATGAGATTTCCCAGGCAAGAGTACTCGAGTGGTTGCCCTTTCCTTCTCCAGAAAGTACAACCACACTGTATGAAAGATTGAATGAATGAATATTAAACCAATTTAGAAGAAAGTGTACAAGACACAGATTTATCAAGACCACTAGTTTCCTTGATTTCAAAAGCAGTGTTCTTTCTACTCTTGCTTAGTTCTGAGGGTTATGGCAATTATGGAGGACTTTCTGTCTGGCTGAGCCATTACCCTAGGGTTTCAACAGCAGCACACAGACGTGAGCAATGTGGGACCAAATTAAATTGATCACAATGAAGCAAAATGAAAAGAAAAGTCATAAACACGATGAAAGAATCAATAAGACTCAAGGGCTAGGAACTTTTGCCTTCATGGACCTCTTCTTTCATGCTTTACCACATAAAACATACACATTATGTGAATATAATTACACATAATATACATTTTATAATATATACACATTATATGAATATAATGACTTCATTGATATAAGATGACTATATATAAGTATATGACTATATATAAGTATTCCCCAGGTCAGTAGGTGCCCAATATGCTACTGGAGATCAGTGGAGAAATAACTCCAGAAAGAATGAAGGGATGGAGCCAAAGCAAAAACAATACCCAGCTGTGGATGTGACTGGTGATAGAAGCAAGGTCTGATGCTGTAAAGAGCAATATTGCATAGGAACCTGGAATGTCAGGTCCATGAATCAAGGCAAATTGGAAGTGGTCAAACAAGAGATGGCAAGAGTGAATGTTGACATTCTAGGAATCAGTGAAATGAAATAGACTAGAATGGGTGAATTTAACTCAGATGACCATTATATCTACTACTGCAGGCAGGAATCCCTCAGAAGAAATGGAGTGGCCATCATGGTCAACAAAAGAGTCTGAAATGCAGTACTTGGATGCAATCTCAAAAATGACAGAATGATCTCTGTTCGTTTCCAAGGCAAACCATTCAATATCACAGTAATCCAAGTCTATGCCCCAACCAGTAACGCTGAAGAAGCTGAAGTTGAACGGTTCTATGAAGACCTACAAGACCTTTTAGAACTAACACCCCAAAAAGATGTCCTTTTCCTTATAGGGGACTGGAATGCAAAAGTAGGAAGTCAAGAAACACCTGGAGTAATAGGCAAATTTGGCCTTGGAATACGGAATGAAGCAGGGCAAAGACTAATAGAGTTTTGCCAAGAAAATGCACTGGTCATAACAAACACCCTCTTCCAACAACACAAGAGAAGACTCTATACATGGACATCACCAGATGGTCAACACCGAAATCAGATTGATTATATTCTTTGCAGCCAAAGATGGAGAAGCTCTATACAGTCAGCAAAAACAAGACCAGGAGCTGACTGTGGCTCAGACCATGAACTCCTTATTGCCAAATTCAGACTTACATTGAAGAAAGTAGGGAAAACCACTAGACCATTCAGGTATGACCTTAATCAAATCCCTAAATCAAATTATACAGTGGAAGTGAGAAATAGATTTAAGGGCCTAGATCTGATAGATAGAGTGCCTGATGAACTATGGAATGAGGTTCGTGACATTGTACAGGAGACAGGGATCAAGACCATCCCCATGGAAAAGAAATGCAAAAAAGCAAAATGTCTGTCTGGGGAGGCCTTACAAATAGCTGTGAAAAGAAGAGAAGCAAAAAGCAAAGGAGAAAAAGAAAGATATAAACATCTGAATGCAGAGTTCCAAAGAATAGCAAGAAGAGATAAGAAAGCCTTCTTCAGCAATCAATGCAAAGAAATAGAGGAAAACAACAGAATGGGAAAGACTAGGGATCTCTTCAAGAAAATCAGAGATACCAAGGGAACATTTCATGCAAAGATGAGCTCGATAAAGGACAGAAATGGTATGGACCTAACAGAAGCAGAAAATATTAAGAAGAGATGGCAAGAATAGACAGAAGAACTCTACAAAAAAGATCTTCACAACCCAGATAATCATGATGGTGTGATCACTGACCTAGAGCCAGACATCCTGGAATGTGAAGTCAAGTGCACCTTAGAAAGCATCACTACGAACAAAGCTAGTGGAGGTGATGGAATTCCAGTTGAACTATTCCAAATCCTGAAAGATGATGCTGTGAAAGTGCTGCACTCAATATGCCAGAAAATTTGGAGAACTCAGCAGTGGCCACAGGACTGGAAAAGGTCAGTTTTCATTCCAATCCCAAAGAAAGGCAATGCCAAAGAATGCTCAAAGTACCGCACAATTGCACTCATCTCACACACTAGTAAAGTAATGCTCAAAATTCTCCAAGCCAGGCTTCAGCAATACGTGAACCATGAACTTCCTGATGTTCAAGCTGGTTTTAGAAAAGGCAGAGGAACCAGAGATCAAATTGCCAACATCCGCTGGATCATGGAAAAGGCAAGAGAGCTCCAGAAAAACATCTATTTCTGCTTTATTGACTATGCCAAAGCCTGTGACTGTGTGGATCACAATAAACTGTGGAAGATTCTTCAAGAGATGGGAATACCAGACCACCTGATTTGCCTCTTGAGAAATCTGTATGCAGGTCAGGAAGCAACAGTTAGAACTGGACATGGAACAACAGACTGGTTCCAAATAGGAAAAGGAGTTCATCAAGGCTGTATATTGTCACCTTGTTTATTTAACTTATATGCAGAGTACATCATGAAAAACGCTGGACTGGAAAAAACACAAGCTGGAATGAAGATTGCCAGGAGAAATATCAATAACCTCAGATATGCAGATGACACCAGCCTTATGGCAGAAAGTGAAGAGGAACTCAAAAGCCTCTTGATGAAAGTGAAAGCGGAGAGTGAAAAAGTTGGCTTAAAGCTCAACATTCAGAAAACGAAGATCATGGCATCTGGTCCCATCACTTCATGGGAAATAGATGGGGAAACAGTGGAAACAGTGTCAGACTTTATTTTTCTGGGCTCCAAAATCACTACAGATGGTGACTGCAGCCATGAAGTTAAAAGACGCTTACTCCTTGGAAGGAAAGTTATGACCAACCTAGACAGCATATTCAAAAGCAGAGACATTACTTTGCCAACAAAGGTCCGTCTAGTCAAGGCTATGGTTTTTCCTGTATGGATGTGAGAGTTGGACTGTGAAGAAGGCTGAGCGCCGAAGAATTGATGCTTTTGAACTGTGGTGTTGGAGAAGACTCTTGAGAGTCCCTTGGACTGCAAGGACATCCAACCAGTCCATTCTGAAGATTTCTTTGGAAGGAATGATGCTAAAGCTGAAACTCCAGTACTTTGGCCACCTCATGCGAAGAGTTGACTCATTGGAAAAGACTCTGATGCTGGGAGGGATTGGGAACAAGAAGAGAAGGGGATGACAGAGGATGAGATGGCTGGATGGCATCACTGACTCGATGGATGTGTCTGAGTGAACTCTGGGAGTTGGTGATGGATAGGGAGGCCTGGAATGCTGCGATTCATGGGGTCACAAAGAGTCAGACACGACTGAGCGACTGATCTGATCTGATATATAAGTATCAGGCTTCCCAGTTGGCACTAGTAGTAAAGAATCTGCCTGCCATTGCAGGAGATGCAGGTTCGATCCCTGGGTTGGACAGATCCCCTGGAGGAGGGCGTAGCCACCCACTCTAGCATTCTTGCTTTGAGAAGCCCGTGGACAGAGGAGCCCCGCAGGCTATAGTCCATAGGGTCACAAAGAGATACAACTTAAGTGACTTAGCATTTACACAGTACAGCACATATAAGTATTATTTATTAGAAAAGAATTTTTGTCTAATTTTTTCTTCATATTTTAAAAGAAGCTGAAACATTTTCACGGGCCTCCAAAACTATTATAAGTCCTAGGCATTGTGCTTACTGTGCCTAACAGATAAAGCAATCTTGATTGATGGGCAGAAGGGAAGATAAGAGTCTTAAATGATGGGAAAATTTCTAACAAGAATGAGGAAGTTAAGAAGTGAAACTAACTCGAAGAGGAAGACAAACAATTTTGATTTTTGTACTTGTGGGACTTGAATTGGCTAAAACATTCTGATGAAGATAGCCAGTAAATCATGTGCAGTGTAGCACCTCGATTCATGCATATTTGAAAATCAATAGCTTAAAGATGTTACTGAAAATGGTGAAAGTGAACAATCTTCCCAAGGAAGTTAACTATATAAGAAGGTGCTAGAAACTAATACAAAAGGCTTTGGGATGTCCCACAGTTAAAGAGATACTAGAGGAAGAGGAAGGTGCAGTACTAAAAGAAACAGTGGATTCTTATGCTCCTGAGGGAGGTTGTTTGTGCTGTGATTGGGACTGTGGCTGTATTTTGTTTTCGAAAGGGAATCCTACTTAGAAGCGGCATAATATTGACAGTGAGGAGGAAGACAGCAGCAGCTACACCTTTTTCATCCTTTCTTCCTGTGTCCTTCACTGTCTCTAAATGCTGAGCGTGCACACACACACACACCACAGAAACACTCCCCTGAACATAAGCTTCCCACATTATGGAACTTTTCTAAATATTTCCATCCAAAGACATCTTCTGAATAAAGATACATGGACTCAACTGAAGGAAACAACTGGCAACTCAGCCACCTGAGGTAAGCAGAGTAACTCAGTAAAGCACAAACACAGCTCAGCACCTTATGATCAATGCATGAGCATATGGAAAATACAGAGCTTTTTCTTTCATTTCAAGAAAACTTTCCTTGTTGGATGAACTACCAGCTCCACTGTGTGCAGCCATCACAATCATGATCTCTGGTTCTGTTGAAAGCAGTGGAGATGATGGAAGCCAAACATACAATTTACTATGAAAGGTTTGTTTTCTGTACTAACATTTCCTTAAAGAAAATTACCACTGATGAGGCTTGCAACACATCTCTCCTGGGACTGTAGATTCTAGGTATTTTGGTGCAATTGCAGAAACCTACTCAGAAACAGATGGATCTGTGAATGATTGATGGATGAACAGGGAGGTGGTTGTTTAAGGTCAGTCATCTGAATCATGTCTTGGGAGAGTTCCCATGAAGTTACATAGGATGAAAATCTGGGCCAGTATTCACATGCCTGATTATTGAAGTCAGAACAGCTGCATTTATTTCAACATTCCCAGCCTCACACATACATACATGCCAGTGAAGCTTAGAGGTTAAAATGTAAGAGGAAAATCACAAGTGGGATAATAAGAAAATGGAACTGAGAAACTACCCTGGAAAAACCAATACATGCCTCAGCTAGGCTGGAATATAAAACTGAAAAATTACTAAGATATGGTACAGAGGAGAAAAAGAAGGAGAAATGTAAGAGGTTGTGAAATGTGGAGGGAAAAAAATGAGAAACTCTAAAGTGCATTTAATTAGAGTCTTAGTAAAAGAGAGTGAGGGTGTAGAGTATAGGAATTACATAGGAGATAATATCTCAAAATTTCCAGAAGCAGTTAAAATCATTAAATGACACAAAATGTAAACACAAGATATATTAAACAAGTCAACAAAACAAAAACAATAATTCTTCACAACATTGTTAAATTGAAGAACAACATTAAGAAAAAGAGAAAAGAGAAAAGATCTTAGCATCCTAAGAGAAAATTTGAATCACAAAGAACAGTGAGACAGACAGCAGACTTCCCAGCAGCAACAGTGGGAGATAAACAGGAGTGGAATATCTTCAAATGGTGAAACATTTTCTGTCAGTAGAGAACCACAAAACTCTCCTGCAAGAATAAAGTAATCCTCAAAACATTTTCAGATTTTAAAAGACCTGGAAAACCTTTAATGGAAGAGCTTTAGCAAGAAAGGAAATGATTCCAGAAGAAAAAGATATGGTATGAAAAGAAATGGATGGCAAAGAAATTGGTAAACATGTGTATAAAACTAAACATGAGAAATATAAATATAAAAAATAACATTGGTAACACCTAACTTGTGAGGTTGAAAAAATAGATGAATCTCAAAGACTGGGCAGTAATAGCAAAGGGACATGTAAGGGATTAGAAGACCTTATATTCTTCCAAAGAATGAAGAAAGTTAATGCTACACTTTACACTTTACATAACTTCAAAGGAATCCAACAAGTAATAAGAATAAAATTTAATTTCCACACAGTGGGAGATGAAATGAAATGGAGTCTGGGGCAGAGAATATAAAAGACAGCAAGAAGGAAGCAGGTGAATGAAGCATAATGAAAGCAAGACAAGCGAGAAACAATAAAATGGTAGTAAAAAATGCAAAGCTGAATAGACACAAACTCAGCAGTTAAGAGACATGAGGCAATTACAATCTCTTTGGACAAATGGAATCTAGTCACAGTTAATAAACAAAAAATGAGGTCCAGAGAGCAGATGGTCTATTACTAAAAATGAGTATATGCATCACTAATATTGATGCTAAAAGCAGGGAGAGAAGAGGCGGGTGGGAGCAATGCAATGGCAACATTTGCATTGGCAGTGATTTGATGATTTGACCTCAAACTTCTGCTCAATATCTATGTGATCCTGGGCAAATAGTTAGCCTGCATTTATTTTCTAAAGCAATAGAATTGAGATAGGAGTGGTACCTATTCATAGTTATTGTAGGAGCCTATGAAATAAAAGATGTAAACTGCTCTTGACAGTGCCTGGCACAGAGGACAGACACAGAGAAATTATTAGTGTAGACTGGAAGGGCTACAGAGGGTTTTATACTATGAAAAACCCTTGAATTTGAGGAATGGGTGAGTGGAATTAAGGATGGTTAACAGTAAGAAGGACAGAAAATAGAAAAACCGAGCCAAGACAAAGAGACAAAACTAGGAAGATGAGATGCACCTGGCCTGGGTGGGACTCAGACGAACTGGCTGGGGAATCTGGGCCCCTCGGCATCCCACTTCCTCCTGCCTCTCCCGTCCCTCCAGGATGTCTTGCTGGAAGTCAATGGTTACCAGGAGAAAACATCTGTATCTGAAGACAGCTGGATGTGCATTCATCTCATTAAAATTTTTTTCCCAGAGTTTGGGCTTTAATGTTGTGTGTCACCAGTAATGTCATGAGAAATTCAGAGAGAAAAATGTGGTCTATGCAATTAGTAGCCCTCAGGCAGTAAAGCTTCTGTTTCAGACAGTGTCAAAACACTGCAAGATCCAGCAAGGCAGAGCCAACTGCCAGAGCAGATGCCTAAACTCACAGTTCCTGGCTACACAATGCATGCACATTCCTACACACATACACAAGCGTGCACACACTGCATGCACACACTGCAACAGTGCACACATGCACACACATGCAAACTGCACCACCTCACATGTGTTCGCACATGCCATGCATGCATGCACACACATGGGTGATCACATATATGCATGCCAATCATATGCCATACACATGCACAGGTATAATCATATGAATGGTCACACACAATGCAAAAACAAATGCCATATACAAGTATACATAATCCCCATATATACAAATATGCACACATGCATACTGCATATCCATACACACACTGCACATGTACAAACACACCTATTAGCAAAATAATTAACTGAACATAGCAATTAACAACCCAATGTCCTTATATGTAGCTTTAACTTTATATTTATATTCTTTGCACTCTTCCCAATTTTGAATCATGAAAACTAGCCTGATGGATGTGAAATTTATTTTAGGAATAATTAAGTGTATTCTTAAGGGCTCACATTATTCAAATAGGTTTCCACACTTGAATTTAATGAATTCATCTATGTACCTTGAGACTACAATGATTATAATTTTATAACTATAAAATTCTCTCTCTCCAAACAGACAGTGAAATGTTTTATTTCATTATTATATTCTACTTACAGCCAAATTATAGCTATATAATAAAAAACATATTTCTGTGTAGGCCATTGAATACTATTAAATTTGAATAGGAAACCTTTGGCACAAAGAATCCAACACTTGTAGAACAGACCACAACAGCTTTCTGAATTATCTGCTTGTCTTTATGCCAAAATACAGCAATTCCCTGTCTTTTCTAGTATTTTCCCAACTCAGTCATGAGTCTAAAATAGTTGGACTTTCACCACTTCCCTTGGTAGCTGAGCAGAAAACAAAGCTGCATATAGATTTTGCTATAATTTACTCTTGACTTAGTGGGGGAAAACTTGCTCCAGTGTGTGTCTGTCTGCGTATCCATGTCTGTGTGTGTGTGTCTGTCTGCATGTGTATTTATATGTCTGTGGGTGTGTCTCTCTGTCTCTGGGTCTGTGCATCCGTGTGTTTGTGTGTCTATACATCTGTGTGTTTGTGTGTGTTACAACAGATCAGCTACCTCAAGAAATTGTACAATCTCTGCATTTTGCATTTCAGCTTCTACACTAAATAACGGTTTATAAAGTGTTTGGGGGATTGTATCTTTTATCAAAAGACTTTCTCTCAATGAAAAGTGAAAGTGATAGTCACTCAGTCCTGTCAGACTCTTTGCAACTCCATGGACTGTAGCCCACCAGACTCCTCTGTCCATGGAGTTCTCCAGGCAAGAATACTGGAGTGGGTTGCCATTTTCTTCTCCAGGGGAATCTTCCCTACCCAGGGATAAAACCTGCATCTCCTGCATTGCAGGCAGATTCTTAACAGTCTGAGCCATCAGGGAAGCCCAGTTCTCTCAATGAAAGGTGGTTTATATTATCAAAATATTTAAAATGTTATCCAAAGAGTAATGACTCATCAAAAACCGAATGAAGCCCAAGAGTTTAATGTAAATCATCCTATTTTGAGATTAAAAACATCCTTCAGGAAGGCCAGGCTAACATGACAGGCAGGTCCTGGGAGCCACAATGCTCACCCCTTGAGGGTGAGCAGGGAGGCTTCTGGAAAGCAGACTAAGGCCCTGGATAGGATAAGAGGGGGATGACAGACCAGTGGAGAAGATGGGCCCAGGGCCCTAATTAGCTGAGGTGGACTGACTATCTAAGGCATTATGTGCAGTCTTTGCCTCCAAATCTCCAGAGGGATGGGAAGACATAAGTGGAGAGGCAAGTGGAGATTGACCAAGGTGCTGGAATGCAGGTCTAGGGGAGCAAGATGGTGTAGTGGGGACAGGATGGGGAGGCCAGAGCAGCCTGGCTCCTTTCCTTGGTTTTCTAGGCACCTTCCTGAAGAGGGCGGGGGATGCGGGGTTTGTGTATTAAAGGTGGGGGTGTCAGTAACAGAGGGACACATCCTGACAGGAGCTCCCAGTCAGGTCAGGATCTCCGAGAAAGCCTTAGCTATAGCTGTTTGTTCTGTGGTAAGAACAGCCTTAAAGAGGCACATGCCATACAAGTCAGCACCATATAGACCCACCCCAGCTGAAAGCCCCAGGACACCGATGTAACAGCACAGGTTCTAGAACCCAAGTCACACCCCAGCCCTGCCACTTCCTGACTGAGGACACTTGGGCCAGTTACTTCTCTCTCCTGTGCTTAACTTTCCTCCTCTGTAACGTGAGGATGAAAATCACAGGCACCTCCCTGGGTTGTTGCCAGAATGAAGAAGTCCAAGCCCAGGAAATACTTCCAGAACCTGGCGCAAGGTGGCGATTTCAGTTACACAGTCAAGGAGGACAGGTGACTAAAAGGGAAAGAGACTCGGGTTTTCCAGGAATATACTGCAGGCTTGTTTCATCCACTGTTTACTAATGGGGCTTCCCTAGTGGCTCAGACAGTAAAGAATCTGCCTGCGATGCTGGAGACCTGCGTTCCATCCCTGGATCAGGAAGATCCCCTGGAGAAGGGAATGGCAACTCACTCCAGTAGTCTTGCCTGGAGAATCCCCAGGGACAGAGGAGCCTGGAAGGTTATATAGTCCATGGGGTCACAAATGAGCCCAGCACTGGAGGGTCTGGCCTCATTAAAGCCTGTGGAAATGGAAGCCACACATCCCTCTCTGAGTCTGGGTTTCTTCATCTCTGCCCCATTTATCTCAGGCTTATTGTGAGGATCAGATGAAAATGTACATTGATGGCCTTCCTGGTGCCAATTACTGCTCCATGCCTGCGGCTGCTCTGAAAGGGGTGGTCAAGGCAGGAGATACTTAGGGCTCAGCTTCTGGGATCCAAGTTGCTAAATGCCAGGCAAATTCTGGGGCTGGTGGGCATGGTACCAAACTGGGATGCGACTGTAGAGTGAGAATTAAAGAAGAGACTTTGAAAAGGACTTTAAAGTTCACAGCGACATCCATCTAATGTAAGCAAGCTGGGCGTTTGGTCAATGACCTCAAACTCAGTTGGGAAACCAAGGAGACTCCTTTAGGGGCGCCCAGACATGAGGTCATAGAGATGGGACTCTTTAAAACCCTGGTAAATCTCAAACTTGGTGAGGATGCTGTAGACTTCGCCAGCATCCAAACTACTATTTTTCTTCTAAACTGGTTTTGGTGCAGCTGCAGCTGTTCCTTCCAGTATTTCCCCCCACCCTTCTCGTAACTGGTAGGTCAGGACACACGGAACAAGCAGCACAGTCTCAGACCAAGCGCTGTGTTTGACCTACGAGAAGGCAGACATGGCTCAGATGGGTCCCAAACACATATAAACTATAGTTGACGAGTTGGATAGTTTGATCTGAGATGCTGTAAACTAGGGTCAGATCCATGAAGGGCTTTGTGTCTCATGCTCAGATCATTGACCTGTATTCTAAAAGCACTGGGGAACCACTGGGGAAGAACTTCAGAGGTGGAGTGATGCTATCAAATGTATGCTTTTCATTATTTTAGGGAGCTGATAAATTTCAGTAGAGGTGCCTGGGTTGTGGGGAGTGCTAGAAGGAAGTTGAAGGGAGAAAAATTAGTTCTGAGATTTTCTTTAAATCATTCAGTTAACACAAATAATATTATCAGTTTATTTGGATTCTGTAAATCCTAATGAACAGTGAGATCACAAAGATGTCACAATAAGAAAAATACTATTTTTATAAACCATATGAAATGTTATGGATGGCACAGGGAACTCTATTCAATGCTCTGTAATGACCTATATGGGAAAGGAATCTAAAACACAGTGGATATATGCATGTGTATAATGGATTCACTTGGCTGTACACCCAAAACTAACACCATACTGTAAATCAACTATACCCCAATAAAAACATTTTAAATACATGTAATTGTTGTCCTTGATGAAAATTTATTTCTCCTTAAAAGAGGATTAACACAGCAATAAGAGAGGGACTTTACAGTTTACTGGAAAATGTATCAACTTAAACAGTGAGGCTCACGCATCAGGGCAAATCACTCCCTGGAGGCTTTCAGAAGCAAAGGAAGCACCCCCTTCGGAACCACCTTTGTCACTATTATGATATTTATTTCATCCGCGCTGGAGCTCGGTTGTGTCTGACTCTTTGTGAGCCCATGGACTGGAGCCTGCCAAGCTCCTCTGTTCTTGGGCTTTTCCAGGCAGAAATACTGGAGTGGGTTGCCATTTCCTCCTCCAAGGGATCCTCCCACCAGGGTTCAAACCTGCATCTCCTGCATTGGCAGACAGATTCTTTACCACTGAGTCACTTGGGATGCTCCAGGAGATATTTATTTCTCCCTGACTCAAAAAGATTTTGATTATTTGCTGCAATTGATAGAAATGTCCATTAGCGTGACTACATTTGTAGTCCCAGAGTCAATGAGGTTTGACTTACCCCCTTTGGGATATTAAGAAGCCTCACAGAGGTCTACACTTGGAAACTTATTTATTGTGACTGTACTTAAATCCCATCAACATTTGGACAACTTCAACGAGGAAACTTACCACTACTGAGTTTTACCCAGCGTGTCTAATGGAGACAGCATCTTTAGAGCAGTGGAAAGCGGAAAAATCCAACCATGCCAGCTCAGGAGAAAGCCCTTCTGCTTCCAGTGACTGTCTGCCCTCCCAATTATTAATGAATAAAGACTCCTTTTTTCCATTTCCTAATGACGTCCACAGTTGAAGTGCAGACTGACTACAGCAGAGTAGTGAAGTGGAATATTTCAAGGGCATTCATCATAAGTGGATACAGAGAGACCAGACTCCTGTTTCAGTGTCAAGGTTTAAATGTCAAACACCTGGAGACATAATTACTCAAACTTAAAATCATTCTGTGAGTTCATTGCTCTGGTTCAGGGAAAGTCAAACTCATAAGTTAAGTTCAAGACAGTGTTCGGGCTGGGGAAGGGAGGGGCCCCCTGATTACTTCTGTAACCCCAGAGCATACTTGCTCCATCACACCAGGAGTTCACTGACTAAAAACCACATCCCTGAAGAGCTCAGATGCGAACTTTGAGAAACCCCTATGTGCTTGAGGAATCAGGTACAAGCACATGAAAATACTCTCACTGAAAGTAAACTCCCCAAAAATTTTACCATGAAGAACGTTTTCATAGGACGCTATCTCATGTCAAAACAACTGCATCTTTGACTCAAATTCAAGCCAACTGCGATTTCTAACTTCTTAGGCCTAATTGCTTTGGCTGAAAGGACCACTTAGCCGCCTCCACAAATTTCCAGGACAGAAAAGAAATGCGTTCTTTATTTGAAATGCATAAAGAGTAAGAACGCTCTTCTGATTTCTTCACTGTCTACACCTCATTTCCTTCTCCTACTCATTCTCTGTGTTCTTTTAGTCAAAGTCTGAACATTAGTGAAAAGACAAAGTAACATGCAGAGTAAGGGTGGTCTAATTAATCCACATACTTCCAGAAACCCCAGACTGAAAGATGTTTCAGTTCTGAAGAGCAGGGGTCCACACCCGTGAATATACTGTTCTTCACTGACAAAATTCCAGAGTGTCTTATTACCTATGACATGAACATTTCCATTTCTCTTGAGCATGTGGAAAGGATTCCTGCTGTCCTTGTGCAAAAATCCGAGCTAGACAACAGCCCCAGTATCTCAGAGCAGCCAGAAACAGCCCTTCTCCCAAAATGGCTACTAACACTCCCTGTCTTGTGTCTTGGCACACAATAAGGAAATGATAAGAGTGGCTAATTAAAGAAGGAAAAAAAAAATCCAAACCCTAAACTAGGTCACATAGAGATGGTGTGAGAAGTCTAGCTAGAAGCATTTCTCAACTTAACATTTTACCTAAGACCCTGAAAATGATGAGTTCTCGTATATTACCACATGTATTCAAAATACAAGTATTCAAAATTCTAACTCCTAGTGCTTATACCAAAAAACTCTAAGCAAGCATTTATTTTCTCTCCCTGAATACCCAGTGGGAGCCCAGCTGGAGATTATGCCCAAGGAAAGGAAAGCTTTCTTGATTCACTCATCCTTACTAGTACACTAAAAGTCAAACAATTGAAAGTAATGCTGTAGCCTAATCAAATCTCCGTATTGAAGAATTCAGTCAATGCCACATTCTCAGTTCATCAGGATTACAAACAAGATCATGAGGAGACAGGAAATGCCAATTCCAGCTGTGTTAGGAAACCAGTAGTCGCTTCCAGTCTGGAAGGTAAAGAACACAGCTGGAAGCTAAACTGGTTTTGTTGACAATATGAAATAGATCCTGATGAATCTTTCTTTTCACCATTAAATGTCTGGGTTCTGCAGCCCTTGTGGAGCACTCCTTCTCCTCCTGAGTGACAGCTGAAGAACAGAAACCCCATTGCAATCCACTTTTACCAAAAACTCCATTTCAACTCAACTAATGGGAATCCCAGGGATAAATGTGACATCCTTGTTAAGACATGGTCAAGATGCAACCTAACTGCACAATTCCCAGGGTGCTTTTGCTCAAGAGTAAAGCCTAAGGGGGACTTCCCTGGCAGTCCAGTGGTTAAAACTTCGCCTTCCAATGCAGGGGGTGTAGGTTCAATCCCTGGCCTGGAAGCTAAGATCCCACCTACCCTCACTGCCAAAAAAACAGAACATAGACAACAGAAGCAATATTGTAATAAATCCAATAAAGACTTTAAAAATGGTTTACATTAAAAAAAATCTTAAAAAAAAAAAAGAGAGAGAGAGAAAAGCCTAACTTATTCATCATAAAGTTGGTGGTCAATTTACCAAGGCAGGGAATTTTCACAAAATATCTGTTTTACCTCCCAAGAGGAAGAGCTCAGAAAACCAGTTCCTATGAGGAGAGTCAAAGGAACATAAGTCCTTTTACTGCTGCACTCAATCAATTGGGAATGATTGGCCCTAATCCTTTCAGCATGATCATTCATTAAAAAAAAAAGAATAAAAAGCACTGATTCACAGGCATTTTGCTATGTGCTTAATATACAAGTATCATTGGATGTGGCCTCTTCCACAAAGGCTTTTACTATTAGAGAAGAAAGATAAATATAGAACTAATTTTAAGATCATGTGATGGAAGTTATGATATAGGAAGGAACCACACATTATATGAGCAACATTATACATGAATCCCCTAGTCAAAATTACATACGTAGGAGCTCAATGAATATTTAATGAATGAATAAATGGATGGATTTTGCAGGTGAGAAAGTCAGATTCAGAGTGGCAAAGAAGTTTTCTCAGAGTCACACAGCCCATCAGCAGCAGGGAAGGACGAGAACTTGTACCCCAGACTTGTATTCACTTTTCCACTTCCCAGCAGTGTGACCTGTGAAACCTTCCAGCCAATGAGAGAATCTCTATTCATTCTCTAACAAGCCAACCCTGTCTTGATGGAAGCACAAGACACACAACTTTTGGATGAGTTTTCTTTCCCCTGCAGTAGTTAAAATCCCTGCTCAAGAGCTCCTAACACCTGAGAATGCAAAAGGCAAAGCAAGACCCAGAGCCAAGGACAGAACTCAAAATAGGAAAAGTTATCCTTTTTTAAAAAAAATACAGTTATAGTAAAGAACAATTTTTATGAGAAAATTAGTTTGGAAATCAAAGTAAAATGATTAAAGATTACCTTACTAAGTGAAGTAAGTCAGACAGAGAGAGACAAATATCCTAGGATATCACTTACACATGAAATCTAAAAAAATGATAGAAATGAACTTATTTACAAAACAGAAACAGACTCATAGACATAGGAAACAAATTTATGGTCACCAAAAGGGAAACTGGGGGAGAGAGAGGGTTAAATTAGCATTTGGGGTTTAATAGATTCATACTACTACATAAAGATTAGATAAACCTCAAGGATCTACTGTGTAGCACAGGTAACTATATTCAATATCTTGTAATAATCTATAATGGAAAGTTATATATATATTTAAATAAAATTTTTTAATTTAATTTTTTTTATTTCAAAAACATGAATTATCAATAACTTTAAAATAGGACACAGTCCTTGGCCCTGAGACATTGACTTGCCGAGTTAAGAATTACGTGTAGAAAAGGTAAATATGCCAATCGTGACAATGTTTGTCAAGTCCTAACTGAGTGATCAGAACAAGGTGGTAAAGAGAGTAGATAAGAATTTTACAAGGGCTTCCAGAGGTCAGGGGAGATTCTTCAAGGAAGGGAAAGTAAGCCAGGCCTTGGGGGATGGAGAGATTTTGAAGAGAGAAGAAGGAAGCAAGGGCACAGCTGGCTAGGAGGCTTCATGGAGTCAGAATGTGCAGAATGTGTCCGAAAGCAGCATGTGGCTGGAGCATATTTATACTCAGGAACCACTGGGTTAAACTATGAGGCATTCTGAGAGTGACTAGAGGAAACAGGAGGGCATCCGATTCCTGATGATAGCAAAACCACTGAGGAGGTTTGTAGGACTTTCCCAAAGAGGGCACATGCAGGGCTATGGCAGATGGGATAAAGAAGAATAAAAAGATGTTATCCAGAAAAGACCGGATCTGGCTTAGAAACTGGTTGGGATTGAAGGAAACAAAGATGGTAGATTCGAGAACAGAAATGGAACTGTTAAGAAGGAGAATCAAGGGAGGCAGGTTCAAAAGGGAGGGGATATATATATATCTTTATGGCTGATGCACGCCGTTGTATGGCAGAAACTGACACAACATTGTAAAGCAATCATCCTCCAATTAAAAATAAATTTTAAAAAAGAATTAAGTCTGTTCTAGATCAGTGTGTTGGTGTTGGGAAGGAAAGGGATGCATCTGGATTCAAGTAACCAACAAACTTTGCTGTCCACCTTAAACTATCACAACACTGTTCACCAATTATACTGCTTACTTACTGTGCTGTGCTCAGCAGTGTCCGACTTTTTGCGACCCTCCGGACGGTAGCCTACCAGGCTCCTCTGTCCATAGGATTTCCCAGGCAAGAATACAGGAGTGAGTTGCCTTTCCTACTCCAGGGGATCCTCCTGACCCAGGGATCAAACTCATGTCCCTTGCATCTCCTGCACTGGCAGGTGGATTCTTTACCACTGTGCCACCTGCAAAGCCCAACTATATTTCAACATAAAATAAAAAGTTAAAAAGAAAACGGCACCAACAAAGAGTTGGAAACATGAGACCAAATGGAAATTGAGACATAACAGCATGACCTCTCCAGCATGACCTCCGAGCCCTAAAGTCCGTAGCCCAGGGCCTGGGAGCGGGGCCACACTGGCAGGGGGAGGTGTTCCATAGGAGGGCAGAAGCGAAGAAGGGCAGAAGGCAATGGGAAGAGGGCCCCGAGGGAAAGAGTTGCAGGAATGGGGAGCAGACAGTCTCCAGAAGGAGAAGTCACGTGGTGAGTGATCCCCCAAGGGTTCTTGTGAGACTCACACGCCCTTTCTCCCATCCAAGAGCAAGGCCAGTGTTTCCCACATTTGATTTCTGCTCAGTTCCTATAATCGCTTACTGAGCACCCACAGGATGCAGTTCTGTTAGAGGGTCCTCTTTAAGTGTGTCTCGGCTGCTGTGAGCATCCTTGGATTCACTAGAATATTTATGGTCATTAAAATTGTGTTCCCGGAAGTTGTATACCACAGGGAGCTCAGCTTGTTGCTCTGTGATGACCTAGAGGGGTGGGATGGGGGGATGGGAGGGAGGCTTAAGAGAGAGGGGATATATGTATACATATGGCTGATTCATGTTGTTGTATAGCAGAAACTAACACAACATTTTAATTATTTTCCAATTAAAAATGTATTTTAAAAAATTATATTCCTGAATTGCAAGCTTTAGAAGTTTTATTTAAAAAACAAACATGTTTTAAAGTGAAGGAGAAAGAAGCCTACTGTGTGTATCAATTTTCCATGTTATTTTAAACAGTTTAAAGGAACATAAAATGCATCCTGCATCTCACCTCTCACAGCCCCAGGAGCGTGAGCAGGTTTCCAGAGGCAGACCCCACCCTCCAGATGGCAGACATCATCTCAGGAAAGCTCAAAGTTTTCCCCCCAGTCTCATTTCTACTTCCATATTTTTATATATTCCTTTTCCAGGGAAGGTTTTTTTTGTTTTGTTTTTAAAGTTTCCAGAGTTTAAAACGTCAACATTTGATTGATTAGAGTCACTTTCCTAGCTTAACCAGTCAGCTGATGGGAATGGTTCATCCCTTAATGCAATAAAACACATGTCAAAGATTACGAATTGTTTAACAAGTTTTGACAAACAAGACCCCTGGTGGTCCCGAAATTTCTGAGAAGCCGATGGAAGCGGTACAATTTTCTAGATTCCCCTTCTATCAGCACAGAGGCTCAGAGGTCTAAAGTAGGTATTGGTGCAAATAAGGGCCATTGTCAGACAATAAAGAGACACAATTGCCTCTGTTAGCACAACAATTAATTTTGTTTGCAGAGTACCAGTCTGTCTATTTGTTACCAGGAATGTGCTAATTATTCTTGCTAATTACATGCAAAACATTCATTATCACCTATAAGTGGAGCCGGACCCCTCAGGTTTCAGTGACAAATTAATTACTGTGTTTTCCTTCTGAATGTATTTCTCGTCGGTTCTGGTATTATCTGAAAAATAAATGGTTCAGCAGCCTGCTCGGCTCTCAGAGCCACTCATTAAAATGAAGAGTAGGCCTGCAGAGTTAGATGGGTTTTCCTTCCCTGTTCTTTTCGAATGGTGATTCCTGAAAGGCTCCAACTCCAATCAGAGATTTATAAACCCCGACGCCTGGTACAACGCGTGCATCTGGGTTTCATTAGGTACCCGAGCATATTTGCGGCTGCAGTCACTCACTGAACCTCAAGGAGAGGATAAACCCCAGTTCCCAAGGTGGAGAAAGGGCCCTTCAGCTCATGTACATCACCTTGCACCCCCTGGCCTTGCCTTTCCAAAGGAAGGGGTGACATTCCTAATCTGGTCCAAAACTGGAGTCCACCCCCTTTCAGAATCCAAACGACCACTAAACAGATCTTGAACTGCCAGCTCACTTATATGGCCCGTCCACTTTGGTAACAAACAATGTAGCTGAATGCATCTTAATTCTAAATGTGGAAACACTGGAAACACCAAGATCCACACATACTGTGATTTTGCCTTGGCTCTGGGTTGCCTGGAGTTACTGCCTGTCTCAATTGTTTCTAACAGGCAGGACGCCAGCCTTCAGCTTCCAGGCTCTCCCCATCTTACGCTTGCTTCCCACAGCAGCAGCTAACTGTGGCTTATGAAATGAAGATATATCTGCAGGGTTTGGAGCCATTCTGGTGAGCATCCTGAATCAGTAAAACCCTCTTCCCACATTTGAAACTCAGTGTCTTCAAAGTCTTGAGATAGACAGCATTTTGGATGAAAAGTTTGCACCTGAAAGGGAGATGGGAGAAGGTGGCTGAGGACCACCACCACCTCTACCCCTCTGGAAGGAAGCTCATCTCAGACTTTAGCCTGGCGCATGGCTCTCAGGACAGCAGGGTCTCCTTTAGCAACCCTGACAGATCCAGATTGGAGCAAAGCCTGCATCATACACAGGAGAATCTCCCCGCATTTATCAATCTCAATCTGTATCACTTGTTCTTCTTAAAGCTTCCTCTTATTGGTTTCTTCATATTCACTCTGGCTGTTTTCAGCTACATGAGTCTAATGGCTGCCAGCATTTGGTCTATTGATGTTAGAATAATAGCGCCATGCGTGCTCAGTCGCTCAGTCATGTCTGACTCTTCATGACCCCCATGGACTGTAGCCCACCAGGCTCATCTGTTCATTGGATTCTCCAGGCAAGAATACTGGAGTGGGTTGCCATTTCCCCCTCCAGGGTATCTTCCCAACCCAGGATCAAACCCATACCTCCTACGTATCCTGTACTGGCGGGCAGATTCTTTACCACTGCTCCACCTAGGATGCCAAATAGCTCCATGACACAGAGGCAAACAGTAGTGCTTGGTCATAAATAAAATAGGAAGTTTTCATTATCACATAATTTATTCTTTCTACTGTTTTTTAATTTAAAACAGTATCTGGAAACAGAAAATACAGAAAGCTAAATGATCTGTGTGAGGTGCCCATAAATTTCCCACTGTCTGAATAACCCAATTTCACCAGAATTGGGGTTCGTAGGCTTATGGCCTCCATGTTTCACAAAGGAAGAAGTTCAGAAGTTTTAGCCCTTTGTCTTTAGCATCTCATCTATTTAATTCTTCCTTTAGTTTCCTTAAGCTTGTTATCACTGTGTCTATAACATACAAGTTTAAACACAGGAAGTAAACTATGTCCCAAGATCATGGAACAAGAAGGTTCCTGTAAGTCAGGTCATGAGCATATTTCTGGTGATTTCTGATTTGATAATAAAGAGAAGGTACTAGCTGAATTTGACCTCTGTGGCTGATCCAATCTGTCCTACCCCCTCTCCCCTCTTTCTCCCTCCTTACCCCTTTCTGACGTCCTGTTGCCGATAGGGTCACCACCCCATCTATACCTTGCTTCTGCTTGCTCACCTTTCCAAACTTACATCTTTGTTTTCACTCATTTAACAGTATCTTACTGTTTTTTTATTTCTAGGTACTAGACGCTGTTAAATGCTTTCACATTAAATACACTGTCATTTTTCTGTCCTTTTCCTATTATTTCAGTTTTGCTAGTATCATCAAATCATTCAGGCTACAACTTGAATGTGTTTTTTCAGCCAGTCTCCTACCATTTGTAGATTATCAGGAGAGTCCTAGAGACAATGTTTAACCCAAAGAGATGAATGTCGGGTGGTGGGAATGTCCAATCACATGACAGCATGGGGATGGAATTATTTTGGAAGTGGCAACAAATCATACACAGAATGAGACCACGCACAGATGCAGGCAGGCTGTGGAAAAGGCAAAGGTAATTGAAACAATTTCCAGGAGAGGAAGGAATCTAAGTCACTAGGAAACAAGGTAGATGGTCAACAATTAGGCAAATCAAGACAATGAGGAAAAAGTGATTAGAGAGAAAGCAATTTCATAACAACCATCAGCCTTGAAGGCTATCAATGCCCACTCCAGCAGAGGCGGCAGCAGCAAAACCTGCATCCCAGGGCTTATAGTCCTGTTTCAATTTCAAGACACAACAGAGAACTATATTCAACACCTTGTAATAACCTATGATGGAAAAGAATCTGAAAAGGAACATACATATATACATATATATATACATATATGTGTGTATGTATATATAACATATACATATATATATACATATATGTGTGTATGTATATATAACATATACATATATATACATATATGTGTGTGTGTATATATAACATATACATATATATATACATATATGTGTGTATGCATGTATAACTGAATCACTTTGCTGTACACTTGAAACTAACACAACATTGTAAATATACTATACTTCAATTTTAAAATAAATAAAGGAGAAAAAACTCCAAGACATAGGAATACTTGACACTATTTCACTATTCATCCAAAAAAGTCCAAAAGAGCACAGTTAAAAGGAACCTTGGAGAACACCTAGGTTAAAAATCCCCATTTTACAGATGAGGAAACGAGGCCTAGGCTGTACATAGCTAGTTAATGCAGATCTGAGGCTAACACCACCTTCCCTGCCTCCTGCTGCCCAGAGCTTCCAATTTCTCAAACCATACATAACATGTCACTCCAGGAAAGAGGAAACTTTATGATGTTTTGAATAAAAAATGCCATTTCTTTTGAGAAGAAAATCTAAACAAGAGGAAAAGGAGGTAGACAAGTCTTACTCCTCCTTATTAATTGATAAGAAGGATTCTTCTGAAAAATGCATATCATTCGTAACTCTCATCTTCCACTATGCTCTTTTTTTACCTCAGAGTGAAGAGAGTTTCAAATATTTAACAAATGAAGCTAATTATTCAAAAATAGCTGAATCTCTAACATAATGCCTAAAGAGAGTAATATTTTGAACATTTCTTTGTTTCCAATGTGAATCCCAAGAAGATAAAATAGTAGACAGGTTTAGAGAAAGAAAAAAAAAAAAAAAAAGCACCCTACCTTTCTTTTCAGGCCTGCACTTGACTCAGGGAAGAAGTTAATTATTAAGCTAGTTTCATTTTTAAAAAGCAAATGTAATCATTCCTTCTTTATTCCAAATGTATGCTTTACTGAGGTGTGAGGATGTCATTTTATTTAAAGAACTGTTTGCCGGAGCTCAGAACTACCCCAGGGCCGTGGGTTATTGATAAATCCATTTTCTTAATAATCATCACTTTACATTTATAACGCTTCACAGGATTTCATTGTAAGCGTCACAGAACAAGGGGCCAAGGTCCAAGTTACCCAGAAAAAGTGACCTTATTCTGGTGGGTTAATTCTTGTATTTGAAGCCCCTAAGTAAATTGAGGGCTTTCTCACAGAAAACACACAATTGAGGTTACTTGTAGCTATAAGGCCTGCAAAATGGTAAGGCTCATATGCTTATCTGCATACATTTACATGTACTTAAGGCACCTCCATTCAGAGCATAAAGGTTCACTTCACAGAGTTGAATATGGAGGCTATGACCCAGTGACAACACAAGGGCTTATTTAAAGAGTATTGGTCTTCGCATTCCTTTAATTTCTGATGACAGAAAGATCAGCTAAGGGCCTCTATCTCTAATACGCTTCACTAAAGCAGTATTGTGCTTTTTTTCCCCTCCTTCCTTTCTGATTATTGAGGGTTGGTTGGTTGGTTGGTTTTTGGCTTGTTTTTTGCTTTTTTGTTGTGTGGGTATTGGGGGTTTATTTGCACAGTGGGAGGGGAAAAAAAAAAACCTATGCCAGCTAACAGGAGGTGAGAAAAATGCACAGTGCACTATGGCAGGATACTCAGGAATCTCTCAAGTGTTTGAATAAACACATACCACACCAATTTAAAAAAAGAGAGAGAGAGCGAGCTGGTTCAGCAAAAAGACAAACATAGTCTTCTGAGCCTGTCCAATGGGCAGGCATGTTCACGTCCATTTCCTGAAGCCTGGGCTGACAGGAACACTGCCTTTCAGCCTAATGGGCCCCAAGCTCCAGCCTTTGTCTGCTGATTAAGTGCTCTGTTCATTGACCAACCCACTAATTGCATGTTCCTTATAGTTAACCCTTCATTACTGTAAGAATTAATGAGACACAATTACAGCTTCCAGAAATCTCAGGCCTAGCCAACTGCAGGGCACTCCAAGTGAATTAGAACTCTCCAAGGGAAAAGAGGAAAACCAGTCAATTGTTCACAGGAAGCAGAATGTTTTTTTGTTGAAAATTTTTTGTATTTATTTGAAGTTGTTTCATAATTAGGCCCAGGGGGTGAAGGTGAGAGGAAGGAGAGAAAGGATGATGAAGGACTTGAGAACTAGGCTTTCACTAAGAAATCAGGGTAGATGCAAAGAAACGTGTATAATTCAGATGTAAGAAAAACTCAAAAAAAAAAAAAAATGAATACGAAGTGAATGCTATGAACAGTACATAAAACCAATAACAAATTAGCTGTTTAAACAGAGCATGTATTACAGGCAAACACGTTGGGAGAACATCCTTGTTATCCCCCAACATGAAAGGTAATTTGCCCAGTTTAAGCAAAATCCTGAGGTGTTTTAATTTTCTTCGACTCATAGAATTTGATGTTCATTAGAATCCATGGTTTCTTTGCCAGGATTTGTGGCAAATGGCCAAAGAAAGGATAGGTCTTTAACTATAGAACAGGGAAAAAGGAATAACTTTCTCTCTACCAAGTCTATTCAAAGCAAAAAAACAAAAAAAAATTTTTTTTGTTTTGAGTGTGGAAATAATTCCAAGACACCTTAAATTGCAATTATTCCAAAACTCTTTGTAGGTTTTGCTGATCTCGGTTTTCTCTGCATATAGTAGGTCATTATAACATACTTCTATCATGATTACTTTATCACCAGTCTGATAAGAAACACCATTTTAATTCAATTTTCCCTAAAAATAAGGATATATTGCTCTTATATGTTTATATATATATATATATATATATATATATATATACACATATCTGGAGAAGGAAATGGCAACCCACTCCAGTGTTCTTGCCTGGAGAATCCCAGGGACAGTGGAGCCTGGTGGGCTGCCGTCTATGGGGTCGCACAGAGTCGGACACGACTGGAGCGACTTAGCAGCATATATATATATATATATATATATATATATATATATATGCTCAAATAGGGGCTTCCCCAAGTGGCTCAGTGGTAAAGAATCTGGCTGCAGTGCAGGAAACCCTGATTCCATTCCTAGATCAGGAAAATTCCCTGGAGAAGGGAATGGAAACCCACTCCAATATTCTTGCCTGGAGAATTCCATGGACAGGAGAACCTGGCAGCCTACGGTCCTTGGTGATCACAAAGAGTCTGATACAACTGAGCAACTAAACAGCAGCAGCATGCCCAAATACAGGTCGATGGAAAGACAGGACAAAGATGGAAGAGGGAAAGATGACAGCGAACTAGACAGACAGATAGAAATAAGTGTCAAGTTCTCAGAATCAGACAGACTGAATCTTCTTCAAACCTCAACTAACTCTAAGAACTGTAGCTTATATATCACTTTTTTTTTTTTTTGGCCTCACTACTCAGTGGGCAGGATCTTAGTTCCCCTATCAGGGATTGAACCCATGGCACCTGCAGCAGGAGTGCAGAGTTTTAACCGCTGGACCTCCAAGGAAGTCTCCTCAATCTGATATGGAGGGAGGAATGGGAAAAACAAAACAAAACAAAAACTCATCTTTTCAGATATAAATCTGAAGACATCACATTAGTATCAACAAAAGTTCTCCAAAAAGTATGTGAGAGAATAATTCAAGGTATGTGTGTGTGTTAGTCGCTCATTTGTGTCTGACTCCTTGCAGCCCCATGAACTGCAGTCTGCTAGCCTCCTCTGTCCATAGAATTCTCCGGACAAGAATATTGGAATGGCTTGCCATTCTGTTCTCCAAGGGATCTTCCCAACCCAGGGATTGAACCCAGGTCTCCTGCATTACAGTCAGATTCTTTACTACTGAGCCGCCAACTCAAGGTGGCTCCCCAAAACTCTGGAGGGCCTTTCTCAAACAGGACAAGCCTTGGGGATGATAGAACATTTGTGGAGACGTAAGTCTTCAGAGCAACAGAAAATCACAGGTATCTACATATAAGTTAAATTTCTTAGTATTTATCAAAAGACAGGGGGAAAAATTCTCTGTGTTTACATTAAAAATCATGCTGCAGAAAGTAAAAGAAGTTACAGAGGAACAGACGCTCAGGTGCTCCTCCAACATACGAACCTCTGGCAAGGGGGCGGGGGGTAAGGGGCACTGTATCTCCGCACAACCCATCTGTTCCATCAGGGTTGGGGCTCCTTCCTCCCTGTGGGTTCTCTCACCCTCCTTGCTTCTTCAATCTTATCCACACTTCAAGGCTGCCTCCCTGAAACACCTACCTCCCAACCCCATCCTCCCATCAAAGGAAACTATTCTCTCTTCTGACATCCGGAGGCACATACTGCTTGTACCAACTTGTACCAAACATTTGTCACTTAATCACATGCAGTCTCAACTTTTCTGCAAAGAAATGCCTGGGTCTCCGTCTAGACTGCAAATTCCTTGAAGAAAGGCGAGATAAATTCTCTCCCTCCCTCTTCTACTGGCGCTTAGCAGGATTTTGTGAACCTTTCTGGAGCTTAACAGATCTCTTAGGAATAAATGAATCTATGAGCGAAAAAAAAAAAAGCAATTGTACAGAAAAAAGCAACTGTAGTGAAAAAGTAGATAATAAGGAACAGGGATGGGGACTTTCCTGGTGGTCCATTGACTAAGACTCTGTGCTCCCAATGCAGGGGGCCTGGATTTGATCCCGGGTCAGGGAACAAGATTCCACATGCCGCAACAGAGAGGTCTCATGCCACAACTAAACATCTTACGTGGCACAACTAAGACCCAGCACAGTCAAGCAAATATATAAATAAAAAATGTTTTAAAGGGATAATTTAACAGGATTTCCCTCATGGCTCAGATGGTAAAGCATCTGCCTACAATGCGAGAGTCCCAGGTTCAATCCCTGGGTAGGGAAGATCCCCTGGAGAAGGATATGGCAACCCACTCCAGTACCCTTGCCTGGAGGAGCCTGGTGGGCTACAGTCTATGGGGTTCCACAGAGTTGGACACGACTAAGCGACTTCACTTTTTTTTTTTTTTTTTTAACAGATCAAGTTGTTCCCTGGTGGTCCAGTGGTTAGAACTCCATGCTCCCACTGCAGAGGGCACAGGTTCAATCCCTTATCAGGGAACTAAGATCCTGCAAGCTATGCAATGCTGTCAATTTAAAATAAAAATCTCCAACCTCAAAAAAAAAAAAAAAAAAAACAGGTCAAGTGGTTTGCAAACAGATATATAGAGGCTTGACTCAAAGTTGGACTGTAGACCAAGGGCAGCACGCAAGGTCTTTCTTGGATCCCCTTTATGAATATGCTTTGGAGGGGGCCACTAGGAGGGGGCCTTTGAATGATATTGAGGGAGGAGAGAGGATTGCCTCTGGAGCTTTAGAAGCACAAAAACATGTTAGAGGGAGGAAGAACCAAGAGAGTGGGTTACCTGGGCAATCAGAATTGATGCACGATGAGATGAAAGAACTGAAGTAGAGATTTAGAGCTACGAGTTTGGATATTGATATGGAAGAAGTTCCTTGGAAACATCCAAGGAGAATGCTTATCTTAGTGCCTAAGTTAATTTGTTAATGAGATAAAGGCAATAAAGGTGAGCCCACCTTATTTCTTAGGTATCCAGAGCCCGGGAGGAAGTTGATACTGTGAATACAAAGGAATGCGAGGTGCAAGTGACCTTGAACTTGAGTGCAGAGGAGGTAGAACTGTCTGCCTTAGCTCTTCAGAGCAAGGGAAGACAGATCCCCATGTACAAAGGGATTTTCACCAGTTTCAGTGAACTTTGAAACAATTACAGCTGATGGTTATCAGTCCTGGGACCATATTAAGAAACCAAGTACAGGCTAGGGAAGAGGATTGCCCATCTCAATTTTCTCTCAAAAGATTACTATGTCCATAGTTCCTCAATCTGGACAGCAAAAATCATCTTCAATCAGAAACGTAATGAAATTTCGATAAGGAGAAGGAGAAACAAAATATAAATATTTCCAGTCAAACACATTGAACATTGCAGTCATTCAGTTCAGTTCAGTTCAGTTCAGTTCAGTCGCTCAGTCCTGTTCGACTCTTTGCGACCCCATGAATCGCAGCACGCCAGGCCTCCCTGTCCGTCACCAACTCCCGGAGTTCACCCAGACTCACGTCTATCGAGTCAGTGATGCCATCCAGCCATCTCATCCTCTGTTGACCCCTTCTCCTCCTGCCCCCAGTCCCTCCCAGCATCAGTCAAATGAGTCAACTCTTCGCATGAGGTGGCCAAAGTACTGGAGTTTCAGCTTTTGCATCATTCCTTCCAAAGAAATCCCAGGGCTGATCTCCTTCAGAATGGACTGGTTGGATCTCCTTGCAGTCCAAGGGACTCTCAAGAGTCTTCTCCAATACCACAGTTCAAAAGCATCAATTCTTCGGCACTCAGCCTTCTTCACAGTCCAACTCTCACATCCATACATGACCACGGGAAAAACCATAGCCTTGCCTAGACGGACCTTTGTTGGCAAAGTAATGTCTCTGCTTTTCAATATGCTATCTAGATTGGTCATAACTTTCCTTCCAAGGAGTAAGCGTCTTTTAATTTCATGGCTGCAGTCACCATCTGCAGTGATTTTGGAGCCCAAAAAAATAAAGTCTGACACTGTTTCCACTGTTTCCTCATCTATTTCCCATGAAGTGATGGGACCAGATGCCATGTTCTTCGTTTTCTGAATGTTGAGCTTTAAGCCAACTTTTTCACTCTCCACTTTCACTTTCATCAAGAGGCTTTTTAGTTCCTCTTCACTTTCTGCCATAAGGGTTGTGTCATCTGCGTATCTGAGGTTATTGATATTTCTCCTGGCAATCTTGATTCCAGCTTGTGTTTCTTCCAGCCCAGTGTTTCTCATGATGTACTCTGCATATGTTAAATAAGCAGGGTGACAATATACAGCCTTGACGTACTCGTTTTCCTATTTGGAACCTGTCTGTTGTTCCATGTCCAGTTCTAACTGTTGCTTCCTGACCTGCATACACATTTCTCAAGAGGCAGGTCAGGTGGTCCGGTATTCCCATCTCTTTCAGAATTTTCCACAGTTGATTGTGATCCACACAGTCAAAGGCTTTGGCATAGTCAATAAAGCAGAAATAGATGTTATTTTGGAACTCCCTTGTTTTTTCGATGATCCAGTGGATGTTGGCAATTTGATCTCTGGTTCCTCTGCCTTTTCTAAAACCAGCTTGAACATCAGGAAGTTCACGGTTCACGTATTGCTGAAGCCTGGCTTGGAGAATTTTGAGCATTACTTTACTAGCATTTGAGATGAGTGCAATTGTGTGGTAGTTTGAGCATTCTTTGGCATTGCCTTTCTCTGGGATTGGAATGAAAACTGACCTTTTCCAGTCCTGTGGCCACTGCTGAGTTTTCCAAATTTGCTGGCATATTGAGTGCAGCACTTTCACATCATCATCTTTTGGGATTTGGAATAGCTCAACTGAAATTCCATCACCTCCACTAGCTTTGTTTGTAGTGATGCTTTCTAAGGCCCACTTGACTTCACATTCCAGGATGTCCGGCTCTAGATGAGTGATCACACCATTGTGATTATCTTGGTCGTGAAGATCTTTTGTACAGTTCTTCTGTGTATTCTTGCCACCTCTTTTGATATCTTCTGCTTCTGTTAGGTCCATACAATTTCTGTCCTTTATCGAGCCCATCTTTGCATGAAATGTTCCCTTGGTATCTCTAATTTTCTTGAAGAGATCTCTAGTCTCTCCAATTCTGTTGTTTTCCTCTATTTCTTTGCATTGATCGCTGAGGAAGTCTTTCTTATCTCTTCTTGCTATTCTTTGGAACTCTGCATTCAGATGCTTATATCTTTCCTATTCTCCCTTGCAGGGACAAGTAAATGAAGAAAGAGGATAAAGAATTTTGAAGAAAGAAGTGAAACAACCACAGAAAGCCAAAGGTTTTGGTTTTTTGGGGTTTTTTTTGGTATTATATATATGGTCAAACTAAATTTTTCCTTTACATCCAGATGTTTAGCAAATTGTCAATGCTATCAGAATGAAGATTTCATAACTTTGGGGATGATACATTGGTATCATATAAATTATCAGATAAATTAAGCTTTATCAAGTTATGATTCTCAACTAGATTCACCAGCTACAGGTATATACAAAATAGTGTCAAGCAAAACCGGAATAAGACCAATTACATCACTGTCTAGTTAATTTAAGAAGTCTGAACTTCCCCTGTGGTCTAGGAATCCATCTGCCAATGCAGGAGACACAAATTCAATCCCTGGTCCAGGGAGATCCCTCACGCCTCAAGGCAGCTAAGCCCACATTCCGCAACAAGAGAAGCCACCAGAGTGAGAAAGAAGCCTGCCCACTGCAACTAGAGCATAGACCCCACTCACTGCAGTTAGAGAAAGCCTTGGCAGCAACTAAGACCCAGCATAGTCAAAAAATAAATAGCAAATTAATTAACAAAAAAGAGGTCAACTAGCTTTACTTCTTTAAATTTTTATTTCAGAAAAAAACAAGTTAACTACAAAATCATATTTAAATTAACAAGTCAGCAAAGTATTCAACTAACTAGAAATTGCATTTATTAAAACATTATTTTAATTACAAACAAGTATATCAAAAAAGCTCCACCACACTAATAGCAATCTTACATGTTATATACATAGGCTTCAAAAACAATAGGAAATTTTTCCCCATCACACTGATTTTAGAAGATGGACAATAGCCAGGACTAACAAACCGGTAAACAGAAGTTTAAATTGGTATAAGCCATCTCGAGGGTACTTTGTCACTAGCTGTTAAAATTGAAAACAGGCACAATTCTACTTAAAGAATTTTTCCTAAGGAAATGCTCTCATGCATGCACAAAGATATTCTTTTCAGCATTGTTTCTAAGGGTGAAAAAATTAGAGGCAGTGCAATTATTCAATAATAGGCAATTGCTGGAGAAGGCAATGGCAACCCACTCCAGTACTCTTGCCTGGCAAATCCCATGGAGAGAGGAGTCTAAGTAGGCTGCAGTCCATGGGGTCGCTAGGAGTCGGACACGACTGAGCGACTTAGCAACAGCAGCAGGCAATTGCTAAATTAAGCAAAATAATATGCATGAAAAAAATAATTTTTTCATGAGTTTATTAATGTATATAGGCTAACCAAAAATGTACCAAATATCATTAGTGAGTCAGTGCCAGAATGTATTTATGATATATCAATGTGTATCAGTAATGATTATAACTATAGTAACTATTGCAACATGCATGAGAAAGTCACAAAAATCAGTAGGCAGAGAAAAGACCACTAGTGTTGTTAATTTCCAGGCTAAATAATTTTGTGCTCTTCTGATTTTTTTTTTTTTCATAATAAGCATATACTGTTAGTGTAATCAGGAAAAAAGCTAAAAGAGTTAGTGCTTGGACTCTTTTGAAGTTGCTTCCAGTCAAGGTCAGCAATTCTACTCCTAGGAAACGTGAATTTTCCCTTCCTGGATGGCATACTAAACAGCCATACAAGGAATGCACACAAACTACTCAGGCAACTTCTCAGACTCTCCAGGTTTTAAACAGCTCATTTCCACATCTACCATTAATCAATTCCATCATACTTTACATTAGAAAAAAAAGCTCCAGAAGAGATTTGTAGCTGCACTGAAAGAAAATGGAAGCAATCTTAGAATTTTTAAATTAACATCACTCTTGAAGTAACTTAGACTCTTAGGTAACATATTCCCTGGATATTAAGGTATTTCAGGGGCACACATCTATTTTTGTATTTTTGAAAATTTGTAGTAAACCCATTTCATTTGCAAAATTAAGTATACATTTGTTGGGCTTCCCTGGTAAATAATCTGCCTGTCAATGCAGGAGATGCAAGAGACTCTGATTCTATCCCTGGATGGGGAAGATCCCCTGGAGGAAGAAACAGCAACCCACTCCAGTATTCTTGCCTGAAAAATTCTATGGACAGAGGAGCCTGGCGGGTACAGTGCATGGGGTTGCAAAAAGTTGGACACAGTTGAGTGAGCACGCACACATACATTTGTTACCTAAAAAGTATGCATATGTGTTGCCTAAAAAGAGTCTTAAGTTACTTCAAGAGTGATGTTAATTTAAAAATGGGACTTCCCTGGTTGCTTGCTCAGTAAAGAATCAAGACAGGGTGGTACTGGCCAAAAATAGACAAATAGGTCAGTGAAACAGCATAGAGAGCCCAGAAGTAGATTCATATAAATATAGTCAACTGATCTCTGGCAAAGGAGCAAAGTAATACAATGAAGCAAACTGGACATTCACCTACCAAAAAATTATTCTGGACACAGACTTACACCTTCACAAAAATTAACCTAAATGGATAATAGACCTAAATGTAAAACTATAAAGCCTCTAGAAGAAAACATAGGAGAAAATACAAGCGATCTAGTACATGGGTTTAGATATAGTCCTTATGGTACTTTCAAATTAATGGAAAACTTCCACCAACTAAAAACCTGTACATAAACTGCAACCTACTGAATAGATGTTTATTGCAGCCTTACACATAAACTTGGAAGTGACCGAGATGTCCTTCAGTAAATGAATGGATATGTATAAACTGTGGTGCGTGTGTGTGTGTGTGTGTGTGTGTGTGTGTGTGTATATGTGTGTGTGTGCTAAATCACTTCAGTTGTGTCCAGCTGTTTGTGACCCCAGAGACTGTAGCCCACCAGGCTCCTCTGTTCATTGGATTCTCCAGGCAAGAATACTGGAGTGGGTTGCCATGCCCTCCTCCAGGGGATCTTCCTGACCCAGGGATCCAACCCATGTCTCCTGCAGCTCCTGCATTACAGGCAGGTTCTTTACCACTAAGTCACCAGGAAAGCCCATAATGATGGATACATTTGTCCAAAACCACAGAACATACAATACCAAGAGTATACTGTAAACTGTGGATCCTGGGTGATCATGATGTGGCAATATATGTTTATCAGTTATAATAAATGTCCCATCTGATGGGGGGAAGTTGATAATGGTGGAGGTTGTGCATAGTGGAGAACATAGGAAACCTCTGTACTTTCTATTCAATTTTCCTGTGAACCTAAAACCAGTGTAGAACATAAAATATTAAATAATAAAATTAATTAATATATAGAAATTAAATCATAAATAATCCAGGACAGGGGTCCCCAGCCTCCAGGCCACATACTGGTACCTCCTGTCAGATCAGTGGTGGCATTAGATTAGAAATAAAAGACACAATAAATGCAAAGCACTTGAATCATCTCGAAACCATCCCCACCCCCACCCCAGTCTGTGGAAAAATTGTCTTCCATGAAACCAGTCCCTGGTGCCAAAGTTTAGGGACTGCTGATCTAGAAAACGCCAAAGTTCACTGTGTCATGCTCAAGCTCAAAGCGAGATCTCAATCCAAGTATCCTTGTAATATGATTGGAATTTGTCTAGATTCACGATATTGCTGTCAATTCGAATTATTTTGAGTTTAAGATACTAAAAATACTGACTCTTATTCATGTGTCATGAGTAAGAATGTGAAGACAGCCTGGTTCGCAAGACCTTCAGTTTGTGAGAGTCTGGGAACCCTAAAGATGGGTGAGATCCAGTCCCCTCACCATGAGGTGTTTAGACAACACGCTGTCACCTATTTCAAAGCTAAAGTAGAACTATTGTTTACAAACAAGGATACCCATCAGCTTTATTGTTCACCCCAGGGATTTGCTTTAAAAAGCACAGCTGTCGTAGTTCCTGCTGCTGCTGCTGAGGAGATAGGATTTTAAAATCACCGAGTCATCTACAGCCAGACCTTGGTCTGTCTCAGGGTTCCCTTGCTGTTTGTGGGCAGGCAGAAGCACAGTTCACAGCTTCCACCTCCCTCACTCTCTATGTCTACACACGAAAAGAAGGGAAGAGCTGCTACCTTAATAACAAAATAGAAACCCACCTCCTGTTTCTAATGTGTTATTTCAGTCAAATGTGGTTTGGGTCCAACTTATTGTCCTAACTGCCTAATTTTTCACATCAAAGACTGATGTTTGTGTAAACATACACAAGCATAGCATCTAGAGTCCACAGATAGCGCTGTTTTTCCAGTGGCAGTATCTACAAAGTTCAAAGGACAGCATTTATTCCGCACCACTGCTGTTGTGAGTCAGTAAGTTGTGTCCCACTCCTTTGGGAACCCATGGACTATAACCTGCCAGGCTCCTCTCATGGGATTTCCCAGGCAAGAATACTGCAGTGAGTATTCCCTTCTCCAGGGGATATTTCTGATCCAGGGATCATCCAGGTCTCCTGCATTGCAGGCAGATTCTTTACTGCCTGAGCCACTACAGACCAAGACTAAAGCAAAAAAACATTTTAATTGAATCCATAATATAGAGCTGTCATCTTCAAGCAATGATTCATGCCAAAAATTGATCATCTATTCAGGAGAGAAAAATGGAATCCCAGAAAAAATTAATCTATTCTATAAAGTACTAACTTAATGGATAGCATATCCTATTTTTAAGACTTTCCTGGTTATTGCAGTCAAAGGTTGTTAAAGCCGTGTTAGTACAGCACAGGAACTCCATTCAATACTCTGTAATGGTCTACATGGGAAAAGAATCTTTAAAAGAGTGGATCTATGTATAACTGCCACTCTGCTGTGCATGCAAAACTGACACAACACTGTAAAAATATATTCCAATAAAATTATTTTAAAAAGTGAATGCAAAATAAAGATATTTTCAGACAAAAAGATACATCTATTCTATTTTCAGCCAGTGTAGAAACTGACCAACATTATTTAACTTTATTGGTGAAATACATCAATTCCGTTTAGGGAAAAGTGATACTCTGTAAGGCTTAGACTAAGGGCAATTTATGTACATTTTCTTTCTAAGCTAATGGTAATGTGTATATAATTCTAATGCTTAAAAGTTTAGGTCTACTTTAAACATCTATACTTTAAACACTGTAGTGTCCGGATTAAGGGAGGAAATTGCATTCCGTTTATATTATATGTATTTGTTCAGCACCAACAAAATGCCAGGTGCTGTGCTAAGAAGTGGGAAGAATAAAAGCCACTATCTAAATAGGGTTCCTGATTCAAATACTTTATTTCCTAAACCTGAGATCTTGGAAAAACGGTGATCAGCACAAAAACTTTTTTCCAGCCATTTTTTTTTCAACAAAACTCTCTCTTACCTAAGAGAAGTCACATGAATTAAAGGAAATAAAGCATACTAGCATTCTCCAGTAGGTGATTTTGATAAAAAAATTTCAGCATCAATGAATTCCGCAACCCTTAGGAAACTCCTCTAATATATGAGATGACTTTGTTGACACGCTACTTTCTAAAAAAAAATGTTTAATTGGAGGATAATTGCTTTACAATGTTATGTTGGTTTCTGCTGTACAATGACATGAATCAGCTATAAGTATACATATGTTCCCTCCCTCTTGAGCCTCCCTTCCACCCCGCCCCATGCCACCCCTCTAGGTCGTCACAGAGCACTGAGCTGAGCTCCCTGTGCGATACAGCAGCCTCCCACTAGCTAGCTATTTTACACATGGTAGTGTATACATGTGTTGACACACTATTAATAACACTTCACCTTGGACTTGCTTTCACGTTAGCAATGAGGTCCTGCACTGACCACACTTTTCCAGCTGTTTCGCTCTGAATAAAGCTTCTACTTACAAAATGGTTGGTGGCTTTTAGGAACGTCTGTGGTGGTCATTTCCTCCCCACAAAGTTATTCATCAAAGGTGGGTTAGAACCGTGACCTAGGAATCATTACCCCTTAGGCCAAGTAAGACTGTTGCAGACAGTGATTCTCTCATTTCCAGGTAAATTGTTTCTTCCTTGAGTCCAAGTAGGAGATGAAAACATGAGTTTGAAATAAATCTTTCTCTTTCTGCTTCTTCTAAGGGAGTTCTCAGCTCTCTCCATGAGGTTTGTAGTCTGGTAAAGTCTGTTTACATTTCTGCCCTTTGAAAAAGAAAACGTTTAGAATGAAGGGACTGTAACTGTAAATTTCTTTTAATATATTTAAATAATTAAATTTCCAGACAGTCCATGTCTCAATTAGAAATATTTTCTGAAAACTATCTCTTTTTTTAATAGAGGTTTAATTAATGTACAATATTGTGTATTTTAGGTGCATGATATAGTGATTCACAATTTTTAAATGTTATATCCCATTTATAATCATTATAAAATATTGGCTATATTTCCTTGTTGTACAATACATCCTTGTAACTTATTTATTTTATACACAGTAAATTGAATCTGTTAATCCCCTACCCCTATCTTATGCCTTCCCTCTTCCCTCTCCCCACTGGTATCCGCTATTTTGTTCTCTGTACCTGAGAACACTACCTCTTTGTATATACAAGGAGAAGATGAAATTTAAAGGAACTGAATAATGCCAGAAAAGACAAAATAAAGTTGTTTCTTTATTGCTACTATATGCCAGGCATATGTCCACAATCGTTATATTATTTAATCCCTTTATAAATCTATACAACTTGCTTTCCATTTTACAGGGTTTTTTTTTTTTTTTTTTTTTTTTTTAATAGAGGCAGAATGGAGATACAATACTGAATAAGCTTTAAGTCACACAGCTAGGAAATATTGGGGCCGAGATTCAAACCCACATCTTTTGAGTCAAAATCTAGTCATCAGTCTATTTTATCAAATTGCTGAAACTCAGAGAAAACAATCCATAAGACAATGAAATAGCATCTTTAATATACTTAAAGACAATATTGTCAACATATAATTACATGTTTAGTGAAAATGTCCTTCAATATCCATGTGGAAAACCCAGACAACACCCTTCAAATTTCCTAAATTTCTGTCAACAACCCCCTCCTATAACCACACTCTGATCTCAGTTCCCCATAACTCAATCATTTCTAAAATCTTAACTTTCAATAAATCACTCTTTACCCACAGCAGTCTTTTTTCAACATACTCATTTCCTTATTCTCATTACTCTTGCCTCTGCACCGATTCCTTGGATTTTAAGTATTCTGAAGATATTTCTATCATAAATTAAAAAAAAAAAATCACAGCTGATCCTACATTACCTTCTGGCTACAATCCTTTCTTATCAACTCTTAGAGCCAAGTTCTTCAAAGGGACATCTGCATGTATGCACTGATCTGCAACTTATCTGTCCAACCCACAACAACATATTTCTCACAAACCATTAACCTACCCTGGCTCCGATCACTGATGGCATGCTGTCAAACTGAATTGATATTTTCCAGAATCATCCTAACCTTTCAACAGCATTTAACCCCACTGACCACTCTTTCCTTGGCAATTTCACCTCCTTTGGCTGTCTTTTCTGGCTCTCTTCCTGTATCTCTGATCAATCTTTTTCAGTTTCCTTTATAATATTTACTTTCCCTTATGTCTTCTTTTTCTAGACCCACAATATTTAGAAAAAGTATTGTGGGTCTAGAAGTGTGATGCCTGCTCTAAGACTCTAAGATTTTTACAGGGTTGATAATAAAAGATCATGCATCATTCACACATGAGTATCTGAAAATAGTAATGACGTTTGTTATTGTTTAGCCCCTAAGTCGTGTCCAACTCTTTTGTGACCCCCATGGACTGTGGGGTCCAAATTCATCAGGCTCCTCTGTCCATGGAATTTCCCAGGCAAGAATACTGAAGTGGATTGCCATTTCCTTCTCCAGAGGATCTTCCCAACCCAGGGACTGAAGATGATGTTACTGTAGGAAAATTACAACAACTGTTTCTGCTGCAGTGAATAGCAGTGATTAGGTAAATTACAGGGCATAATGAATTAACTAACTTTGAAAATGATCATTCTCTAAATTTTGAGGAATAAGAGAAGCTAAAAAGCTATTTTAACATTTTTAATCTTTCAGAAGCTAGTAATATAATAATAAAGAAAGTTTTAGTTTCTATTTAAATTAAGTTTAAATATAGTTTCTATTTAAATTAAGACATTCTTTTTTTTTTCTATTGCCATTTAGATACTATTACTCAATTGCTATGTTTTAGGGCACCATGAGAGTAACACTGAAACTCTTTCAAATGTATTTTTTGTTGGTTGTTGTACCAACTTGTCTTAAAATAATAGTCTCCACATCCATGGCTATCTATTTGAAGAAATTCAAAACATACATTTTATTCTATGTAATTTTATTTGTCATATAATGTTTTAATTCTCAATTGATATCTTTAGCTCAGAAAATAACAGAAATCTTAAGTCAGGAATTTTATTCTGAATTTTTAAGTATTTCTTTTATGATTATTTGTTTTATTGAATCATCTTTTGTTCATACTTTAGTACTGCAAAATGTTTGAGGCCACATTCTTTTGAAGTTTTGTTTCTGTCTTTTACGTAAGTGTTTATTATTTTTTTTCTTTTTCCTTACACTAATCTCTTTCATGATGGAGTGTGATAGCATTTTTTTTTTTTTTCATTTTGCATGAGGGCAAATTCTGCCTAGAGCTTTGGTTTTTCTCTTAATCCACTACCATTTTATCTAGATCTAGGATATCTTTTTTTTAGGTTAGATCTGAGGTCTTCTTTCTATCCTCTTTTATGTTGTTTAATTTAAAGAAAGATTGAAGGCAGGAGGAGACGGGAACAATGGCATTACCAACTTTACCAACACAAGTTTGAATAAACTCCAGGAGTTGGTGATGGACAAGGAGGCCTGGCATGCTACAGTCCATGGCGTCACAAAGAGTTGGACACAACTAAGCGACTGAACTGAACTGAATAAAATTTAAAGAAAAAAATAGAATTTATTTTGTGCTGAATGGAAATCTTGCTGGAAACCTAGGTTTATCTTCTTTTTTCTGTTTGTTCCAAGAAAATCCCACTACACATTCAGTACTTAAGGCAGTAGAATGAATTTGTATTCAACTCTCTTTTTTCTCTCATTCAGTATAAAACTCTAAAAGACAGCAACCCTGGGACTTCCCTGGCAGTCCAGTTCTTAGGACTTTGCATTCCGACGTAGGGGGTGCAAGTTCAATCCCTAGTCAGAGAGATAAGAACCCACATGCCTCACAACAAAAACCACCACAGTATTGTAAAGTAATTATCCTCCAAATACAATAAATTAATTTAAAAAAAAATCAATACATAAAACAGAAGCAATATTGTAACAAATTCAACCATTTAAAAAAAAAACAAATTAAAAAATCTTAAAAAATAAAAAGATAGCAATCCAATAAACTTCTTTTGTAGCTCTTATGAAGTCTAGGTATGGAGTATATGGAATTTTCCATAGGTCTGTTAGATTTTTTTAATAATTTTATCTGTTTATTTACTCATTTTTGTTTTTACTTATTTTTACTAATTTTATCTATTTATTTACCCAACTGGGCTGAGTCTTTGCTGTGTGGGCTTTTCTCTAGTTGCAGAGAGCAGGGGCTACGCTCTAGCTGTGGTGTGTGGACTTCTCATTGTGGTAGCTTCTCTTGTTGTAGAGCACAGGCTCTAGAATGCATGGCAGCCATTGTCATGCATGGGCTTACTTGCTCTGTGGCATGTGCGATCTTTCCAGATCAGGGATAGAACCCATGTCTCCTGCATTGACGGGCAGATTCTTTACCACTGAGCCACCAAGGAAGCCCCATTTCTTAGATTTTGATTGAAACTGTCTGCTGTTGAACTCAATCTTTTTTTCTTTGGGGAGGGGCTGAACTTATATAATTTTTACCACTTATTTTATACTGTGTCAGATAGTGTTTTGTGCCCTGCCATCCTCATCCATATCTTGTGTCTTCCCTTCTGCTTTCCCTGAAGTTTAATGGCATGAAATTAAATGCATTTCCTTATTTAATTGCTCTAAGCAAAATTCTGACAGTTCCCTACTCCCTTTCCATCTTTTAATCACATCACTTGGCAGTGATGAAAATTGAGCATGTAATGAGATTTTAGGGTGCCATCTTTCTCTAAAAGTCCCTTATCCATATATATGGAAATCAGTATTGTATTCCTAATTTTGAGATGAACTACTACGAAGGTATTGCATATATGTTTCCTAAAGTGAGTTACAGATTATATACTATAGGATGAATAATGAATATTATAGCTTGAGAGAAAATAAAATAGAAAAATAGGATTGAGGCTCTTTTAAAAGAAGGATTTATTGATCATGGATTAACTTCTGGACTTACAGTGATAAACTCAACACAAAGTTAGGTTAATTTTACTTTTACACAAATAATTTAATTAAAAGTAAATAAATCATGTGTACCATTTGAAAACATGCTTCAGAATGATTATTCATATCTGTTTATTAGCAAAGGGATGGGGGTGACTTCAGATATGTAATGCATATCTGTCTTTGTCATCCAAATGAAGATGGCTACACTAAACAACAAATTTTCAATGTGGATGAAACAAGCTTTTTATTGGAAGAAGATGCCATCTAGGACTTTCATAGTTTGAGAGGAGAAGTCAATGCCTGGTTTCAAAGCTTCAAAGGATAGGGTGACTCTTACTGGGGCAAATGCAGCTCGTGACTCGAAGTTGAAGGCAATGCTTACGAACTATTCCAAAATTCCTAGGGCCCTTGAGAACTATACTAAATCTCCTCTGCTGTACTATATACGTGGAACAACAAAGCCTGAATGACAGCATGTCCGTTTATCACATGTGTACTGAATGTTTTAAGCCCACTTTTGAGACCTAAATCAAAAAGATTCCTTTCAAAATATTAATTTTCATTAACAACGTGCCTGGTCACCCAAGAGCTCTCAGGGAGACATACAATGAGATCAATATTGTTTTCATGCCTTCTGTTACAACATCCATTCTGCAGACCATGGATCAAGGAGTAATTTCTATTTTCAAGTCTCATTAGTTAAAAATACATTTCCTAAGACTATAGCTTTCAGAGATAGTAATTCTTCCGGTGGATCTGGGCAAAGGAAACCCTCTGGAAAGGATTCACCCTTCTAGATGACATTAAGAACATTCATGATTCGTGGGAGGAGGTCAAAATATCAATATTTCCAGCCCTCATGGATGATTTTGAGGAGATCAAATCTTCCGTGGAAGAGTAACTACAGATGTGGCGGAAATAGCAAGAGAACAGAATTAGAAGTGGAGCCTGAAGATATGATTGAATTGCTGCAATCTCATGGTAAAATTTTAATGGATGAGGAGTTGCTTCAAATGGATGAGTAAAGAAAATGGTTTCTTGAGATGGCACCTATTCCTGGTGAAGATGCTGAGGTGATGATTGAAATGACAGCAAAGAATTTAGAATATGACATAAGCCTCGTTGATACAGCAGTGGCAGGTTTTGAGAGGATTTTGAAAGTTCTACTGCCGGTAAGAGGCTTCTCCGATGGCTCAGTGGGTAAAGAATCTGCTTGCAATGCAGGAGACAGAGGAGACTCGGGTTCTGAGTCAGAAAGGTCCCCTGGAGAAGAAACGACAACCCACTCCAATATTCTTGCCTGGAAAATCCCATGGCCAGAAGAGCCTGGTTGTCCAAAGGGTCGCAAAGAATTGAACACAACTGAGCAACTAAGTACACAGTGTGGGTTAAATGCCATCAACCAGCACTGCATGCTGCAGAGAAATCATTCGTGAAAGGAAGAGTCAATCAATGTAGCATTCTTCACTGTTGTGTTGGTAATTGCACCTCAGCCTTCAGCAACCACCACGTTGATCAGTTAGCAGCCATCAACATGGAGGCAAGACCCTCCACCAGCAAAAAGATGAGAACTCACTGAAGCCTCAGATGATGGTTAGCATTTTTTAGCAATAAAGTATTTTTAATTAAGGTGAGTACATTTTTTAAAATAATTTTATTTATTTATTTATTTTTGGCCGTGCTGGGTCTTAATTGCTCCACGGGCTTTTCTCTAGTTGCGTGTGGAGGTAGGGGAGGGGGCGCCTACTCTGTAGTTGCAATGTGTGGGCTTCTCACTGCAGTAACTTCTCTTGTTGTAGAGCAGAGGCTCTAGGATGCATGGGTTTCAGAAGTTACGGCACATGGGCTTAATAGTTGTGGCTTCTGGACTCTAGAGCACAGCCTCAATAGTTGTGATACATGGGCTTAGCTGTTCCCTGGTATGTGGGATGTTCCCAGAACAAGGATCAAACCCATGTTTCCTGCATTGGCAGGCAGATTCTTTACCACCGAGCCACCAGGGAAGACCAAAGGTGAGCACATTTTTTAAGATATGATGCTCTTGCACACTTAACAGACAACAATGTAGTGTAAACATGACTTTTATATACACTGGGAAATCAAAAAACTGATGTGACTCCCTTTATGGAGACCTTTGACTTATATTCAGAGTACATTATGAGAAACGCTGGGCTGGAAGAAGCACAAGCTGGAATCAAGATGCCAGGAGAAATATCAATAACCTCAGATACGCAGATGACACCACCCTTATGGCAGAAAGTGAAGAGGAACTAAAAAGCCTCTTGATGAAAGTGAAAGAGGAGAATGAAAAAGTTGGCTTAAAGCTCAACATTCAGAAAATGAAGATCATGGCATCCGGTCCCATTGCTTCATGGGAAATAGATGGGGAAACAGTGGAAACAGTGTCAGACTTTATTTTTGGGGGGGCTCCAAAATCACTGCAGATGGTGATTGCAGCCATGAAATCAAAAGACGCTTACCCCTTGGAAGGAAAGTTATGTCCAACCTAGATAGCATATTCAAAAGCAGAGACATTATTTTGCCAACAAAGGTCCGTCTAGTCAAGGCTATGGTTTTTCCTGTGGTCATGTATGGATGTGAGAGTTGGACTGTGAAGAAGGCTGAGCGACAAAGAATTGATGCTTTTGAACTGTGGTGTTGGAGAAGACTCTTGAGAGTCCCTTGGACTGAAAGGAGATCCAACCAGTCCATTCTGAAGGAGATCAGCCCTGGGATTTCTTTGGAGGGAATGATGCTAGAGCTGAAATTCCAGTACTTTGGCCACCTCATGCAAAGAGTTGACTCATTGGAAAAGACTCTGATGCTGGGAGGAATTGGGGGCAGGAGGAGAAGGGGACGACAGAGGATGAGATGGCTGGATGGCATCACTGACTCGACGGACGTGAGTCTGAGTGAACTCGGGGAGTTGGTGATGGACAGGGAGGCCTGGCGTGCTGCAATTCATGGGGTCGCAAAGAGTCGGACACAACTGAGCGACTGAACTGAGCTGAATTTGCTTTACTGTGGTAAACTGAAAGCAAACCTGCAACATCTCCAAGACCTGCTGTAGCATCACTGTCCACCACCTCCCTGAAACTGTGTCTGGTCACCGGTGCACTTCTGCTTCTGGGCTTTGTGTACACTGTCATTCATCCTGATTGCTCCTTACTACTTATCATACTCTGCATTACCTACTCTCCTTAAGAAGAGACCCAAACGAGGTGGTAGGGGAGGGATGAATTAGGAGTTTTGGATTAGCAGATACAAACTACTATATATAAAATAGCAACAAGGTCCTACTGTATAGCACAGAGAACTATAGTAAATATCCTGTAATAAACCATAATGGAAAAAATATGAAAAAGAATATATACATATTTATGTATAATTGTATCACTTTGCTGTACACCAGAAACTAGCACAATCCTATAAATCAACTCTTCAATTCTAAAACTATTTTTTTAAAAAAAGAAGAGACCCAAGTGTTATCTTTTCTATGAAGCTTTCATGAATTACTCCCCCTCCCACTTTTCACTCTCCAGTGAAATCAGCAATTCCCCCGGGTGCCTGGTTCCCCATTCTGTACACACCTGCTGGACTTCATGCACTTGCTTATTACAAGGAGGTCTCTCTACAACCCGCAGACCCTAGAAGCAGAAATCATGTCTTCCTTCTATTGTAACCTGAGTAGCTCGTACAGGTGTCTACCATGTAAGAATTTACTGTGGTGACAGGATGGATAAATACTTAGGACTGTTGCTGTATCTAGATGCCTCACCATTCTAGACATCTTAAATAAACTCTTTTATATTCCCTCTTGAATCAAAAGATTTCAACTAGAATCCACTCATGCAGTCAACATAAGACTTTCCTAAAGCCACCAACTGAAACAAGAAAAACAAAACACACAAAATTACTTGCCACAAGTATAACATCAACACATGGTTATTTAATAGTCTTAGACAATGGAATCCTTGTTGGTAACGAAATCTATAAGGCATTTAAGTGTTTTCTCAGAGACTAGCTAAATAACCCTGTCTTTTTTTTTTTTTAGGCATTATTAAAAGTCCATGAATGCCAAGTCTTCAAAAACGCAGAAATAACATTACAACCAAATGTCTTTCCATATTGTTTAAGAATCACATTTATGTTGAAAATTGACGTTTTCCCGGCACGTGCGTGTAAGATCTCCCTGTAGTTTAAATCTGATGCTGCGGCAGCCCCCGACAGCCTAGTCCCTGAGAGCAGAGCCTGAGACTAAGGTGGGTGGGCAGGCTGTCTAATTGGAAGGTGATCCCAATGCACAGAAGGGAAGGATTAGGGAGGATGAAACAAGGCTGAATGGACAGCAGCTGGAGGGACGTGTAATTGAATTGGCCACCGCTGCAGGCAACTGCACTGGATTCTGCAAAGAAACTTGTGAGGAGCCATTGTTGAGATGCATGTCACAACTGTCTGCCTGGGGGAGGTAAGGAGAAATGTTTATTCCATGACTCTGGCCCCTGTTTGTCAAGGTGGCCCCTTGGGTGATACTCCATGTTAACTTAGCCCCCAACATACTCTCCCACTCTCTGGTTGCTTATGCCTGAGGCAGGTACCATGGTTGAGTACCCTCAGGAAGTTCCGAGAACACAGACAGGAAGAAGTCATGTGCTGAGGTCATTCCACCATCAGATTACACGTGCAGGAAACTGGCTAAGCCTTGCCTCCTCCCACAGACCCAACAAGATTACAGCTACATAAACAGTAGCTAGAGCTGAGAACGACCAGAAGATTAGCCAAAAGGATTTTCCACAACTAAAGACAAAAAGAAAAAAAGTCACGCTGAGAAGGACAGAAAGGGCAGAGACATCGTCTGGCCGGGACCCACTCCCCAGTGCAGTGGCGGAGGGATATCACAGCCGTGTGCATCAGCTCTGAGGAGCAAGGGATCCACCCATCAGATCATCAGGTTCCTACCCATCACATCAGGTTCCCCAACCCTGGGGACCTGCACCGGGAAGACGAGTCCCTACAACGCCTGGCTTTGGAAACCAGTGGGGCTTATGCATGGAAGGACTGGAAGGCTGGGGGAAACTGAGACTTTGCTCTTAAAGGGTGTGTGCAAAAACTGACTCACCTGAGCCCCAGCACAGAGGCAGCAGTTTGAAAAGTGCCTGGGTTAGACGTGAAGGAGACTCATTGGCTAATTTTAGGGTGTGCACCCAGGAGGCAGGGATCTGTTGGGGGTATAGAGGTATTGATAGGTGCCAGTTTTGGGGAGTGGGTGGGAGGTTGCTCATCTCTCCAGCTTGCCTGGCACTGGGGGTGTCATTTCTGACTCTCCCATCTACCTTACTAGCATTGTTTATCCCACTCCAGATTCACCTGTGAACCCACCCTACCAGTACTCCTCCAAAGTGATATGGTGCCCCATAGACCTGGTGGGTACCTTCAGCTGGCACAAAGTTCTCACAAAAGTGGCCCCTTGCCTCCCCAGACCCAATGGTTGCCCTTGGCTGGCGCTGGAACCCCTTTAAAATGGTCCCTGCCCTACAACCTGTGGGTGTCCTCAGACACAGCCAGTATCCCCCCAAAGCAGCTCTCATCCCAGGGGCCAGCTCCACACACCAGAGTACCCTCAATAGCCATGGCCAAGCCTTGCAGTCACCTAGGCCAGGGCCAGTCTCACACATTATGACACTTATAGTGATCATAGCAGGAGGGTACACACAGCCCATCCAGGAAACACTTCTGTAGCACTAGGCTCTGGTATCCAGGGAGGACTGCACTACTGAGCCCCACAGGGCACCTCTGACATAAGCCACTTCAAGATCAGAAATGTCACTGACCTACCTAATACCTAGAAACATACACAGAGAATTAGACAAAATGAAGAGACAAAGGAATATGTTCCAATAAAAGAAAAAGAAAGAAACATCAGGAAAAGAACTATGCAAAATGGAGATAAGCAATCCTCCAGATAAAGAGTCCAAAATCACGGTCATAAAAATGTTCATCAAACTCAGGAGAAGAATGGAGGAATACATTAAAAACGTCAACAGAGACATAGAAAATATATAAAAGAACCAGTCAGAGTGGAAGAATACAAAAGCTGAAATGAAAAATACACTAAAGGGAACAAAGAGCAGATTAGATGATGCTGAAGAACAAATCAGTGATCTGGAAGACACTGTGGAAATGACCCAGTTTAAACAGCAAATGGAAAAACATGAAGACAGTTTAAAGAATGTCTGAAACAGCATCAAGGATATTGACATCTGCATTATAGTAGGAAAGAGAGAAAGGGGCAGAAATGTACATGAGGAAATATTGGTTGAAAACTTGCCCAACATAATGAATGAGATACACAGCTCCAGGAAGCACAGAGTCCCAAATGAGATAAATCTCAAAGATTCACACCAACACACATTATAATTATACTGTCCAAAGTCAAAGATAGACTTAAAAGCAGCAATAGGAAAACAACTAGTTCCAAACAATGGTGCCCCCTGAAGATGACCAGCTGACTTTTCAGCAGACTTTACAGATCAAAAGGGAGAGGCACAATGGTATTCAAAAAGCTGAAAGGGAAAAACTTACAACCAATATTTTCTCTGCAGAGTTTATCATTCAGGGTTGCCAGACAAGCAAAATGTAAAGGAGTTCAACACAAATAAACTGACCTTAAAAGAAATGTTAAAGGGACTTCATTAAACAGAAAAGGCCATAAATATAAATATAAAACTCATGTAAGAAAAATCTCACTGATAAGGTCAAACATATAGTAAAGGTAATAGATCTCAAATATCTGTCTATAGTTAGTATGAAAGTTAAAAGACAAAAGTAGTAAAATCCTCTATATCTACAATAGTTAAGGGGTGCACAAAATAAAGTTGTAAAATATGACATCAAAACATAAAGTGTAGGGGTAGGGGTGAAAATGTAATGGTTTCAGAACCTGCTCAAACATAGTAATTACACAGCAATTGGATATCAGTTCAGTTCAGTTCAGTCACTCAGTCATGTCCGACTCTTTGCGACCCCATGGACTACAGCACACCAGGCTTCCCTGTCCATCACCAACTCCCACAGCTTGGTCAAACTCATGTCCATTGAGTCAGTGATGCCATCCAACCATCTCATCCTCTGTCGACCTCTTCTCCTGCCTTCAATCTTTCCCAGCATCAGGGCCTTTTCTAATGAGTTAGTTCTTCACATCAGGTGGCCAAAGTATTGGAGCTTCAGCATCAGTAACTGGATATATAAAGTTCTAAAAATAGGTTATGAAAATCTTGTGTTTGTTAATGTAGGCACAGATGGATGGGCTAAGAGGCTGGAATCCAACCAAAATGGAATAGAAGTTATAGCTGAGTGGATTATGGATGGTAGTGGTGTGCGTGTTTGTGTGTCTGTGTTTATCCAAATTTTATAAATGTTATATGTGAATGTTTGTAAATATTCTATTAACATATATTTATTTTATGAGTAAATTAATATAAAAGCCCCTTTTAAATACAGGCATCCTTTGAGTTTCAAAAGTTCACTTTATGCCACTTCGCTTTTACCAAAAAAACCTCACTAGCACCTGTTTTTGATAACTGAAAGAAATTCAAGGGGGAGTTTTATTTTTAGGAAAAAAGCAAAAAGTGAAAACAGTGTTGAGTGTGCGTTTTGCAGCAAGCTGTCACAGAGGCACCAAGAGCAGTACCATCAAGCTCCTTCCTGGGGACCACACTCAGCATCTCAGCACTAAGCCGCCGGAGCTCTGAACCGGGTCTGTGAGTGTTTGTGCTTAATCTCCATTTGTTCTGTGCATTTGTTAGCAAGATGTGCCCTAAGGTAATTGCTTCTCTATTTACACCGTTTCAGCTCACAAAAGCTTTCATGGGGACACTCTTCTTTCGGATAGCGAGGAAACATCTTATAAACTTATTTTACCCCAGATTGCCTACAAAGAAACTGAGCTATTGAGAGGCTCCATAATGCCTATGAAGTTACACAAAATGAGCAAAGTTAGGGTTGAAACCCTTAGTCTCTAAATCTGTGGCCAAGCCTTTAGCCACAGTTCAGTATGCTCTTCTCTAATTATCTGGAAAATTAAAAATTGATCAAGTCTGTCTAAACAGTGCTGAACTCTAGTTAAGTCTCTTTCCCTCATTTGTATATATTAAAAACAACTTCAATTCAAATGAAACAGAAAAAAATGTTAAAAGCTTTTCTGACTGTCAGAGTAATATAAATGTAAACAGTATGAGAGAGCCCTTCAGTTGGTTTAATCTAAACAAACAAAAAAAAATTAAGAATTCAGCCTTGTTTCCCTTTTTCCCCCAGAGATAGACTCATAATTAAACTTTTCACCTTTCCAAATTACTAACTCTGCATCCTGCTCAGTGGGTGGTTTCTTTCCAGACATTCTGACTTGGAACAATGTATTGATATAAAGCAGGAGACCCTGGATGGAATTTATAGCTAAATTTAACCAGGCATATTTTAATAAGATTAGCATATCTTTGTCTTTCAACACTAAGTACCTGACAATTAACTGAATTTAGGCAGCATATTGTTTCATCAGAAGTGAGATTTGCAGCCTTCATTTCTATATTTATTGATGTTGTATATGGAAGAAAATCTGAGTAAAATTTCTGTGTCTGCCCTAAAGAGATTTCAAGAGCCAGTGTGTGTTAACCTTCCCAGGAAACTCACGTAGGTACAGAATCTCACCTAGTCCGTGCTGACTTATAAGGAAATTCATCACAGCTTTTGCTGGGGAGAGAATTAAATAGGAACACCCTGATGCTACAACCATGAGAACTCTGTCTAGACAGAGAGGAACCCAAGCACTGTGCATGAAAACATGGGGTCAGGAAGGCTGTTCTCTCTGGAAAAGCTTGGGAAGAAAGTTTTCAGAACCTACCGTCTTCTTCATTGCAATCAGGTGACCAGATTAAAAACCCCCAAGTGTAAACAAGTCAAGATATCTTGCTTTCAATGAATTCAAAATTGGCCAAGGTCTTAAAGACATTCCCATGATGTAACCCCAAGAATACTACTTTCAGTAAACTATAAAAAGCAGTCATGAGGGACAGGAAAGATGATCTTTTGTCAACTTTTCCATCTTCCATGCGTGTTAAGTGACTTCAGTGGTGTCTGACTCTTTGCGACACTACGGACTGTAGCCTGCCAGGCTCCTCTGTCCATGGGATTCTCCAGGCAAGAATACTGGAGTGGGTTGCATGCCCTCCTCCAGGGGATCTTCTCTACCTAGGGATCGAACCCACATCTTTATGTCTTCTGATTGGCAAATGGATTCTTTACCACTAGGCCACCTGGGAAACCCTTCAGTCTGGCAAAGCATACTTTTAAGACGTCATCCAGTTAAAAATGTGTATACATAGGCATTATGTATGGAACACTACCTTGAAAATTAATGTGGCAAATTGCTCAGCTCTTCACTACAAGCTGTGAAAGAAGCAGTTGGTCACTAAAGGGACAAGTTGTATTTCCTGAAGGTAATGAGTGAAAGATTACCAAAGAATCTTCCAGGTTTGAGAACCAGCTCTTCATGGGGTCACACCAAGAGAATGTATAGAAATCTCCCTTCTCCCTCCTTGAATCTAGTTAGTAGCAATGCCTCCATGTAAATAAACCCAGAAGGAGGTTAATAGGAGGGAAAGGAATTCAAGAGTTGTGAGTTCTCAAACACAAATAGTTGTGTGTCAATGATACAGTATATAAGGTAATGAACGGGGTTCAGACAAAATATCAGGACCAGTATTTCCTACGTACACAAGTCTATACTCTTTTAACATATTATTGGATGAAATAGACTTTAAACCTGAAACCAGCATCAACCAAAATCTACCAGATGGATCATCTTTGCTGAATGAAAATTTGGACCTTTAGAATAAACACCCTCCCAGAAACTAACATGTCAGTATTAACTGAAACTTTCAGTGATGGAGTTGACATAAACATTCGACTGCATTCATTTCTTTGGATTAAAAATGTGGCTATAAAATAATCTCATTCACTTTTAGGCAAACTGAGTGGACTTCAAAGTTAAATATTTACAGAACTTTCACTATACCATCCAAATATTTAACAATAAATGAATTTATTAATAAGGAAAGTTTTATGTATATATTAGTATTTCATTGACATACAAGAAACATTTTGACTAATTACACTTTCCTGACTTTGCTTGTGGAGAATGTTCTTTGTCAGACCAATTATTTTGCTTTCAGTTACTGCCAATAAATAATAATCATAGTTCTTTGTGGAATGTCTTAATAGTATTCTGATTTTTAACCAAGTGTTTTATCTAGTGTAGAAGAAATGTTTAAATATTGACAGCAAAATACAATTGTGTTAGTTGCGATATCATGTTACCCAGTGGGAACTCCAGCACTTAGAAAAGATACATGATGCTGTAAGTTATCATCTAAATAGGAGCCACACACACCCCCCTGACTCAAGAAGCATATGGAAATCACCTACACGCCACATCTCATAATTCATAGGCTGTGTCTGCATCTGATTAGTATCATTGACTCTTTGACTCAAACCAAAAAATCTAAGAGGCTAACATTTCCTCAGAAATTGGACAGTCCCTCCAAATGTAGAATAAAGACATGAGTCATAAGTGTTCTTGAGCAGGGCACACCTGCTTTATCCTTGTGGGAAGTAGCTCTTTTCTATAGCTCTAGTGGATAATGTGTGTGTGTGTGTGTGTGTGTGTGTGTGTGTTCTGCAATAGAACTGTACATACCTAGACACAAGAAAAAGTGTAGGACAGGAAAGAAGCACAGAATTTTAAAACCTGCAAGTCAATACAAATTTTTTTTAAACTTTGTTTTGTCATAGTTGTTTTAAATTTTCTCTTTAAGATAATAAATCAATACTATAAAAGTATCATTAGGCATCAGATACCAAAGAATCAATTTTTAAAATACTACCTAGGGACTTCCCTGGTAGTCTAGTGGTTAAGACTTCACCTTTCAATGCAAGGGGTGCAGCATCGATCCCTGGTCAGGGAGCTGAGATTTCAGTTGCCTAGCGGCCAGAAAACCAGAACATAAACAACAGAAGCAATGTTGTAATAAATTCAATAAATACTTTAAAAATGGGCCACATCCAAAAAATCTTAAAACAATAGGCAATGGTTTCTGAAATAATTATAATTTTTGTGAGTTTTTTCAATTAGAATAAAATTGCTTTTACGACGTTGTGTTAGTCTCTACTGTATGACATCATGAATCAGCCATATGTATACATATATCCCCTCCCTCTTGAGCCTCCTTTCCACCCTCCCATAAAACCCCTGTAAGTCATCACAAAGCACCGGGCTGGGCTCCTTAGTTTCCATTCTAACTGGTCAGTAAGATGAAGCAGTCCTTGCCCTGTGTTATGTAAGTCAGATGGCCATGCCAAAGAAATAACTGTGGTATTTTGTCTGGCATTACTCCTTTCCCAAGAACCCCAAAGGGGTGGTGTAAACAGATACAGAATAATAAAATAGTCCCTGTAGATGGTGGACTAACTTTTTTACAGTACATTGTGGAAATATCAGAAATTCTAGAAACTAAACATTTTGACTGGAATGAACAGGAAATGGGAACAATTAAATTTCTACTTGTGTCAGCCTCAAAATTATAATTCACCAGACAAGAATGTTTTGTAAAAGGGTAGTGACCAACTAACTTTAGACGATGTTGAAATTGTTTAGGAAAAAATGATACCATAACATTTTGGCTGGCATTTGTAGCCAGGACCCCAAAACTATGCAAACAGGAACTATGCTTGCTGTCACTTTGGGCACCGTAATGACTAGGATGAATAGTGTATTTTGAAGAGAGTAAGTTCCAGAAGCTTGCCCTGACTTGGATCTGGTTTGTTGTGGTGGTTTAGACACTCAGTCAGGTCCGACTCTTTTGCGACCCCAGGAAGTGTAGCCTGTCAGGCTCCCCCATCCATGGGATTTTCCAGGAAGAATACTGGAGTGTGTTGCCATTTCCTTCTCCAGGGAATCTTCCTGACCCAGGGATTGAACCTGTGTCTCCTGCATTGGCAGGCGGATTCCTTACTGCTAAGCCACCAGGGAAGCCCCTGGATCTGGTTTACTAACCTTGAAACATTCCCACCAAGCAGCATGTGTGACTGACTGACTGAAGGAGCAGACGAGAAGAAAGTCTCCAGGCACAGGGGCACCTCCATGTCCATGGCTGCTCAAATAATGAGACTGAAGCCCAGTTCATGAGACTCAGACTGAGTTATTCCCTGAAGTTCAGATTTAAATATTACTCATCATTAAATAAAAAATAAAGGCAAAAAAAAATGTGATACCCCTCAAAATGAAATAAAATTCCTTTTGCCCATCTCCTCCAGAGTGGTAACTACTATTCTCCATCTAGAGTGTAGATTTCCTGATATTTGTCATGTGCATACATGATGAGATGTGATATATCTGCAGGAATTTAGGTTTTGTGTATATTGGGTAGTATGAAGTCTATATGGTTCATCAACTGGCTTTTTTCATTTAAAAATATGTCTTTTTAGGGACTTGCCTGGCAGTCCGATGATTGAGACTTTGCCTTCCAGTGAAGGGGGTGCAGGTTCAATCCCTGGTTGGGGAGCTAAGATCCCACATCCTTTGTGGCCAAAAAACCAAAATATAAAACAGAAGCGATATTATAACAAATTTAATAAAGACTTTGAAAATGGTCACATCAATAAAAATGTTAACATGTCTTTTAGGATTGTATACATGAATCTATCATTTGCTCTTCAACTGTGTTATGTATTCAGTATCACAGATGTTTTTGCTATTACTCCTAGTCAAATGTGCACTTCAATAGTTCCCAGTGTTTTCCTATCACACGAAGAGACAGTGAGATAAACATCCTCATAGGTGTCTAATATATAGGCATTGACACCAAAAAGAGTGTATATTTACTTGATAGAATGGCAGTTTACAACAATGGCCAGAAGGTCATCTCCAATCCTACACATACATTTTTTGCAACGTGACTTTCATGTCCACCAATCATATGATTTGCTTTTGCCCACAGGACATAACCAACAAAACACAAGCGGGGGCTTGACTAGGGCCTATGCAGTGAGTTTCCTGGTGTGTGTGTTTTTTTTTTCTTTGCTGCTCTTTGGAAGGCTGACATCACTGTCAGGAAAAGCCTGGTTAGCCTCCTGGAGAACAGGAGCTCATGTGGAGCACGTGTGTTATTTCTACAGTACTAAGTTTTGCAGTGGTCTGTTACACACCAAGAGCTAACTGATTGAAAGATGGAATCCATCTCCTTGGCTACACAATTTCATACTCCCTCAGTGGGCTAGAGCAGTTCTCATTTCCCTGATATCACATCATAGAAAAATAAGGGGCTTCCTGGGTGGCTCAGTGGTAAAGAATCTGCCTCCCAATGCAAGAGACAGGGGTTTGACCCCTGATCTAGGAAAGATCCCACATGCTGCAGGGCAACTAAGCCTGTGTGCCACAACTGCTGAGCCTGCGTGCTCTAGGGCCTGGAAGTCGCAACTCCTGAGCCCATGTGCCATGAGTACTGAAGCCCATGTGCCCTAGCACCTGTGCTCAACAACAAAAGAAGCCACTGCAATGAGAAGCCCACTTACCACAGCTAGATAGCAGCCCCCACGTGCTGCAACTAGAGAAAAGCCTGTGCAGCAAGGAAGACAGCACAGTCAGAAATAGATACTTTTTTTTAAAAAGAGAGATAAAAAATAAGGAGGTCATTTTCTTTTACATGAAAGAAAAAGAAACTCCATTAGCCAAAAACATGCAAACAGATATTCTTTCTGCATAATGGTTAACTGTTCTGCCCTTTTAGACTACTTTTTCTAATCTAGCCTCTCTGACTCTACAAGTCATAGCTTGGAGAAGTGCATTGGCTACTCTAGGAGTGACAACCCTGTATAAGGAGCAAATTTCTGACACCTAAGATGTGTGTCTGCCATAGGCTGGCAAACTCTGAGGGGAGATGTCCTGCCTGAAGTCTGTTTTCTCCACTCCAAGTCCAGGATCTCATGCCCAGACAATCACTTAACTGTGGATTTCCAAGTCCTACAATAGAGCGGTCATTTAGGGACTTCCCTCATGTTCCAGTGGTTAAGACTCAGCCTTTCCAATGCAGGGGGCATGAGTTCGATCCCTGGTCAGGGAACTAAGAACCCACATGCCACATGGTGCAGCTAGGAAAAAAAAATACAGCAGTCATTTAAAGACCATATTTTATAGAAAGCCAAGGTTCCATGGAGCCAGAAGCTGGACTGAATACTCAGATTGCCCCTTTTTTAAAATATAATCTTAACTGTTTTAAATATTTTGAAAATACATTGCATAAAGAAAAATGTAGTTTTCTCAGAAGGTCCATGGAAAGGCAGACTGGGTGAATGCAAATCATTACTGCTACAAAACATCTAGAAATGCAAGATAAAAATTTCACACAAACCTGAACTCAGAGGATAGAAAGAGAAATTCCCAACAGCCAGCAATAAAGAGGTGCCTGAAAGTTGGTGGGGGCGGGGGGAGCAGGGTAGTAATCAGGCCAAGAAGGAAAGGAAGTAGCTTGACTCCACATGTCCAGTAAGACTGACATGTGCAATCAGGCCAGAGCCATGGAAAGGGTTCCTTCTCAGTGAAAGGTGCTGAGAAAGCCCTGCCTGCTGCCCTGCACCAGACACAGTAATTGTGAGCTTATAGTATAAACTGAGAGTATGGGTGGGATGAAAACCCAGTTTACACACCAGAGCCCACTGCTTGCATGCTCAGTCGTGTCCAACTCTTTGCGACCCTATGGATTGTAGTCCACCATTCTCTGTCCATGGGATTCTCCAGGCAAGAATACTAGAGTGAGTTGCCACTCCCTTCTCCAGGGGATCTTCCCGACCCAGGGATCAAACCCACATCTCCTGAGTCTCCTGCATTAGCAGGTGGATTCTTCACCACTGGACTACCTGGGAAGCCTTTATACCACACCTCATACCAGAAATCACATATCACTCTCCTCCCCAAAATTCTATGTCCATAGGAGCTGTCATTTAAGAGTGAAAGCATAATACAGACATTTTCAAATTAAAAGCTGTATCTCAGGAAGAATGAAACTGAACTCACAAAGAAGTAGCAGTATGTTTTGGAGAAGCAGGTCTAAAGAGTGAAGGTAAGGAAGGACACTGTTCAAGATGTGAGTAAATCTGCATATTCATAAAAATCACAAGAGTAATGATGATGACCACCTTGGATGGTTAAAACAAGTTGGGAGACTTTCTTGATGGTCCAGTGGTTAAGAATCTGCCTTGCAGTGCAGGGGACATTGATTTGATACCTGGTCGCAGAACTAAGATCCCACTGGCCATAACGGAACTAAGCCTGTGAGCCACAACTACTAAGCCTGCGAGCCGCAACTAGAGAAGCCCATGCACCACAATGAAAGATACTTCCTGATGCAACGAAGATCCTGCCACTGCAACTAAGAACCAACACAGTCAAATAAATAAATAAATATTAAAAAAAAAAAACAAGTTGGAGCTATAATAGTGAACGTGAAAGTTGCTCAGTCGTGTCTGACACTTTGCAACCCCATGGACTATACCGTCCATGGAATTCTCCAGGCCAGATTCCTGGAGTGGGTAGCCTTTCCCTTCTCCAGGGGATCTTCCCAACCCAGGGATCAAACCCAGGTCTCCTGCATTGCAGATGGGTTCTTTACCAGCTGAGCCACAAGGGAACCCCAAGAATACTGGAGTGGGTAGCCTATCCCTTCTCCAGGGGATCTTCCCAACCCAGGAATCAAACCGGGGTCTCCTGCATTGCAGGCAGATTCTTTACCAACTGAGCTATGAGGGAAGAGGACAATAACACATTAGTTGAGGAGGGAATAGAGTCCAAGCAATCACTTTAGTCAGCTTCCCTGGTGTCTCAGACAGTAAAGAAATCACCAGCAATGCAGGAGCCCTGGGTTCAATCCCCGGGTTGAGAAGATTCCCTGGAGAAGGAAATGGCCACCCACTCCAGTATTCTTGCCTAGAGAATTCCATGCACAGAGTAGCATGGCGGGCTACAGTCCATGGGGGTCACAAAGAGTCGGACACAACTGAGCAACTAACACTTGCACTTTTCTTTCAGGTGCACATATGTTCACATTTTAACATTTGGGAAGTCAGAATGCATATGCCTACTGATGGTGTTTTTAAGTCCCTGGTGGCCATGTAGCACCTGTGATGTGGATGCCAATGGCTACACACAGGAACATCACGAGAGGCAGCACCAACACTTGTAGAATCCATATCAGCATCTCCGGAGAAAACAGTGGTGGAACAGTGCTTTAACTCTTAAGTCCCAAACCTTTGTGGAAAGGGAGAACGTGATGAATAAAACAGGTTTAACAACATTCCCAAACCTAGACTCTTTGTAGAAAAAAACAGCTTGTTCTACATAATCGCAAAGCCAGCTTAACAGTCTAATGGTTTTTGATTCTTTTGAGAATTGCTGTTATTGATAGCATGAAGGGTAATAAGGCCTGAAAAAGCACAAACATTGGCGAATGAGTCAAAAACTAATTGAGAAGAGTTTGACACTGACAATTTTTAAAAGTAATTTTATTGATCTGTTTCGTTTATATGTAATAATAATTAATTTATAGTTAATTATGAAATGCCTCTTTTATTAGGTTCAAAATAAGCATTGTGTCACTGTAAAGTTTTATTTATTTAAAGAAAAGAGATCTTAAACAATCATATCAAAATATTATCCCATTAAATATGACTTGTGTATTTGTTTCATTTTTCCACATCTTCTATATGCTTCAAATATTGCATAATATAATGTTTTTGCTTTATAAAAGCATGCAAAGTGAAAGAAAAAAGTAAAGAGGAAAATGGAGAGAGATAAACTAGAGGTTTGGAATTAGCAGATACAAGTTATTAAATATAAAATAGGTAAAAACCAGGCCCTACTGTATGGCACAGGGAACTATATTCAATAACTTGTAATAACCTGTAATAGAAAAGAATATATACATGCATAACTGAATCATTTTGCTGTACACCAGAAACTAACCCGACAGTGTAAATCACCTATATTTCCATCTAAGAAATAAATAAGATTGCTAAACCTTAAAAAATAAAATGCATTTTTAAAAAAGAAAGCAAATCCAAGTATTATGACAGGGATGGGGGATAGGGAGATAAACAGAAACTGTAGTTCCCTAGATGACAAAAAAATTGAAAACTAAGGTATGAGGTAGTCCACGGAGGATAAAATACATCTTTCTAACCAATAAAGCTGATATTAGAAAATGCTGCTTTTATTTATGGGCTGTGTCCTACTACTGAATCCCTGCACAGAATGGACTCACCCCGGTCACTGGCCACCCCCGGGAGAAGCAGGTCTCTCTCTGCAGGAACAGAGGAGAGCTGGCCGGAGGGGCAGAAGAGTGGAGGAGAGATGACTGGCTGGGCAGTGCATGCCCAGGGCCTCTACAATCACAGCCAACAAATAGGAGGGAGCGAGCAGGTGGGAGCAGCCAGGGGCACTGTGCCCAGTTGGAGATGCTTCACATAGAAGGAAATATCAGAAAAGACAGTTCACCAAATTATGATATGACTGTAATGTGTTGAAAACCCTCAACACAGCAATCGCACTATGCAATCAGCTTTTACCTGAAGCGCACAGGAGGAAGTCGCTTTTCTCTTTCTGTGCATACATTTAGTCTTCTTGTGAGACACCCGTTAGGAAAGCCATACATCAGCACTGGTCTTTTTCTGAACTTAGGTCTATGTGTGATGTCACCAGTATCATCCATAACTGATCTTTTCCAATGTTCTTGTTCAAAAGCTTTACTGGAGTTTTTACATTGATTTTCCTGTCCATTTCATTATTTGAACTTAAGATAAATCTTTATTTGTTTACATGTAGTAGTTTGGTTGAATGATTCACTTGGAAGAAGGAATTCCACTGTTTCAAAATTCTGTGATAGAGTACATGACACGGAAATGAGCTCCATCTGGAAAACATGACTTCTGGTAAGAACAGCAAGAAGAGATAAGAAAGCCTTCCTCAGTGATCAATGCAAAGAAATAGAGGAAAACAACAGAATGGGAAAGACTAGAGATCTCTTCAAGAAAATTAGAGATACCAAAGGAACATTTCATGGAAAGATGGGCTTGATAAAGGACAGAAATGGTATGGACCTAACAGAAGCAGAAGATATTAAGAAGAGGTGGCAAGAATACACAGGAGAACTGTACAAAAGATCTTCACAACCAAGATAATCACGATGGTGTGATCACTGACCTAGAGCTGGACATCCTGGAATGTGAAGTCAAGTGGGCCTTAGAAAGCATCACTACGAACAAAGCTAGTGGAGGTGATGGAATTCCAGTTGAGCTATTTCAAATCTTGAAAGATGATGCTGTGAAAGTGTTGCACTCAATATGCCAGCAAATTTGGAAAACTCAGCAGTGGCCACAGGACTGGAAAAGATCAGTTTTCATTCCAATCCCAAAGAAAGGCAATGCCAAAGAATGCTCAAACTACCAAGCAATTGCACTCATCTCACATGCTAGTAAAGTAATGCTCAAAATTCTCCAAGCCAGGCTTCAGCAATACGTGAACCGTGAACTTCCTGATGTTCAAGCTGGTTTTAGAAAAGGCAGAGGAACCAGAGATCAAATTGCCAACATCCACTGGATCATGGAAAAAGCAAGAGAGTTCCAGAAAAACATCTATTTCTGCTTTATTGACTATACCAAAGCCTTTGACTGTGTGGATCACAATAAACTGTGGAAAATTCTGAAAGAGATGGGAATACCAGACCACCTGACCTGCCTCTTGAGAAACCTATATGCAGGTCAGGAAGCAACAGTCAGAACTGGACATGGAACAACAGACTGGTTCCAAATAGGAAAATGAGTACATCAAGGCTGTATATTGTCACCCTGCTTATTTAACTTATATGCAGAGTACATCATGAGAAACGCTGGATTGGAAGAAACACAAGCTGGAATCAAGATTGCCGGGAGAAATCTCAGTAACCTCAAATATGCAGATGACACCACCCTTATGGCAGAAAGTGAAGAGGAACTCAAAAGCCTCTTGATGAAAGTGAAAGTGGAGAGTGAAAAAGTTGGCTTAAAGCTCAACATTCAGAAAACGAAGATCATGGCATCTGGTCCCATCACTTCATGGGAAATAGATGGGGAAACAGTGGAAACAGTGTCAGACTTTATTTTTTGGCGCTCCAAAATCACTGCAGATGGTGACTGCAGCCATGAAATTAAAAGACGCTTACTCCTTGGAAGGAAAGTTATGACCAACCTAGACAGCATATTCAAAAGCAGAGACATTACTTTGCCAACAAAGGTCCGTCTAGTCAAGGCTATGGTTTTTCCTGTGGTCATGTATGGATGTGAGAGTTGGACTGTGAAGAAAGCTGAGCGTCGAAGAATTGATGCTTTTGAACTGTGGTGTTGGAGAAGACTCTTGAGAGTCCCTTGGACTGCAAGGAGATCCAACCAGTCCATTCTGAGGGAGATCAGCCCTGGGATTTCTTTGGAAGGAATGATGCTAAAGCTGAAACTCTAGTACTTTGGCCACCTCATGCGAAGAGTTGACTCTTTGGATTGGGGGCAGGAGGAGAAGGGGACGACAGAGGATGAGATGGCTGGATGGCATCACTGACTCGATGGACATGAGTCTGGATGAACTCCGGGAGTTGATGATGGACAGAGAGGCCTGGCGTGCTGCGATTCATGGGGCTGCAAAGAGTCGGACACGACTGAGCGACTGAACTGAACTGAGCTGATCTTGCCAGATTTTCCATGAGGTTTAGACGTGAGAAAGACACTGATGGATACAGTCATGTAGCAGAGTGTTGGTTGCTGTACCAACATTCATCCCCACTTCCCTTCTTTCTTTTTTATAAACCATAATTGTATTCAGGTATTTACCCTCTTCTACCTGGCCAGGTACCTCCTGAGCTCCAGGAGATAGGGTATACTGATTTCTTTAAGCCAAGTGTGGTGTTCCCATTTCTTTTATCAAAGTTTTAAGAATGAAGACTTAACCCAATACAACCAATGAGGTCTTCCAGGAGACTTCTGGGAGTGTGTCCTTCTAGGAAAGAGAAAAGGAACGAAATAGTCCCGTCATTGCATGTTTGTTGCATTTCACCAGTCTGTTGTCTCTGTACATGAAGCCATCTTCCGACCTGAGGTCACTACTGCCAATACCCTAAGGGAGGCAGGACAGAGAAACAGAAAGAACCTGAACGCTTGAGGATATTTTTGACAATCCGTACCAACACTTCTGTACTCCTCACTAGGTGAGATAACACATTTCTATTGTGTATAAGCCACTTTGAATAGGGTTAACTGCTGCTAGTTGCTACAACATCCTGCTGCTGCTGCTAAGTCACTTCAGTTGTGTCCGACTCTGTGGGACCCCATAGACGGCAGCCCACCAGGCTCCCCTGTCCCTGGGATTCTCCAGGCAAGAACACTGGAGTGGGTTGCCATTTCCTTCTCCAACGCAGAAAAGTGAAAAGTGAAAGTGAAGTCTCTCAGTCGTGTCCGACTCGTAGGGACCCCATGGATTGCAGCCCACCAGGCTCCTCCTTCCATGGGATTTTCCAGGCAACAGTACTGGAGTGGGGTGCCATTGCCTTCTCCGCGACAACATCCTAGATGATGAAAAAGGTCAAGCGCAGAGCCTCACACATCAAAGGCTGGCTAAAAATAGTAGTCAACATGACTATTCTCCTCTGACCTTGTCCATGGAGCCTCCTCTCACTACCCTCTGATACATCACCGATGTAACACAGATCAAACTACTTTCCATCCTTATTCTGGTCACTTCTATTCTTAAGCGAAGGGACTATTCCCTGTAGTAACTATTAACATTGAATCCAAACTTCATTTTCGAAGACAGCTTTTACAGCTCACTTGGGGAACCTACGAACAAGGCTCACATTTATCATTCTGCAGTTATGAATTATAGGTTGGGATTTACTTTATTTAGTTATACCTACATGTTTTTAGTCTAATCAAAAACATTAGGATGTATAATCTCAATGAATTACCTTCGAGCAGAAACCTCGGTCTTTTATTACCACAAGGCAACTGAACTCCAGTAGAATCCTAATAGAAAATGAATCCTTTCCGTTTTTTGACAGATAAAACATAAAATGAATCTTTCCATTCTATTTAAGACTGGGGGACAAGACATTACAAAATGAAGTGCCACAGTGGAGAGAGACATTTTTTGAAATAGGAATTCAGAGACTACATGGATCCCACTAGAAACATAATGATTTTAATAATCAAAAAGGAAAAAAAAATAATCAAAAAGGTAATAGACTAACAGGAAACAACAGAAGCCCTTCCTTTTTAGCTCCCAAAGGAGCAGAACAGGACAAAGTCAACATATATGAAGAAAAGATTCTCTCCCAAGAGTGACAGTCACTAAGGCAGAGGCTCGTGATCGGGGGTGAGGGTGCAAGTGTGATGTAAAAAGTCACCTCGGTGAATCTGGGCCACTTCTTCCCATGGAAAAGACACAGAGATCAGCAATCACATCCCACCCAAAGGCTTGTCGGCAGGATCTGGTGAGTAAGAAGCCTTTTCAACCACCATCACCAACAGAAAGGTAACTCCCAAGGTCATTACCGAAGCCATGCTCCATCACTGTCACAGGGGTCTTTCCTGAGAACTGGGAGTGATGTCACGAGAAGAATGATGTACTCAAAGTGAGTAAAGATACAAGACGCTGGAACTCCCGTGGTGGTCCAGTGGTTAAGAATCCAGGCTTCCATTGCATGGGACATGGGTTTGATCCCTGGTTGGGGAACTAAGATCTCAAATGCTACGTGCTATGGCCAAAAAAGTAAGTAAAAATCAATAAATAAAAATAAAGTTTTAAAATCCACAAAATGCTGCAGAAACGATAAAGAATGTGGAAACTGGCACTTTCCCGCAGATGTAATTCTCCAGAGGCTGGTTTGTTTGGAGCCCAAGCGTCTAGGAGTCAGCACACCACAGGCCAAAACACCACCCAGCCCCCTGGATCCAAGGCTTTCCCACAGGTTACTGGAAACTGCTCATGCATCAGCCCCATGAGGCTCTGAAAACCGCACAGGTGAGAAATAAATTTTCATTTCTGGCAGATCCTTAATAGCCATGATTGCCAGCTGTTTAGTAAGGTGTTCCTTCAAGTAATTACCCTACAGGGAGTTGTGGTGAGACCAGGCCGTGAGCAAACACTGCAAACCACCCAGCTCGTCCTGCCAGACAAAGTGGTTCCCCAGCCTAGCCAATGAGCCCTCAAGGCAACTGGATTTCTGAAGGCAGAACAAACCATACACTGAAGCAAAGTACATGGCTCGTGGAATTAATAACTGGAACCTTATTAACAGATCCCACCTGCATGCAGCTTTGGGGGAAAGAGGAGGAGAAAGGCCTTGAGCTTTGCTGATGATTGACACACCCAGGGCATAAGCATCTTCTACAGAGAGGACCAGACTATCAACATCTGACCTTGGGCAGCAAGCCTTGGTCTTCAAGAGATACTGGCCCCTTATGTGAGCTGCGACAGGCCTTGGGTTTCAGCAGACACCCCTGGTCACCACCCAAGCCTATTCCCCGACCCTCTCCCTTGCTGGCAAAACCCCAAGTGGTCCCTCCTTGGCCAGGCCAAGGCATAGTGACATGGCCTGTCACCCAGTTCTGACCCACAAGGAATAAGAAGATTCCCTTCCAGGAGAACCTTCTGGCTCTTGCAAAGAAACACAGGCTGAGGAATGTTCCTCTTTCTGACTCTTAGTGTCAGTGTGTGAGGATGTGAGCTTTAATTTGTCACCACCTTGGAACCAGGAGGGGGACTCACCACCACGGAGGCAGACAGAGCAAGAAGGTGGAAAGATCTGGATTTTGATGGCATCACAGAAGACACAGCACCAACCAGCTCCACAGCCACCCCCACCCCCAACCCCAGATTTGGGGGATGTGAGATAATGTGTCCTCCCAGCCACTATGCCAAGCTTCCCATTACTAGAAGCTGAAAACATAGTAACACACACTGAAGTCGAGGTCCAGCTGCAATCTCACCAAAGGTGCACATTTTGTCAACTGATTGAATACATGTCAAAATGTTTCTGTTCAATGATGGCTCTTGCTGTTTCACCAACAAATGTAACCAAGGCAAAGGTTATTTCATCTTTGCAATCTGTAAATGCATTGCCACCTGCTTCAAACTTTCTGCCTCCCTCAAATTAGCAAACTGCTGACTACTCTCTAAAAAACTCTACGAAGGCCTTTCCAGCTCTCTTGGGCCTATTTCGCTGTTCCCTAAGATTATTTCTGTGTATTTTATAAATACTTTCATCAAATGGCATTGTGGTTGTGGATCTGTGGCTGACCACTGTGTATTCCCAGTAAAAGAGGGTGTCTGTGATGGTTAAGTTGATGTGTGGACTCGACTAGGTCAGGTGAAATTTTAGTGAAAGATAAGGAGAATTTCTTTCTGTGGTTATTTCTATAATCAATAGATACATTTCATATCACTCTGCACATTCAGAGTAAACTCTTGCAAAGCTCAATTCATGCATCAAAGTCCAGATACTGTGCTTCACCAAGTGTTAGTCGTTCAGTCGTGTCTTACTCTTTGGGATCCCACGGACTGTAGCCTATCAGGCTTCTCTGTCCTTGGAATTCTCCAGGCAAGAATAGAGGAGTGGGTAGTCATTCCTTTCTCTAGGGGATCTTCCTGACCCAGGGATCGAACCTGAGTCTCTGCATTGCACCTGAGCCACCAGGGGTGCTGCACCAAGTTTTCAGCTTTTAGCTCATCTAACCCTCAAGGCTTGTAAGGACTCTTGTATTTGTCATTCCAAACTTTATGCATGAGGAAGTAAATATCAGAGAGGTCATAGGTTACCTGCTGGCACAGGTAGGGAATAACTGAGCTGTGATTCCCCAGGGCTGCCTGATCCAAAGTGGATTGGGCTAAAGAGAAAATAGAAATGTCTTTGTTACCAACACCACCTCCATGCCCTCAGGGTCCTTGTAATTATCATTCATATTATTAATGTAAATTTTATTGTTTCAGACCACCATTTAAATGGATCAGTGTTATCAGAAGTAAACACTTGCACCAAAAATTTATTGATAGAAAAGTTCTTTCACATCCATAAGCCCTTCAGAGGTGGGACATAACATCATTTCTCCTACATTATTTAAGTTTGTCAATATCAAAAAGTTACATGATATAAGACATTAAAAAAAAAAAAAGATCTAAAATTCCAGAATTGTCTCCGTATTTTTAAGGAAGTGCCCAAATGGGAAGGGAGGAGCTTAACAAAAAGCAACTGAGGAGTTACACTACACAGTTTATACACATTATAAATAAAATAAGTAGTAAACTGTTTGACATTTAATTCACACCACTGTACAGAGTACTTCAAAAGGAAAAAAATAAAAAAGTAAATATCAAGGTTTTCTTGTATCTAGATCATACTTAATTTATAGCCCTGAACAAAATACTCTGGAAGACTAGGCGTGTTGGTAAACGATATCACTTGAAAGTTAATTTCCCGTAGTAACATGTGGTTGACTGCTGTATGTCTGCTCAACAGCCCTCCTCCCCTTGGCAGCTTCAGGCCATGAGAGCCCGACGGCCATGGGCTGCCCACCAGACTCTCACCTGCTGAGCCTTCCTCGTGGCTAAGACTGGCGTGACAGGTTCAGACCAGTGTAACCTGAGGGGAAGGATTTTCTCCAATAGTGGGAGGTCCTGCCACTCTTCCTGCCTTGCCTACTGTCCTGTGAAAGTTCATAATTCAGCAGTGGGAAGCCCCATGCCATCCAAGGGGAGGCCAAGAGACCAGAGCAGACCTGCAGGTCTATCACTGCTGTCCCAGCATGAACCAACGGTGGAACTCCTTGCTTATAGATGGACTGATACGTGAGACTAGCTGTTTCCTTCTTGGCTCTGCCAGTTTTACTTGGGAGATCTTTATTCATCTGAAAGTTCCCAAACTCATGCACAAGGCATTCTGCGTCATAAGAGTCAGCATCTGGCCAATACATCAGTATAAATGAAGCGGGAAAATCAATGACTGATTTTTAAAACATATTTCACAATAATTACCCAATTAAATGACAGTGCGGGTACCATTTTCCAAAATGGCAACTGCATGTGAAGTGAAAATCTGACACCTGGCCAGTGGCCCTTGTTTGCCTCAGTTATCTGCATCTGTTTATAACTTGGCCTCATTACAGCAGACAGGGCAAGGAGTACTTCCTCTTGGCAGAGTCCTTTTCTTGGTGGTGCAGAAAATGGAAGCCCTTTAATGGAGTTAATTATAAATATGGAAGGATAGAAAAGTAATCTCACCCATTTTAATTCTAACAGAGCTTGAAGCAAGACCAATTAATCTCTACCTTTCCTTCTATCTATGGTTGGATATCTCAAGGCACAACCCTTTGAAAGACAGATTCTAAAACATCAAGAAACATCAATATTATTTGATAGAGTTTAATATTCTCTAATAATATAGACTTGGATGGTCTTACTGATCAAGAATTTTAGGTTGGACTTTTAAATTAAAATTCACTGAAACATAATTCATCAAAGTTTCTTAAGTTCACTACTTACAATATATTGATAGTCAATCATCTTACTAGGTATCCAATGTTTTTTAACATCCCCTCCTCTCTGTTAGATTCATGCCTTCAACTTGTTTATATCATTATGCTCCTGGGCTATTCAGTAACCAGACATCTGTTCAGAAATCCCTCTAGAAAGTTCCCTACATTATTTATGTCACTACTAAAGCTATTTCCCCTCCCTTAAAAAGCAGCTGCTTTACATACAAAAGAAAAATCATTATTTAGCCAGGATGTTGATAAATGATCCTAGTTTCTTTTTGCTGACCCATCATTGCCTTTTATGCACTAATTGGCTTCCTAAGCCTCTTCTGCTCTCAAAGACTGCCAAGTAGCCATTTAATTTAATAGTAAAATTTAAATGCTATTCTTCTATTCTCTCAATTAAAAGTAAGCATTTAATGATTTTATGTAAATGGTTTTAATCTCACACTCAATAGCTGATAAATGATTTTAGAAAGCTCTGAACTTTTTGTCTGCTTTTCTCCAGCAAGCTTAATATATTTTCCCCAAATTTCCACATTCCACATCATCAGAGCTTTCATCTTGTCTCAAAAGGAAAAAAAAAAATTTTAATGCCAATTAAAAGCCAAAATCAACTATTTGCAGCCTCAACTTTCAAATGTCAGTTTGTTTTTACCCAATTCAAGTAAATTTATATAGTGTAATTCTAAACTCCACTATTTGACATTTCCTGCTGAAGAAAATCATAAGAAACTCTGTGTTGCTTTTGGAAGCAAGCGCCTCCTATCTGTGGTCAGGGGGAGGCAGGGCCCAGGCTGCTCCTTAAACTGGGGGAGGGGCGGGGTGTTCCCTTACTACTGTGCTTAGCATCCTATCTCCAGGTATTACCTGCTGTTTCTCTGCAGCTGAATGTTCTGGAGCATGGCCATCACTGAACAGGATCCCAACAGGAGAGAGGTGACATTCTGCGTTCCACATGCCTCAAGGGAATTCCCATCAGGAGAAAGGAAAGAAATTCATTTTTAAAAGACCAAGTAACATTTGAGTCTTTGCATTTTTGAAAACTCGAGACCATTTTCTGCTGAATCAGCCAATCTTTCTGAAGCCTCAGAATTTCTGATTCCTATGCAGTTTAGTTTTTCTAAAACAAAAAAATGCGAAGGAAGTGTTTTGTTTTGGTATAATAAAGAGGTTCTAAATAGACCAGTTTAAAAGAAAAAAGACAATGGGGGTATGAGTACAGCCTAGTGGCTCTGCCTAGAATTCTTGGTGAAAATACTGAACTTGCCAAAAATTAGGGGTGGGGCTGGGGTGCGGGGAAGGGAGGGGGCGGTTGGGAGATTATATCTTTGTAATTAGAATGCGGTAGCTAAACTAAGCTAGAGAGAACAGGAGAGACATAGGGTCCTGCCATATACAGATGCTGCTAGTTATTTTTGTTTCACGACAAGAGTTGTTTGTAAACAGATAATTACCAATTACCACCACCACCGCATCCTCCTCCCTTCGCCCCCAACCCAATAAAAAAGGCCTGGCCTCAAACGAGCTTTTAGTTCTACCTCTCTTTCGTCCCCATATCCTCAATAACTTTAGTTTTCTAGCCGGAGAGGGAGAAGGGAGAGGCGAGAGGAAAAGGAGAGAGAGAGACAGACGTCTGCTGCCACCCTCCTGGCTAACTGAAATGCTTGTTCCCGAGATTACAGTAATTACAGCCCCAGCGTGAGTTCCATACAAGCGCTAAATGAAACAGCACATCAATTAAAAAATAAACACTCCATTCTCGGAGAAAGACAACCCCCTGGGACGTCCTAACAAGCGTAAATGAACCTGCCAGGCCGCCCGCCCCTCGGGCCCCTCCCTGTCTAAGGTGGCTACGAGCTGGCGGGGGCCTCGCTCGTTGGCCGCGTCCCCAGCCGCTCGGCCCCGGGAACACCGCGGAGACGTGTCCGCGCGTCCGCGCCAGAGCCCGGCGCCGCCTCCCACCGGGAGGAGGAGGCTCTGGCAAAAACATGTCAACTTTGGAGAGACGCACATACGTTCCAAAAGCGCGAGGCTAAGAGGGAGAATCCAGCCAGAGTTTCCAGTCTGTCCTATAAGTTTTTCTTTCTCCCTTTCTAATTTTCTTTTTTAAAGAAGAAAGGGAATTATATCTCTTAAGGGAGCGCTTTATATATGTCCGGATGCTTTATATGTCTTATCTAGCCTAATTAGCAGAACCCCCTTTGAGATCTGAACCCCACTCTCCAGGTAAGGAAACTGACGCTGCCTCACGTCCCTCAGCTGAGGCAGGAGGAGACCCCTTTCTTCCCGCCCGCCCGGGTGCCCACGCCTCTCGTGCCCGCGCCTTTCGGCTCCCGGGTACCTCCTCCCCGGCTGCCCCCTGTCCAGCCCCACCATCTAGAATGAACTGCAGTCATTCCACTCCTTCCACATCGCCAAGCCTCCAAGACCATCGTTCTGACAATCCCAAGAAGGGCACCGCTTCCCCGTTCCCCCGCAAAGCCCCCGCGCACGCGCCAGCTGGCTGAGGGGCGAGGGGTCCCCTCACCAGCAGGTTGCCAACATTCGGGGAGCATAGGAAGTAGGGGCTTGACTAGTTCGAAACTGGCCTCTGAAAGCGCGCACTGCATAAAGAACCCCCCAGTTCCCAAGAGCAGACTCGGGGTGAAGGAACCCCGACCTCAGCCCCACAGAGCGCAGAGGGGACGATCGTGGCAAAACCCGTCTCTGCGGTCAACCCCAAGGTTATCCAAACTCCAGCCGCAGACAGCTCGCACTGCCGTGGGGACAGCCGGGTCCGCCCCAGGAAGGCGGGGCCTGGGGAGCGCGCAGACTCCGCCCCGAGCCCGGGATTGGCGCGCCGGCCGCGGGCGGAGACCGAGTCCGCGCCGTATAAATATTCATGAGCCGGCCGGGGCGTAGCGGGGCCGGAGCGGGAAGTTGGCGAGGGACACTGCTCCCGCCGAGGAGGTGGCGGCGGCGGCGGCGGTGGCGGGGCGCGGGCGCGCCGCTCAGGTGTCTGCTCCGCCTTCCGGCCTGGATTTGCCTCCGTGAGTTCAGCGAGAAGGGGACCATCGACACCTCGCCCCAGTGCCGGCCGGAGCGCGACTTCCACCGGAGGCGGGGCCCGTCATCCCGGCTGCTGACCGACGGACGGACGCCGGGGACTGAGGGCCGTGGCCTCCGTGGAGGCGGGCCCCTAACCCCGGCAGCAGCCGCGCGGCCTTGGGGGCGAGCATGAGCCCTGGGACGCCGAAAGGGGGCTGCAGGGGCTGACCCGGCTCAGAGCGGCCTGGCCCAGCCATCTTGACTGCGCACCGCGGCCCGAGAAGAAACTTGCTGCGCCGCCGCCCTCAGTGCCCGGCAGAGTCACCGGCGCGCGCGGAGAAAGCGACCGAGGGAGGGAGAGATGAGCTGGGGGCCGGCCACTCTGTCCCGCGAGGGCTGAGCCCGGCGGGAGTGAGCGGGGCAGACCCTGGGACCACGGTGCCCTTCGGCGGCCACCCTCGTCTCCCGCAGCTCCGAGAGGACGCATCCCGAGAAGGGACTAGGCTATTGGCAGAACCCCTCCCGAGAGAGGCAGGAGAGAGCCCGGCGCTCTCGCAGGAGCCCCTGGCGCCCCTCCGCGCGCCGCCCGGAGGGCGAAGGCGTGGGGCCGAGGCGCGCAGCATGGAGTGGGGTTACCTGTTGGAAGTGACCTCTTTGCTGGCCGCCCTGGCGCTGCTGCAGCGCTCGAGCGGTGCGGCGGCCGCCTCAGCCAAGGAACTGGCGTGCCAGGAGATCACCGTGCCGCTGTGCAAGGGCATCGGCTACAACTACACCTATATGCCCAACCAGTTCAACCACGACACGCAGGACGAGGCGGGCCTGGAGGTGCACCAGTTCTGGCCGCTGGTGGAGATCCAGTGCTCGCCCGACCTCAAGTTCTTCCTGTGCAGCATGTACACGCCCATCTGCCTAGAGGACTACAAGAAGCCCCTGCCTCCCTGCCGCTCGGTGTGCGAGCGCGCCAAGGCCGGCTGCGCGCCCCTCATGCGCCAGTACGGCTTCGCCTGGCCCGACCGCATGCGCTGCGACCGGCTGCCCGAGCAGGGCAACCCCGACACGCTGTGCATGGACTACAACCGCACCGACCTCACCACGGCCGCGCCCAGCCCGCCGCGCCGCCCGCCGCCGCCGCCCCCCGGTGAGCAGCCGCCCTCCGGCAGCGGCCACGGCCGCCCACCCGGGGCCCGGCCCCCGTCCCGCGGCAGGGGCGGCGGCGGGGACGCGGCTGCGCCCCCTGCGCGCGGCGGCGGCGGCGGCGGTGGCAGCGGCGGGAAGGCGCGGCCCCCTGGCGGCGGCGCGGCGCCCTGCGAGCCGGGATGCCAGTGCCGCGCGCCCATGGTGAGCGTGTCCAGCGAGCGGCACCCTCTCTACAACCGCGTCAAGACGGGCCAGATCGCCAACTGCGCGTTGCCCTGCCACAACCCGTTCTTCAGCCAGGACGAGCGCGCCTTCACCGTCTTCTGGATAGGCCTGTGGTCTGTACTATGCTTCGTGTCCACCTTCGCCACCGTCTCCACCTTCCTCATCGACATGGAGCGCTTCAAGTACCCGGAGCGGCCCATCATATTCCTCTCGGCCTGCTACCTTTTCGTGTCTGTCGGCTACCTGGTGCGCCTGGTGGCGGGCCACGAGAAGGTGGCGTGCAGCGGCGGCGCTGGGGCTGCGGGCGGGGCCGGAGGCGCGGGGGGCGCGGCGGCGGGCGCGGGTGCGGCGGGAGCCGGCGCTGGGGGCCCAGGTGGGCGCGGAGAGTATGAGGAGCTGGGCGCCGTGGAGCAGCACGTGCGCTACGAGACCACCGGCCCGGCGCTGTGCACCGTGGTCTTCCTGCTCGTCTACTTCTTCGGCATGGCCAGCTCCATCTGGTGGGTGATCCTGTCGCTCACGTGGTTCCTGGCGGCGGGCATGAAATGGGGCAACGAGGCCATCGCCGGCTACTCGCAGTACTTCCACCTGGCCGCGTGGCTCGTGCCCAGCGTCAAGTCTATCGCCGTGCTGGCGCTCAGCTCGGTGGACGGCGACCCGGTGGCAGGCATCTGCTACGTAGGCAACCAGAGCCTGGACAACTTGCGCGGCTTCGTGCTGGCGCCGCTGGTCATCTACCTCTTCATCGGCACCATGTTCCTGCTGGCCGGCTTCGTGTCGCTCTTCCGCATCCGCTCGGTCATCAAGCAGCAAGGTGGCCCCACCAAGACGCACAAGCTGGAGAAGCTCATGATCCGCCTGGGCCTCTTCACCGTGCTCTACACCGTGCCCGCCGCCGTTGTGGTCGCCTGCCTCTTCTACGAGCAGCACAACCGCCCGCGCTGGGAGGCCACGCACAACTGCCCGTGCCTGCGGGATCTACAGCCCGACCAGGCGCGCCGGCCCGACTACGCGGTCTTCATGCTCAAGTACTTCATGTGCCTGGTAGTGGGCATCACCTCGGGCGTGTGGGTCTGGTCCGGCAAGACGCTCGAGTCGTGGCGCGCGCTGTGCACCCGCTGCTGCTGGGCCAGCAAGGGCGCGGGCGCGGCGGGCGCGGGCGCGGCGGGCGGCGGCCCGGGGGGCGGGGGGCCGGGGGCCGGCGGGGGCGGGGGACCGGGGGCCGGCGGGGCGGGCTCCCTCTACAGCGACGTCAGCACCGGCCTGACGTGGCGATCTGGCACGGCCAGCTCGGTGTCTTATCCAAAGCAGATGCCATTGTCCCAGGTCTGAGCGGAGGGGAGGGTGCGCCTGCGAGGTGTGGGGAGGGGGCGAGGAGACAGAGTGCTGCGGGGGGTGGGGGGCTGGGAGGAGGACACTCGAAGGCAGAGGTTTCCACCCCTTCACCGTGTTGATTGCTATTAGCATCATAATGAACTCTTAATGGTATCCATTAGCTGGGACTCACTTAGAACAAAGTACCTGGCATTGAAGGCTCCCAGACCCACCCCCCTTTCCTCTACCGACGGGCGAGGAGTTTCTCCCGCCAGGCGTTCATTTCTGTTGGCAGGGCAGAGGAGGGTGAGCCCCGCGGCTGCGTTTCCGAGACCCAAGGTTTGGAGCCCTCGCTGGTTGCCATTTGCTGAGCTTGAAGCCAGACCTACAGATTTCACCTGAGGGACCTAAGTTTTCTCCCTCGACTCTGCTACGTAAACTCTTACTCCTAACACGTCCTAGATCTAGGCGGGATGAGCGCGACCTAACGGGATCGCACGGTTTGGGTATTCTTAATGACCAGGCAAATGCCTTAAGTAAACAAACAAGAAATGTCTTAATTATACACCCCAAGTAAATACGGGTTTCTTACATTAGAGGATGTATTTATAAATATAATTATTTGTTAAATTGTAAAAATGTGTAAAATATGTACATACCCAAAGATATACAGTCTGTACATTTTCTGTAAAAAGTTTAGAGGCCACCCCTGTAAGAACAAATATAAGTATTCTATTTTGTCAATAAAATGACTTTTGATAAATGACTTAACCGTCGCCCTCTCCCCCTGCCTCTCCTAGACTGTTACCTTGAACGTGCTTGTGGAGGGCCCCTCCGGAACAGGGACGTTTTCTGGTTTCTCATTATGTACACTGACCTTAGGCATGAAGAAAAATGACCTGTTAAACTCGAGTTCCTAAGTTGTTAGCAGAGTAAATATCACTGTTAAACTGAAATCAAAATTGAGGTTTTTGCACCTTTCCGAAAAGATGGTGTTTTTAATGATAGCTGTTTTCTGATCCATGGATACCACTCACCTTAGTCGATGTAAATGGAACTTTTGCAAGGCACAATTCCACTCTGGCCTTGTTATTTATCTTGTATAATATCACTAAAGGCTTCAAACCCCACACTCATTTCTCGAGTCGTCCGTGATTTTGAAAGCACCTGCTCCTCCAGGACCTAACACACTGCTGAAGGGTAGAGGTTAATGTTTTCAGCCATCGATCACACTGTACAGTGTAAGTCACTCGACAATCCGGTGGTGGAACAGGCGCTCTTTAATGGATTAAACTAACGGGTTAACATCTTAATAACCTTCCAGGCTTGTGTATATCAAATGTGCTTCTTTTCCTAGAGAAAAAAGCTATTGTTCCTCTGTCAAGACTAAGCTAATTTATTTGAGCAGAAGGCTGTTGAATTAGCAGAAGAATGCTTTGGCAATTGTTGAACTTTTTACCTGTCTGCCCAGTGGCTCAGCACATCATTCCTTTAAGAGGAGCCAAATGAATAGGGTTAATCTGTAGGGAACTTGGTCCTTTGAGTTGGAAAAACTTTGATCTTTTCTCCTCTCCAAATGTGCTGTATAGTCTGAAGTTTCTTTCCCTGCGGCCGGCTCCTCTTCGTGCAGACCAATTGGCCACCGCGGAGCCTTAAAGTTCTTCCATGAAAGGGATGTGGGACTTTTACTTTAAAAAGGAGAGAGAGCCAGGGAGAGGAAGACTTGTAACAGTTAGTGAAGACCAGAGGCACAAGTGCCCGCAGCCTTTTAAACAGCTTTTCCCGGCATTGTTAGCCAGCCTGCAGGCAGCTAGGCATGAGTTGAAGCTTTATAGAAAAGGGTTCTGAATGCCCTACAGGTGGTCTGTGCACATAATCCCCCAATTTCAAGCGTTTTCCTTTGCTGGACAATTGCATTACAAAACTCCCTTCTTTTTCGCTCCTAATTGAACCAATGAACTATTATAAACTACAAGTTTTTCTTAAAAAAAAAAAAAAAAAACCTTCAGTGCCTAAATTCTATTGACTGAATTCTGGCAAGTTTTGTGAACCGAACCTTTTCAAACACCGGAAGTAAATGCTTCTTCAACTGACATTTCTCTTTTTCAGATATTTTTATTCCCCATGCTTGTTATTTTCTGACAGATTAGCAATAATTTAAAAGTAATTGGTAAGGTTGTGTGTTCCTGCTGAAAAGATAGCCCCAGGACCCTTATTAACCTGTCAATCAAGATAAGAAATGGGCAGCTACCCTGCTAATGATGGGGGGCATCAAACGTTGTGGGGTGGGTGGGGACTTCTGCAGCCTGCAAAGAAGTTTGTTCTCTTTTTCCTAATAGGAATATTTAGTGGCTTGAAATTTTTTCTTTTAATGAATAGGATGGAAACCTCTTTGACTGATCCTTCTTATGTAAGAAGCTTTTAAGAATTTCTTGGTAGAAACATTTTGCAAATCCTTTCCAGTCCCTCTTGGTGTTAATTGGATTTTTAAAATTAGATATACAGTCAGAACACCTACTTTAGCTATCATGCTGATTTTATTTTTTTTAAGTCAGAACCACTGTAAAATCTCCTCCTCCTGCAGTTTATATTAAAGAGTTCCTATTTTGTAACTTGGATGTCAATGAGTGGCATGCATGTAATCCATGAGGGTGACTCTCATGTACTCTTTGTACATAAACCAGCCATCAACTTAACACTGTCAGTTTTAAAGTTTTGAAGGCAGTTCCCATAGTCTTTCCCACATAGGTGGGATAAAGAGCAAGTTAAAAGACTGGTTAGAGGGACTTCCCTGGTGGTCTAGTGGTTAAGATTCACCTTTCAATGCAGGAGGTGAGAGTTCAATCCCTGGTGAGGAGCTAAGATCCCACATGCCTTGTGGCCAAAAATACAAAACAGCAAATAGAAACAATATTGTTTCTATTGTTTCTATTGTTTCTAAAATAGAAACAACAAATAATTTAAATGGTCCAGGTTAAAAAAAAAAAGCTTTTAAAATATTCTAGTTAACATATTGTTTTCTGAGTTTAGCAGGATTCTCACTGACATATTTTCAAGTATGTGACAATGTGAAATGTTCAGCTTGGAAGTTTTTTTTCTTTATTCTTCAATATAGCCTTGTAATAAGCTATATTTGATAACTTATACAAAATGGCTATAAATGTGCTTAATATAAACAAGCTTAATGAAAAGAAAACCCCGCTGGCATTCTGAGGCCAACTGCTAGGAGAGACTGATTTAGAGACTGAGCTACTTCTTTGCCTTTAAACCTAAAACTTGAGTCACAAAGTTGCAAATACCCAACTGGTATCTATTAATGGGATAAAAAAGAAACAAAAAAATAGGTTTGAGGGACGGGAAAAGGAAGGAAGAGCATTTGACCATTTGCATTAGATGAATAGATGGGTCCCTCACCAGAGCATGGAGCAAGTGTGAGTGTCTGAAAACCGTGTCAAATATAGTGGGACAAGGATGGGATATGGTTGCTGTATGGCTAGAAGATCGATGTAAATAAAGTCTAATATGGTTAAAAGCATTAGAAAAGCCAAAGCTCCTTAAAATTACTTGGGGAGAAGTTATGGAAAACACTTTTTTGCTTTATCATAAATGCAACTTGCAATTACCATAAGACAGAGGGGGAAGTGTATTAGAAGCTCAAGGAGAAAGTCTGTCACCGTGACAGTGATGCTTGTGTTGATATCACCTGCATGGACAACCTTGAAGGTTTCAGTAAACCTTCCAAGTTTGAAGGAAGAAAACCAGATTGTTTTGCCAAGAGAAACGTCACACATGGAGCCTTAAGCGGTTGTGAGCACAGGATAGGATTCAAAGCACAGGTACACTTGTCCCTGGAGATGCTGTGCACAGCTTCCCTGGTGGTCAGTTTCTCACATTTGATACAATACTGCCACCTGGCGGCACTGCAAAGTTCCAGAACCGGAGGATGGGCAGGTTGCCTCACTTCAATTCTATCAAACACTGAGCCCCTACGCAGTGCCGAGCTGACCCCTGCACAGAGGCCCTGCAGCTCTCTGTATTTATAATTTTAACTCTTTCTCTCAAGAAAAAGATCCCCAAGCTGCATCTGTTTAAGGCCTCACAAGACCTCACTTGAATTAAACCCTCAATACAACAGTTAGGCTAAAAATCTAAATAAGCTAGCTTGAAATCCAACAATATGTCTCTTTTTAAAATTGTCTTTTGGGACCTCCCTGATGGTCCAGTGGTTAAGATGCTGCACTTCCATTGTAGGGGGCACAAATTTGATCCCTGGTTGGGGAACTAAGATTCCCACATGCTATGTGGTGAGAAGATGGGGGCCAGGGGAAGTGGTTTTGTTTTTTTTTTAATTTTTTTAACTAAAAATAAAAGTTATCTTCTGCACTGCTTTTATTGCAAGAATGAGCTGCTCACCAAAGAGTCACTGCACCAAAACTTAATGGGAGAAAGAATAAACTGGGAGGACCATCTTGAAGGGGTGTGCAGACGGCTTGTTCATTTCAGTGTCGGCCTTACAACTGCCTACCATGAAGTCGATCTGTTCAGTCTGGTGGATGCTCTCCAATGCCTCACATGAATGTTCTGGCTTGGGAGGGATACAGGCTGTCCCTCCTTGCCCAGCCAGGTGTTCATGGAAACACACCAAGTAATAGCAACCGTGCCAGGATGCAGGTCAGCCAAAGGGAAGAGGGGGAAGTGTCAATTCTAGAATAGTTGAGCACAGCAATGTGGGAAGACCAGGCCTGACAGGGGTGCATACAGGAAAGGGCAGATTCATGAAGCCCTCATCTGAGGCTTCTTGCTTCTAAGGATCAGAATGCCTGGTGGAGCCGGGAGGGAGGAGGTGGCACTTGTCAAGGGGATGAGGACCAAAGAAAATCTGAGAGGTCACCTACATGATCCTGGAGTTTGAAAGGGATTATCAAGAACCTTGGGCTTGCCCAGTGACTCAGTGATAAAGAACCCACCTGCCGGTGCAGGACACTTGGGTTCAATCCCTGAGTCAGGAAGATCCCCAGAGAAGGAAATGGCAACCCACTCCAGTATTGTTGCCTGGGAAATCCTGTGGACAGAGGAGCCTGGCAGGCTACAGACCAGGGGGTTGCAAAGAGTTGGGTATGACTTAGCAATTAAACAACAACGTAGAGCACCTTGGTGCTCTGTGAACGAGAAGCAGCAGTGTGACGCAGGAATGTGATGGAATGTGGAACCAGAAGCTGTACTGTATCCAGATCCACAGCCCTTCAGCACATACATGGAACTGCCCCATTTTGTAGGCCAGGAAACTGATGCCCAAAGTAGACTGGACTTGCCTAAAGCTGTACAGCCAGGAGCAGAGCTGGGCTTAAAGCCACAGAGCCTATGGTCACTCCTACTTCCCTAGGCCTTTTCTGGCTTCCCTGGTGTCAGTGTTAAGTCCCTAAGACCACCAACTGCCATGTGCATCCACTCCTGACATCAGCTTTCCCAGCTTCGTTCACCCAGCCCCAGAAGCCTACCAGAGTTCAAGTCTCCCATGGTTTGGCACTGACCCACAGAGGAACAGACAAACACACAGCCTGAGAGCCTGCCAGGAGAGCTTTAGGAAGCCTTGTCTCTCGAGCCCCTGGCTAGCTTGGATCAGTCACCTGCTCTGTGTGGCCCAGACCCACAGTCACACAGTAACTGTCCAAGTTCACATTTTCCCAATTGCTACAAAGGCCCAAGGACACAGTTTGTATTCCACTTAGTGAGGAGCTGCAGTGACCAGGACTTCCAAGGTGATGCTAGTGGTAAAGAACCCATCTGCCAGTGCAGGAGACATGAGAGACAAGGGTTCAATCCTTGGGCCAGGAAGAGCCCCTGGAGGAGGGCATGGCAATCCACGCCAGTATTCTTGCCTGGGAAATTCCACGGACAGAGAAGCCTGGCAGGCTACAGTCCATAGGGTCGCACAGAGTCAGACACAATTGAAGCAACTTAGCATGAACACTGGAGAAGGCAATGGCACCCCACTCCAGTACTCTTGCCTGGAATATCCCATGGATGGAGGAGCCTGGTAGGCTGCAGTCCATGGGGTCTCGAAGAGTCAGACACGACTGAGTGACTTCACTTTCACTTTTCACTTTCATGCATTGGAGAAAGAAATGGCAACCCACTCCAGTGTTCTTGCCTGAAGAATCCCAGGGACGGGGCAGCCTGGTGGGCTGCCGTCTATGGGGTCGCACAGAGTCAGACACGACTGAAGTGACTTAGCTGTAGCAGCAGGAACACATGCAGTGACCAGGAGGAAAGATAAGGGGTCAGTGGATGATGGGGTCTCACTGGGGGATATGGTCCTGAAGTGGGGGAGAGGGCAGCTGCCCTGGTCAGAAGAGGGCTGGGCCTCCAGGAGGAAGGCGAATAGCAGAGCCACTGGGCAGTGAAGAGCCAGGCCAGAGTAGGAAACATGGACTCTGGCTGAGCCCCATGGAGATCACTGGAAGGAGCAGACAAATGGGGACAGGAGATGAACTCAGCTGATTTAAACTGCAGGCTCCAGGAGATGCCCCAGGAGGGTGGTGGTGCCTGAATGGGGTAGTCAAAGAAGGGTGGAATGATGGAGGACCTGCCAGGCAAGAGCAAAATCGGGGTAAATTTTAACTAAATGATCACGCTTGAATGACTTTCGAAGCCTTGGGGAGAATCATTGTTCACCAGTGACAAAGGTATCCATTTATTGTGCCTTATTTAACGCTCAGGTGAACCGTACTCTAATTTAAAGTAGAAGAACAATTTCCAACATTCATCCTCTAACCAATCTGTTTCTAATTAACTAAACCCTAGCAGTCGCTCTAATCCCTGCCTACATGCTAGAAGCTCTTGGGGTGCTTCTTATGAACACCCTGTGCCCCAGAAGCACTCCAGACCAATTGAACCAGAACTTCTGGGTGTGCAACCTGGGAATTCAAGGTTTTCTCCAACTGCCCCAGGTGAATGATTCTCATGTTGTTGTTATTTAGTCGCTCAGTCATGTCTGACTCTTTGTGATCCCATGGACTCTAGCCCACCAGGCTCCTCTGTCTATGGGGTTTCCCAGACCAGACTAGTGGTCTGGTCTGGGAAACCATGCCCTCCTCCAGGAAATCTTCCTGACCCAAGGATCAAACCCACGTCTCCTGCATTGGCAAGCAGATTTTTTTTTTTTTTACCACTGAGCCACCAGGGAAGCCCATGGGTAGGCAGAGTTGAAAGCCGGTGAATGCTATCAAAGGTGACATTAGGAAAGATCTAAAATGAAACAACAAAATATCAGTACAAATAGAAATTAGCAAATTGCTGTTGTCATCCAACTTGAATGAAGAGGTGATTTTTTTGTCACCTTGAGTAAATATTTGGGAGAGGACAAGGGTGCCCTCAAGTGGTCCAAGGGGAGAACTTCATGCTTTGTTGTTTGGAGGGAAAGCTCACTACACAGGGCTGTTTTGGATAACCCTGGCTTTTCTTTCACTTGTAAAGAAATGACAGAAAATTGGGTGCCCATGGAATGATTCTTTTAAACTAGAAATTATACGCAACCTATGAACGTAGTAGGACCCAATCATGTCAATATACTATTAAGAGAAGGTATTAAAATTATCGGCTTCCAAGGTGGTACAGTGGTAAAGAATCCACCTGCCAATGCAGGAGACACTGGAGATGTGGGTTCGATCCCTGGATTAGGAAGATCCCTTGGAGGAAGAAATAGCAACCCACTCCAGTATTCTTGCCTGGGAAATCCCATGGACAGAGGAGCCTAGCGGGGTACAGTCCATGGGTCTCAAAAAGTCAAACACGACTGAGGACACGCACACACACACAAATTATAAATATTGTTTTTCTTCAGTAAATGTTTATTTAGTGAAACGAACTCAGCTAGAAATGAAGCTTCATCCTGTGGTGACCTGATCTGAGTATGACTTTCCATGACCACGTGATCTATCTATCACCTTGTAGTCCAGAGGCAGGTAGACTGGGATCCTGGATGTATGTCAATATGCGTATCTTTAAAAGGAAACTGGAACTTCCTCAGTGGTCCAGTGGGACTTCCTCAGGGGCCTTGTGGTTAAGACTCCAAGTTTCCAATGCAAGGGGTATAGGTGAAGTCCCTGGTCAGGGAACTAAGATCCTGTATGCCATGGGGCATGGCCAAAAATAAACAATAAAATAAGGAATTTAAAAAATTTTTAAAAGGAACCTTGTACTGTCTTACCTGATGCTGCAACTATGCTCAAGCTTTAGAATTTTAGGATAATGCTTATTCAGTACAGAAATCTACTGTGTCCTCTGGTACCCTGAAAGAAGGAAGGGTCCTTGACCAAAGACCCCAAAAGTGAAACAATCTCACAAGTAAACTCTGAAGGTTTCCTGAGTCTACATAACAAGTATGATTTTAGATTTTAACTGTTACTTACACCTTATCCAGTTTCTATAAGAAAAAGCCTAAGCAGAGGCTCATAGATCAAACCTATGGATGGGATACAAATTTTGCATAATACCATTCAAGAGGATTCTTGACTATACTGATGGGAACCTAAAGAAGTTAATAATTCAATTTAATCTTTCTGGAAACTATCTCATAATGAACATTGTTTATGCCTGGTTTGCTTAAAGAAACTGCAGGAAGCAGCTGAAAGCCAGTGATGTGAAGACAGGTTAAGAACATGGGCCCAGACCCACTGCCTGGCTCCACTTGTGTGAGGTGACAAGTTACTCAGCCTCTGTCTGCCTCAGCTTCCCCTCTTTATAAAATGGGAAGAAGAATCGTGCTTACTTCATAGGGTCATAGGTCAATCCTTTTTCTGTTTTTTTTTTTTTTTTCTTCTTCTTCTCTTTTTTTAAATTGAGGTATAGTTGATGTACTGGCTTAGCCAAAAAGTTCATTCAGGTTTTTCTGTAAGACATTATGGAAAAATCTGAACGAACATTTTGGCCAACCCAAAACGGTCACTCTGCCCTTCTCACACGATTCTTCTGAGAAACAAACGACAGGATCGAGAGAAAAAGAGTATTATATTTTAAAATCTGTATTTATAGAACAAAAGAAAAATCAAGATATAAACTCTCCAATGAGATGCTTGTGACTTCCACTGTACTCATAAGGGTTAAGTGTCAGTGCTTTAACCCACTCAGAGACAGAATTTTCTATAATTTTTTTTTTAATTTTATGCTGTTCTAAAAGTCCATTCATTCAGCACATGTCTGCTGAGCACCTACTGTGCAGAGAACTGGAGCTTACATCTGAGCATCTCTGTGACCCGCCATGCCATGGGAAAGGATTCAAAGCACCAGGTTCAGCTGCAGACGTTTTCTTCATGTGAAACTCACCGGAGAAAATGAATTCCTGATGGAGCTCAACAGCAAGAAGAATAAAGAAGCAAGAGAAAACGGAGAAGAAAGTTTACAAGACGAAAAGATCGGATGAAGGAAAAAGTGTCTAATCAGAGGTGCAACAAAATGTGGCAAGTTCCATCAGCAATGTTACCGCCATACCCAGTCTCCACACTGGAGAATTGTAGTTCCATACCCTGGAAAACCTTACCCTTCCTAACTTTTATACTGGAAAGTTGGATTTCACATGAAGGAAATGACTAAGTCTAAAATACTCTAGGTTTAAAATGACTCACATACTCTTCAGATTAACAGAACCCAACACTGTATTATGATTTGTATATTTGCACTCCAAAATCCTCAGAGGATTTAGCAGTCTGAGACCAAAGATTGGATTTTTCCAAATCACACAGAAGCTTTTAAATCCAAGTTTAGTCTAATTAAAGGATGAATGTGGTGAATTCCATGACTTTTCAGCACAATCGTGTTGTGCCAGCTCAAGAAGGATTAATGCAAGACTAACACAGAGGTTTCCAAGTTCAATAAAGCGAGGGTGGGTCTGTGGAAAGTTGGTAACTCTTTTCCAGGTCCCTAAAGTTACTGATTTAGTTTTACTGTAAGCTGTTCATTAACTTGGGTGAGAAGTGTCAAGTTAACAACAAAAGGTGTTAATTCCATTTGGATTATCAGCAGTGTGACTTTCCAGCACAGTCAAGATTCTGACACAACTGGGTGCCATTCTACCTCCGGTTCTATTTTGCCTCCCAATCTCCATAACATTCCACATTGGACCAGGACCCATCCGGAGGCACCCTGCTGGGCTGGGGGGGGCAAACACCCATTTGAGAAGTAGACGAAGTGTGTCTTTGGGGGCCCTCCACCCTTGTTCTGTCTCCCTGTCTGGTGATGCCCATATATCCTTCTCTGGTTCCAAATTCTATTCTGCATCCTTTGATTTACATTGAACTTCCTTTTTAGTTTTCTCCAACCAAATCCAATAAGACTCCAAGAATACAGAACAGGGTCCATGCCCCATCCAAATCAGAATTTCTGGGAGGCATTAAAAATATATAATATAGAAAATATGCTTTCTGATCCAACTAAATAACAGCTTCTTAGGAAACATTAGTATTAGAAATACATGCAGCGGAGACTTCCCTGGTGGACCCAAGGTTAAGAATCTGTCTTGCAATGCAAGGGACTTGGGTTCGATTCTTGGTCCCAATAGATTCCACATGCTTTGGAGCAGTGAAGCTCTTGTGCCGAAACTGCTGGGTCCACACACCACAACTAGAGATCCCGAACAGCACAGGAAGATCCAGCCATAAAAATAAATATTTTTAAAAATTGAAATACATGACACCTTATTAGCAAGGTCCAGTGGGGAGATACACCAGGTCAGAGCCTTCCAACCCCCTGCCCCAAAGGAGACCACATACACTCCCTTACCTCAGGCTGACATCAGGGGTGTGTGGCTCCCTGTTGGCCCTGTTTAGACATGTGGAGTTACCAACAGATGAGCTAGACCTTAAGACCTCTTTGATCCCTCCCCTACACAAACACAAGGCACCATTCCTCCACTTTCCCAGATGTTCAAGGCCACCAGGCTTCATCCACATCCTGTTCCCCATGTGCTGTTACCCAGCCTCACAATGATGGAGTCTTAAACTCTGCCTCTGGGCCTCCATCGTGCTGCTTGCCCTGAGCTCCTCAACCCAGGTCTTTCCTTCCCGGGCTCCCTCCTCTGTTCCTTGGTGCCTCAGACACAAAACTGGTCTTTGTGACTCCAGTCTTTCCTCCTTTGCTCCCTCTTCTCGTTTGGGTGCTGCTGCTGCTGCTAAGTTGCTTCAGTCATGTCTGACTCTGTGTGACCCCATAGACGGCAGCCCACCAGGCTTCCCCGTCCCTGGGATTCTCCAGGCAAGAACACTGGAGTGGGTTGCCATTTCCTTCTCCAATGCATGAAAGTGAAAAGTGAAAGTGAAGTCGCTCAGTCGTGTCCAACTCTTAGCGACCCTGTGGACTGCAGCCCACCAGGCTCCTCCATCCATGGGATTTTCCAGGCAAGAGTACTGGAGTGGGGTGCCATTGCCTTCTCCATCTCACTTGGGTACCAATCACTTTTTTCCTACACTCCCAAGAAGTCTGCCCCTCTCCCAATCTTATCTTCCTCTTCCACCTCTCCTCCTCTTCTTATCACAATCATGGATCTGTCATGATCACCAAAGTGTAATTGTGGATACCATGTGATACAGAGAGTGGTTTCTTCCAAGGCATTGGGACTTTCAAATGTATCTATGCTTGGATTCTTAGTTCAAGAGCTGAATCTTGACGGGTAATTTCAAACATCAGTCATGGATAGGTCCTACTCAACTAGAAAAAAATTCCAGGAGTTATAGAAGTATTCCACATCTCTGGGTTTTTTTTAAAGTAGAAGTATACTTGATTTAGAATGTACAGCAAGACTCAGATATATAGAGATATATATACACACTCTTTTTCAGATTCTTTTTCACTGTAGGTTATTACAAGATATTGAATATAGTTCCCTGAGCTATTAAATGTGCATGTGTGTGTTAAGTTCCTTCAGTTGTGTCCGACTCTTTGGGACTTTATGGACTGTAGCCCACCAGGCTCCTCTGTCCATGGGATTATCCAGGCAAAATTACTGGAGAGGGTTGCCATGCCCTCCTCCAGGGAATCTTCCCAGCCCAGGGATCAAACTGTCATCTTTTACATCTCCTCCATTGGCAGGTGGGTTCTTTACTACTAGCACCACCTGGGAAGCTATACAGTAGGTCCTTGTTATTTATTTTATATATAGTAGTATGCACATCTCTGTTTTAAAGATTTGTTGGATTCACTTTATAAGAAGTGAATTGTAAATGTTTTTTTTATTTTTTTAATCACTACTGAATGTTAAGCTGTGTAAGCAGACATGATTGAAGTTCCTTATACCCGGGGGCAGAGCAGTTGGACATCTGATAAAAGGGCCAATTGCTAATAGCCTGCTACATACCAGGTGGGAGAGGCACACAGAATGAGTTCGTCAAGCAGCTGAGAAATCCTCTTCTGAGTGAAAAATCAGTAGTTGGCAAAGGTGGTACCTCCATGACCGTAAGCGTCCTCTCTGTTGCTGACCCAGAAAAGGAGTGATTAAGAAGCCTTGAGCTGGCCAAGAGTTGATTACGGTGTGAGGAAGGCTTTTCTCCCTAATGAGCCAAAATCTCACAAGAGGTGGTGGGGTGTGGAGAAAGAACACAGATTTTTGGAGTCAGATCTAAATTCCTAATCCAATTTCCTTCACTGTGTGACCCTGAGAAAGTTACCAGTGAGCCTCAGTTTTCTTAATCCATCCAATGGTACCCTCAGGGCTACTGAGAGGATCAAGTGACCTGACCTGCATCTTGACATGCAGTAGACAATCAATGCTCTGCTCCTGCAGCCACAGGGAACTGGCTGATCTCTTATATGCCTCCTTGGTTAGCTTCCTCCTGCCTTCCCTACAGCAGCTGTTTCAGACTGTCTCCAGACACATTTGCCCAAAGAAGCTCCCTGCCCTCCCGTGAGCATCATGTCAGCTCCTCTCTTGCCCCCTTGCCTCCAGTCTCCAAGGAGACGTCTCCCCTCTGCTCCCGATGATCCACTCACATGCATTCTTTGTCTGATCCATCTATCAAGTCAAATAACTGTTCTGTTACCAATCCCCCCTTTATCTCATGTCTTCAAACCTCCCGCTCTGTACTGCTGTCATCCTATAGCTTAAAGTTTCTCCTAAAACTTCAGTTTAAAAATTGTTTATTGAACACCAAGGAGGTGTGGAGTTGCCTGAAGCAAATGGTAGAGTGTGGGCACAAATATCCAAGGATTTGATAGCAGTTCTGTGTTGTTTATTCCCAAATCTATCTCCTGCCAAACCCCTCTCTGAGTTCCTATCCAGTAAATCGAACTTCCGGCTGGGGATCTCCTCCTAAATGCTTTGACTCAGCCTCAGCAGTTCCAAAGCAGAAACCATCAGCATCCATATTCCACTAAGGTTTCCTCTTTGGTGAAAGTTACAAAGAGATGGGAATACCAGACCATCTTACCTGCCTCCTGAGAAGCCTGTTTTCAGGTCAAGAAGCAACAGTTAGAACTGGACATGGAATAACAGACTGCTTCCACATTGGGAAAGGAGTACGTCAAGGCTATATATTGTCACCCTGCTTATTTAACTTATATGCAGAGTACATCATGCGAAATGCCTGGGTGGATGAAGCACAAGCTGGCATCAAGACTGCAGGAAGAAATATCAATAACCTCAGAAATGCAGATGACACCACCCTTATGGCAGAAAGTGAAGAGGAAGTAAAAAGCCTCTTGATGAAAGTGAAACAGGAGAGTGAAAAAACTGGCTTAAAACTCAGTATTCAAAAAAAAAAGATCATGGCATCCAGTCCCATCACTTCATGACAAATAGATGGGGAAACAAAACATTACAGACTATTTTCTTGGGCTCAAAATCACTGCAGATGGCGACTGCAGCCTTGAAATTAAAAGACACTCGCTCCTTGGAAGACAAGCTATGACCAGCCTAGACAGCATATTGGAAAGCAGAGACATTACTTTGCCAACAAAGGTCCATCTAGTCAAAGCTATGATTTTTCCAGTGGTCATGTATGGATGGGAGACTTGGACCATAATAAAAGATGAGCACTGAAGAATTGATACTTTTGAACTACGTTGTTGGAGAAGACTCTTGATAGTCCCTTGGACTACAAGGAGATCAAACCAGTCAATCCTAAAGGAAATCAGTCCTGAATATTCATTGGAAGGACTGATGCTGAAGCTGAAGCTCCAATACTTTGGCCACCTAATGTGAAGAACTGACTCATTAAAAAATACCCTGATGCTGGGAAAGATTGAAGGCAGGAGGAAAAGGGGTTGACAGAGGATGAGATGGTTGGATGGCATCACCGACTCAATGGACATGAGTTTGAGCAAGCTCCGGGAGTTGGTGATGGACAGGGAGGCCTGGTGTGCTGCCGTCCATGAGGTCGCAAAGAGTCAGACACGACTGAGCGACTGAACTGAACTGAACCAAGCACCCGTGATCTCATCCCTCTTCTTCATTTCCACCCATCAGAGCCATCCATGTTTCACCACCTCTAGAACAGTTCTTCAGCATCCTTACTTCCAGGTGTGCATGCCTCTGGGGCTTCCAAGTTGAAATAAAATAGATGGAGCAGAAGAGCCCAGGAACAGGGCAAGACCAATCAAGACAGCCTCAAGTCACAGGCTGAAAGACACAAAATTGTGTTTTTGAGTTTAATCTGGACTGAAATTTATCCTGGGGAGGCAATTTCCTCAAGAATGGGAGAAAATCATGATTTAAATAATTACAACCTGGAGGGCATTTAAACACACCTAGCTGATCAAGTTCTTTGAAAAGTTGGCCCAACCTGTAAATCTTATTGGATTTAAATTCTCTAAGATGTAAGGATGACTATGTTACTAACTGGTTAGTTACTAAAATGTTACCTAACCTGCGTCACTGTGACTCAGTTCCATGCCCAAAGGCAACTTCACTAACAGACTTAGTGTGGGGCTCAGACATGTCATCTACTCGGGGGGAACTCCCCCAAGTTCTACACAAAGCCCCAGAGGAAAATGGCATCTTCAAGGTTTGCATTTTAAACTCACCACATGAAATTATGGCAGCATCACAAATAGTTGGCCTGAAGTCAACACTGGCTTCACAGTCAGTGGAGAATGTGTGCAGACTTTAGTAGAAATTTTCTGAAAGTTTATCATAAGGAAATAACCCAATAAGAAAAAAGACTCATGTGCCCATGCCATTTTATTTTCTAACATCAAAAACCTAGAAGCATTTTATTCAACAGCACCCTGAATGTTGTATAGCAGAGGCTGGGGTTGTTGATCAGCACCATCACTTGGTGGATTATTCCCCATCTATTCACATGGGTGATAAAGATCAGAGAACCACAGACAATGTGGATGCTTTGTTAGCAAGGGAAAAAGGCAGAATAGAAGTATTACAAATGAAGTTATAAATTTTAACACCTAAGAAGCTAAGAATACAAACAGATTATGCTATTGGGTTATAGAGGGACATTGGGGGCATTATTTCAAAACTTCTATGTTCTTATATTTCTATTATAACTTTTTTAACTTCAAGAAATGTTTGCCATACTAACTTGCATTCAAACCATTGTATTCTTCATCTACCGTAGACTTTTCATACAACCTCAAACACCACAGTAAAGACTCACTCATTAAAACCACAAGGTCCTGGGACTTCCCTGGTGCTCCAGTGGCTAAGACTCCATACTGCCAATGCAGGGGATGCAGGTTCGATCCCTAGTCAGGGAGCTAGATCCCACAAGTCACAACTAACAGTTTCCATGTTGCATCTAAAGATCCCTCATGTTGTAATGAAGATGGAAGATCTCTTGTACCACAACGAAAACCCAGCGCAGCCAAAGAAAAGCAAACAAGAAACACAAGCTCCTACTGTATAGCACAGGGAATTATATTCAGTGTCTTGTAATAAACCATAATGGAAAAGAATATAAAAAAGAATATACTCTGTGGGGACACGATTGAGACACTAAACACACATACACAAATGAGGACCCTCTATTAATTTATTAACCTCCTAGAAAGCCTACAATATTGCAAACATCCATCTTTGTGAACAATAACCCATTCTATCTGACTATCTTCAAGAAGGCATCTGGGAGTGATGGAAGGACCAAAACCAGCTGGGAGGGAGAAGGCTTGGCCACCAACTGGCCACATTATCTTAGATGCGTGATCTCACCTTCCTGGACCTTCATATCCCCAGGGGTAAAATTAGCTGGTCAAGTTCAAGTCACTAAGGCTCCTGGCAGATGGAAGACTCTAAGATGCCAAGTGCTGGATGGAACGGGCTTGGGAGCACCGCCCCCGCCCCCGGAGTGAAGTCTGGGTGAAGAGCCCTGGCCAGAGGGCAGTGAGGAGGCAGGTCCCTGAGAGAGGGGCACCCGAGGAGTCCAGGAAGGGGTGGTTACTTAACGCCCCATGTCCAGTCGCCACCAGAGTAAGGGAGGCAGCCCAATTCCCTTCTCCTGGGAAGAAGTTTTGCCATCAGCTCAATAGTGGTCTATTTATAAACAAAAGAAATTGGATGGTGGAATATCCATGTCTGGACCAAAAATTTAATTTTTAAGTATATGTTGTCTGCATTTATGCCCCAATCATCTCATCAAAAGACATACTCAAATACAAGGGTGGCCTTCCTTATCTTTCTCTAGTAATTCATCCCTTACCTTGTACAAGTACCAGGCATAAAAAAGATGCTCAATAAATACACAGACATAATAAGTCATTTTCACTATCTTCCATTTATCTTATTTCCAAAAGGTGACACTTTTTAAATAGATGAGGAAACAAAGACAAACAAATAAACAAAAAGCTAATGTTCCCAGAGCCCTCAGCTGGCGAGGGAATGGAAACATTTCATCATCCCCAGAGAACAGCTTCTCAACTTCTCTCTGAAGAAACAGTCTGGGCACAGAGAAAAAGCTGATGGACCTGCTTTAGCATAAGACTTTACTTCCTCCTCACAGCCACATGTATAAAATGACCGAATTTTTAATTTTCGAAGGAAATGGCACTAGATATGCTCAGTGTCAACTTTAACAATGCCTGAGGCTTTCTTCGGATCAAATACCCCAGGTGAGGAAGACCAATTACAAACATTTAATTGCCTCTCAAATACTCTTTCTGAGATCAAAAGTACTTTAACCTTTTAAAGCACAAGAAAAGGAGAACTCTAAAAGACAAAGTAACACATCGTTTCATACACCCAGGGGGGAAAACCTCACGCACCTTTGCAGATACCTTCTGTGACAAGTTACAGCCACAGAGGAATTGTTGTGGCTGTTTAGGAAACAGCTTGGAAGGAGGACTCATACGTGAATCGCACATGCTCTCCACCAAGCCCCTGTCCTTTGCTTTTGTTGGCACGTCCACCACGAGTTTCCTGGGTACTCACACCATAGGGTTGCGCACAATCCTCCCTGAACTCCACCTCTGCCAGTCTCAGCCATCATTGTCCATCTTATGTTACAAACCTGCCTCTCAGGCCAAACATTTGTGGTTTGCAGCCTGAACACGTGCAAAAGCCAGAGAAATGGACAATCAGACACTATAGGCAAAAATCAAGTAAAATCAATATAAGGGGCCACATCTCAACCCCAGGAGGATAAACCATCATCTTGTTAAATGAACTCCTTCCCAGGAGACCTGAGTGCCCACAATTACTCCTTCAGCCCAAATTTCTCACCCCTTCTGTTTTCCAAAGTTAACCTAAAACAATTCCCAGATCTGCTGCTGGGATTTCTTAAATCCTCTTTTTCTGGGTGGAAATAAGTAAGAATGGAGCAGAGTAAAAATGCTCTAGGGGCGCCTTCAGGAATAAATTAACATTTTGGTGCTTAGAAGCTGCTGCTGCTGCTGCTAAGTCGCTTCAGTCCTGTCCAACTCTATGAGACTCCATAGATGGCAGCCTACCAGGCTCCCCCGTCCCTGGGATTCTCCAGGCAACAACACTGGAGTGGGTTGCCATTTCCTTCTCTAATGCATGAAAGTGAAAAGTGAAAGGGAAGTTGCTCAGTCGTGTCTGACTCTTCTGCATCCTAAACATGGTCCAGGAGAGGCCTCTGCTGGTCAGAAAGGAGGTGGGAAGGAGGTTGGGAGCATCCCTGAGTCTGTTGACATCTTCCTCCTCATGCAAATACCGTATCATCACAAATTCCTGGAGACACCTGTTAGGAATGATCTGTTAAGGACACAGCCCAGGACACAGCCTGCACACAGCTCTGTCCTCTTAGGGGGTGTCCACCTCCGTGATCTCCTCTCACCTTCTGAACAAGTTCACGCAGCAAGGCAGTCTTACATCCACCTTTCAGCGCAGAGAAAATCAAAGTTCACAGAAACTGGAGGAGTTGTTTAAACTGGAACAATGGCCTTTAGTTAGAACTTTCTACTGGTTTGCTGGCCTCTCAATCAGCTGGTGATAAGCTGATGTTTTGTTTTGTTTTGTTTTAGACTCACGGAAAGAGACAAAAGCAAGAGATTACGTGCTAGGTGCAAAGCTGGAGCTGAATAAATACTGGTTAATCAATGTAGCTCTGTTAATTTGAAGTCTCATTTCTCAGCCTATTGATAAAATGCAGACAGGGGCTGTGTGGAGAGCAAGAAGCACCCACCAGCAGAGGGAAAGAGGATGGCGGGGAGAGAAACCCATCCAGTTAACCCAGGGGGGCAACTGACTGGGAGCCTAGGATTTAGAAAAGGCAGAGGAACCAGAGACCAAATTGCCAACATCTGCTGAATCATAGAAAAAAGCAAGAGAAAACAGAAAAAACTTCTGCTTCATTGACTACAATAAAGCCGACTGTACAGATCACAATAAACTGTGGAAAATTCTTAAAGAGATGGGAATGCCAGACCACCTTACCTGCCTCCAATGAAACCTGTATGCAGGTCAAGAACCAACAGTTAGAACTGAACATGGAACAGTGGGCTGGTTCCAAATTGGGAAAGAAGTACGTCAAGGCCATGTATTGTCACCCTACTTATTTAACTTACATGCAGGGTACATCATACGAAATGCTGGGCTGGATGAAATACAAGCCAGAATCAAGATTGCCAGGAGAAATATCAATAACTTCAGATATGCAGATGACACCATCCTTATGGCAGAAAGTGAAGAGGAACTAAAGAGCCTCTTGATGAAGGTGAAAGAGATGAAAGAGGAGAGTGATAAACCTGGCTTAAAACTCAATATTCAAAAAACTAAGATCATGGCACCCCGTCCCATCACTTCATGGCAAATAGATGGGGAAACAATGGAAACAGTGACAGACTGGACTCCAAATCACTGTGGATGGTGACTGCAGCCATAAAATTAAAAGACACTTGCTTCTTGGAAGAAAAGCTATGACCAACTTAGACAGCATATTAAAAAGCAGAGACATTACTTTGCCAACAAAGTCTGTCTAGTCAAAGCTATGGTTTTTCCAGTAGGCACATATGGATGTGAGACTTGGACCATAAAGAAGGTTGAGCGCCGAAGAATTGATGCCTTTGAGCTGTGGTGTTGGAGAAGACTCTTGAGAGTCCCTTAGACAGCAAGGAGATCAAATCAGTCAATCCTAAAGGAAATCAATCCAAATATTCATTGGAAGGACTGATGTTGAAGCTGAAACTCCAATATATTGGCCACCTGATGCAAAGAGCCAATTCAGTAGAAAAGGCCCTGATGCTGGGAAAGATTGAAGGCAGGAGGAGGGATCAACAGAGGATGAGATTGTTAGATGGCATCACCAACTCAATGGACATGCGTTTGAACAAACTCTGGAAGATGGTGAAGGACAGAGAAGCCTGGCATGCTGCAGTCCGTGGGGTAACAAAGAGTCGGATACAATCGAGCAACTGAACGACTAGAATGTGGACTCCCATTGGCCAGAGGCACATGCTATACAATCATTCCATCCTTTCAATGGGTCACATACTTCTGTACTCTGCCTGTCTGGGGATGGAAGAAACTTATTACTGAAATCCAGTTTTGGAGCCTTCCGTGTGGGACTCTGGTTCGATCCCTGGTTGGGGAACAAAGGTCCCACATACCTCAGAGAAACTAAGCCCTCGCACCACAGCTAGAGAGTCTGTGAGCCTCAGTGAAAGATCCCGTGTGCTGACATGGAGACCTGACACAGCTAAATAAATAAATACATTTCATCAATTGATTAAATAATAATAAAAAATAAAGTCTAGTTTTTGCATTTGATTTTTAATTTCCTAAATTCTCCATGAAACTCATTTCATTGAGTGGAGCTTCTGAGAAAAATGTCACTTCTTTCAGCTCTCTTTTCTGCCACTCACATCTCTCTCTTGGGTCACAGCATGGAGGAGAGAGTTGCTCAAGGGAGAGATTCCCTCTATGCTGGACAGGAGGAAAGAAAACTGTACGTTCCTCTGTTTCAAATGGGGAAGGTGGGGAGACAGCTGTTCCCTTTCTAGGAAATACTTCTCCCACAGAACAACCATAGCACAGCTGGCAGGACTCACAGGCTCGGCTGCCAGCCGGGCCCCTGCAGTTCGGATGCTGCACTAGGGGTGGAGAAAGATCAGCTACAGGAGGGGACACTGGGCAAGTCTTCACTGCAGAGCCCCAGCCTCCTCCTCACCTCCTGCTGGAAACCAGATCCACACAAAAAATTTGAAGTAGATTCTCAAAGTGGACTCTAGCATCCTACCAAAAAAGAGTCATGTTTATTCATTCCGTAAATAATCCCTCTCTGGGCTGAGCAGGAGCATCATTTGACCCTCACATGCTGTCTTGCACATCTGTCCCAGAGGGAGCCAGGACCGGGTATGGTGGCTCAGTGCTGGGTTCCACCAGCTGGTCCTCACTGCAGCCAGAACACTAACTCAGGAAAATTTCTGGAAATCTGACCTGGAAAGCTAGACTTACACAGCATCTGACAAGCCATTCATACTGAGCAAAGACCATCGCTGTGCACTTAATACCCTCTAAGATTCTTTTCTACCTGAAACGCTTCTGTCTAAGAGCACAGTCCTGAGTACAAGAGATTCAGGTTCCAGACCCTTTTCTGTGCGTTCCTCTGCATCTGCATCACCTCCTTTCTCTACTCTGCAACCCCAGTGCATCCCGTCCAAGGACCTGATCCAACATCCTTGCTTATCTTCTCTCCTGAGACCGGTTCCTTGGCCACTGAAAAGGTATTAAATCCCTCCCACGGGGCAGGTACCCAGGGAATAATTGCTGCCTTGAGGCAAACACTGGCCAACTGTTGGCCCTAACTTTTCCTCCTTCTTCCTGGACAAATGGTCATCCCTCACTAACTGCTAGGAATTGGTTCCAAAATCCACAAATGGTCCTGTCTCTTTTAGAAAATGGCCTAGTGTTTGCTTACAACCCAAGTGCACCCTCCCTTATACTTTAAATCATCTCCAGATGACACAACATCTAATACTATGTAAATGCTATGTAAATAGTTGTAAATACAATGTAAATGCTATGTAGATAGTTGCCTGCATGCAGCAAACCCAATTTGGCATTTTGGAACTTTCCAGAATCTTTTTAAAAATTTTACATCCATGGTTGGCTGAATCCAATTCACCCACAGATGCAGAGGGCCAGCTGTATAACTCAACCACCATTTGCAGCCTTCTGAGCCCTTAGGACTGAGCTCTAGCTGGGTATGCTAGGGCCCTTCCTGACCTGGCCTCAAAACAGTTCTGGTCTCTGCCACAGTAATCTTGGCATCATGGGCAGAAGATAGTAGAGCCTAGGATGGGAGGAACCCCAAGTCACCACCCAGAGGAAAGCTGTCCATCCGTCAGAAAATACAGCTCTTTGTGAAACTGCTGTGCTAAGAGTCTCAAATTGGGGTGACCTGTTAGAGCAGGTCCAACTACCTTAATTCCTGCTGCCTCTGCCTTGGGCAGCGGGTGACTCTAATGCTCCGTGGAGGAACCCAAGCCCCTGAACCATCTTGTGTTCACCAGGCATGCCCAAGATGCAGGTTTGCTGTTGCTGTTTAGTTACCAAGTTGTGTCCAGTTCTTTGCCACCCCATGAACTGTAGCCCGCCAGACTCCTCTGTCCATGGGATTTCCCAGGCAAGAGTACTGGAGTTGCCATTTCCTCCTCCAGGGGATCTGCCTGACCCAGGGATCAAATCCATATCTCCCGCATTGGCAGGCAGTTTCTTTACCACTGAGCCACCAAAGAAGCCCCAAGATACAGAGAGGTAGACTGAAATCTTGGCAAGGAGGATGATAGCCACACGATTTTCTACTTTTTTTTTTACCTTTTTTGGACAGAGTCTGAAATTCCACCCCCCCCCCCCCCATCTAAGGGATAACTAGAAAGGATATTCAAAGGCTTCAGAACTTGTCACAAACCAGAGGCGATGTACAGCGGCATGTGTGAAAGAGAAGAGGAGGCCCACCGCCCTCTGTGTTGCTCTGACGAGATAGTTACCATGAAGCTGACACAACCAATCATGCTCCAGAACACACCAAGCCTCTTCTGCAATCTTGCTGTCACAGTGTGGGTCACAGCAGATGACCCACGTCTGTCCGTGCAGCCTCTGCCATCACTCAGCCGAGTGGGGAGTCAGTGAGTCATCCTCAGAGCCCCCTCCCCACTTTCATGAAGTGCCCATCTCTCTTCTGTGGCAGCTCTCCCTGGGACAGGCAAGTCTCTCCTGTTCTGACCATTTTCATTTATGGAAACCTGTGCTCAGCCAGGTGGACCAGGCCTGATAAACCAGACCCTATTGATGTTAAAAGGGCTGACAGCTGCACCAGTCATTGCAGACCCTCTTTCCTCAGAGAAAGAAACTGAGGCCCAGAGGATGGGAGTGACCTGGCCAAGAAATGATGGACGTGGGGGTCCCACCCTCAACACTGCATCTCTCTGCCTCTCTTGGTCTCCATTACTCTGAATGCCATTTACAGTTTTCCATAGAATAAATCTCCAGGCTCTTCCTCTAATAGTAGGATTTGGGACATCAACTGAGAGGCCCACGCAGCCCTTCCCAATAAACCCAAATACCGGTGCCATTTATAAAGCCAAACCTGAGCATGCACTCACAGATCTCATAGGAGAACAGGGCCCACCCAGTTCTCTCTGGTGCCATGGCCAGGAGAGAGTCCCTGCTCAGCCCTCACTAGTTCCCTTTCCCAGGAGTTACCCAGAGAGCAACCCACTCCAGTATTCTTGCGTGGAGAATCCCATGGACAAAGAAGCTTGGCAGGCTACAGTCCATGGGGTCACAAAGAATCAGACACAACTGAGCGACTCTCACTCACTCAGCCAGGCACCCCACCAATATTTGTTAGTTTGATTTCCTTTCTTCACTCAACATTATCAAGGCTCACACTGGGTCTTTGAAGCGTCCTGAGGAACTTATTTTTAAAATAGCAATGAAGCCCCTAGAGAATTCTTATGTCTGTAAGACTGCCCAAACTCAAAAGTACGCCAGAACTGAATACTGCAAGGGACAAGAAACGGATCTTTCCCCGAATACTTCAGGGATATCAGGCTCAAAAATCACATTTATCAAGCACTTGCTATGTGTGACATTGATCTAAGTTTTGAACAAAGGGGTCTGAGTCATGGTTCATGGTTCTGAATAGGTTGATGAGCAATCCAGAAAAAGAGAGAGAGAGAGAGTCAGAGAGCAGAAGAGAAATTTACTGCAAAGTTAAAACAGGTTCATTCATTCAATGAGCTTTATGCCAAGACCAATTTTGGATGATTTTTTTTTTACGTTTTAATCAATGGCTTTGATAGATCAAGGAGGTCACTCCCCTTGATATATCTGATATTCCAAGGTCACTCCCCTTGAAATATCTGATATTCCGACAGATAGTTCACTGCCAGGGTTATCTTTAGAACAGTTTTTAAAGTGCCCACTGTTTCCCTGGCTGCCTTGGTTCACGTGTGTCACTATTTGCTGGCTTCTTCGGTGCTGGGCGTTTGTGGACCTGAGGCACTTCATCCATTCTGGGAGGACAACCTCGTGGCTCTTCCTTGCCTCCTGGTGAAGAGGAACAGCCTTACCCCAACTTTCGGCTCGATGGCGGGGAGCTCCCCTGGAAGATGACAGTACTGTGTCTGTAGGGTACCCCCTCCCCAGTTCATCAGCACACAATGCAAGGCTGGAACACCCCCAGCCTTTCTCATTTGGGACATGAATGAAGACCCTTAGGGCAGCCCTAACGGTAGGACTCTCCCCAGGGCCAGGGGAGAGTCAGAGCCAGGACTGGAAGCCCTGTGACAACTCAAGTTTTGCCATCAGCAGCCAAAGTGCTCCCCTCCCCTCAGCCACCCAGCCAACATGCCCAGCAACACTAAGCAAGCCAGTGGCCACTCCTCAGCTTGTGCACCTCACACCCACATGCAATAACCACTCAAGATACCCCCACAAAAGACCCCAATGTTTTTTAGCCAGATCTCCTGCATTTGTGGGTTCTCCTATGACACAGTGAAGTAAGAAATGCGAGATCTCAATGCAATCAGCATTAATTTTATTAAAGGAGTTTGGAGAAGTTAAACGAATATCCCTCTGTGCGTGAAGTTCGTAACAGACGCCGTTTTTAGCTAAGCAGAAAAACAAACCGAAACCAAACCAAAACAAAACAAAATAACTCCTTCGAAAACATTAGCATATTAATCAAAGCTCTGTAAACGCAAGAGGATGTGCTTCTCACGAAGCACCTTACAGGGTAAGATAAGACAATAGAATCAGAGAGCAGCAAATTCAGGGGCCTGATGCTCTTGGGTTAACCCATCCGCATTTGAACACCTAGGACGTTCCACCCTCCCCCTAAAGGCTTTATCGAAATTAAATCTTTGGTGAGCTGCATCAGAGCCTCCTGCGAAATCCGTCTGTCCCGCCCGCTTGCCTTTCTGCGGTGCGGATGGTCGCCGCGTTCGGGTCCCTGGGGTGGGATATCGGGACTCACACCCACTCGGACTTGCCGGGGCCGGAGAGCTGGGCACGCGGCGCGCAGGGCCGCTCTTCCCACCCCAGGGCCGCCGCTCCGGGCCGGGCCAAGCGCGGCTGGTCGCTGGCGGAAGACAACGCGTCGCTCTCGTCCTCTCCCGGCAGCTCCAGCCTCCCGGGCGCGGCGGACTCCGCCGCGGGGCTGTGCGCGCCCGGCCCTCGGGTCCCCAGGCCCGTGCGAGCGCGCTCCCCGCGTCCCTCGTGCACCCCCAGCCCCTCCCGCGCCCCGCGTCCCTCAGGCGCCGCATCCCTTGCCCCTGGACACGGTCTCCTCCGGGCCTCACCGGGTCGCCCTTGCGTCTTCCAGCACACGCTGCAGACCAGGTCGGCGACAGTAAGTAGGAAAGACAGCGCGCACATCGCCCAGACGAAAAGCATCAGGATGGACTTCTCCGTGGGTCGGGAGACGTAACAGTCCACCACGCTGGTGCAAGGAGCGTGTGTGCAAGAGAACCTCTTGGGGACCAAGAATCCGAAGAGGAGGTAATGCAGGGCACCGAAAGCTGCCTCGGTCAAGGTCCGGAGGCAGAGGTGCACCACGTAGCCCGAGGAGAAGTCCGGCACCGTCAGGCAGCGCCTAGCCCCAGGGGTCAGCCCCGGGGCGTCATGGTCCTCAGAGGCATCCTCCAGCCCACGGGATCTGCGTGCGGCCAGCTCAGCTCCTTTGTGCAGCACGTAGACGCCGAAGATCGCGGACGGAAGGAGAACAGACACGCTCTGGATCAGCCAGAATCGCAGGTGGGACACGGGGGCGAAGATGTCGTAGCAAACGTTGGCGCATCCCGGCTGCAGAGTATTGCAGACGAACCTCTCCTGCTCGTCCTGGTAGACGGGTGACCCGGCTAGGATGAGCACCACCATCCTCAGCAGCACCATGAAGATAAGCCAGATCTTCCCTGGGAAGAAGCAGCAGGAAGGGCACCATTACAGCCATACAAATACATCTCCTCGTAGTAGTTCTAAGTCCTTATTGAGGGGAATGGAGAACCGAGACTGGAGAACTAAGTAGATAAACGTGTTGAAGTCACAGCAAGACTATCAGCCAGTTGGCTTACTGGGTGAATATCTAACCAGCACTTACAGCGTGTGGACCCTGGGCTCAATTAAGCTCACCCTAGAGGCACTGCCGCTTTCCATCCAGACCACCCCAATAAAGCGAGTCGTAAGGATTTTTTTATTTCCCAGTGCATATAAAAGCTATGTTTTCACTCTACCTTGGTCTATTAAGTGTGCAGTAGCTTTATAAGGCGGAGAAGGCAATGGCATCCCACTCCAGCACTCTTGCCTGGAAAATCCCATGGACCCAGGAGCCTGGTGGGCCGCAGTCCATGGGGTCGCTAAGAGTCGGACATGACTGAGCGACTTCACTTTCACTTTTCACTTTCATACATTGGAGAAGGAAATGGCAACCCACTCCAGTGTTCTTGCCTGGAGAATCCCAGGGATGGGGGAGCCTGGTGGGTCTATGGGGTCACACACAGAGTCGGACACGACTGAAGCGACTTAGCAGCAGCAGCAGCTTTATAAGGACAATGAACACATCTTAACTAAAAAATACTTCATTGTTAAAAATTGCTCACCATCCTTTGAGCCTTCAGACAGTGATGGTATTAACACTGAAGATCACTGATCACACAGTTCATCAGAATAAATTTAGTAACAATTAACAACTTGGAAATATTTCGAGAATTGCCAAATTGGGGCACAGAGACATGAAGTGAGCAAATGCCGTCAGAAAAACAGCACCAAAGACTTGCTTAAGGCAGGGTTGCCACATTCAATTGTTTTGTTTTGTTTTTTTTAAGTAATATTGGGAAGCACAATAAAATGAGGTATGTCTATACTTGTTTGTAAAATGCTTTGAAATTGACAGATTTAAAGAAGCACAGATAACTAAAATGTTTAATCTGGCTCAGCTAGTTCAGACTTTGGGCTGAAAATTCTAGAAAGTTGGGCTGATGTAAATAAAGTCTTCCTATTAAAGAGTGAACTTTTTCAAAGATGTTAGTGCTTTCCTGTAGTTGTGTATAGCAAATAAAAGCTACTATTTTCAATGAGTTTTCTCTATGGTAATAGTCCACATGATCCTTATATAATTGCTGCTGCTACCGCTGCTAAGTCGCTTCAGTCGTGTCCGACTCTGTGCAACCCCATAGACGGCAGCCCACCAGGCTGCCCCGTCCCTGGGAGTCTCCAGGCAAGAACAACTGGAGTGGGTTGCCATTTCCTTCTCCAATGTATGAAAGTGAAAAGTGAAAGTGAAGTCGCTCAGTCATGTCCGACTCTCAGCGACCCCATGGAACGCAGCCCACCACCAGGCTCCTCTGTCCATGGGATTTTCCAGGCAAGAGTGCTGGAGTGGGGTGCCATTGCCTTCTCCGATGTAATTGCAGGACTTGTGTTTAATGTTGCTTTATGGCCCTTGAAATCAGATTTTTTGAAGAACATTCAGTTTTTAGACTCTTCAATTGTTCAGAACTCCTTTCCCCCTATTCCAACTATTATGAATTGAGGTTTTGTCTTTCTTCAACTCATCGTGAATGTGTGAGGCTAACCTAGAAATCAAAATCACTTCCAAGTCCTATTTTCATGTCATGAATCAACAAGTTTGGAATATGTTGAAGGACCAGTCAAAATAACTTGTAAATATTTTGTTTTGTGATGAGATGCAGAAATCACCTGACATCAGAAGAATTAAATTCTTTTATCAACGAAGTCAGTTCAACTCAAGAATTGCATGATAATTATGTGATAAAGTCATTAACTCAAACTTTTAAAACTAAGTTGGCTTAGTTTAAAAAGCAACGAACAAGAAAAATATTAGCCACTTCATGGATATATTTTAATCCTTTTCTCAATACCTTTATCAGGGTAGCCACACCTCTCTGAAAATTTAACTTGGCTACATCAAACTCAAATAAATCAAAACTTTATTACTTTCATTGTTAGAGGAAAAAGGCTAAAATTAAAATTGGGATTTGGTTTAAAGTACACAAGAGAATTTACTAATCTTTACAAATGGAGCTTCAAGGATAATCCCTAAAAAGATGAACAAGCGAGCTGACTCAAGGCATGAATTTCTTAACTTTGTATTGTTTCTTTTCCTAGTAGCCAAAGAAGAGTTACATAAACATATCCCTCCCACTTAGCCCCCAAATGTTAGCAAGAAGACACCTCTTGAGAGAAATATTGCTCACCCCCAAGACATGCTTAAATGATGGGGAGCCTCATTAAATGATGGAGAATTAGAGGAAAACTTGAGCCATGGCTCCCTGTCCTCCAGGGATAGGCAAGCCTTCCTCGTGGAGAAGGACCAGGAAAAGTGATCCAAGGCAGAACCCGTGTTCTGCAGGGGTTTGTACTACTCACCCACCATGGTCACGTTGCAATTTAGGGTGATGACAAGGAACCCCAGCAGGTCCGACTGGTCCATGCTTCCAGGGGGTCACAGACTCAAGGTGACTGGAGCTGTCCAGAGCTTGTGTTCTCCAAGGAGGTGGGAAATCTTTGCAAGAATATGTGTATCTTTGCTACAAAATACTTCCAGGTGAGAGCTGGAGGTACTAAAGGGACAATTCAAGCCCAGGAGCACGAGGTTGTTCTTCTGTCTCCAGTGGAGGCGGCCCCGAGCTGTTTGAGGCAAAGCCTTCCTGACAACTGCAGTGACCAGAGGCCAGCAGCAGCCGTCGCTCATCTGGCTATTCTTACCCTCTTGGGACATTCCAGGCCCCTGGCCGTGCTCACGTGTCTCCACCAGGAGAGCGGATGCCTCAGGATGCAAGAGAAGTGGCTATGTTTAACCCAAGAAAGAAAAGTTCAGTCAACCAGTCAAGTCTCTATGAAAAAGGCATTTCCTCCTTGAAAACATTTCTATAACATCTTCACTGGTTAAAGAAGCACTAAAATGTCCATATTTCATCTCTTCTATGAAGCACTGAACAGTGCCTGCATGCTCAGTCTGACTCTTTGCAACCCTATGCAACTCCATCAGGTTCCTCTGTCTGTAGGACTTCCCAGGTAAGAATACTGGAGTGGGTTGTCATTTCCTTCTCCAGGGGATCTTCCTGACTCAGGGATTGAACCAGCATCCACTGAGTATCCATCATTGGCAGGTGGATTCATTACCACAAATCCAGCATAACTCGAGCCCCAGAGAATCATTGTCCTAACTCTGAATTCCTATATCTTGGATGACAGCAGGAATCTGCCCTGGGACTAGGTCATTGCAGAGCTATTTCCTATCTGGGTTAGTGATGAGAGCCCTTCATTCAGAGACAAAGAACTGGGATGCAAAACTGGGGCAGCCACCTGGTCACTGGGAATCACCGCATCTTCCCAATAGTCCTGTGTTTACAGCAGGGTTTGTGGGATACAGACAGGAAGTGGTGTTTGTTATGAGCACCGAGCATGTACTGTTCCCAGCCTTTTTGGCACCAGGGACCAGTTTCGCAAAAGACAATTTTTCCATGGACCTGGTGGAGGGATGGTTTCCAGATGATCGAAGTGCATGATGGTTACTGTGCACTTTATTTCTAATTTAATGTTGCTGCTGATCTGACAGGAGGTACCGGTCTGTGGCCCAGAGGCGGGAAACCCTTGTGTGCAAAACTCAAATCACTAGCATTTCCATCCCTAACTGGGCCCAAACACCTTCACAGATGATGCACACTTCTTGGATCCCCCAGCCCCACTGAGCCCAGGGCTGCTGCTATTGAATCAGCTTAACAAATGTCCTTTAAATTTTTCATAAAATATCACCATCTGGACCTGCTGACATCAATCACAGTTGCCTCAAAATCATCTCATGATCACTACTTTTCTACCTGGGAAGAGCTATCCTGCGAGACTGGGGGCGGTCTATCATCAAGGTGGGATTTGTGAACTTTAAAAGGAATAATTTCAATTTTCCATGAAAGCTCTTCTTGATATTCCTACCTTTTCTCCATTTCTGATCTATTCTTGACTTTGGTAATAACCCTAGAAAGATTCCCCAAGGAAGAGTACAACAAAGCTTCTTTCATCTTCATTCATAGGGAACGTTTCCATCCACAGAAAACATTTTGACCCCCTTGAAAGGAACCATAGTTGTGCTACATTTTAGTCAAATGCTTTGACACGGACAATGAAATTGAGAGAAATTGTAGTTAAAATATTTAAATAGTCATTTCAAGGGTTCGAGTATAAAATAAAGGAAAATATATTTGCTCCCTAATAGACCACACGGGATGTTGACTTAAAAGCGAAAAGACCAGGACAACAATGACTGAATTTTAAAAGGCACTCGCAAGTCACCCATAAGTCATTGCTTAGGAAAGCAGTGACTGAATTTTGCTGCAGGGTCTAAAGAGCCTGTTCTGAATGGGGACTCAGAATGTTGTGACCTTGAGCCAATCACTAGAGCTTTTCCTGCCTCACTTTTCTCACCAGTGAGATGATGCCTTTTACCTATGCAGAGTGGCTGTGACATGCAAAGTTAGATCATAGGCATGAAAATGGTTTAAAAATATAAAGAATGACACACGGTAGTGACTTGGGCATCTGAGGGTCTACTCCTCCTGGTTCCCAACCTTGGCTTTTCCCTACATATCCTGAACGATTCCCCTGGTTTTCTCTCTGGGTGAGTGACACCAAGATCTGCCATGCCCCAGCAAAATCCCAGGGCTCAACTTGCTTGAAACACTTAAGGTTTGGTTTTGTTTTTAACTGCTTCACACTCTTCAGTGGCCCATCACCTTTGGGACCAGGTCTAGCCAGGCCCACCAAGCCCAGCCTGCCCAGCACTCACATCCCACCCCCAGAAGAACCACCCAGGCAGCTCCCAGGACTCTGCAACCCCTGAACCTGGCACAGCTGCTGCTTCCATTTGGGGCGACTTGCCCTCTCTGGTTGGTTTCCAGAGTCTTCCCTCTCCTCTGCCGAAGTTGGGGAAGGTGCCCTCATGAGTGCGCACGTGGCCCGCCATGTCCATGTGGTGGCTGGGATCCTGGATTCCATCAGTGTTGGTTTCCCCAACCACCCCACCTGCTCCCTGACTGCCACCCTGGCCCCACAGAAACAGTCAGATGCCAGCTTCCCTCACGGGCCAGTGAGCTTCCTTTACCCTATGCTTCTGGACTTGCAAGTCAATCCTGCTTAAGAATCAGGAGAGGATAGAATATAAGAAAAGATGTGGGCTTGAGTCTTAGTCCTGTCCCTGACTCTGGGTCTTATTTCCTCTGCTGTAAAAACAAGGATAATGATAACACCAGCCTCTCGTGTTATTGATCAAATTAAATGAGCTAATCCATGTAAACTGACACTGGAAATGGAAGCTTGAGTTTCCCTTTTTCTGGTCTCTTCTGCTTCTCTTCAATCACCTATTTTCTGCATAAAGGATTGGCCCATTTTAGGCATGATGGTCAATGAGCTAGAATGGTTCTTTCCCTTTGCTCATTGACTGGGGCAGTCACCACACACCAGAGGTTGCTTCTTGTACTCTGAGCTCTTCCTGACTTAATTTTCCTTGGGATTGGACATTCGGCACCTACTATTTTGACCCAACTTT